>NC_057861.1:46687500-47287500 GCF_019393635.1 Dromiciops gliroides | reverse complement strand
TCTTTACTTTTGCATTGACACTGCTTTGTTCATTGACAGTTATGACATTGTTATATTTCTTATCTCTTAATAAAGCATTATATTTTCTTTTGAAAAGAAAACAAATCTGCTTGACAAGATACACTGATCTAATTAATTGATTAATTACTAGATAAAGACAGAGATAAGGCCTGGATCTGTGATGAGGAAAGGATCTGTGGGATAAGGAAATCACCACTATCAATCAATTCAGGTTGGTACCTTTGTCTAGAGCAGCGGTGTCAAATCCAAATAACAAGAGTCACTGAACCAATGTCAGGATTCCTCAGCTGTATATTGGCTTAGAAAACCACATATGAATATTGCTTATGGTCTACAGTATTTTTATTTACTTTGTCAAATATTTCTCATTTACATTTAATCTGAATCCTACTGCAATGTAGAGTATTGCTCACTACCAACTCTAGTTTAGAGTACTGAAAGATTTAGAGACTTCCCCAAGGTCACAGAGCCAGTATGTGTCAGAGGTGAGACCTGAAGCCAGGGTTACCTGGATTTTAACTCAGCTCTTTCTTACTAATAAGGCATACACAGAATTTAAAAAATGAAGCATATTCAGTCACATTGCTCTTCAGGGAATAACTTTTTTGTACATTGATAATTTTTAAATTTTTATTTCATTTTTCTCTTCCTTTCAAAATTTTATTTCATGTGTTTTGCAATGTTTTAATGAGTACAAAGGGACATGCAAATAATTAATTTTTAATTTTTTTTTATTTTTGAAGGGCAATGAGGGTTAAGTGACTTGCCCAGGGTCACACAGCTAGTTAAGTGTCAAGTGTCTGAGGCTGGATTTGAACTCTGGTCCTCCTTAATGCAGGGCCAGTGCTTTGTCCACTGCGCCACCTAGCTGCCCCAAATAATTTATTTTTAAAAACACACATATGGAGAAGATGCAAGCTCAAAAAATGTTTTTTCCAAGAGGAATGTGAGCTAACAAGAGCTTGTTTTCTTTTTCTGTGCTAGATATTCTCAAGTTTGACAATTCTTTAAATTTCTGCCCAACTATTAACAGTCCTCAATGGAAAAAGTGTCTTTCTCCCTTCAAGGGAAATGGGGGCAGCACTAGCAGGTGGGGGCTAGGAACAGCCTTCTTTTCAAGGTGGTGCTTGAACTGAGTTTTGAAAGAAGCCAGAGATTCTATGAAGCAGAGGTGCGGATGGACAAAGCATTTCAGGCCAGAGAGACTGCCAGGGCAAAAGCCAAGAGGCAGGAAATGAATGTTGTGTGTGAGGAACACAAGTAGGCCAGCATGAATGGACCATACAGTTCATGATGGGGAATACAGTTTAATTAGACTGGAAAGATAGTAAGAGGCCAAGTTCTGAAGATTTCTAAATACCAAATAAAGATCTTTTTATTTAATTACTAGGGGTGACAGCTAGGTGGCACAGTGGATAGAGTACAGGCTTGGAGTCAGGAAAATTCCTCTTTCTGAGTTCAAATTTGACTTCAGAAAATTACTAATTTTGTGACCCTGGGCAAGTCATTTAAACCTGTTTGTCTCATTTCCTCATCTGTAAAATGAGCTGGAAAGTGAAATGGCAAACTACTACTATATCATTGCCAAGAAAATCCCATATGAGATCACAAAGAACCATATATGACCAATAAATGACTAAACAACAAAAAACAAAATAAGATAATAGGGAGCCACTGGAGCTTCCTGTATAGTGAGGGTGATGTAGTCTGAATTTCACTTAAGGGAGAATCCATAGCTCATGAGGATGATTGGAGGTGGGGAGATATGAGTCAGAGAGACCAGTTTTTAAAATTTTATTATTTATTTAAACATTCATTAATTTTTTGAGTTCTAAAGTCTCTCCCTCCCTCCCACCAGTCTTCCACTTATTGTGAAGGCAAGAAACATGATATAAATTATACATATGAAATCATGCAAAACATGTTTCCATGTTAGCAATGTTACAAAAAAGAAGAAAAAGAAAGTGAAAAAATTATATTTCAATGTGCATTCAGACTCCATCAGATCTTTCTCTGATGGTGAGCATTTTTTCATTAATAAATCCTTTAGAACTTGGCTTGATCCATTATAGTGATCAAATAGCTAAAGCATTCACAAATTGTTCATCCTTATGATATGACTGTTACTGTGTACAAAGTTTTCTTGGTTCTGCTTACTTCACTTTGCATCAGTTCAGATAAGTTTTCCCAGGTTTTTTCAGAAACCATCCTATTTATCATTTCTTATAGCACAATATTCCATCACAATCATATACCACAACTGTTCAGACACTATCCGATTAATGTGAATCCCCTCAGTTTCCATTTCTTTGCCACCACAAAATGAGCTGCAATCAATATTTTTTATACATATAGATCCCTTTCTTTTTTCTTTGATCTTGTTGGGGTATAGATTTAGTAGTGGTATTGCTGCATCACAGTTTTATAGTCCTCTGGGCAATATTCCAAATGGCTCTCCAGAATGGTTGGATCAGTTCACAACTCTGTCAACAGTGCATTAGTAGGGGCAGCTAGGTGGTGCAGTGGATAGAGCACCAGCCCTGGATTCAGGAGGACCTGAGTTCAAATCCAGCCTCAGACACTTAATACTTACTAGCTGTGTGACCCTGGGCCAGTCACTTAACCCCAATTGCCTCAGCAAAAAAACAAAACAAACAAACCCCCCAAAAAGTGCATTAGTATCCCAAATTTTTCCATATTCCCTCCAGCATTTGTCATTTTCCTTTTCTGTCAAATTAGCTTATCTGATAGATATGAGGTGGTATCTCAGAGTTGTTTTAATTTACATTTCTCTAATCAATAGTGATTTAGAACATTCTTTCATATGACTATAGAAAACTTGGATTTCTTCTTCTAAAAACTGCTTCTTCATAGCTTTTTAACATTTATCAATTGAAAAATTACTTGTATTCCTATAACTTTGATAAAATTCTCTACATATTTGAGAAATGAGGCTTTAATCACAGAAACTTGCTGTAAAATTCCCCTACCCCAACTTCCTGCTTTCCTTCTAATCTTGGCTGCATGTGCTTTATTTATGCAAAACTTTTTAAATATAATGTACTAATAATGATCTATTTTACATCTTAGGATCCTCTTGTTTGGTCACAAATTCTTTCCTTATCCACAGATCTAACAGGTAAAATTGTCCATGCTCCTCTAATTTGCTTATGAGATAAGTAAGTTTTTCTTTCTAAATTATGTAGCCATTTTGACCTCGTGTTGGTATATGGTTTGAGACATTGGTCTATACTTATTTTCTGCCAAACTGCTTTCCATTTTTCTGAGCAATTTTTGACAAAAGTGAGTTCCTGTGCCAAAAGCTTGACTCTTTGTGTTTATCAAACATTAGATTATTATGGTTATTTACTACTACATATAATGTACCTAATCTATTCCACTGATCTTTCACTCTATTTCTTAGCCAGCACCAAATTGTTTTTGATGATCTGGTACACCTTCCACATTTTTTTCACTGATTCCCTTGATATTCTTGACCTTTTATTTATTTATATTTATATTTCTAGTACAATATTGAATAATAGTGTTGATAATAGGCATCCTTGCCTTATCCCTGATCTGAATGGGAAGGCTTCTAACTTATCCCCATTAAAAATCATGCTTGTTGATGGTTTTAAATATAATTTTAAGTAAAATTCTATTCATTCCTATGCTTCCTAATGTTTCTAATAGGAATGAGTTTTGTATTTTATCAAAAGTTTTTTCTGCATGTTATGACATAATCATATAATTTTTCTTGGTTTTGATATTGATGTGGTCAATTATACCAATAATTTTCAAAATATTGAATCAGCACTGCATTCCTATAAATTCCATGTAGTCATAATGTATTATTTTTGTGATATTTACTGTAATCTCCTTATTTTTTATTGAAAATGTTTGTATCAATAATCACATGTACTTGGTCTATAGCTCCCTTTCTCTCTTTTTACACTTCCTATTTTAACTCTAATTGTGCCATAAAAGAAATTGGGAAGGACTGCTTTGCCTATTTTCCCAAATAATTTACATAGTACTGGAAACAACTGCTTTTTAAATGTTTGGAAGAATTCATTTATGAATTCATCAGGTCCTAGGGATTTTTCCTTACAGAGCCCACTGATGACTTGTTTAATTTCTTTTTCTAAGATATAGGGGTGTTTCTTGTTTGTTTTGTTTTGTTTTGTTTGTGGGGCAATGAGGGTTAAGTGACTTGCCCAGGGTCACACAGCTAGTAAGTGTCAAGTGTCTGAGGCCAGATTTGAACTCAGGTCCTCCTGAATCCAGGGCCAGTATTTTATCCACTGTGCCACCTAGCTGCCCCCTAAGACATAGTTTTAAGTATTCTACTTCCCCTTCTGTTAATCTGGGTGATTTGAAAATTTATAAATATTCATCCATTTCACTTGGATTGTCAGATTTATTGACAATTGGGCAAAAATGCTCCTAGTAAGTACTTTAATTTCATCTTCATTGGTGGCGCATTCACCTTTTTCATTGATACTACTGATTTGTTTTCTTTTAAAAATAAAATTAATCAATGGTTTATCTATCTTATTGTGTTTTTTTAAATCTAGTTATATTTATTAGTTCAATGGGTTTTTTAACTTTGAATTTTCTTAATCTTTCCTTTGATTTTCAGGATTCACAATTTGGTGTTTAATTGAGGAATTTTAATCTAATTTTTTGCTAGCTTTTTAAAATTGCATTCTCAATTCATTGATCTGTTCTTTCTCTATTTTATTGATGTAAACATTTAGAAACACAAAATTTTTCCTAAGCAGTGCTTTGGCTACATCCCATAGATTTTGGTATGTTCTCCCAAAGTTGTTATTTTCCTTGATGAAATTATTTCTATGATGTATTCTTTGATCCACTTATTCTTAAGGATTAGGTTACTTAGTTTCCAATTAATTTTTAATCTCTGTTTCCATGGCCCTTTACTGAATGTAATTTTTATTGTGTCATGACCTGAAAAGGATTCATTTAATATTTCTGCCTTCCTGCATTTAGTTGTGAGGTTTTTATTCCTTAATACATGATCAACAAGGGCACAAGTGGAACAAATGTCCAAGACCAAAAGGATACTCACTATTTTATTTTATTTTTTTTGGTGAGGCAATTGGGGTTAAGTGACTTGCCTAAGGTCACACAGCTAGTAAGTGTTAAGTGTCTGAGGCCAGATTTGAACTCAGGTCCTCCTGACTCCAGGCCAGTGCTCTATCTGCTACACCATCTAACTGCCCCAATACTCACTATTTTTGTACTATTTAATATGGATCAAACCATGCTATCCTTTTTTATTAGGTTTCCTATCTTTGTATGTATCACTTGATGAAGTCCTTTGAATGTTGTACCTTTATCCTAATGATCCTCAAAAGCTCTATGTTTTTAATTGGGTGATTTTGGTGTCATTGTATTTCTTGGGAATATTTGTATCACATTATAGCAAAATTAACTATTTACTAATGCATATTTGGAGGTCTTTTCCATCAGACATTCCCTGTGATAGGGAAATAAAGAGCTCTTCTATGCCTATTACCCATAGACTATAATGATTTTTTTTTAAAAAGGGATGCAATTAGCATGCCTTCTCCTCTATTTTGTGCTAGACCCTAAATATGAACTATAGGCAACCTTTGTTTTTTAAAGATTTCCCTGTACTTTTATATTCTGGTAGGGGCAGAGCCTGTCTCTGTAGGGTCATCCCCATTTCCCCCAGGAATGGAGTCAGGTCTACATGAGCCTTGAGTCTCTACTTCTGTTAGGGACCCCTGGGTCACCAGGAACAATGGACTACAATAATGGTGAGGGAATTTAGGGACATCTCTGTTGCCTTCTCTGGGGCTGTGGCCTCTGCACACATGAGGCTTATAGGGACTCAGGCTCTACTCCTCTAACCTGGGCTCACTCACCTCCATGAAGATATCTGACACATCATGTAGCAGCAGCACCAGGGCACCAATGTGAACAAAGTTGGCAGAATAGGAGAATAAGATCAAAGTGATAGTAACAAAATGGTGGATGACCTGCTCCTTGAAGTCCTGGGAAGAGGAGGGCAGTCATGAGGCCAGGACCTTAATTACTTCCCAGAGGATATAGCCAATTTTGCCTATGCTCAGCATGAGACTGACCCACAGTCTAGGTATACCATTCCTCCCACCACTTCTGCCCTGAGTACGTGATAGTCCTCTTGGGGAAGGTTCAAGTCTTTTAAGGGGATGCAGAGATTGAGGTGAGGTACAAGGAGGAGATGAAGGGAATAAGGTCAAGTGCTGACATCATTGTGGAGGGAGAGCTGGAGATTGGGTTAGATATGGTAGGAGCTCCAAAGAGAGCACCTTACTATTAAATGGAACAGAACAGAATTGACCCCTAAGCTTATGGCCACCTTATATGGTTTCCCACAGAGTCCACCAAGTTCAGATAAACCAGGTCTGACCTTACTGCTTCCATGGGGGACAAGGCCCTATGCTTGGGCCATTGACTGGCCTTCAGGGCTAGAACCAAGCATGTCACTTTTCTCATGGGGGCAGACACTAGCAGCCAGGCTCTTTTTCCCTCTACTCTTCTCCCTTGACTGGGAAGACAAGAGCTATCCCCATTACCTGTACTCCCTCCAGACTCACCTTCCTCTTCACGTCGAGAGACAGAGTAAGCAGCAAGGAGAGGTAGAAACTGAGCTCCAAGAGGTACCACCAGTATATGGCAGGCTGCAGAGGCTGAGGGTCAAAGCAGCCACTCGGTCATTGGTGTTGCTCATAGATAGACACAAGGTTCAACAAGGAAATAACTGTTTAGGAACTCTGGTACCAAATGGTACCAAACAACCATGATTACACCAGTTCCTCCAGCCATGCTAACCTATGGCCTATATATATGCCAATCTTCATAAATCAGGTCATGCCCAGCAATGAAACAATCAACAAGCATCTATTAAACTTACCTATCATATGTCAGGCACTGAACTAGGTACTGGGAATACAAAGGCAAAATTGAAACAGTTCCTGCCCTTAAGAAGCCTACATTCTATTAGGGGAAACAATATGTGCATGCACATACTCACACAGTACATACATTCACAATACATACATATACACATATGTATATAGTACATATGTATGTACATACAATCAAAATAGATACATGGCAATTTGGGGGGAAAGACACTAGCAGCTGGGTAATCAAGTAAAGCTTCAAAAAGAAAATGTCATTTGGACTGAGTCTTGAAGGATTGTAGCGATTCCAAGATGTGGAGGTAAGGAGGGAGTGCATTCCAAGCACAAGGGACAAGCATTGAAATGGGAGAGGAAGAACCATGTATGAAAAGAATAAGAAGTCCAGTTTGGCTGGATCATGAGGAGGAGGAATATACAATAAAGCTGGAAAGGCAGGTAGAGGCAAGGTTGTTGCCTTTAAATAGGAAACACTGTAGTTCATCTTTGACCTTTGAGGTATAAGAGAACCTTGAATTAGGACCTGATATAGTCATACCAATCTCTCTGACAACTGTATGTAGGATGGACTGTAATAGGGAGAGACTTAAGATGGGGAGGTCAATGAGGAGGCTAATGTAATAATCTAGGTTAGTGGTGATAAGAGCCTGTGACTGTGTGAGTGGAGAAAAGGGCACAGATGGAGCAGGTGTTGGGGAGGTAGAAACAAGATTTAGGAAGCGATTGGATATGGGGAAGGGAAAAGGAAGTGTTCAGAATGATGACCACATGAAATTGAAAATCTCAGTTGGAAGGATGGGGCTGTTGTCAACAGAATAGGGAAGTTTGGAAGACAGATTGGTTTTGAGGGAAAGATAATGAGTTGTGTTTTAGACATGTTGAGTCTGAGATTCATGTGGGTCATCCAGCATGAAAGGTCCAAAAGGCAGTTGGAGATGTGTGATTAAGGCTCAGGAAAGAGAGACTAGGGCTGGGTATATAGATCTAGTAGTCATCAGCATAGAGATGATGATTAAACCCAGGGCCCTGATGAACTACACCAATATTATATTAATAATTATAATATAATAATTAATAATAATAATAACTGACATTTATATAATGCTTCAAGATTTGATAAACACTTTACATATGTGATCTCACTTAAGCCTAATAACAACCCTGGATAGTAGGTGCTATAATTATCTGCATTTCTCCAGACAGAAACAGGGCTAAGTGACTTGCCCAGGGTCATAGCTAGGAAGTATCTGAGATGATATTTGAACTCAGGTCTTCCCAACTTCCAAGTCCAGCATGCTAAACCTAGCCATCAAGAGAAGAGGGCTCAACACAGAGCCTTAGAAGTAAGGGGTGGCTGGGGCAGCTAGGTGGCGCAGTGGATAGAGCACTGGCCCTGGAGTCAGGAGGACCTGAGTTCAAATCCGGCCTCAGACACTTAACACTTATTACCTGTGTGACCCTGGGCAAGTCACTTAATCCCAACAACAAAACAAGAAGTAAGGGGTTGGTTACATGGATGATAAGTCAAGAAAAGAAACCAAGGTGGAAGGTTAAGACACTTGGTAGAAAAAACAAGGCAATTAGATGGCCCAGGGAATAAGTGCTGAACTTGGAGGTGGGATGCCCTTAGTTCAAATCCTACTTCAGACACTTACTAACTGTGTGACCTTGGAGAGGTCACCATCTCTTTCAGTATCAGTTTCTTCACTTGCAAAATGAGGATGATAATAGTACCTGCTTTGCAGGGTCATTGAGAGTACCAAACAAGATAACATAAGTTAAGCCCTTTGCAAACTTTGAAGTATTACCTGAATGCTATTATTATTATTACTATTATCATTGAGAAAGCAATTTCACAAAACCCAAAGGGAAGAGACCATCCAGGAAGAGAGAGTAGTGAACAATGTTAAAGATTTCAGTCAAGAAAAATGCAGATTTTTTACAGACCATTAGATTTAGTAATTAAAAAGTTACTTTGGACAGAGCAGTACAATTGAGTAATGAGGTCAGATACTAGATTGCAAATGACTGGAGAGAAATGGAAGTAGGTTGAGGGGATGATAGGGTCTTGTAATAGTTTCCTTTTTGGTTTTTTGCGGGGCAATTGGGGTTAAGTGACTTTCCCAGGGTCACCAAGCTAGTAAGTGTCAAGTGTCTGAGGCTAGATTTGAACTCAGGTACTCCTGAATCCAGGGCCGGTGCTTTATCCACTGTGCCACCTAGCTGCCCCTAGTAATAGTTTCTTAATGAAGGAATGGACTTGAATATGTTTGTAGGTAGAGGGAAAAAGAGAGATTACAGATTAAAGAATAGATTATTAGGGAAGAGTTTGTTGAAGGAGAAAAATGGGATAAGATCAAGGGAACCTGAGGAGGAGTTGGCTTTAGTTAGAAAACCCATCTCTTTATCAGACACTAATATGGAGGAGAAAATAGGGGATAATATGAAGGGGTTTTGATATATGGGCAAAGGAAAAAGGAAGCTCATGGTGAATGTCTTCATTTCTCAGTAAAATATTGGACAATTCTTCCTCTGAGTCAGGATATAGAGAGGGGGTGGTGTGGGCAGATCAAGGAGAGAAGAAAAGAATTGGAGCAGCTGTTGTGGAGAATGCCAAAGACAATCAGTTGCAAGGAGGAGATTGCAGTGAAGTCATAACTGAAGTCACAGAAATAACACTAAGCTTTTTTTTTTTTTCCTGAAGAGGTTAGAAGATTGGAAATTTAGGGAAATGCTGCAGAGTTAACCTAAAAGTTAGACAAGCATTTGAAAAAAATATCTCAGGATATTCTTCTAGAAAAGATAAGAGATGTTAGTTACTAACTGGTACAGTTAGGTGGATTCAGAGATGGTTGAGTGGCCCTACTCTGAGTGGTCATTCAGTCACAGTTTGACAGTGACTTGGAAAGAGGCCTCCAGTGAGATATCCCAGCATCAACGCTTGGCCCTGCACTGTTTAACATAACATTTTTATCAATGGCTTGAATAAGGCACAGATGGCAGGCTGACAAAATTTCAGCTGACACCAAGTTGGAGGGGTAACTAGCCAATTTGATGACAGGATCTGAAGAAATCTTGATGGTCTAGGATATCTAGATAAAACTAAGACGATGAAATTTATGATGGACAACCATAACGTCCCTTTTAAATTTTTTATAAAGTCTTAAAAGTTAAAACATAAAAGTGTAAAAAAATCAATCTCATCAATACAATGTGGGGTAGAGATAATTAATTATCAATTGGTATCATTAGGTGTCAATAGAAATCAACCTGAAAAATATCTGAAGATTTTAGTGGATGTAAACTCATATGAGTCAGCAATGTAATGAGGCAACCAAAAGAATTAATTTAATATTAGTGTAAATTATGAGAGGAACAATATTTCACAATAATCAAGTCGTTTTGCATGTAATTATGGAGCAATTTGTTGAAGGAAACAGGAGGGGCTGAAATCAAAGGAATATGCATAGGGGTCGGCCTTGGTGAGAAGACTCATCTCTTCATCAGAGATATATAGAAGGGGAAAAGAGCATGAGGTTAAGGGATTTGGGGATGTGGACAAGGGAAAAAGAAGGAGCTAAGACAAATGGCCTCTTTTCTTTTTTTTTTTTTAAATGAAGCTTATTATTATTTTTAGTGAGGCAATTGGGGTTAAGTGACTTGCCCAGGGTCACACAGCTAATAAGTGTTAAGTGTCTGAGGCCAGATCTGAACTCAGGTACTACTGACTCCAGGGCTGAATGGCCTCTTTATCAATTAGGGATAGGACAAGGTCCTCTGCTTATTCAGGATGTGTGAAGCGGTTGATGTGGGCAGCTCAAGGAGACAAGAAAAGAATTGGGACAACTTCTGTAGAGAATGCCTGAGACAATCAGTTGTGAGAAGGGAAGGAATTACAATCAGTCTGATTTGGCCACTTGTATGCTTATTTTCTAGGTGTCATATTTTAGGAAAGACACTAAAACACTGGAGAATAATCAGGATGGTTATGGACCTTGAGATCACATCATGATCAATTTTTTAAATTGAGTATGCTTAGCTTGGAGAAAATAAAATAAAAAGAGAACATGGTTAATATCTCCAAATACTTGAAGGGCCATCATATGGAAGATGACCCCAGAGGGAAGAACTAGAATCAATGGAAGAAAGCTACAGAGAGCCAGATTTAGATTTGATCTAAGACCAAAATTCCTATCAAAGACAGTTGTCCCAAAGTAGAGAGGGATGCCTTGAAAAGTAAGAAGTTTGCCCTTCTTGGAGAATTTCAAGCAAAGGCAATGCAACCATTTTTTGAGTAATTATGGAGGAACATTTTGTTCATTATGGACTAGTCCACCGAGCCCCTCTGGTTCTTTCCATTGTTGAAATTCTATGATTCAGGAGGGTAGAGGAGGAATAGGAAGAGGGGGAGGGTGCGCAGCAAGTACATTCACTTTTGGTCACGAGGGAGCATAATGGATGGTATACTGGACATGGAGTCAGGAAGACCTTGGTTCAAATACAGCCTTAGACACTTACTAACTGTGTGACCTTGAGTAAGTCATTTGACTGCTGTCTGCCTCAGTTTCCTCATCTGTAAAATGATGATAATCATAGTATCTCCCTGAGAGTTGTGAAGATCAAATTATACAATATATTTAAAGTGCCTTGTGAACCTTAAAATTCTATATAAATGCTAGCTTTCATTGTCATCATCGTCGTCATCGTCATCGTCATTATCATCATCTTCCCCAGGGCTTGTTTCGGTGGACAAATCTGGTACTTGCCCTTGGCCGGGTTATTGCTTACCTTCTTTGGGTATCCATTCCAGACTGTCTCTGGCTGACCAAACCAGGTTTCCTGAAAGAAACAAGGGACGTGTCCTAGACACAGGCTCCTCCCCATAGCTTTGAGCCTTCCCCTAGAGAACTGTAAGTGCTCAATAGCAGTGATTGAATTTCTACCTTACATTATCTTCCATCCTTATCCTGATCTCCCCAGATTCAGAACAAGTTAGAATCAAACTTATGAGATATAACCCCTGACCCTTTGTTCCTTTCTAAATCCCCCCAGGCCATTAGTATCTGGTCTCTGTAAGGTCTAAAATGGCTAGGGATGGGTGAGAGAGGTCTTTTAAAGTAAGAAGCTACATGATTGGACCATTTAACTCATCTTTTCTCTCTCTGTGTCTCTCTGTCTCTGTGTTTATTTATCTCTGTGTGTCTCTGTCTCTCTCTGTGTGTTTTAGCAGTGTAATATGGCAGCCAAACAAGCCAATTGTACATTGGATTGTCTTAAGAGAGGCGTAGCTTCCAGGAATAGAAAGGAGCAGCCCTGCTGTATTCTGTCCTCATCAGACCTCATCTGGAGGGTTGAGTACAGCTCTACACACCATAGTTTAAGAAGTACATGGATAAGGGGGTGGCTAGGTGGCACAGTGGATAAAGCACCGGCCCTGGATTCAGGAGGACCTGAGTTCAAAGCCGGCCTCACACACTTGACACTTACTAGCTGTGTGACCCTGGGCAAGTCACTTAACCCCCATTGCCCCACAAAAAAAAAAAGTACATGGATAAGCTGGGAAGCGTTCAGAGGAGGGCAGTAAGAAAAAGTAGGTGAATTTGTCGAAAATATGGTGTCTATATGGTTTAATGTGTGATAAGCCTCAAAAGATAGATTGAAATAAAACTGGTAAGGACTTTATAGGGCAAGGAGAATAATTTGTATTTTATCTTAAAGGCATTAGAGACCTATTTAAGTTTCTTGATGAGAGAAGTGACATAGTCAGACAGGAGCTTTAGAAACATCTGTGTGGAGGATGGACCGTTAGAAAGGAGGCACTGGAGGTCACATAACCAATTAGGAGGCTATTGCAAAGTGGGGAGCAGAGGTGATGAGGGTCTGAATTAGGGGGGCAATGGTGGGATTGGGGAGATGATCTTAAGAGATGTGAGGACTTCTTTCCCATATGGATTGGACAAGATGTCTGATAAAGTTCCTTCCAATTCTCAATTCTGGGATTCTGGGATTCTGGGATTCTGGGATTCTGGGATCCATTCTTTCTTTCTTTCTTTTTTTTTTTTTAGTGAGGCAATTTGGGTTAAGTGACTTGCCAGGGTCCACACAGCTAGTAAGTGTTGAGTGTCTGAGGCCGGATTTGAACTCAGGTACTCCTGACTCCAGGGCTGGTGCTTTATCCACTGCGCCACCTAGCTGCCCCTGGATCCATTCTTTTTTGCTTCCTTCCCTCATCAAGCCTGGCCTTGCTCCATCTGAAACCCTCACTTCTGTGATTAGGTGGGCTGTTTCTTTTTTAAGTTCCTATCTCATCACCCTGTCTATAGGTCAAACTTACCAGTCTAGTTACATCACCCCTAGAGAGTGTGACCTTGCCTCATCCATTCCTAATACCACAGGTGCTGTGGCAAGGTACACAGGTGCAAGGCAAGGTAGTATAAGGTAGTATAAGAGGATGTAGGACAGTTCAGGGTTGATGGAGGAGATATGGATTTGGAGCAAGGGAGGGATGGGATGACAATAAAATAGACAGAAGAGAAGGGAACATGGTGAGAGAGAAAGACCGGAGTGATAAAGTATATATGGAGAGTGTAAGTGGGCAGAGAATGGAGGAACTGCATAAAGAAAAGAATCAAGGGAATGGGAGTGGAAAAGATTAGGGGACAGAGAGGACAAGGGATGAAGATGGGGAGAAAGATAGAATGAGAGATGGAGAAGACAAAATATCATAAGGGGCAAAAGGAGAGGGATGATGAGTGTCAGGAAATGGGAATAAAGAGAGTGGGAAGGGACAGAAAGGATGGGGAAAACAAGAAGGACAAGGTGAATAATGTGGGAACAGGGAATAAAGAGGAAAGAGCGAGAGAAGATGAGGGAATAGAAGTGACTGGAAGAAGATGGAAGAGGATGGATGAGCAGAAAGAGGCAGAAAGACAAGGATGATAGAAATGGAGAGATAGGGAGTCAAATGTGGAGATAGGGAGTCAAATGGTCATGTTGTGGGGATGGTACAGGACATACTCACATTGTAGAAGATGAGCAAGCCATCGAAGAAAGAAGTGGAGTAAAATAAAAATTTCCAACTGAAAATACAGAACAGGGGTAGAGATAAATGGATGAAGTCATATTGTTGGGGGTGGGAGGGAGTGGGTAGAGAGATGAATAAATGGGGCCCCTGGTTTCCAAGAGAGTCCTGTTCCCATGGCCCAGTGATCCAAGTCTAGGTACCTTGGAGCTAGTCTTCTATCAAGTCCAAACAACTCACCAGGCTTCAGAGAATTTCTTGCTCATTAATGGTCTCTCTTGATTTCTGCGGCGTCGAAACCAGCGCTGGACTTGCCTCACAGAGAGGCTACACTGGCTGGCTAGCTGATTCAGCTCATCCTGGGAACAGCAAGAGAAGATTAGGGTTAGTGCAGACAAAGGGAGCACCTTAGCTTCAGGTCACTCTCCAATCCCCTAAGGTCATATCATCTTCCTAAGCAAAGAGTGCCCAAGAGCACAGCAGGGGGCATGTTTCCTTCCAAAGGGTTTAAGCCTAGTCTCCAAGGGTAGGGTCCAAGGAGCTTCTTCCTCCCCCTCAGTTGGAGTGCAAATCCCCCAATAAAAGTATTCCCCAAGTCATACCCTGGCCCCTGCCAAAGCCTTGTTGTCCCTTGGCAAAGAGTAGGTCCACAGTGTGGCAGAGTCTGTGAAACCAACATACTAGGTACTAGCTTACGTTCTATTAGGGGGAGACACTATATGTACATATAACTAAATACAAGTCAGATGTAAATAAATACAAAGTAACTTCAGGAGAATATTAATAATTGGGAAAATGAAGGAAAGTTTCTTTAAGGAGGTAGAAGCCTTGAGTGGAGTTGGGGTTTCTACAATGAAGAAATGAGATCATTCCTAGAGAAGAAGGAGAACATGCAAGATATGGAATACAGCCTATACAATGGTATGGGGGTGGGAGATAGAACATTAGATACAAATAACAGTGAGTAGGTGAATTTGGCTAGAACAGAGGGTGTGGGGTAAAAATGTGCAATAAGTCTTGAGAAGCAGATTGGAGTCCAATTGTAAAGGGAATTCCAGGTCAAAAACAACTCTTTGTATTTAACTGGAGTCAACAGAGAGTCGTCCAGAGGAGCAGAGAGGTGGCACAGTCACATATGAGCTTTAGGAAAGTCTCTTTGGTTACTGTGTAGAGCACAGACTGTGGAGGGGAAGACAAAGAAGGAGGCCATTGTAATAGTGGGGGTGGGTAGGACACAGGTAGTGAGGGCCTGGATTAAAGTGGCTGTGGGAGGTGGAGGAGTGGAGAGAAAAGAATGGTTTCAGGAGATTTTACAGAAACAGTCAACAAGACTTGACAAATGATTGAACATGGAGATGAAATATTGGAAATGACTCTTGGGGACAAAATCATGTCTATAGAACATAGAATGGGAAATCTGGGAATGACTTCAGAGATCATTCCCCCCATTCTACAGATGAGAAAACTAAGTCTTCAAAGAAAAGTCAAGTGACTTGACTAAGGTCACAAAATAAATCAGTGGCAGAGGTGAGATTAGAAACCAGGTCTAGTGAACTCTTAATTCTCTTTGAGGCTAGAGGTTGGTAGAACTTGATGCTCAGAGTAAGTTTCACCCTCTCTACAAGAAACAGGAACACAGAGAACAAGTGTCTGAGTAAGCCACCCATCTCCCCCACTTCTTATTCAAGGACCAGGGGATGGAGACTTAAACCTTACAGGATCCTTAATGGAATCCAAACCTGGGCCCACTCACCTTTTTGGGATTCTTATTCTGGGTCCGGAAAAATGACTCCAGGATGGGATTGGGAGTAGCCTTGATCCTGAGGGGGTCATGTATACCCAGGGCTTTGCTCAAGTTTAGACCTATGATCCTGTGAGGAGACAGGAGGAGCTGAGTACACAAGAACTCTCCCATTTATTGCCCTTTGGGAGATTTCTGCCCAATTGTGCCCACCAACTCACGTACCACAGCTAAATTGGCATAGCCTGGATGGAGCATAGGAAGAGGATGTATGAAGAGGAAGGAGTGCCTAGGGGACACATATGAGATGCTTAGCCTGGGGAGAAAGAGCATTATATATTCTCCTTAGGGAAGGACCTTGTGGGCTGTCAGGAGAGGGGGCAGGAATATCCCTTTCAGTGGATCAGATGAGTTCCCAAAGATGCTGGGGTCACAGCCAAAGAGCAAACATTTTTGCCTTCTGAAATTCATTAAGCATTTAGTAAACACCTATTGTGTATCAAGCCAAGTGCCCAGTGTTTGAGGGAGAGACATATTTTAATTAAGACATTATCCTTGCCCTTAAGAAACTTATGGTCCAGTATGGAAATAAGGCACTCATATAGATTTCCATAATATTTTATAGTAAGTTTTTCAAAGCAGTAAAAGAAAAGGGTACCTTCTGAGGTGAAGGCCATTACCAATTAGGGATGAGGGAGGAAAGGAAGTCAAGGAAGTCTTCCTGGAGAAGGTGCCTTTAGTTCTAGACTTCAAGGCTGATGAGGGAAGAAAGCAAGCTCATGAGTAAGGATTACATAAGGGTCTTCAGGGGAGCAGTGTTCTACAATATGGCTGGAACTGAATACATGGGGTTGAAAAATGCTAAGGCACCACTCCATTTCTTTTTTTGTTTTGTTTTGTTTTTTTGTTTTTGTTTTTTGCTTTTTGGTGAGGCAATGGGGGTTAAGTGACTTGCCCAGGGTCACACAACTGGTAAGTGTCAATCGTCTGAGGCTGGATTTGAACTCAGGTACTCCTGACTCCAGGTCCGATGCTCTATCCACTGCGCCACCTAGCTGCCCCAAATTTTTTTGTTTTGTCTTGTTTTGTTTTTTTGTTTGTGGGGCAATGAGGGTTAAGTGACTTGCCCAAGGTCACACAGCTAGTGTCAAGTGTCTAAGGTCAGATTTGAACTCAGGTCCTCCTGAATTCAGGGCTATCTACTGCGCCACCTAGCTGCCCCCACTCCATTTCTTATGGCTCAATAATATCTGATCATATTTGCATGACTGGGATTCCCTGCGTTTGCAAATGAAGGAGTCAGGAATGGAGGTGAAAAAGAAGCAGAGCCAAGCAGAAACCTACCCATGGGCATAGTTTGCCTATCTTTTTCAACCCAATCATCAACATGGGAACAACTGGAGATATTTAGTGTTGTTTGTTTTTGTTTGTTTTTTGTTTTTTGTTTTGTTTTTTGAAGGGCAATGAGGGTTAAGTGACTTGCTCAGGGTCACACAGCTAGTAAGTGTCAAGTGTCTGAGGTCGGATTTGAACTCAGGTCCTCCTGAATCCAGGGCCAGTGCTTTATCAACTGCGCCACCTAGCTGCCCCCGATATTTAGTGTTAAAAAAACTAAGGAACTCTGATCTCCAGAGCTATTTGACAATCATTAAGTAGACAAACATCATCTGATTTAGAGCCAAGCCTTCGAATAGAAGAAGTTGTTACCAACAGAATGCTCTCTTTAAGCTGGCATGAGGTTTCTGACATAAGGGACCAAGTCAGGTAGCATAAGTTGTCTAAAGAGAAGAGATGGTCTGGGCATTCACTGCCAGGAAGGCACTGCTGGGTTTTTTTTTTTCTAAAGAATTTTCCCCTTGGGCTGAAAATTTCCTGCCAGGTAAATGAAAAGTTTTATTAGGAAATAAAACAAGGGAGGTTCCTTCTAGTCCTAGAACAAGGACTTTTCTGGAAAAAAAAAAGTAAAGGAAAAAAAAATCTTGGCAGATTGGTAGTGAGGAAGTTAAGTCAGAAGCTGGAAGTGTTAGAAAGACTACAGCCAAACTAGAAGACCATAGTCCTGCGGGGACCAGGGAACCAGGCGGCCAAAAGATAAGCATTTGACAGGGACTATAAAACACTGCAGTATGGGCCAGGACTATTCAGTAGCCTGTGAGACCTATGTCAGGGAGAGACAACATCTGCAACCCAGCAACACCAAAGATAAGAGATGCCCTTCCACACAAATAACCTACATGTGTAACTCCCCATATATCTTACATATATGTGTCCATTCTTTCCATTAATATGGTGTATTATGGGGAGACTTGGTCCCAAATATGTGGGGTTACTTTTCTCTCCCTAAAATCTTATTAAATGCTTTAGATATGAACTAGCTATGTGTTCTGGCTGACTATTAATGGTGAACACATCAGTGGGGGCTCAAGAGCTAAATATGTTAGGGGAATAGATATACAGAGTTCCTTGAACCTAGGGCATCCATCCACTGGAGGATCCTCAATGGAGTTGAGGGGCTGCCCAAAGGAATTAAACAAATATTATAATCTGACAAGATTTTAGAGGAAAATAGTTGTAAACCTACTTTCAATGGTGTGATATGGTGAAAAGAATGTTACATTTGGAATTAGAGGACCCATCTTGGAATCTCTGCTCTGTCACACATTCTGTGAACCCAGGCAAAACACCTTACTTCTTTGGGCCTCAGTTTTCTCTCCTGAAAAAATGATATGGCTGGACTAAAAGGAATATATGTTGGTGATCCAAGGGAAATCTTCTTGTAACACAACAGGATGAAATGGGTGTAAGCAAAACTAAGCACAAGGACACATAATAGACTCAAAAGAAGGGCATAATAATTAATGGCAAAGAAATAAATGGAAGAAAATGAAAACATAACAATTACAACCATGAAAAATTTTTTCATTAAATATCTTTGATAAGGTCTTCTCTACAAGATATAGTGAGAACTAATATAGATACAGAAAACCAGAACAGTCTGGCAATAGATAAGTCATCAAAGGATTTGACAAACTGTCCTAAAAAGAATTACAAATAGCCAAATAGAAGATTGCTCCATGTCACTAATAATAAGAGAAATGCCTAGCAAACTAACTCAAATGTCTCGCTTCATACCCATCAAAACAACATAATGACAAATGATAGAAATTGTAAATGATGGAGGGGCTGAATTAGTTCAAAAACTTTGGGAAGAAATTTGGATTAATGCTATAAAGGTCACTAAACCACTGATACCATTTGACTTAGATATCACATTGCTTGTGACCTAAGGGTACCATAAGTGTTCTAAGGGTGGCAATGACATAAGGAAAGATCTCATATATAATAAAATCTCAATAACAGCACATTTTTGGTAGCAAATAAAAAACCAGGAAACATAATAAGTTCCCGTTGATTGGGGGACTAACCAAATAAATTCTAGTATGTGAATTTAATGAAATATTATTGTTAAACAAAATGTTGAATTTGAGGAATTTAAAGAAACTTGAAAAACTTGACTCAACTAATGCAGAAGGAAGTAAAACTCCTAAGAAGAATGTGCACAATGACTACAATAATGTAAAGAGATTTGAATATTAATTAATTTTATGACAAATCTTGCCTCCCTTCTCCTTGGAAGAGATGAAGACATTAACTGGTCCCTGCCTTCCTTATAGATGTGGGGACCTATGGATGCAGAATGTCGCATACATTATCAGGTGTGATTGCTGCATTGGTTGGTCTTGATTAACTTTTTTTCTTTGTTACAAGGGAAAGTATACACTAGTTGGGTTCGGAAGAGGGGAGGGCATCTCCTAAAAGAACCATAAAAACAAACAGCTTCAACGAAATTTTAACTTTTTTTAAAAGGGGGTAAAGGGAACCCCCCCTACAGTTGACTCACCTCTCAGTGGCATATCTGATGACAATTAAGACAAATGTCAGGGGAATGGCTGCCAGCAGGTCCTTGGGATGAGGGTATGTGATGCCATCTGAATCTTCCAAATCAGCCCATGTGTACCCCGGGGGAATCCAATACTCAGACTT
Source organism: Dromiciops gliroides (assembly GCF_019393635.1). Taxonomy (NCBI): domain Eukaryota; kingdom Metazoa; phylum Chordata; class Mammalia; order Microbiotheria; family Microbiotheriidae; genus Dromiciops; species Dromiciops gliroides. Next base: position 47,267,717 of record NC_057861.1, on the reverse strand, counting down.
CCAAAATGACTCATACAGAGTAGCCAGCATCCTAAGGGTAAGACATCAAATGTCTCACTCAAGAGGGACCAGCAAGGAAAAGCATGTGTTGATTATTCAAAAATTAGTTTACAAAGTCAGTGCACCAGATCATCAATTTCAGAAACAGAGAAATGTCATAACATAAGATACTTTGAGGAAGTCTAACCACTTCATCTTACAGATAGAGAAACTGAGGTGTCAAAATAGGAGGAGACTTACTCAAAGTCACATGGTGAGTCAATGACAGAGCTGAGCCTTGAACCCAGGTCTCCTGATTCTCTGTCCAGTACTATTTCCACTGCAATTGCCACCCAAATGCCCTAGAAGTTCAGTGGTAGGGGTCTGGCTAAGACCCCATTGGCTAGGTGGTTCTCATCTAACATGCTGGCTTCTGTCTAAATCTTCCTTGGCCTAAGAGCCCTAAGGTACCCCAGTCTGTCCAGCACCTGCTTTAAGCAGATTAGCTCAAGCCAGCCAGTGCTGTTTCTGATGTGACCATGGATTGTCAAGGTATCAGAGACTGGGGAAGACAGCTTCCCAAGGAGGGAAAACAGATCCTGGAACCCAAATCTGGCAAGGCCCATAGAACTCAGAAAGCCAGAGGTGGTAGACCCTTGGTGAATGTCAAAGGTGAGAGAATCCTTAGAACAAAAAACAATGAGGCAACCTTCAGTTTGAGCAAGAAGAGTGATCTGCCCATCACGGAAAGTATTCAGTGAAAAGTTGGGTGATGCTTCTGTTGGTGACAATGTAGGAAAGGATTCTTGCTTCAGGTAGGAGTTGTTGTACTAGACCCTGTCTCAGAGCCCATCCAGCCCTGTCACTCCAAGCTTCCTCTATAGCTTCCCCGACCCCTTTCCCCATACCTCATCTTTGCCAATGACCCATCTGCAGGCTGCTAGTGAGGAGTGCTTGGGACACAGGCTCTGAGTTCAAGAAGACCTTAAAAGTGCCCCTTTCCCCTAAATAGCCTTCTGCCCCCAAATGACAGTTGTTGATAAGATCAAGGAAGGCTTTTGGAGCTGTCCACTGAGAGACCAGGCCATTGTCACATTTCCAAAGAAATGTCTGGACTTTCCTTTACTGGTATTGGTAAGCCTCCCTACCTATTATATCTCTTGTTTGCCCTGAGCCAGAAGACTAGCACAAAATAGAAGCAGTTAACAAATAACTCAGTTGATCCTCATGATAACCCTGGGAGGTAGGTGCTACTATTACCCCCATTTTACAGTTGAGGAATTGGAGGAAGACAGAAATTAAGTGACTCCCCCAGAGTCACACATCAGGTGTCTGAGATCTGATTTGAACTCGGGACTTCCTGATTCCAAGCCCAGGACTCTGACCACATTGACCTATGGATGCTCAGGGAACTGACTAAGCAACTTGGATTTTTATAAAGTTATATACAAAATATAGAAGGAAGAGCAGATGACAGGACATGAATTAATATAATTTCAAGGAAGGATCCTGCATAAATAGGCTTATGAGTGATTAAGTTCAAATGAGCAGAGGATAGGGAGGCAAGCTAAGGTAAAGACTATAAGGGTGTTGTTCTTTAAAGCAATATTGAAGAAAAGAGGAGTGGGATCTTTGCTTGGTCTGGTCGATGTCTGTGTGAGTAAAGCAAGGGGGAATAGATTCAAGCTAGGCTATGGGGTAGATTCAATAAGATGTAGCAAGGGATTACATAAGAGGGGTGAGGAAGATTGAACAATTGATGATGATGCTAAGGTTTCAAACCTGGGTAACTGGAGGGCAGGGAGACTGTTTTTTTTTTTTCCTGTCTTGCTATCCCTGGTGTTTAGCCTTGGTTCATAATTAAGAGTTTAATAAATGCTTGTTGACTTGCCATATTGACTGGAAGGATGTCTGTGCCTTCTACGGATGATGCAGAGTTATACTGGGGCTCTGAACTCTGATGAATTCTGAAATCCACTCTTCTAGTATCCCCCATACTCCTCTTGCCTTCTAGGGTTTCTTTGTTTCCCTAGAACTTATCATGACTCAGAATAGAACATTTAATATATACTTGTTCACTGACTGGTTCATCTAGTTCTTACACCAAATATGTCTGTCTTTACCCTCTTCATCTCTCATGACCTTGAAGACAAAACTCCTTCTTGACCAGAGAGATCTCTAGCTGTACTCCCCCCACCTCTCCCATCTCCCAGTGTACCATCTGAGATAAATTTGTCCTCAAGCACAGCCAGGCAAGTACGTTACCTTCCCATCTTTGAGGGGAAGATGGCGCCAGTTGTGCAATCTCAATGAGGAAGGTATCTAGCAGCTGCATTAATCAGTTCAATGTGGGCTGTGTAGTGGGGATAGAGCATTAAGCAGAAGCAGCAGACAGGGAATTCTGTTAATTTCATTGGACCCTGGCCCAATGGAAAACAGACACTGGCAACCTAAGTAGGAATGAACATCTGAGAATTGATGAACTTATCCCAGGAGAGGAGCCATATTCCATCAGGACTTGGGAGCTTTATGCACAGTCAGGGTACAGATACCTCCCATCTGTGTTCTCCTGTAATATACAGGCCCCACCTACCTCCCTGATGTTCACCACCCCCCTACCCTTTGCCCCTTGCAGGTCCTAGGGCTTACAGATGGAAAGAGGGTGAAAAACTGTTTTACCTTCTCTGGACAGAGGTCTGGCTTGCAAATGAATTGGAAGAAGCCAGACTACCCCACCCTTTTCTAACATAGAAATCCTGAAGTCAGATGCCCCAGTTCCAGACCCCAGAGGCTTCGAGGAAACCTCCACCTGTAGCTGGGTTTTCCCCTTCCCCTTTCTATAAGGACATCTAATGTGTTTTGATGGTTCAGAATGAGTGTAAGTAGCAATTATTTCTGTTCTGGCCAGGAACTCTGAGAGTCATACCCTCCCAGAAGGATTCTTTTGTGAAGGTAAACCAGGCCATCTTTTGCTTCAATTCTTACCAGTCTTTAATTATTGAATGGGTGTTGCCTCAGGCAAACTGAGACCTAGGGAAGACCTTAGCTTAAAAAGACCAAGATCTCCCACTGTATCTGGGATCATCACCAGTCATCCTGACTTATGTCCTGCCACTCAAGTCAGATGACTCTGAAGGAGAGAGTGAGACTGATGATTCTAAACAGCTCTGCTTCAATTAAATCCAATTCACTTGCAAGCCAAGACATCACTCTCCTGATGTTATTGATTTTTTGCAAGAATGAAAGATGGGGTGTAGCTAGGTGGCATAGTGGATAAAGTACCAGCCCTGGATTCAGGAGGACCTGAGTTCAAATCCAGCCTGAGACACTTGACACTTAGTAGCTGTGTGACCTTGAGCAAGTCACTTAACCTTCACTGCCCTACAAAAACCAGAAAACAAAACAAAACAAACAAAAAATAATGAAGGACAAACAACAATCTCATGTGCTCTATGAGGAACTGGGAAAGGAAGGGTTGGATGACTAGGCAGTAAGACACAGGGGAAGGAAGCCTAGTAAGGTCCAGATTGGAACCCACTCACCAGCTATCAACCATCCCCAGACTAGTAGAAGGTCAGAATTGTGAGGGCCTTTAGAACACAGAATGTCAGAGGGTGGAAGGTCCTTAGAACCCAGAGAGTCAGAGCTGGAAGGGCCCTTAGAATACAGAGTGGCAGAGCTGAAAAAGGACTTTATTTAGACAAGTCCAGACCTTTTGTTTACAAATGGGAAAATTGAGTCCTGGAATGGGGAAGAATTGTACTGATTAATGCAGCCAGTGCATGATTCTGATTACTGTCACCCATCTCATAGTTCAACAGGCTAATGATGTATGAATTTCTGCACCCAGAAGTGAAAGTAAATGACAGATTAAACTTCTTATTGTTAGTATGTCTTCTAGTTATTTCTTATTTTTATTCAATAAGAAATGACTACCGTAATTACTACTGTAAAATCTACTGAAACAGCACATGCAGCTCCTACTGTGGGAGACAAATAGGCAGAACAACCTTGTGCTTTAGGTATCACTTCTTATAATTCCTTTTACTTGCATGTTAAAAGTTAATGGTTTTCTTTGAGCCTTGGGGCTTGCAGCTTCATAAATTCATATTCCACATTTGTTATATTTTTAGAAAACCTTTTTCATTTAATGTAATTGAAACTATCCATTTTACACCTAACTTTGTTCTCTTTTGTTTATTCATAAATTGCTCACCTATCCATAAATCTGACAAGTACTATGTTCTATGTTTTTCTAATTTTCTTGTAAAACCTCTCATGTATCTATTTTTATCTTATCTTGGTAAATGATGTAAGATAGTGATCTATGCTTTGTTTGTGCCATACTGCTTTCCTGTTTTCCCAACAATTTTTACCAAATAATGAATTCTTATCTCAAAATTTTAAGTCTTTATGAAAACTTAATATGTATGAAGAAAGAAACAATCTATATCCAGAGAAAGAATTGATAAATAGAAGTATGTACAGAATAATTGTATGTGTGTGTGTGCGTGTGTGTGCGTGTGTATGTGTGTGTGTGTGTGTGTGTGTGTGTGTGTATGCACTTATTTGTATATAGTAGCCATCTCTAGGGCAGGGATGGGGATGAAAGGAAGGAGAAAAAAGAAATTTGCATGATAGTTTCATTGTATATTTGAAAGGAGTACCAAGTTTTGCATAGTAGATTTGTAGTTTCATGCACAATCATCTTTTGTATCATACTGTTATGGAAATGTTTGTTTTAGTCCATAAATTAAAATTAAAAGGTATAAAAGACCAAAACAATAATAAATTCACATGCCAAAAGGGTAACACATTTTTCTTTTCTTTTCTCTTATTTATTTCAAAAGTTTTCCCTATCTGGCATGCTTCCTCTGCCCTGCTGCCCAGCTCCAGTTAAGGTAATAATTGTCCCAAAAGAGTGTGTCCTTTAATTGGAAATATCTCAGGGATCCAGCCAAGAGTAGCATTTGCACTCCCTGCTCTGAATATCCATTTAAAATCTGAGTGGCTATAACTTATTTCTTTTTTTCTTTTCTTTCTTTTTTTGTGTGAGGCAATTGGGGTTAAGTGACTTGCCTAGGGTCACACAGCTAATAAGTGTCAAGTGTCTGAGGTTGGATTTGAACTCAGGTCTTCCTAAATCCAGGGCCAGTGCTTTATCCACTGTGCCACCTAGCTGCCCTGGCTATAACTTACTTCTGTGAAGGCTCATATACTTCAATAAATCTTACTGGTACATGTTAGCTGTATGTACTACTATATAAAGGTTATATATTGGGTTTTACTTTCACTTTTTGGTGCCAAGAGGCTAATTCTCCCAGAATTATTCATTTAGAAAACACTGCCTTCTAAATGTTGAGAAAAGGACAGGAGAGCTTTCCTTTGGAATTAGCCCCCACAAACAGAACAAAAAGGCTTTCTTGAGGTCACTCAGTGAACTTATTGGCATGCCTGAGACCAGAAACCAGATATACTGGCTCCCAAAGTTGAGCTCTCCTCATTATACCACCTCTTTTAAAAGGGGTGACAAAGATGGAAAATATATTCCCAGGTCCAGAGGGAAGGCCTGGGTACAGATATTCTCTAAGTGAATATATGTCTAGCCATAACTCCATCATCTTGTATTTGGGAACCCATGGGTAAGACAAGGAGCTGGAAAGATCCCTTGGAGTCTTCTAATTTCTTTATTATCATCACCATTATAGTTAACATTTACATGGCACCCAAGGTTCACAAAGCATTTCAGAATTATTAACTCATTTTGTCCTTATGAGAACCCTGGAATATAGGTGCTATTACTATCCCCATTTTACAGATGAGGAAACTGAGGCTGAGAGTGACTTGTCCAGAGTCATACATCCAGTAAATGTCCGAGGCAGGATCTGAATTCAGGTCTTTCTGCCTCCAGGCCTTGTACTCTATCCCCTGCACTATCAAGTTATCATAAATTATTTATGATTATTCTTTTTATCTAGAAATGCCACCAATTTGAATTCACCTAACTGTTCTCCTCTAGTCCACATCTCTCTATCTTTTCCACTGGCCTCCCTGCTGTCCTTTGAATAAGACACTCCACCTCCCAACTGTAGGCAAATGCACTGGTTATCCCCATGCCTGGAATGCACTCTCTCCTCATCTCTGCTTCCTGGATTCCCTGGATTTCTTTAGGCTTCAGGTAAAATCAAACCTTCTATTAGAAATATTTTGCAATCCCCATTCACAGTAGAGCCATCCCTCTACAATCTCCTTAAATTGTCCTGTTTATATCATTTGTATATAGTTGCCTATATGTTGTCACCCCCACTAGACCGGGAATCCTTTGAGGGAATGAACTTTTTTGTTTACTTTTGTTTTCTTTTTATTCTCAGGATTAGCACAGTGCCTGGCACATAGTAGGCTCTCACTAAATTCTTGTTGACTTGACTTGAAAGACTTTTTCAAGTTCTTTGTTAAAATCTAGGTAAAATATCTCTTTGATAGACTCATGATCTAATAGTTGAGGGATACTATCAAAAGTGGAAGGAAGCGGGGCAGCTAGGTAGCACAGTGGATAAAGCACCAGCCCTGGATTCAGGAGGACCTGAGCTCAAATCCGGCCTCAGACACTTGACACTTACTAGCTGTGTGACCCTGGGCAAGTCACTTAATCCTCATTGCCCAGCACCCCCAAAAAAAAGTGGAAGGAAGGAAAGAAACAATCATTTCTAAGAACCCACCATGTACCAAGCACTGTGCAAAGTGCTTCACAAATAGCATCACTTTTGATCCTCAAAATAAAAACCATCATGATTATCATGCTCATTTTAGAGTTGAGGAAACTTAGCCTGAGAGTGACTCATGGTCACACAGCTAGAAAGTATTTGAGGCCAGATTTGAACTCTGGTCTTCTTGTAGTCAGGCCTCGCACTCTATCCACTATACCACCTTTGTGATCAGTGGTATCTTTTCCTACCTATTCATCATTTGCTTGATGACACATCCCAGATTTTGTCAGAAATCCAAGTCAAGCTTGCTGGCTTGTGACAAGCTGATTTCACTCCCCTTGAGATGACAGGATATTTGCCCTTCTCCAGTCCTGTCCCCCATCCTTCCTCACGTACAGCCTTATAAAGATCACTGACAATGGCTCAGCATCCCATCCCCCAGTTCTGTCAGCATTCTAGGTGAGGAACCCCTAGGCTGGGTGATCAATCCTCCAGAACAGGTCAGTGCCCTTTTGCAATCTCAGTTCAGCTATCAAGGTTATCAAACAACTCCCATCAGTGACCTTTGTTCTTAGCTTTCTAGGAAAGTTTCTTCCCGTTGGCAGAGAAAAGAGAAGAAAAATAAGTACATCAACAAGTAGGTATTAAGTGCTTCTTACCTGCCAGGCTTTGAGACATGATGATTCCAAGAAAGACAAAAAGATGAACCCTGCCCTCAAATTGCTTACCTTCTAATGGAGGAGACAACATGCAGATACAGTAAAAGGAAGGTAGTCTTAGAGGGAGGAAGGGAAAGGGACCAGGAAAGGCCTCCTATAGGAGGTCAGAGTTTGGAGGGAAAACCAGAATTTTAAGTGACAAAAGTGAGGAGGGGGAGCATTGCAGGGACATCTACTGCAGAGGCACAGAGCTGGGAGATGTCTTCTGTGTGAGGTACATCAAGTAGGTTTTATTGATTTCGGGACTTAAGAAAGTGATGAAGAAAATGTTAATAACGCAGATTAAACTCGAGAGTGGGTTGTGGGAACATTATTCTTTCTAAAGAGCTCGTGGTTAAATATTTATTAGCATACCACTGGGATGGCTTTTACAAAGCAGAAGACTTTACCTTTGATTTTAGAGGTAATATGGAGCCACTGAACTTTAGCAAGGGGGAGATCACATGGTCACTTTGACAGCTATATGGCTCAAAGATTCTAGCTCAATCACTTACCAAGGGTGTGGCACTTTACCTTAGGCAAAGCATTCAAACTTTCTGATTCTCAGTTCCTTGACTGAGGATTCTAGGACCCAGGAGGTGATAGATATTGTCTTTAGACGATCTCTAGTCTAACTAATCATTTCCATATGGAGTACTGGCATTGAGTTCTAAGCTTTCCATTTGTAATAGGACACTGATAAACTGAAGAGGGTCCAGAGAAGACCCATTAGTATGCTCAAGGCCATGAGTTCATGTCATAAGTGGAATGGTTGGAAGAAGTGGGGATATTTAGCTTGAACACGTATTTGAAAGGCTGTCATGTGGGAAAGGGACAGTGGTGGAAGTTACAAGCAAACCTAAGCATGATGTCAGGAAAATCTTCCTAAGAACTAAAGCTATGCTAAAAATAGAATGGGCTGCCTCAGTAGATAGTGAGTTTCTCCTCACTGGGATCCTTGAGCCAAGAGTAAATGATGACCTCTTATGAGATACTGGCTATTGTAGAGGGCTTTTGTGCAGTAGGACTAAAACTAGCTAGAACCTGATGAAAGTGGAGTTTTGTAAGGATACGACTAATTCCATTTTGTTCTATATTAAGCATTTTGTGGCATATGATCCCTGTAGGAACTGCAGGAACAGCTACAATAGTTGGTTACTTTCTAATTGCTATAAAAGAGGACTTCAACAGTGTCATGAATGTTCTCCTCCCTTATCTAGCCTGATGGATAGTTCTTTTTTATTTAGTGCAATTTGCCATACTATCAAGGACACAGTCCTTTTCAGTCTCCTGTAGCTAATGATATACATCTTCCTTAACAAACACATTTTTGCTTTGCATCACCAGCTCCACTATAAGAACTCCCCCTTTTTCATTGTTTCATGTAATTTAGAAATACTTCTAGCCAAATTGTGAATGATACACATTTCCATCGATTGCTAATGGAGCGTGTCACACTCTGAGTGCATGTCTCTGTTCGTATTAGCTTATTGGCAAGAGATAGTCCAATGGAAAAGAAAACCCATGTGATAAAAAAAAGGTCCCAATTTTGCAATTCTGGGATTTCCCCTTAAAGCATGTAAATTTTTCCCATAGAATTAATATTTCTTTTTTATAACTTATTATTTATCTTTTCAAAGAATCGTTTAAAAAAATTTCTAGTTCAGAATTCTCTCCATCCCACCCTTTCCCCACCCATACTGAAGACAAGAAATGTGATATCAGTTATACTTATGAAATCATCCAAAACATGTTTCCATGTTGCAAAACAAGAAGAAAAAATTTAAAATGTGAAAAAACTTTGTTTCACTCTGCATTCATATTCCAGTTCTTTCTTTTCTTTTCTTTTCTTTTCTTTTCTTTTCTTTTCTTTTCTTTTCTTTTCTTTTCTTTTCTTTTCTTTTCTTTTCTTTTCTTTTTTTTGCAGGGCAATGAGGGTTAAGTTACTTGCCCAAGGTCGCACTACTAGTAAGGGTCAAGTGCCTGAGGCTGGATTTGAACTCAGGTCCTCCTGAATCCAGAGTTGGTGCTAAATTCACTGTGCCACCTAGATGCCCCCTCCATCAGTTCTTTTTCTGGATATGGAAAGCATTTTTCATCATAAATCCTTCAGAACTGTCTTGGAACATTGTATTGATCAAAATAGCTAAGTCATTCACAGTTGATTATCATACAGTATTGCTGTTGCTGTGTACAGTCTTCTGGTTCTGCTCGCTTAATTTTTCATGAGTTTATATATGTCTTCTCGGGTTTTTCTGAAACCATCCTGCTCATCATTTCTTATAGTACTATAGTATTCCATCACAATCACATAACATGACTTGTTCAGCCATTTTCTAATTTATGGGCATCCCCTCAATTTCCAATTCTTTGCCACCACAAAAAGAGCTATTAGAAATATTTTGTACATGTAGGTCCTCTTTTTCTTTGATCTCTTTGGGATACAGATGTAGTAGTGGTGTTGCTGGATCAAAAGGTTTGCACAGTTTCATAGTCTTTTTGGCATAGTACCAAATTACTCTCCAGAATGTTTGGATCAGTTCATAACTCCACCATCCAGTGCATGTGTCCCAATTTTTCTACATCCTCTCCAACATTTATCATTTTCCTTTTCTGTCATATCAGCCCATCTGATAGGTATGAGGTGATATCTCAAAATTGATCTAATTTGCATTTCTCTAATCAATAATTTTTCATACTACTTATTTTAAGGAAAGCTCCATTTATTCCTGTTTTCCAGTGCTTTTAATTGGAATGAGTGCTGCATTTTGTCAAAAGCTTTTTCTGTATCCAATGAGATAATCTTTTGATTTTTGTTGGTTTTGGTATTGATATGATCAATTATACTGATATTTTCCTAATATTGAACCTGCCCTGGAGTCCTTGTATAAATCCTACCTGGTCCTAATGTGTGAGCTTTGTGATATATTGCTGTAATTTCCTTGCTATTATTTTATTTAACATTTTTGCATCAATATTCATTAGGTAATTTGGTCTATAGTTTTCTTTCTCTGTTGTTCCTCTTCCTGGTTTAGGTACCAGCACCATATTTGTGTCATAAAAGGAATTGGGTTCCCCAATTGAGAAATGGTCAAAGGATATGAACAGGCAGTTTTCTGATGAAGAAACCAAAGCTATCTATTCCCATATGAAAAAATGCTCTAAATCTCTAATGATTAGAGAGATGCAAATTAAAACAACTCTGAGGTACCACCTGACACCTATCAGATTGGCTAAAATGACAAAAAAGGAAGATGATAAATGTTGGAGAGGCTGTGGGAAAATTGGAACACTAATGCATTGTTGGTGGAGCTGTGAGCTGATCCAACCATTCTGGAGAGCAATTTGGAATTATGCCCAAAGGGCGATAAAGCTGTGCATACCCTTTGACCCAGCAATCCCACTTTTAGGTCTTTTGCCCAAAGAAATCATGGAAGGGGGAAAGGGACCCACATGTACAAAAATATTTCTAGCTGCTCTTTACGTGGTAGCAAGGAATTGGAAGTTGAGGGGGTGCCCATCAATTGGGGAATGGCTGGACAAGTTGTGGTATATGAATACAATGGAATACTATTGTGCTGTAAGAAATGATGAGCAGGAAGAGTTCAGAGAAACCTGGAGGGTCTTACGTGAGCTGATGATGAGTGAGATGAGCAGAACCAGAAGAACATTGTACACAGTATCATCAACATTGAGTGTTGACCTACTGTGATGGACTAGATTCTTCTCACCAATGCAATGGTACAGAAGAGTTCCAGGGAACTCATGATAGAAGAGGATCTCCAAATCCAAGAAAAAAAAAGAAAGAAAGAACTGTGGAGTATAGATGCTGATTGAACCATATTATTTCTTTTGTTTTGGGTGCTGTTGTTTTTTTTTTTCTATTCTGAGGTTTTGCATCACTGCTCTGATTCTTTCTCTTGTAACAGGATTAATGCAGAAATAGGATTAATGTTATTATGTGTATATATATGTGTGTGTGTATATATATATATATATATGTTTATGTATAGAGATATATAGATATAACCTATATCAGATTACCTGCTGTCTAGGGGAGGGGGGAGGGAGGGGAGGGAGGGAGAAAAATCTGAAATTGTAAAGCATGTATAAACAAAAGTTGAGAACTATCTTTACATGTAACAGAAAAAATAAAATATCTCATAAAAAGTAAAAAAAAAAAAAAGGAATTGGGTAGAACTCCTTCTTTACTTATTTTCCCAAATTGCTTATATAGTACTAGAATTGACTGATTTTTAAATATTTGTTAGAATTCACTTGTGAATCCATTTGGTCTGGTGGATTTTTTCTTTAGGGAGCTCATTGATGGCTGGTTCAATTTTTTTCTAAGATAGAATTACTTAATTTCTTAAGATATAATTATTCTATCTCCTCTTCTTTTGATCTAGGTAATTCATATTTTTGTAAATATTCATCCATTTCACTTAGATTATCAGATTTATTGACATACAATTAGGCAAAAAAAACTCCTAATAATTGCTTTAATTTCATCTTCATTGGTGGTGAATTTATTCTTTTTATTTTTTTTATCCTTTTTATTTTTGATACTGCAATTTGGTTTTCTTCTTTTTTAATCAAATTAGCCTGTGGCTTATCTATTTAATTAGTATTTTTATAAAACCATTTCCTAGTTTTATTTATTAGCTCAATGGTTTTCTTTTAATTTTATTAATCTCTTCTTTGATTTTCAGTATTTCCTATTTGGTGTTTAATTAGGGATTTTAAAATTTGTTCTTTTTTTCTAGGTTTTAAAGAAATGCATGCCCAATTCATTAATCTGCTACTTCTCTATTCTATTGATATAAACATTTAAAGATATAAAATTTCCCCTAAGTACAGCTTTGGCTGCATCCCATAAAGTTGGGTATGTTGTCTCATTGTTGCCATCCTCTTTAATGAAATTATTGATTGTTTCTATAACTTGTTCTTTGACCCACTCATTCTTCAGAATTAGATTACTATTTCCAATTAATTTTTAATCTATCTCTCCACTGCCATTTATTGAATGTCATTTTTATTGCATTATGGTATTAAAAGAATGCATTTAATATTTCTGTTTTTCTTCATTTGGTTATGGGGGTTTTAGGCCCTAATACAGGGTTGATTTTTATAAAGATGCCATGTACAGACAAGAAAAAAGTATATTCCTTTCCAGTTCCATTCAATTTTCTTTATCTATCATCTAATTTTTCTTTTTTTTCTTTCTTTTTTTTTGTGGGGCAATGAGGGTTAAGTGACTTGCCCAGGGTCACACAGCTAGTAAGTGTCAAGTGTCTGAGGCTGGATTTGAACTCAAGCTGTCCTGAATCCAGGGCTGATGCTTTATCCACTGTGCCACCTAGCTGCCCCCTCTAATTTTTCTAAAATTTATTTATCTCCTTTCTTTATTCCTTATTTAATTTATGGTTAGATTTATTTAGGGGGGAATGTTAATGTCTCCCCAGAGCATAGTTTTACTATTTCCTCCTATAACTAATTTAACTTTTAAGAATTTGGATTCTTTGCCATTTAGTGTATATGTATTTAGTATTGACATTACTTCATTATCTATGGTACCATATATAGCAAAACATAGTTTTCTTACTTATCTCTTTTAATTAGGTCTATTTGCTTTTGCTTTGTCTAAGATCATGATTGCTAACCCCTGTCTTTTTTTTTTTTAGTGAGGCAATTGGGGTTAGGTGACTTGCCCAGGGTCACACAGCTAGTAAGTGTTAAGTGTCTGAGGCTGGATTTGAACTCAGGTACTCCTGACTCCAGGGCTGGTGCCCTATCCACTGTACCACCTAGATGCCTCAACCCCTGTCTTTTTTTATCTCAACTGAAGCATAATAGATTCCGGTCTAGCCATTTATTTTTACTCTGTGTGCTTCTCTTTTTCAAATGTGTTTCTTGTAAACAACCTATTGTTAGATTCTGGTTTCTAATGCATTCTGTTATCCACTTCCATTTCATCCACCAAAACCCAGAACTGCATATGGACAATGCAGCAAGTCCCTGCACCCAGTGCCAGCAAAGGGTGCCCTGTAATTTCTTTCTGATCAGTTATCCAACATCCTCATCAGCTGTGGCCTGAGAACTCCTGAAGCTCATTCTGCTGTTATAGATGCCTCCAAGGACTGCTGCTGGTGTTGTCACAGAATTGGCTATGGTCTAAGCTGGCCATGATCCTGGTGTCACAGACCTCCACTGCTGACATCCTAAGTTGTACTGGGTTGGAAAAATGTCTCACTGTGACCTTTTTTTCTTTGTTTTTTGTTTTTTGTCTCTTCCATTCTAGAATTCAATTTGAGGCACTATTTTAAAGTTGTTTAGAGGGAAATGTTAGGAAAATTCAGCTGAGTTACTGCCTATACTCCACTATCTTGGCTCTGTCTTTCTCGGAATTTCTTGCTTAAAAGCCCTGAGATACCTGAATTGCAGACCTAGAAGGGTTGAATTTATACAAGAACAAGAATACCTGTCTATCCATTTTCTTCTTGAAAGGGAACCATGACCTCCCAAGGCAACCCATTCTACTTTGGATTAGCTCAAATTGCTGAAATGGATTTTCTGAAATCAAGCTAAGAATAGAGAGACATGAATAAAGAAAGCAAGGGAAAAACTTGACTTTGAGAGTCAAGACCTTACAGAACCAAGTTTGACTTTGGATTCAAGCCCTTATAGAACCAAAAGTTATAACATAGGGGAGTGGCAGATTGTGGGCTACTGTCAACAAATGCTAAGGGAGCTCCGATGAGAGCTCAGACTGAAATTATGCTAGTAGGGTAGCCTATGCCCTGCATGCCTGAGTTCCCGCTCCTGAGGCAGGGTGACTAAATCCAGAAAGTCAGAAGTAAAGTTGGAAGGGGAATTGGATATTAATATGTTTAATCAGGGTATAGAGAGATGTCATAGGAGTTAGGGTGAAATACAAAGAAAGGGGTATGTGATGGGGAGGTAAGGTCACTTGGGAACCATGGGAGCAAGGCAGACAGAAAAGAAACATAAAGAGAGTAGTGAAGGAAACAATGAAACCTTCCTTGGGAATGGGCCCCTGAGCTCAGCATTCACATTTAATATTCACAAGAAAGCACAGGAGAATGGCTCTGGGGTGAGGTGGGGAGCAGCATAGGCTCTTCTCTCCAGGCCTCCTCAAGCCTGAGGACTATGTCTCACCCTATCCCATTCCATGCAGCACCAGCAGTTCTGGCCATGGATGCTACCCAGCCATGAACACCAGTCTGTCCAATTTCTTTTCCAATAGGGCATTCTTCTGCCTCTCAGACAAGCAAGATGTGGAACTGAATCCAGGGTGAGCTCTACCTTGCCCCTCAGCCCTCTACTCTCAAGAAGTAGAAAATACTCCAGACACTTTGACCAGATTTCTTCTGGGTTTAGGATTATCTTGGACCGGGAGCAAACTTGTACCAGTCCTTATTCCTAGAAGTAGATGTGTGAAAGATACAGAAAAGGATATGACACAGGGATTAAATGTGTAACTTGGGGGCAGCTAGATGGTGCAGTGGTTAAAGCACCGGCCCTGAATTCAGGAGTACCTGAGTTCAAATCGGGCCTCAGACACTTGACACTTACTAGCTGTGTGACCCTGGGCAAGTCACTTAACCCCCATTGCCTGCAAAAAAACAAAAAAACAAAAAAAAACCAAATGTGTAACTTGAGGGTAACAGAACTTTCAGGGAAGTGGGTATGACCCGAAAATGACAGAGATTGGCATGGGTATATATTTGTGATATGGATGCATGGCATTTGGGATATAAAAAGTGTATAAAATGGGGGTATCACAAGAGTGTAAGTGACACAGAGCGGGGAGGCCTTTGTTATAGGAAGGTGGAGTCACTTTGGAACTACAAGAGGAATGTGTGTGTGTGTGTGTGTGTGTGTGTGTGTGTGTGTGTGTGTGTACTAGGAAGCCTCCCTTGAGGTTTGGAAGAAGCATGTGGCAGATGAATTAATGAGCAAGCACTTTTTTTTTTAAGTCCAACTATGTGTCAGTCACAGTACAAAGTACTCAGGATGCAAAGGCAAAAGGGAAATATGCCTTGCCCCCTAGAATGTTCATTGTACTAGTGGAAACATTACATATGTAACTATATACCGGAAAGATACAAGATAATGGGGGAAGGAGAAGCACTGGCACTGTGGGGGGTGCGGGAGGAGGGGAAAATATCTCAGGCAGGAATTAATGTTTGATAAGATCGTTAAAAGAAACCAAGGATAAATGCTTGTTGAATGAAGAGGAACTGAGGAGGAAGTGTGCTCCACGCATAAGGGACAGAGAGTGCCACTGAGGGGACAGACCTATAGGAGCCCCAGAGCTCCCCTGGTTGGGCAGCCGGGGCGGGCTGGACCCTGAGCACTGGGGCTGGGTGCTTTGAGCACCAGCAGTGTGTGTCAGTTGGGGCAACCCTTAAGGATAGGGGCTGGTTATCTGGCCGAACGGAGGATAAAGGGGGTGGGGAGCGAGCGCTTACCTGCTGGGGCAGGGCAGAAAGATGGAAAACAGTTGGGACTGACTTCTCCCCTCCTCTCCAACAGCCTTGACTCAAGTGGTACGGTTTGGCTCTGTGTCCCTTCTCAGGTAGAAGGCAAAGCAATGGGAAGGCTACCCTTAGGGAAGAGTCTGTCAGGGAACTGCTGGAGCCCCGGAGGGTGGAGTGAGGTGGAGCTGGAGCCTAGGGAGCGGAGCGGGCGGGACAAAAGGAGCTTGGTGATAAAAACACCGAAAAGGACCTGGGGCGGGCTCTGGAGGGGGGGGTGGTTTTGCAAGGAGGCGGGTGGCTCGCTGGCCTGGGGCCAGAGGCTGAGGGAAGAAAGAGCGTCCGCAGGGTGATTCGTAGCGGCAGAGTGGGGCGCGGAAGAAAAGTGAGGAGACGGGTAAGAGTGCGGGGAAAAGGAATTAGTGAAGCCCAGCACATTCAGAGGAAGTACCCAATTCCCGGAACGTGCTTCCTCTCTGTCCTGGCCCCAAGCGTTCCTCCAGACCAATATTGGAAAGGTGGGTAGACTGACCTTTTGATCATTGCCTCTGGCTTTCCAGGAACTTACCCAGTCTCCAACCCCGCACCAACTCTTCCCCTACCCTACCTCACCTGGGACACAGCCCCACTCAAGAAACAGGGGTAAGTTCTCCTTCTAGACACCTGTGATGCTCCCAGGCTCATGATGCCACCCCCTCCAGACGCCGAATACAAGGACCCTTGACCCTTTCTACACTGGCCTCTTTGCTGCTCCTAGCACAAGACACTCCATCTCCCCACACCATACCTTTTTTTTCTTTTCTTTTTTTTTTCTGGCTGTCTCTTATGTCTGAAGTGCCTTCCTCATCTTACTCCCATGACCAGACCTCCTTCAAGACTCAGCTCAAATTTCCTACCTGCAGGAGGCCTTTCTCTGTCCCACACCTCTATTTCTCTTCCCCCTCCTTCCCTCCACTCCTTCCCTCTGAGTTACTCTGCATTTACACTAGAAACAACTTGTATATTGTTCTTACAGTGGGATTTCCTTGAGCTCACAGCTCCTGTTTTTATCTTCCATATATGCAAAGTTTAGAATAGTATCTGGTAAATAGTAAATGCTTAACAAATGTCCACTCACTCCCACTGGTCCACAGTCCCCTCAAAGACAGACAGGTTCATAGCTTCTAGTGAAAACTTCCACCCACTAACAGCTCTTCACAGGTTTAGGGTTTCCCCACTATAGGATATTAGTGCCCTCTTAGACCCAGCTGTCCCAACACCAAGTACCACCCTAGAGTATTCTCCGTCCTCCCTCAATTTTCTCCCCTTCTTTCAATTCCCAGCTAAAATCTTATCCTCTTCAGGAAGCCTCTCCCAGTCCTCCTTAATGCTAGTGCTTTCCCTCTGTTGATTATCTCCAATGTATCCTGTATATAACTTATTTGAACATATTTATTTGCATTTTGTCTTCCCTATTCAATTGTGAGCTCCTCAGGCCAGGAACTACTTTTTACCTTTATTATCCCCAGTAATAAGCACAGTGCCTAGCACATGGCACTTAAGAAATGTATATTGACTAACCTCTCTGTCTCCCAAAGCCAGAGGATTAGAGTGTGTGCGCCAAGCCTGGGAGAAGAGGTTTCCTGGCTTAGACCTGGTCCTTCCTATGATTTTCTTTCTGTCAGAATGATCAGTTGTTCATGTGTTTTTAAGTTACCTGTCCTGCCCAGCATGGACTCTATGAATTGAACCTATGAGAGGAAAAAGACTTTCCTTCTCTTCCTCTCTTTCACCTGAGAATTAGGCTAGTGGGGGTTGGGGGGTATTTGTTTCTGTTTTGTTTGTCCTCATTTTCAGGTGTGGGAGGTGATCCTCATGGGACAGGGATACCAAACCATGACTGGGACCTTAGGCCCAGGATTGGAGGCAGGCCAGTAAATCAAGCCAATGTGGAATGGAGGCCCTATGATGCCAGGGTGCCTGGGACTCAAGCCCCACAGAGGGTGGAGTTGGACTTGGAACTAAGACTGTGCCCTATGGGAACTGGGCCAAGCTGTGAATCTGATCCCCATCGTCTCCCCGCAGACTAAAGTGGTAAAGGGCAAGCAGAAGAATTATGCTTCTCCCATTTGGGGTGTGAGAGATAAGTCTGTATATTTGTGATCACATCTTGAAAGAATATTTCAGTATAAAAGCTAATCTGACTGTCAGTGGGTTAATGGAACTGAGGTTCACTCTCTGTAATTGGAGAGAAAACCATCATTGATGGGAGCTGAAGCCATTTGTAGAGAGCCTAGACACCCTGCAAATCCCCTAGATCGGTACCAGCGAACCCTGAGGGAGGAGTTAAAAAATAACTTACCTAGCCTTCAGGTGTTAGAAGCCAGGGTAGTTTCTGTTACACATATAAATCATCTTTGTGGAGTTGAGGATGTTAGAGTTGGAAGGACTGAGAACACAGAAGGAACACCAAATTGGAAATCCTGAAAATCAAAGGAGAGATTAAGAAAATTAAAAGTAAGAAAACTATTAAACTAATATATAAAACTATGAAAAAAAAACAAAAAATAAAAAACTATGAGCTGGATTTACTAAATAAATGCATAAATGCATAAATACTTGGTTGATTTCGTTAAAAAAAAAACAAGAAAAGAAGAAAACCAAATTACCAGTATCAAAAACGAAATGAATAAATTCACCACTAATGAACATGAAACCAAATCAATTATTAGGAGCTATTTTACCTAATTATATGCCAATAAACCGGAAAATCTAAGGGAAATGGACAAATAATTACAAAAATATTAATTCTCCACATGAACAGAGGAGGAAATAGAATACTTAAACAGCCCTATCTTAGAAAAAGAAATTGAACAATCCATCAGTGGAAAAAAAACAACCTAATAAACTCTTGATAAGAAACCTCAGGACCAAATGGATTTACAAGTGAATTCTACCAAACATTTAGAGAACAATTAATTCCAATATCAAATAAATTATTTGGGAAAACAGACAAAGAAAGAGTCCTACTAAATCACTTTTACAACACAAATAAGGTGCTGATCCCCAAACTGGGAAGAAAACAATCAGAGAAAGAAAACTAGCAACCAATTTCCCTAATGGATGATGATGCAAAAATTTTAAATAAAATATTAGCAAGGAGATAAAAGCAATGTATCACAAAGCTTATACACATTGATGAAGTGGAATTTATACCAGGAATGTAGGGCGGGCTCAATATTAGGAAAACTATCAACATAATTGACCATATCAATACTAAAACCAACCAAAATCATATGATTATCTCAATAGATGCAGAAAAGACTTTTGCCAAAATACAGTACACATTTCTATTTTTAAAAACATTAGAGAGAATAGGAGTAAATGGAGCTTTCCTTAAAATGATAAGTAGTATCTACCTAAAACCATCAGCAAGCATCATTTGTAATAGGATAAGCTAGAAGCCTTCCCAATAAGATCAGAAGTGAAGCAAGGATACCCATTATCACCACTATTATTATATTATATTAGAAATGCTAGCTTTAGCAATAAAAGAAGAAAAAGAAATTGAAGAAGTTAGAATGGGCAAAGAAAAAACAAAACGGGGGCAGCTAGGTGGTGCAGTGGATAGGGCACCAGCCCTGGATTCAGGAGGACCTGAGTTCAAATCTGACCTCAGACACTTAACACTTACTAGCTGTGTGACCCTGGGCAAGTCACTTAACCCCAATTGCCCTGCAAAAAAAAAAAAAAAAGAAGAAGAAGAAGAAGAAGAAACAAAACAATGACTCTTAGTAGATGATATGATGGCATACCTGGAGAAGTGTAGAGAATCAACTAAAATCTACCTGAAATAATTAAAAGTTTTAGCAAAGTTCCAGGATATAAGATAAACAAACCCACATATATCGTCAGCATTTCTGCATATTACCAACAAAGTCTAGCACCAAGAGATAGAAAAAGAAATTCCATGTAAAATACCCATAGACAATATAAAATACTTGGGAGTCTACCTGCCAAGACAAACCTAAAAACTATATGAATACAATTATAAAAACACTTTTTACACAAATAAAATCAGATCTAAAGAATTGGAAAAATATTAATTGCTCATAGGTAGACTACTGAACAAAGGCAATAAAAAAGATAATCCTGCCTAAGTTAATTTACATATTCAGTGTCATACCAATCAAACTACCCACAATTATTTCATAGAGCTAGAAAAAAGTAATAACAACATTCATCTGAAAGAATAAAAAGTCAAGAATATCAAGGTAATTAATGAAAAGATGCAGAGAAAGGTGTCCTAGCCATACTACATCTCAAATTGCATGATAAAGCAATAATCATAGTAATCATAGTAACCTAGTGTTTGAGAAATCCAAAGACCCAAGCTTTTGGGACAAGAATTCACTATTTAACAAAAACGACTGAGAAAACTGAAAAAGAGTATAGCAGGAACTAAGTATAGACAAACATCTAATACCATATACCAAGATAAGGTTAAAATGGGTAAAGATTTAAATGTTTTATTGTTTGTTTGCCTTTTTTTTTTTTTTGCAATGAGGGTTAAGTGACTTCCCCAGGGTCACAGAACTAGTAAGTATCAAGTTTCTGAGGCTGGATTTGAATTCAGGTCTTCTTGAATCCAGGGTCAGTGCTTTATCCACTGTGCCACCTAGCTGGCCCCCTAGAAATTTAGACATAAAGGGTGATATAATAAATCAGGAGAGCATGAAATGGTTTACCTGTCAGATCTATGGATAAGGGAGGAATTTATAACCAACAAAGAGATAGTGAGCATTGTGAAAGTGAAAGGATAATTTTATTATATTAAAAAGGTTTTTCACAAACAAAATCAATGCGACCAAGATTAGAAGGAAAGCAAAAGGGGGCAGCTAGGTGGCGCAGTGGATAGAGCACTGGCCCTGGATTCAGGAGGACCTGAGTTCAAATCCGGCCTCAGACACTTAACACTTACTAGCTGTGTGACCCTGGGCAAGTCACTTAACCCTCAATGCCCAGCCAAAAAAAAAAAAAAAAAGGAAAGCAGAAAACTAGGAAATAATTTTTACAAGTGTCTCAAATGAGGGCCTCGTTTCACAAATATATAGAGAACTGAGTAAAATTTATAAGAATTCAAGTCATTCCCCAGTTAATAAATGGTCAAAGGATAAGAAAAGGCACCTTTCAGATCAAGAAATCAAAGCTATCTATACCCATATGAAGAAATACTCTAGATATTATTAATTAAAATAACTCTGACCTACCACCTCACACCTATCAGATTGTCTAGTAAGACAAAAAAGAAGAATGATAAATGTTGGAGGGGATGTGGTAAAATTGGGACATTAATGCACTGTTGGTACGGTTGCGAACTGATCTAACCATTCTGGAAAGCAATTTGGAACTATACCCAAAAGGCTATAAAACTGTGCATATGCTTTGATCCAGCAATACCAATACTAGGTCTGTATCACAAAAAGATAAAAAACAAAAACAAAAAAGGGCTGGTATGAGGAGATCTACACATACAAAATATTTCTAATAACTCTTCTTGTAATGGCAAAGAATTGGAAATTGAGGGGATGCCCATCAGTTGGGGAATGGCTGAACAAGTTGTGGTAAATGATTGTAATGGAATGTTATTTTGCTATAAGAAATGATGACTAGGATGCTCTCAGAAAAACCTGGAGGGGGCAGCTAGGTGGTGCAGTGGATAAAGCACTGGCCCTGGATTCAGGAGTATCTGAGTTCAAATCCAGCCTCATACACTTGACACTTACTAGCTGTGTGACCCTGGGCAAGTCACTTAACCCCCATTGCCCTGCAAAAACAAACAACAAAAAAAGAAAAATCTGGAAAGACTTATGCAAACTGATTCAAAGTGAAATGAACAGAACCAGGAAAACAGCGTACACAGTAACAGCAATACTATATGATGGTCAACTATGAATGGCTTAAGTATTCTCAGCAATACAATTATCCAAGACAATTCCAAAGAACTCATGAAAAATGCCATCCATCTCCAGAGAAATAACTGATGGAGTCTGAATACAGATCGAAGTGTATGATTTTTCACTTTCTTTATTTGTTTCATGTTTTGTTTTGTTTTGTTTTGGTCTGTGTCTTCTTTCATGACATGACTAATGTGGAAATATGTTTTGCATGATTGCAGATGTATAATCTATAACAAATTGCCTACCTTCTCAGAGAGGGGGCTTAGGGGAAGGGAGGGAATTTGGAAATTAAAATTTTAAAATGAATGTTAAAAATTGTCTTTACAGGTAATTAGGGGGATAAAATATTATTAAAAAGTAAAATTCAAACAAAAATCTACTTCCCTCACAGGACTGACCTGAGAAAAAAAAATACCTGAAGTTTAAATAATCAACTAAAATCTACTTGAAATAATTAAAAATTTTAGCAAAGTTTCAGGATATGTGGAAATTTATTTTGATTTGGGGACCCTACCTTTGGGCTGAGATTAAAAAGCCTTAAGCCCTCAGGGTTTTTTTCTGTGTAAGAGGGGCTGGTGCCCCTCTCCCTCTGCTTCAGCTGAGCCAAAAAGCACTGTGGGCTTTACTGGACGCTAGGTCAGACGTCTGGGGGAAAAATCCCCAGCTCGCTCCGCCCTGAGAGGATCTATCCCAGAGATCCCAGGCTCATCCAGGCCGGCTTCTGGTATAACCTGTGCAGAGGTCCCAGGTGCACAGCAGGGGGCATGGGCCCCTAGAGCCCTGAGTGTGGTACACATGGGACACTAGAGCGTTAGCTTGGTGTATGTGGGGGTGCGGGGAGCCCGAGGTTTGAGGGGAGAGAAGGAACATATACAGAGGGGAGAAGACAGTGAAATGGAAGGCTGGAAGATTGATTCGGTACAAGAGGGTTGGAGAAAGCGAGGTTGGAGAAGATAGTAAGGGAGGACAGAAGGGGGGCTGCTACAAGTACACTAAGGAGACTGAGGCTATGTAAAGAGAAGGGCTGATGGAGACAGAGAAAAAGGTAAGACCAAGGAGGTTGGAGGATGCCAAAGGACTAAGAGAACACGAGGAGAAGCAGGTCTGTGAGAGAGAGAGATGCAAGGGTTCATCGCAGCAGTACAGAGAAGAAAGTTAAATGGTAAGAGGGGATCCACAAAATGAAAGGGGCTTGGAGTTAGAAGAAAGGAGCTGAGAAGTGAAAGCAAAGCAGGGGAGCTAGAGTCAAGGAGAAAGAGTGAAAGTTGGAGAAGGCTGGAGCATACCCTAAAGCAAGAGGCCCTTATTATATTAAAAAGCAGACAGGTCATATAATTTGCATTTCTTAAACCTTATCTCTTACATTGATTTTTATAAATAAACTCTGCTTTGATTATTTAATTAAGAGGCTTCTTAATCTTTTGCTTATCAATTTGGGAGCAGTGTGGAGAAATTTTTAAATGGCCCATATTAAATTAATAGCAGTCAGATAGCCAGCCAGTCAAACTTCCCCAGATTAGTCTTCCAGTCAGATTAGTCCCCCCAAGTTAGTTTAAAATATTTTTGCATTTGAATGGTGACCCAGATGGGATTTATGGCCCAATTATAATTTTTCTAAACTTATAATTTTTCATATCAGTCCAGATATATAATTTTTCAGCTTAAAATAAGTTAATTTTTTACAGATATAAGATAAACCCACATATATCATCAGCATTTCTGCATATTACCAACAAAGTCTAGCACCGAGAGATAGAAAAAGAAATTCCATGTAAAATACCCATAGACAATATAAAATGTTTAATCAATAAACATTTATTAAGTACCTACTATGCGATGGCACTGTGCTAAGTACTGAGGATACAAAAAGAGGCAAAAATAATCCCTGCCATCAAGGAGCTTACAGTCTAATGGGAAATAAGTATATCAAAGCAAGCTATATACAAGATAAGTGGAAATAATTAACAGAGGTAAGGCACTAGAATTAAGAAATGATTGGGAAGGCTTCCACTAAAAGAATGGATTTTAATTGGAACTTAAAGGAAGTCACTAGGTAGTGATGAGGAGAGAGAGCATTCCAGGCCTAGGATATGGCCAGAGAAAATTCCCAAAACCTAGAGAGTATTTTGTTTGCGAAACAGCCAGTAAGTCAGTGTCACTGAATCAAAGAAGTCCATATTGGGGAGTAAGGTATAAGAAGATGGGAAAGGTAGAAGGGATCTAGATTATGAAGGACTTTGAATGTCAAATAAGGCATTTTATATTTGCTCCTGGAGGCAATAGGGAGCCCCTGAAGTTTTTTGAATACAAAGTTAACATGGTCAGAGCTCAGCTTTAGGAAAATTATTTTGGTGGATGAAGGAGTGGAGAGAGACTTGAGCAAACTAGCACAGTAGTCCAGGTGTGAGTGGTGGCAGTGTTAGAGGAGAGAAGGGGCCATGTTTCGTTTTGTTTTTAAGCAGAATGCCAATTTATTAACTGACAAAGATGTGCCTGCCAAGTGCTGGCACCAATTGTCTTGATAGGGTATAGCCTTAGGGTGAACAAATTCATTCGGAAGGCCAAATTACAAAGAAATGCCAGCTTGCTTATTTAGAAAAGATTTTGGAGAAATCTGTTCTCAAGGGATCGTTCCAATCAAGATGGGACATACCTTGGCTATATATATGGTAAAGTTATGCTGTAGAAATGCTTCTATCCTGGGGGCAGCTAGGTGGCACAGTGGATAGAGCACCAGCCCTGGATTTAGGAGGACCTGAGTTCAAATCCGGACTCAGACACTTAACACTTACTAGCTGTGTGACCCTGGGCAAGTCACTTAACCCCAATTGCCTCACCAAAAAGAAAAAGAAAAAAGAAATAGTTCTATCCAAAGATATGGAACTTATCATCTAGCACCAATGCTGGTTAAACAATGACAAATCGTGGCAAGTTGGTTCTCCTTTATTTATCAGAACTCCATGTAAACCACCACTTTATTTTTTTTTGACATCACCTTACGGCTGAGTTGTAGATTCCAAATATTTAACATTTTACTTTTTTCCCCCTTAGAGGAAATTTCAGAAGTAACTCTCATATTGAAAATAACTCACGTAGAGAGAATTCTGAGGATATGTTTAAAATGGTGACATTCTGCCTCAGCTCCTGAAGTTCTGTCTTGTTCTGATGCCTCTTCAACTTCTGCCTCTGGAAAGTGTTATTGCTCTTTTTATAGAGAGACTTCCCAGGCTATATGCTTTGGGCTAGTCAACACATTTTCAGCTCTTTAGTTAAAAAGCTCCACTCAATGGTACAAAAACATGCTAGCTTGGGAAGCTGACTGACCCTCCTAATAGAAGGTGCCAGCCTTTAGATCTACCTCAGTTAGGGAGGGCAACAGATAGACTTCATCTCTTCTCCACCTTAAAAAAAAGGTAGATTATTTCCATTCTCTCTTTTGATCAGTATCTCCCAATAAGTTTCTTTGGGAATGGGGGAGAACACTCAAAACTTATTTCTTCTAGTTCCTGGTCACCCTCCTTTACCCTATGCCCAAACATTTAGATTTTCTCCCAACGTCTGAGAAGCTTTTAGAAAGTATTAAGGGAAAAGTCAGCTATCTCTCTCGATATTCCCGAGTCCTTAGGAAAAGTCCTCAACCCCATATGTAAAGCATTGTTTTCAGTTTAGGCATCACATTTGAGCAAGGAATTAGAGAAGTTGGACCGTATCTGCTAAAAGAAGAACAAGATGTTGGAACTGTAGATGATGCTGTATGAGGATCAATTGAAGGCACTGGCAAAGTTTAACCTTGTCAAAAAGGCTGCTCCACATTATGCCCAGAGGGCTATAAAGCTGTGCATACCCTTTGACCCAGCAATGTCACTTTTGGGTCTTTTTCCCAGAGAGATCATGGAAAAGGGAAAAGGACCCACATGTACAAAAATATTTATAGCTGCTCTATACGTGGTGGCAAGGAATTGGAAGTTGAGGGGGTGCCCATCCATTGGGGAATGGCTGGACAAGTTGTGGTATATGAATGTAATGGAATACTATTGTGCTGTGAGAAACGATGAGCAGGGGGAGTTCAGAAAAACCTGGAGGGTCTTTCGTGGGCTGATGATGAGTGAGATGAGCAGAACCAGAATAACATTGTACACAGTATCATCGACATTGTGTGTTGATCTACTATGATGGACTAGATTCTTCTCACCAATGCAATGGTACAGAAGAGTTCCAGGGGACTCATGATGGAAGAAGATCTCCAAATCCAGGAAAAAAAAAAAAAAGAGTATAGATGCTGATTGAACCACACTATTTATTTTGTTTTGGGTGCTGTTGTTTTTTCTATTTTGAGGTTTTTCCTCATTGCTCTGATTTTTCTCTTATAACATGACTAATGCAGAAATATGTTTAATGTTATTATATGTGTGTGTGTATAACCTATATCAGATTACCTGCTGTCTAGGGGAGGGGGGAAGGGAGGGGAGGGAGGGAGAAAAATCTGAAATTGGAAAGCTTGTATAAACAAAAGCTGAGAACTATCTTTACATGTAACTGGAAAGAAATAAAATACTTTTATCAGAAGATAATGTAAATGAAAAAGTAGGCCTCTGCTTTAATGCCTAGTTCTTCTTCTCTTTTTCCTAGTAGTGTCTCTTCTCCACCTTATCCTCATATCATACTTGGTTGTTGAAAACCTCTTTCACCTCCAACAGCAAGTGATCAACGAGAGCTTCTAAGACAAAGAACACTGAGGCAGCACTATTCCAGGCAGGAATACTTATTGGCTGCCCTTTAACCTCGATTTAAGAATTGCTGCCCTTATTTCCCATTACTCCTCCAAGCAAGGCCTAATTGAGTTCACTTTAACTACTTATAAGTCTAGATCTTCTATACTTGTCTCTTTTTTTAGTGAGGCAATTGGGGTTAAGTGACTTGCCCAGAGTCACACAGCCAGTAAGTGTTAAGTATCTGAGGCCAGATTTGAACTCTCGTCCTCCTGTCTCCAGGGCCGGTGCTCTATCCACTGCGCCATCTAGCTGCCCCTAGGTTTTTCTTAGTGTCCTGCTTGTCATTTTTTATAGCACAACAGTATTCCATCACAATCTTATACAATAATTTGTTTAGCCATTCCCCATTTTATAGGCATTCCCTCAATTTCCAATTCTTTGCCACCACTAAAACAGATGCTA
The DNA here is from genome assembly GCF_019393635.1 of Dromiciops gliroides. NCBI lineage: Eukaryota > Metazoa > Chordata > Mammalia > Microbiotheria > Microbiotheriidae > Dromiciops > Dromiciops gliroides. The sequence goes on along the minus strand of NC_057861.1, from coordinate 47,240,719 downwards.
TAACTATTTTTCTATATATGGGTCCTTTTCCTTTTTGTTTTTTAACCTTTTGAATCACCAACAGTGCATCAGTGTCCATTTTCTAACATTCCCTCCACCACCTGTCCTTTACCTTTTCTGTCTTATTAGCCAGTCTGATAGGTGGTAGCTCAGAGTTGTTTTAATTTTCATTTCTTTAATCAATAGTGATTTACAGCATTCCTTTCATATCATTATAGACAGCTTTCATTACTTTGTCTGAAAACTACCTGATCACATCCTCTGACCATTTATCAATTGAGGAATGGCTCTTATTTTTATAAATTTGACTCTGTTTTCTGTATATTTGAGAAATGAGGTCTTTATCAGAGAAACTTGCTGTCAAAATTTCTTCACATTTATAATTATTGTGTATTTCTACCCATCTATTTCCCTCCCCCCAGTTTGTCCTAGTCTTTCTTCTTTCACCCTGTCCATCCTGAAAAGTACTTTGCTTCTGACTGTTCCCTCCTCCAAACTGCCCTCCCTTCTGTCACCTCCTTCTCTTATCCACTTTCCTACTTTCCTGTAGAGTAAGATAGATTTCTATGCCCAACTGAGTGTGTATATTATTCCTTCTTTGATCCAATTTCTTTTCTTTTCTTTCTTTTTTTTTTTTGTGAGGCAATTGGGGTTAAGTGACTTGCTCAAGGTCACACAGGTAGTAAGTATCAAGTAGTCTGAGGTCAGATTTGAACTCAGGTCCTCTTAAATCCAGGACAGGTGCTCTATCCACTGCGCCACCTAGCTGCCCTGATCTAATTTCAATAAGAGTATGGTTCATTTACTCCCCATATCCCCCCCCCCACCATCCCCTCCACTGTAAAAACTCTTTTGTGCCTATTTTATGTGAGATAATTTACCCCATTCTACCTCCCCCTTTCTCTTTCTCCCAGTGCATGCCTCTCTCTCTCATTCTTAATTTTTTAAAGATAATCATTCCATCATATTCAACTCACAGCTGTGTCCTCCTTCTATGTATACTCCTTATAACTACCCTAATAATAAGAAAGTTTTAGGACTTGTAAGTATCATTTTCCCATATGGGAATGTAAACAGTTTAACCTTATTTAATCCCTTAGGCTTTTTCTTTCCTGTTTACCTTTTTATGCTTCTCTTCAGTTTTGTATTTGAAAGTCAACATTTCTATTCAGCTCCGTTTCATCAGGAATGCATGAAAGTCCTCTTGTTGAATGTCCATTTTCCCCAAAAATATTATGTTCCATTTTTCTGGATAGGTGATTCTTGGTTGTAATCCCAGCTCTTTTGCCCTCATATTTCAAGCCTTCTGATCTTTTAATGTAGAAACTGCTAAACCTTGTGTTATCTTGACAGTGGCTCCATGATATTTGAATTCTTTCTTTCTGTCTGGGATAAATCAAAGAACCTTCTCCTTGAGAAACTAAATCAAAGGACAGATACACCTAAAGATATAAGTGGCACCCAATCTGGACTGGGTTAGCTCCAGGACCACCACCCTTCATTCCAGTCTCCCCCATCCCTGGGGAGATAAGATTAGGTGTGGTTGCTGCCTTTGTGGTGTGAGGGAGACAGAGATGGCTTGAGAGATCCAGAGCTGCTCCTCATGCAATATCCCCCAGCTACCACCAGTGGTGGATGGTCCTCCCCCAATAAGGGAACTTTTCCACAGTCAGATAGTCATGGGACCACCATCCGTCTTCTATAAAAGTATCTACCTGTTTCCTACTCAAGGAGAATGGTATCTCAGAGAGCCACACCTCTGTGCCATGCCTTCTTCCCATGAGGAGGCTAAACCCTTCTGACTCTTGTCTCAACATTGTAAGGCAAGCCAGTGTCTTTGATTAATTGTGTTTAAAAAAAAACAAAACCTCTCATGTCAGAAACAGAAGGGTAGAGCCAGTGACAGTGTTCTCTTTGGCTTCTGAGGACCGCACAACTTGGTACAAGGCAATGAACCCTGACTCACAAGGCAGAGAAGTTCAAATAAAAATTCCAACACAATCTATATGACCTTGGGCAAATCCTTAGCCTTGATTTCTACTCCTGTAAAAGGAGGAAGGCTGACTTCCCTCTGTGTTCTCGATCTTTGAACCACTTTAGTCAGGACAGAACTCTGATCTCTGCCCTTCACACACAGAGAGTCAGTCTAAAGTAGCAGATATTATTATCTCTGCCCTGCCAACACCCAGTGTCTACATGGCATCATCAAAGAGGCAGGGAAGAAAAAAAGGGACAGAGGTTGAGAACCCAGAGAAAGAGGTATTCTGCCAACCACAAATAAACAAACAACAAGAGCAAAAAGACAACCAAAAATAAATAAATAAATAAATAAATAAATAAATCAGACCCACACAGACCCATTCCTATCATTGACTCTTCCTCATTGTCCTCCTCTCCACTAACCCATAGCATCTTTAGGAGTTTTGAAAATCTTCTGTTTCCACATTTATTCCTTCCCGCTTGGAATTGGGATCTCTTCTACTTCCCCTTTCAGCTCCCTTCCACTAGGTGTCTTTCCCCATTATCAAAACAGATGATATGTGGGGCAGCTAGGTGGCGCAGTGGATAGAGCACTGGCCCTGGATTCAGGAGGACCTGAGTTCAAATCCAGCTTCAGACACCTGACACTTACTAGCTGTGTGACCTTGGCCAAGTCACTTAACCCTCATTGCCCAACCAAAAAAACAAACAAACAAAACAGATGATATGTGTCAATGTTTGGCATAGTGCCTAGAACCTAACTAGCTGCTTATAAATGCTTGTTCTTTCCTTTCCTCCCTTGTGTCCATTATAATGTGGTGCAGAGACCCAATCTTTATAGCAAACAATAAAAAGAAAAAGGAAAAGGTAGTTGAGCAAAACTAAGACAGTCACCATCTCTGACAGTGCATGCGGCCTTCCACATCTGTAGACCCCTGTGTCTCTTTTCAAAGAAAGGAATATTTTCCTTCCTCTTTTCTGTGACTTGGCTTGATCATTAATCACAAAGCCATGAGTTTACTTTCTGTTCTTTCCATTTCCATTGTTGTAGTCATGGTATATATTATTTTCCTGTTTCTGTTTACTTCATACTATATCAGTTTCTCTTAGTCATGTGATGCTTTTCTGTATTCTTCCTCTTCATGATTCCTTCTGGGCCAGTCTGTAAACACATGCCTCTGAACCCTGCTAAACTTGGTCACTCAGTCCCGTGTCCCAGGAGAAGAGAGCTCAGAGTCCAACCCCTCATTGTACTAAGGAGAAAATGCCTCTTAAAGAGATCCTTTTTTCTCTGCCTGCCTGCTCTCTCCTGCTTCACTGGAGGGTTGACTCCCAGAGGACAGGGACAGCTCTCCTTCCTCTCTCCTTCTGCCCTTCCCAACCCCAGCCTAAAACACAGGAGGATTCAATAAGTGTTGGCTAGTGATGGCCCATCTAGAGCACTGTCCAACTCTCTTGAAACCCTTTTTGGCAGCTGGTTGAGTGGAGTTTTAAAAGCTAAACATAATTTTAATTTTTTCCTGAAGGCAATAGCAGACCACTAGATTGATTAAGCAGGGCATCTGCGGGCACAGTGGATAAAGTGCCAAGCCTGAAGTCAGGAAGAATCATCTTGCTGAATTCAAATCTGGCCTCAGATACGTACTAGTTGGGCAAGTCAATTAACCTTGTTTGCTTCCTCACCTGTAAAATGAGCTGAAGAAGGAAATAGCAAAGCACGCCAGTTTCTTTGCCAAGAAAACCTTAAATGGGGTCATGAAGAGTAGTACATTACAGAAATGACTGAACAACAATGTTTGATTAAATAGTAGATTCACATGATCAAATCTTTGCTTAAGGAAAATTATCTTGACAATAGTGTATAGGATGGTTGAAATGGGGAAAAACTTAAGGCAGAGAAGCCTCAAGGAGGTGAGAGGTGATGAAGGCCTGAACTAGATTGTTACCTATGAGTGGACAGAAAGAACTGGATGGGAGAGAGAAGAAGATAAAAATTGCAAGATTTGGCAGTGTGGATAAGGGATGAGAGGTGAGAAAGAGAGAAGAGTTGAGGAGAAGATGGGAAGAATGGTGGTACCTTCTGCAGAAATTAGGGAGTTTGCAAGACAAACCCAGGAACTCTATGAACACAATTACAAAACACTTTTCACACAAACAAAATCAGATCTAGGTAATTGGAAAAATATAAATTGCTCATGGGTAGGCCGAGCTAATATAATAAAAATGACAATTCTACCTAAATTAATTTACATATTCAGTGCCATACCTATCAGACTACCAAAAATTATTTTATAGAGCTAGAAAAAATAATAACGAAATTCATCTGGGAAAACAAAAAGTCAAGAATATCAAGGGAATTAATGAAAAAAAATGCACAGGAAGGTGGCCTAGCTATACCAAATTTGAAGCTATACTATAAAGCGGCAGTCATCAAAACTATGTGGTACTGGCTAAGAAATAGAGTGGTGGGTCAATGGAATAGGTTTGGCACAGGAGACACAGTTATAAATGACTATAGTAATCTACTGTTTGATAAACACAAAGACTCCCACTTCTGGGATAGGAACTCAGTATTTGACAAAAACTGCTGGGAAAACTGGAAGATAGTATGGCAGACACTAGGAATAGACCAACATCTTATACCTTATACAAAAATAAGGTCAAAATGGGTTCAAGATTTAGATACAAAAGGTGATACCATAGATAAATTAGGAGAGGAAGGAAAAGTTTACCTCTCAGATCTATGGAGAGGAAAACAATTTATGTCTAAACAAGAGAGAGAGAATATTATGAAAAGCAAGATGGAAGACTTTGATTACATTAAATGAAAAGGCTTTTGTACAAACAGAAGCAATGCATCCAGAATTAGAAGGGAGACTGAAAACTGGGAAACAATTTTATAGCCAGCATTTCTGATAAAGGCCTCATTTCTAAAATATATAGGGAACTAAATCAAATGTATAAGAATTCAAGTCATTCCCCAATTGGGAAATAGTCAAAGGATATGAACAGGCAGTTTTCTGATGAAGAAGTCAAAGCTATCTATTGCCATATGGAAAAATGCTCTAAATCACTATTGATCAGAGAAATGCAAATTAAAACAACTTTGAGGTACCACCTCACACCTATCAGATTGGCTAATATGACAAAAAAGGAAAATAATAAATGTTGAAGAAGCTGTGGAAAAATTGGAACACTAATGCATTGTTGGTGGAGCTGTGAATTGATCCAACCATTCTGGAGAACAATTTGGAACTATGCCTAAAGGGCTATGGGACTGTTCATACCCTTTGACCCAGTGGTACCACTGCTAGGTCTGTATCCCAAAGAGACCATAGAAAAGGGAAAAGGACCCACACGTACAGAAATATTTATAGCAGCTCTCTTTGTGGTGGCAAAGAATTGGAAATCCTTCTGTCTTTATTGATCCAGCAGGTTAAGTAACTCCCCCACCCACCCATTCCCTTACTGCTTCAAGATCCTCCCATAATGGACTGTCCCAAGGCACATATATAGCCACTTCCCCCCATTTTAGCTCCGATACCCCAAGAGTATCAGCTTGGCCCCATTCTGGTTCTGCTGGGGATAAAGGTCTGTGCTTTTCCCGTATATTCTGCCCCTCTCCCCAGCCTCCCAAGTTTCCTGATCTTTGTCTTACTCTTATGACTTCTGAATCTCTCTCAAAGACAGACACACGCACACACGCACACACTCACACACAGGTGTCACAGCTCCTACCATCACAAATACACATCTCTTTGTTGCTCTTGTGTGGCATGTAGAGAAGGGAGTGAGTTGTTCACAATTGCCCAGGTAGCAAACCAGGAGCCAGGGTTTGAACACCTGCCCTCTTGGGGAGGCGTTACTTTCTAGGCTGGTGAGATTTCCCATAGTTAGTTGCAGGTACAGGTTTCTAGGAGGCCCAGATCACCACTCTGCTCCTCATGCCTTCCCCTCTTCCATGTCTGCTAAAGAAGGTGTGTATACATGTCTCTTCAGTCTCCTCTTCTCTGTCCTATCCCCCAATTTCTGATCTCATTGCTAGAGAGAATGTGTATATATGAAAGACAGAGAAAAAGACAAAAGACAGAGACAGAAAGACAGAGAAAGGAGGGGGGGCAGAAAGAGAGAGAGAGAGAGAGAGAGGAGAAGAGAGAGAGAGAGAGAGAGAGAGAGAGAGAGAGAGAGAGAGAGAGAGAGAGAGAGAGAGAGAGAGAACATGACACTTCCTGGAAAGAAGTAAATAGAAGAAATTTCTTATAATAGACCCTTAGTAAAAGTTTGTCGATTGATGAAATATTGTTGATACCTCTGAAAAGAGAAGATCACATCCTTAGGTAAGTTATTAGGGCTGAGGGTAAAAGGATCTTGCCTATCTATGAGCTCTGCCCTTCTGGGATAGTGCTTTTGCCTCCAGACTTCCCAGATAGGAAATGTCTGAAGAACCACAATAAAGCAGCCTCTTATAAACTGAGGCCATACATAACATTAATTATGCTCAGCCTTTTTTAAGGTGTGCAAAGTCCTTAACACACAGCTGCCTACCCTGGGAGGTAAAGGCCAGTTATTGTCACTTATTTTGCAGCCAATGAAACAGAGTTTGTGAGAGGTTACATATCTTGCCCAGGGAGACACAGCCAGGAAGTATCCTGGTTAGAATTTGAACTCAGTTCTTCCTGATTCCAAGCCCAACCCTCTACCCACTATGCCAGGATGTCTCAAGAGATGCAGAATTGGGTACAGATAATCAGGAAGGACTTCTTGGAGGAGAGGAAGGGATATCGATTAGCACATAAGGAGGCTGAGAGATGACAGGCCATAGGATATATTCAACCTCTTCTATTTACAGAGGAGGAAACGGAAGCTCAATGACTTGCCTAAGGTCACACAGCTAAAAAATAGCAAAGCCTGGAATTAAGCCCAGGTCACTTGACTTCAAATTAGGTTTTCTTTCTACTCTGGCACGAATGAGGTAGGGGTGTGGAAGGTAGGTTGTCTTCTGAAGGCCAGGAAAGTTTGGTTTGGAGCAAGCTGGCCAATGGTTCATCCTTGAGGACAGGGAGAATGTGGTTTTCCAATGAGCCTGAGAAGCAAAGTTAAAGTGGTCTGTACTTGGACCTTGGAGACCTGAGACTAATTCTTCCCAGAGCATTCACCATCTGAGTGATTTCAGGGAATGACACCCTTTTTCTGACCCTTAGCTATATCACATCATGACTGAGATTCTATGAGGGAGGTAGCTATGTGGAGTGTTGTCTCAATGGTTCCTCTCACTAGTCGAGGGGATGATTTAATTTTATAAACTTTCTCCTGAGGAGAGGTTTGCAAAGCTTTTTCTCCCCTCCCCTCTACACTGGCTCTTGCTAAAGGGTAAAAATGCTCCCCATCACTTGCTAAATCTCCCCTGAGTCCATGATCATTAAATTATTCCAATCAGGATTTGGGTGGCCATCATATTTTTTTTAGTGAGGCAATTGGGGTTAAGTGACTTGCCCAGGGTCACACAGCTAGTAAGTGTTAAGTGTCTGAGGCTGGATTTGAACTCAGGTACTCCTGACTCCAGGGCCAGTGCTCTATCCACTGTGCCACCTAGCTGCCCCCATCATATTTTTTTTTAAAGAAACATCAAACAATTGATATAGTATTGAAATTTTAAGATAATAAGAGTGTAAGCAGTGATCAAATTTAGCTATAAGTCCAGGAAGGACAAATCTCTTGTCTGCCTCCCTCCCTCCATCTCTTCTTCCTCTTACTGAGTACAAAGGAGACCAGGAAACAATTCTCCAATGGTTCAGTTAGGAGGAGCTTGGTGAGGGAACCTGGGGAGGCAGGGAATCATCTAGTTATAGAGTTCTTAGAAGGTCAGGATGGGAAAGAAACCACTTAATGTGTCCTGATGTGATGTTTAAAAATCTAACTATGATGTCTAAAAATCTAATGTGTGGTTGCCTTAAATCAGAAACTCATAGCACCAGTCTTTGGGGCATTAAGCATTTACTAAAGTATAATAGGGGTTAGTAAAGAGAACACATGGAGTTCAGAAGGAAAGATCCTAGCTCCCTGCACCTGCAGCTGCTCCTACCACACCTCCAATGGAAAAAAGCCAGATTCCCTGTTCTGCGTGGAAGCTCTCTGTGGGACCCCAAGAGGGGGCAGTCCCCACACACAACTCCAAGCTAATTGGCTGGTAGCATTGATTGACATGACTTACAGGTGGTTCTATGAGTAGATGTAAAGGTGCTATGCATAGATGTAACTTCTGGATGCTAGTCACATGCTTTCTCCTCAGGGGGATGTTGCCCTGGCTTTCACAATGTCTTTCTCAGCAGGAGGGTGGCATTCTGATTCTCAAACTGGATAGGTTTCCAATATTGTGTCAGTCTCTGCCCTCTCTGGCTTCTCACTGAGCCACACTAAGGAAGAGGGAGACCTTGTCTGGGCACTTTATTCTGCCTTTTGTTCACACCACAGACAGTCCACATTGTACCAGTGAACATATCTAGAGGATACTTTCTTCATTGAGATTGCTCAACTGACTCTATCTGCAGGGACTCTCTTTCCCCTCAAAGCAGGGAAGCTGGTATACATCCTTGGCTGGCCTTGAGAATGGTTTTATCTTAGATGGGATGCCAGGTGGGAAGGGGAGGAAGTGGGTACAGCTAGAGCTCTCATTAACAAATAAGAGCTCAATGGGGGTTGGTTTGGAGGGAGAGTGGTCTGGAGAGTCCAGAGAGACCCATCTCATCTCATCTCATCTCATCTCATCTCATCTCATCTCATCTCATCTCATCTCATCTCATCTCATCTCATCTCATCTCATCTCATCTCATCTCATCTCATCTCATCACTAAGGCCTGATTTGACATTAGCCCTAGACATTAGGGTAGTGGATTTCAGCATTCACAGAACAGGTCAGTCTGAGCCCCAACTGTGGTAAAAAGTTTTAACAGTTGGTTAGATAAATGGAGAGATGCCAGTTTTTTTTTTTTAGGACCACCCTTTTGGGGAGGAGACCAACAGCATGAGCTACGCACACCAGTCCGCCTGTGACACAGGCCAGATTGCCTGCTGAGTACTCGACTTCCGGGGTGCGAGCTTAAAAGGCAAGGAGAGAACGGAAGTGGGGGCTTTTTTCCTGCTCCGCTGGTCTCCTGGCTGTGCTGCGCAGACAGACGCGGACTGGAGTTTGACTCAGCCCGGCTCTCGGTTAACAGCATGCGCTTGACTCGGTCTCTCGCCCCAAAGGTGGCCTTCTGCTTTTGGTGAGTTCTATACGGAATATAGACTAAGCCTAGACTTAAGATGATTTGTATTGTATTTCTACTTTCCTATCCTTCTAATCAACATCACCTTGTGACTACCATACAATAAAATCTCTATCTAGAAAACCAGAAGCTTCTTCCATTTACTAGTCTGGGAGATAAATTAAGGGAAAGGTTAAGTAGGGGAGATTTATGATCTAATAGCCAATTTTAATCTCACACAACAAAACATGTGAAAAGATTAGTGCTTAGGCTGGGAAAATCAGGATTTTTAGAATTGGAAGAGATCTTAGATAGTCTAGTCCAACCCACTTATTTTCTTTATTCTGTTATTGGGTGTTGTTAGTTTGGGGGGGGGTTGCCTTATAATTAGTCTTTAATGATTTCCTTATATTTCTTTTTTCCATATAAATATTTTATTACTTTCCAGTTACATTTAGAGATAGTTTTCAACATTTGTTTTTATAAGATTTCTAGTTTCAAATTTTTCTCCCTCCCTCTCCTCCCTCCTCCTACCCAAGACAGCAAGTAATCTGATATAGGTTATATATGTACAATCACATTAAACATATTTCTGCATTAAACATTGTGGTAAAAATTAGAGAACTCTCCATAGGCAGCTTTTGAAGGACCTCCCCTTTTGGGGAAGGAAAGATTGAATGCTCCCTGAAGGGAAGCTGAGGGTGCTTCCGGAATGCTAGGCATTTTCCGGGACTCACCTTTTCATGCTTGGTGCATGTTAGCTGTCTGGTGGCTGCTGTTCTGGCGGCGCGAGCAACTGTAAACTTTTAGCTTTGGTGAGATAATTCCTTTGAACTAGCTTAATTGGAAATGGTCTGGGTATTGAATAGGTTAAGCTTCGAGTTAAGAATATTTATCTGTATTTCTATTTTCTTATTTCCTTATCTTTGATTTTTTATTAGTTTCACCTTTGTTGTCTAATTAATTCCCAATAAAATCTGATCCTTTTGTGAACTAAAGTTTAAAGGCTCCCTTATTATTGGCCTGAGAGGAATATCTAAAAAGGGCAGTTCAGAGGGAAGGGTGAACCTAAAAGGTCCCTCATATTTCCAGGACCCCAATATTAAGGCGAGTCACCCAAATAACCCAAATAAATAAAATTTCAACCCTCACAACATGTTATGAGAGAAGAATCAGAGCAAAAAGGAAAAATCTCAAAAAAGAAAAAGAACAACAAAGACAATAGAAATAGTATGATTCGATCTGCATCCAGATTCAACAGCTCTTTTTTTTCTGGATTTGGAGAGCCTTTTCCATCATGAGTCCTTTGGAACTATCTTGTACCATTGTATTGCTGAGAAGAACCAAGTCTATCATATAATGCTGATTATACTATGTATAATGTTCTCCTGGTTCTGCTCATCTCACTCATCATCAGTTCATGCAAGTCCTTCCAGGTTTCTCTGAAATTCGCCTGCTCATTGTTTCTTACAGCACAATAGAATTCCATTACATTCATATAGCACAACTTGTTTAGCCATTCCCCAATTGATGAGCAGCCCCTCAATTTCCAATTCCTTGACACCATAAAAAGAGCAGCTATAAATATTTTTGTCCATGTGGGTCCTTTTCCCTTTTTTATGATCTTTTTGGGAGAAAGACCTAATAGTGGTATTGCTGGGTCAAAGGATATGCACAGCTTTATAGCCCTTTGGGCATAGTTCCAAACTGCTCTCCAGAATGGTTGGATCTGGTGGTGGTGTTTTTTAGGAGGCTAAAGAAAACACATTAGAAATTGTTTATTTTTTATTTTTTAAAATAATAAACAGTTTTATTTATAGTTTTGACTTCCAAATTTTGTGCCTCCTTCCTTCCCTCCCCTGACCCCATGGATTATACATGTGCAATTCTGTAAAACATTACCATATTAGTAATTTTGTACAAGAAAACTTGAACAAAAGAAAAAAATGAAAGAAAGTGAAAAATAGCCTGCTTCAGTCTATGTTCCATCAATATCAGTTCTTTCTTTGGAAGTGGATAGTATGTTTCATTAATAGTCCTTTGGGATTGTCTTGGATCATTGTATTGCTGAGAATAGTTAAGTTATTCACAATTCTTCATCAAACAATACTGCTTTCTCTGTGCACAATTTTCTCTTGGTTCCACTTACTTCACTATACATTATTTCATACATGTCTTTCCAGGCCTTTCTGAAGTCCACCTGCTTTTCATTTCTTATAGCACAATAATATTCCATCACCATCATATACCACAGTTTGTTTAGCCATTCCCCAATTGATGGGCATCCCTTATGATTTCCAATTCTTAGCCACCACAAAAAGAGCTGCTAGAAATGTTTTTGTATAAATAAGTCTTTTTCTCTTTTGGGGGATGTCTTTGGGATATAAACCTAGTAGTGGTATTGGTGGATCAAAGGGTATGCACAGTTCTTTAGCCTTTGGGGCATAGTTCCAAATTGCTCTCCAGAGTGGTTGGATCTTTTCACAGCTCCAGCAACAGTGGATTAGCATCCCAGCTTTCCCACATCCCCTCCAACATCCAATATTTTCTGGTTTTGTTATATTTTCCCCTAGATACCTCAGAATTGCTTTAATTTGCATTTCTCTGATCAATAATGATTTTCATATATTTATAGATAGCTTTGATTTCTTTGTCTGAAAACTGCCTGTTCATATCCTACAAGCATTTATCAGTTGGAGAATGACTTGTATATTTATAAATTTGACTCAATTCTTTATGTAAGTGAGAAACCTTATTTCTTTTTTAAAAAATTGATATCGAGGGGCAGCTAGGTGGCACAGTGGATAAAGCACCAGCCCTGGATTCAGGAGGACCTGAGTTCAAATTCAGCCTCAGACAGTTGACACTTACTAGCTGTGTGACCCTGGGCAAGTCACTTAACCCTCATTGCCCCACAAAAAATTGATATCTTTTGTTCTTAGTCATTACCTGATAACTCACCCTACCCCCATTCCACTAGCCATTGAATTGTCCCTTGGAACAAAGAAAAACAGTTAAGCAAAAACTGTAGAGTCCATTTGTTTTGCTTAAGTAGTCCCCCACCTCTGAGTCAAAAGGAGAGAGAGCACTTCTATTCCTTTTTATCAGGGACCATTATTCTAACCTACTCATTTTACAGATGAGAAGAATTAGACCCAGGAGACAATGACATGGAATCATAGAATGTCAAAGTTGGAAGGAGAAACATATACCTGAAAGGAATTTCCAGCATAATATCACCAAGAAATGGTCATCTACCCTGGACTTGAAGGTTACCAAATAGGGAGAACCATCATCTGCTGACACAGTCCATTTCACTCTGGGACAGCTCCATCCCACCCCATCTCGCCCCCACATAGGCCTCTTTGCAACTTTCACTCACTCTATGCAGTTCTGTTGTCTTAGAACAGACAGAACACAGTTTTTTCTATAACAGTACTTCAGGTACTAGAAGAAGATTATCACATCTTCCCCAACTCCTCCCCTCACCCCTGAGTCTTTTCCACACTAAATATGCCCAGTTTCTTCAACTGATTGTCATACAATCCTTGAATCCTGGTGACCCTCATCTGGACACTTTAGTTTATCTATTTCATCCTTAAATCGTGGGACCCAATACCACAGTGGCCCAGTATCACATGTGTTTTGACCAATGCAGAGTACAGATGACCTATTTATTACCTCAGAGTTAATTTCTGGAAGCTATCTCTCCTTTAATACAGTCCAAAATTGGATTAGAATTTTTAGAATTTGGAGTGGGTTGGGGGTTGGCTGCCAATTCACAAACATGAGTCATTAAAGAGCTTGCATTTGACTGAAAAGCCCAGGAATAAATATTTATTGCTGTGCACCTACTGTGTGCCAGGTAGTTTACAAATATTATCTCATTTGATCCTCACAGCAATCCTGGGAGGTAGATGCTGTTATTATCTCCATTTTACAGTTGAGGTAACTGAGGCAGACAGAGGCTAAGTTACTTGGTCAGGACCACACAGCTAATAATTGTCTAGATTTGAACTCAGGTCATCCTGACTCCAAGTTTGGTATTCTATCTACTGCAGCATATAGCTGCTATCTAACCATGTTTCCCCCCATCCTATATGTATGAAGTTTTTATGCAGGGAGGGGAGAGAATTCAAGTATAAGACTCTCCTGGGAGCAGCTAGGTGGCGCAGTGTATAGAGCACTGGCCCTGTATTCAGGAGGACCTGAGTTCAAATCCGGCCTCAGACCTTTGACACTTACTAGCTGTGTGACCCTGGGTGAGTCACTTAACTCCAACTGCCTCACCAAAAAAAAAAAAAAAAGAAGAAGAAGAAGAAGAAGACTCTCCCTATTGAATCTCATCTTATTAGATACAGCCAAATCCCCAAGTCTATAAGATATTTTTGGATTTTGACTGTCATCTACTGTGTCAGCTAGCCCATGCAGCTTTGTGTCACCTGAAGAGCTAATAAGCATGCCCTCTAGGCTTTCATCCAACTACAATAAGTATCTTCTTTCACCCCAGTGCTGCACAAAAAGTCAGCCAAAAGCTCACAGAAAATAGAAAAGGGGGCTGTCTCTTTATTTGCCTAGTCTGTCACTGACTTCACTGGCATTCCCCTTTTAGTAAATAAAATGTCAGAGCTGGGAAGGTTCTAGAACATAAAATAAAAGAGCTTGGAGGTGTAGAAATGAAATGAATAATGAGTTTACTAATGACCTTGATTTATTTGAGCTCCCTTATCTGGGAGAGGCTCGAATAACCTGGGAATCAAAATCAGCCAATCAGGATGACATGGAATGAGTGTTGCTTGAGTTTGACATACCAGTGATCCTTTGAGGTGTCCACTGGGTAAACCGTAACATCTCTGCTGTGCCAGCAACCACAGGGCCAATTCAAACTGGTTCATACTGACTCCAAATAGACAGAGTTTGAACAAACATCCTGGTTCCTGTACTCTGTATTCCTCCTATTCTCCTGCCTCCCTTTATTGTAAAACCATATAGATCTCTCTCTAAAGCCCCAACCTTTAGGACAATAGACTAAGTAGAAGAGTAGACTGGGGTACATTGCTATACTCACCCAATAAATGCTTCTGGTTTTGCACTTGGACTGTGCCTTTATTCCCTTCGTTCAGGTGGATGCAATACCCCAATTAAATAAAATGCCAACTAGCTCTAACAGATAGTGAACTTCCCATTCCTGGAAGTGTTTAGTCTGAGGCTTGGTGACCCACTGTATGATGATGCAGAAGGAGTTTCTTACTTTAGATTGGGGTCGGAGACCAGATATTGTCTGAAGGCCCTTCCAGCTTTTTCCCTGTAGGTTCCCTCTCAGGGAATCCCTGAAATCCCTCAATATTTGCCCAGTAATCCCTCCTTATTCTTCTAAGGACCTGCTCCTAAAGAATGTCTGGGAGATGGGATCTGTGTCCTCACCTTCTTGGGACCACAATGTCTATGAAGGTGGCTCCTTCCTCTAAATGACCACCTTTCTTAAATAGAAGGGAGCAATACAACCAGGGGAGGCATCTGGGTCTTTCGCTGGGGATCAGATCATCTGACTTGCAGAGAGACACCTTACCTAGGATACTCTGTCTCTATCTTTATCTCTCTCTATTTCTGTCTCTCTCTCCTTCTCCTTTCCTTCCTGCTTTCTTCTTACCATTTAAAGCTCCCCCAAAGTGTGGCTAAGTGTCAAAGTGTTGCTTAACCAGTAGATCTATTCCCCTGACCCAGTCAGAGATTTTCACACCTCACAAAGAGTTCAAGGCATAGTCAAATCTTGTTTACACATGAAAACCTCCTCATATGTGACTACAGTCTTTGACTTTATCAATTGAAATGGATTGGGAATCGAATGCCACCCCCTCTTATATTTACACTCATTTAATTATAGTCATGGAATGTTATTGATGAGGGAAGTAAGCTCCAGAAGAGTGAAGCTATTTGCTCAAAGTTCCATAGCCAGTAAGGAGTAGGACTGGTATTTTATCCTAGATTACGGACTTCAATGCCAATACTCTCTACCATGCCAACCATGCAGAATAGGTCTGTGAGGTTTTTCCCTCATAGTAATTATAAAAGATTGTGCTATGTGAATTTGATGGTTTATAATTGGGCTGTAAGAAATGGAGGGGGCAGCTAAATTAATCCAGTCTGATTTAGATGGAGTGTGGGGGGGAGGGGGCATAGGTAGATCATGAAGATTCCATAAGGGGTCAGTGAGATGTAGAGTGGCCTTTGTGGGAACTCATTCTAGGTACTCATGGTAGAAGAGAACATAATCTGAGGCCTTCAAAAAGGGGGATCCTCCCTGCAAATGGGTTAGAAAGGGTCCCTGAGATTCTGTGCCAAAGCCAAAGAGCAAATATTCTTCTTACCTCAAATGTAATAAGCATGTTTTAACTACCTATTGTGTGCAAAGATAATGGGCAGCTGGGGGCAGCTAGGTGGCACAGTGGATAGAGCATCGGCCCTGGATTTAGGAGTACCTGAGTTCAAATCCGACCTTGGACACTTAACACTTACTAGCTGTGTGACCCTGGGCTTAAACCCAACTGCCTCACTTAAAAAAAAAAAAAAGATAATGGACAGCTACATGGTACAGTAGTAAATAGAACATTGGGTTTAGACAGGAATACCCATCTTCCTGTGTTCAAATCTGGCCTCAGATATCTACTCAGATAAGTGAGCAAGTCACTTATCCCTGTTTACATCATTTCCTCATTTGCAAAATGAGCTAGAAAAGGAAATGGCAAACCACTCCAATATCTTTGCCAAGGAAATCCAAAATGGGGTCATGAAGAGTTGGACATGACTAAAATGATTTAACAGCAACAAGAAAGTATGCAAAGATCTGTGTTTAGTGAGAGATACAGATTTTAAGTCAAATATTGTCTTGGGCCCCAAAGATTTTGTTCTATATAGATATCCATAATATCACATAATAATACAGTATAAACACATCAGAGCAGTAAAAAACAATGGCACTGGACTACCAATGGTCAGGGTGTATGTGTGGGAGGAAGGCTGTAAAGGAAGTCTTCCTGCAGGAGGTAACAATGAAGTTGGGCTTTAATGGTTGAGTACAATCTGACGGGTGGAGAACAAATAGAGGGCATTCTGGGAATGGGAAAAGGGTATGACCATGAGAAAGGATGTGGGGGTAGGACTGTACAAGGATATTTGGAGACAGGGTTATATACAGTTTAGGTGAAATGCATACCCTAAAGAGTTGAGTAATGAAATAAGGCTTCCTTCCATTTCTTTTCTTTCTTTCTTTCTTTCTTTTTTTTTTTTTGGTGAGGCAATGAGGGGTAAGTGACTTGCTCAGGGTCACACAGCTAGTGTTAAGTGTCTGGGGTCAGATTTGAACTCAGGTCCTCCTGAATCTAGGGCTGATGCTCTATCCACTGTGCCATCTAGCTGCCCCCAGCTATCCATTATCTTTGCATACAATAGATGGTTAATACATGCTTATTACATTTGAGGTAAGAAGAATATTTGCTCTTTGGCTTTGGCACAGAATCTCAGGGACCCTTTCTAACCCATTTGCAGGGAGGATCCCCCTTTTTGAATGCCTCAGATTATGTTCTCTTCTACCATGAGTACCTAGAATGAGTTCCCACAAAGGCTACTCTACATCTCACTGACCCCTTATGGAGTCTTCATGATCTACCTATGCCCCCCACACACACTCCATCTAAATCAGACTGGATTAATTTAGCTGGGGCAAGTCACTTAGTAGGCAGGATTTATCAGAGATAACTCCCAAAGGGCTGGATAGGGAAGGAAGGGAGTTTCTGGCTACTCACTTCCTCCTGTCTCCTCTTACAGGAGCAGCAAGTTACCCGTGATTGGGGCTGTGGGTGTGTATGTCCAACTCAGGGTCAAGGGAGCCCCAGTCTCATCTTGGAGTCATTGTGTCTGGACAAAGAGTCAAAATCCCAAAGAGGAGAGCAGGCCCTAGAAGTGGACAATGTTAAGAATTTTGAGTGTTAAGCCTCAATGCAGGCTTCAGACCCTTGACACTTACTAGCTGTGTGACCCTGGGCAAGTCACTTAACCCCAATTGCCTCAACAAAAAAAAAAGCAAAAAACAAAACAACCTTTAAGGGGCAGCTAGGTGGCGTAGTGGATAGAGCACCGGCTCTGGAGTCAGGAAGATCTGAGTTCAAATCCGACCTCAGACACTTAACACTAGCTGTGTGACCCTGGGCAAATCACTTAATCCCAATTGCCTCACCAAAAAAAACCAACCAACCCAGCAACAACAAAAAACAAAACAAAACAAAAGCCTCAATGCCCTTCATTAGGGCATGATGTCCAATAGTAACTGAATAGGAAGTAAAGGAGGTTTGAGGGACTCTATACCCAGGACTGCCTCAAGCATAGCCTCTCTCTTCTTCCCTCTTCCTTGTCCCCCATCATTCAGATGCTTTCTGGCCCTATCTCCTTCTTTACCTCCATCTCACACAAAGTAGTGCCCTTACTCCTTACCAAGGTTAATCCCTTTATCTGCAAAAGCAATCCCACTCTATGCTGTCATCTCCAACAGATTTCCCTCTATCATCCTTATACTTTCATTTATCTTCAATCTATTCCTGTCTACTGACTCCTCTTCTGCTGTCTACACACAAGCCTATGTCTCTACCATCCTCAAAAACCCCTCACTTGATCCTTCTAACCCCAATAATTATTGTCCCATATCTCTTCTGCCATTTGTGTTTAAACTCTTTGAGGTCATCTGCAATAGATACCTCTACTTCCTCTCCTCTCACTCTTTTTTAAACTTCTTACAATCCAGATTCCCATCTCATTATCCCATTCCCATTAATGAAGAGAAACTTCCCTCTCCAAAGTTACCAGTGACCTCCTACTTGCCAAACCACTCCAGCCTTTGACTCTATTAATTATCCTTTTCTCCTCAATACTTTCTTTTCTCTAGGTTTTTAGGATACCAATCTCTCCCTGCCTCTCCTCCTAGACATTTAACTGTTCCTTCTTCTTTTTTTTTTTTTTTGGTGAGGCAATGGGGATTAAGTGACTTGCCCAGGGTCACACAGCTAGTAAGTGTCAAGTGTCTGAGGCCGGATTTGAACTCAGGGCTTCCTGAATCCAGGGCTGGTGCTTTATCCACTGCGCCATCTAGCTGCCCCCTTAACTGTTCCTTCTAACTCTCCTTTGCTGGATCCTCATCCAGATCCTGCCCTTGAACCATAGATATCCCACATGGCTCTGTCCTGGGCCCTCTTCTTTTCTCCCTTTGACCCACTTCTCTTGGTGATCTCCTCTGTTCCCATGGTCATCACTGTGTTGTTGATTCTCAAATCTACCTATCTTGCCCTAACCTCTCTGCTGATCTTACATCTGTCTTACATCTCCAACTACCTTTCAGATAACACAAAATGCATGCCCAACAGAAATCTTAAACTCAGTGTTTAAATTTAAATTAACTCTCATTGCCCAGTCCTTCCTCCCTTCCCATTCATTTATCTATGCATATATGTGCATATATATGTATGTAAGTACATATGTATGTACATCAAGGTTGCTACCATTCTTCCAGTCCCTCAGGCTCTCCACCAAGTTGTTGTCCTTGACTCCCCACTATCTCTCACCTTTCACATCCAATCTGTTGCCAAAGACCTGTTGATTTCACCTGTGTATTAATTCTCCAATATGCCCTCTGCTCAACTCTGACTCACCACCCTGTTACATTACCCTTATCACTTTTCATTTAACTGTTGCAATAGCTTCCCGGTGGATCTGTCTGTTTCAGTTCTCTTCCCACTCCAATCCATCTTTCATTCAGCTGTCAAAAGTGATTTTTCCTAAATCAAAGATTTGGCCGTGTCATTACCCTACTCAATAAACTCTAATGACTCCCTATAGCCTCTAGAATCAAATATAGAATCTTCTGTTTGGCATTCAAAGCCTTTCATAACATAATCCCCACCCAACCCTCACCTTTCTGGTGTACTTACAACTTACTACCCCTAACATACTCTTCTATTCAACGACACTGATCTCCTTGCTCTTACACAAACTAGACACTAGAGTTCTGGACATTTTCTCTGACTGTCTCCCATAACTGGAATGTTCTTCCTCCTTGCTTCTGCCTTCTGGCTTCCCTGAAGTCCCAGCCAAAATCCCGCCTTCTGTATAAAACCTTTCCCAGTCCCTCTTAATTCTAATGCCTTCCCTCTTTTAATTATTTCATATTTTTCCCTTTATATAGCTTGTTTTTACATATTTGTTTCCTTGTTGTCTTCCTCGTGAAAGGGTGAACTCTTTGAGGGCAGGGAATGTCTTTTGCCTCTTTTTGTATCCCAAGAACTTAATACAGTGTCTTTCACATGATGGGCACTTAAGCTATGCAGGGAGGTAGGGCTTCAAGTCAAACAGCATAGCTCTGGAGATCTACACAAGACTTGGAAGCCCTGAATAACATGGATAAAGGAATATATGACAACTTAATAGATGACACACATGGTATCATGTTGGCATCAGTGGAACCTGCCAGTTCTTCCCATGTATTCCCAGAGTCTTTTCTTTCAGCAACCTGAAGTGGTGTTGGTCTTCTCCATCTTCTCTCTTGAGGCTGGAAGCCACGAGCCCTCAAAGCAACTTGACACTCAAAGATTTGAACCTTGATGTCAAGTCACAAAGGAGACTTTACAAGTCCAAAAAGGACTTGTAAAGATTGGAGCTCTCTCATCAACTCAGCCCTGCCATTCATGAAGGGCAAGGAATTAATTTCCACCAATAAGAAAAATCCCATACAATGGGTTTTGGATCAGGGGTTAAATACGTGCAGGATGGGCATAACACTCCCCTCTTTCTCTCTCTCCAGGCTGAGGTGATCATCCAACCAGCACAGATATGTGTTAGCAATTCCCAGATTGCTACATCTTATTATCTGAAGTGTTAGGCTGGGAGAATATACTCCTAATACTCACATTGTAGATCCTGAGCTCTTGCCAGTACTATACTTCCCATTTAACAAATCAGCCAATATGGCACCATTGACTCTTTTTTAAGCATCAAATTAGTTAATTTCACATTAAATTTTTATTTATATGTGGAGGAAGAAGCTTTTCTGTTTTTGAAATAGAGTCCATTTACACATTTTACATTTAGACACTTTCACTTATGTATACTTTCTTAATAAATGCTAAGCATGTATATATTTAATTCCAAGAAATTACACTCTCACCCTTGAATACAAACTAATTGGATTGATTTGCAAACCCCAAAGCTCTTTAAGGTAAATGGTTTCCTTTAATAGACAATTGTAATGCAAAAAGATTGTACAAAGTCAGAAATTTAGGAATTTGGGTGGCAGTGTACAGAGCACCAGACCTGGAGTCAGGAAGACTAGAGTTCAAATATAGTCTGAGATAATAGTTGCGCAACCCTGGGTTAGTCACCCTTTGTCTGCCTTGGTTTCCTCAACTGCAAAATGGGGATAATAATAGCATCTACCTCACAGGGTGTTTCGGTGGATCAAATGAGTTAATATTTGTATAATCACTTAGCACAGTGCCTGGCACATAGTAGGTACTTAATAAACGCTTATTTTTTTCCTATAGAATTTACAGTAATATTTTCCAAAAACACCCACCAAAAACATAAAATGAAGAAATTCAAAGTAATTATTTGCCTTAGGAGCCTTAAAAATCACTTTCATGGGAATCCTTAATGCTAAGGATTAATGAAAGGCAACTACAGCTTTGACTCTGGAACTAAGAAGGTTTGTGGATAACTTCCTTATGTTTTAATATTTATGTTGCTAGATCACTTGTATTACTAATAAGATAAATTATTGACAGAAAATTGTTTGTGTCTCTATAGTATCCTTTTTGCTCATAAAAGGACAGAAAATTATAGTACTGCAACCGAGAGAGAGGGAACCTTTGGGAAACAAACCAATACCATGTAGCTAAGGTACCCTAAAACATCCACTGAAGTATAGTCATCTAAGGATTGCCTTTTAAAAGAAAATGGCCAGGAGTAGCCAAGATAGCAGAGAGGAATCAGCAAGCTGCCTGAGCTCTCCTTCTGTTCCCTCAAAAAGAACATTAAATCAAGCCTCTGGACGGATTCTGAAACTACAGAACCTACAAAGAGACAGGGAGACACAGTATTCCAACCAGAGATAATCTAGAAGACTTCAGGAAAAGGTCGGTCTGACTCGGGCAAAAGGGAGGCCCAGTGCAAGGCAGTAGCCCAGCGCCGAGGGGGTCAGGGCAAGTCAGCAGGAGCTGTGGGCCACAGCTGAACAACTAAGGCCCCTGGAACCTGGCTCAAAAATCTGGTGGCCAAGAAGGACACTGGAAAAACCTACCTGTACCAGCCGAGAGGGCAAGTTGCCAGCTGTAGGGCCACGAACAGGACAGGCGCGACCAGGCACACCGACCTAGCGTGCTCAGACAGGAAGTGCAGGGGGGCAAACTGCACACACTATAAAGGCCTCAGAGTAAAAAGCTGGTCACACAGCACCTATACCCCTGCACAAGAAGCCCAAAACAGGGACCCTGGTGCCCCCAGAGCAGAACTCAACTTGAAAAATAAATAAATAAGCTGCAATAATGAGTAAGAAGCAAAAAAGAGCCCTCTCCATTGAGAGCTTCTGTATCAATAGGGAAGAAGCAAACAAACTCAGATGAAGACAATACCCTCAAATTGCCTACATGTGAAGCCTCACAAGGGAAGGTGAATTGGTCTCAAGAACAAAAAGCCTTCCTGGAAGAGCTGAAAAAGGATTTTAAAAATCAATTGAGGGGGGCAGCTAGATAACAAAGTGGTTAAAGCACCGGCCCTGGATTCAGGAGTACCTGAGTTCAAATCTGGTCTCAGACACTTGACACTTACTAGCTGTGTGACCCTGGGCAAGTCACTTAATCCCCATTGCCTGAAAAAAAAAATTAAGTGTTAAAAAAAAATTTTTTTTAAATCAATTGACAGAGGTAGAAGAAAAAATGAGGAGAGAAATGAAAGCAAAACAAGAAAACTATGAAAAAAGAATCAGCAGCTTGGAAAAGGAAGCACAAAGATTGACTGCAGAAAACAATTCCTTAAAAAATTCATTTGGCCAAATGGAAAAAAAGGTGCATAATCTCACTGAAGAAAACAATGCCTTAAAAAAATTCATTTGGCCAAATGGAAAAAAAGGTGCATAATCTCACTGAAGAAAACAATGCCTTAAAAATTAAAAATGGACAGTTGGAAGATAAGGAATCCATGAGAAACCAGGAATCAGTAAAGCAGAATCAAAAGAATGAAAAAATAGAAGAAAATGTGAAATACCTCATTGGAAAGACAACTAATCTGGAAAACAGATCCAGGAGAGACAATTTGAGAATCATTGGACTGCCTGAAAGCCATGACCAGAAAACGAATCTAGACACCATATTCCAGGCAATTATTAAGGAGAACTGCCCTGATATCATAGAATCAGAGGATAAAATCATCATTGAAAGAATCCACCAATCACCTCCTGAAAGAGACCCCAAAAGGAAAACTCCAAGGCATATTGTAGCCAAATTCCAGAATTATCAGGTGAAGGAGAAAATACTCCAAGCAGCCAGAAAGAAGCAATTTAAATATCATGGAGCCACCATCAGGATTGCTTAGGTCCTGGTAGCTTCAACATTAAAGGACCGCAAGGCTTGGAATATGATATTCTGGAAGGCAAAGGAGCTTGGATTGCAGCCAAGAATCTATTACCCAGCAAAATTGATCATTCTCTTTCAGGGGAAAAGATGGACATTCAAAGATATTGGGGACTTTCAATCTTTCCTGATAAAAAGACCAGAACTGAATAGAAAGTTCGATCTTAACATACAAGACTCAAGAGAAGTTTAAAAAGGTAAACAGAGAGAAAAAAAGGTTACGCAATTAGGTTAAACTGTTTATATCTCTACACAGGAAGATAATACTCATAACTGAAGAACTGTAAATGTATTTGGGCTGAGAAGGACTTTACACAGAGGGCATAAATATAAATTGTTTTTGATGTGATGATACAAAGAAAATTAAGGGGTTAAAAAGGGAGTCTATGGGGAGGAGAAGAAAGGGGATGTGGAATGGGGTAAATTATATGAAGAGGTGAAAAAACCTATTACAATAGAGGGAAAGAAAGGAGGGGTGAACCCTACTCTCATTAGATTTGATTCAAAGAGGGAATAACATATACGTTCATTGGGATAAAGAAACTTAGCTCATTCTTTAGGGAAGCAGAAGGGGAAGGGAAAGGGGGGACTGATAGAACGGAGGACAAAAGCAAGGGACAAAAGGGTAAAGAAAAGAGAGGGGGTTGATAAAAAGGGAGGGCAGATTGGGGGAGGCAGGGGTAAGAAGTAAAACATCAGTGAGGAGGAAAAGGATGAAAGAAGGGGGGAAAGTACAAAGGGGGTAAATAGAATGGAGGGGAATAGACAGTCAGTAGTAATAACTGTGAATGTGAAAGGGATGAACTCTGCTATAAAACAGAAGTGAATTGCAGAGTGGATTAAAAACCAAAATCCTACAATATGCTGTTTACAAGAAACACATTTGAAGCAGAGAGATACACACAGAGTAAAGGTAAAAGGCTGGAGCAGAATATATTATGCTTCAGCTAAATTTTAAAAAGCAGGGGTAGCAATCCTTATCTCAGACAAAGTGCAGGCAAAAATAGATCTCATTAAAAGAGATAAGGAAGGAAATTACATCTTGCTAAAAGGTACTATAGATAATGAAGTAATATCAACATTAAATATGTATGCGCCAAGTGGTATAGCATCCAAGTTCTTAGAAGAGAAAAGTTAAATGAGTTACAAGAGGAATCAGACAGTAATACTATACTAGTGGGGGATCTGAATCTCCCCCTCTCAGAATTAGATAAATCTAGCCGAAAAATAAATAAGAAAGAAGTGAAAGAGGTGAATAGGTTACTAGAAAAGTTAGATATGATAGATGTCTGGAGAAAACTGAATGGTGATAGAAAGGAATATACCTTTTTCTCAGCAGTACATGGCACATTTTCAAAAACTGACCATGTATTAGGACACAAAAACATCATAGTCAAATGTAGAAATGCAGAAAGAGTAAATGCATCCTTCTCAGATCATGATGCAATAAAAATTACATGTAAGAAAGAGCCAGGGAGGGGCAGCTAGGTGGCGCAGTGGATAAAGCATTGGCCCTGGATTCAGGAGTACCTGAGTTCAAATCCGGCCTCAGACACTTGACACTTACTAGCTGTGTGACCCTGGGCAAGTCACTTAACCCCCACTGCCCAGCAAAAAAAAAGAAAAGAAAAGAAAAGAAAAGAAAAGAAAAGAAAAAAGAAAGAGCCAGGGAAAAGTAGAATGAAAATCAATTGGAAACTAAATAATTTCATTCTAAAGAATGAATGGGCCAAACAATAAATCATAGAAGCAATCAATAACTATATCAAAGAGAATGACAATAATGAGACAACATACCAAAATCTATGGGATGCAGCCAAAGCAGTGCTTAGGGGAAAATTTATAGCTCTAAATGCTTACATGAATAAAACAAAGAAAGAGGAGATTAATGAATTGGGCATGCAACTTAAAAAGCTAGAAAAAGAACAAATGAGAAATCCCCAATTAGATACTAAACTAGAGATCCTGAACATTAAAGTAGAAATTAATAAGATTGAAAGCAAAAAAACTATAGAATTAATCAATAAAACTAAGAGCTGGTTTTATGAAAAAACCAATAAAATAGATAAAATATCGGTTAATTTGATTTAAAAAAAAGAAAGAAGAAAACCAAATTACCAGTATCAAAAATGAAAAGGGTGATGTTATCACCAATGAAGTGGAAATTAAAT
This sequence comes from Dromiciops gliroides, assembly GCF_019393635.1. NCBI lineage: Eukaryota > Metazoa > Chordata > Mammalia > Microbiotheria > Microbiotheriidae > Dromiciops > Dromiciops gliroides. The sequence continues at coordinate 47,215,660 of NC_057861.1, read as the reverse complement.
CAATAATTAAGAATTATTTTGGGGCGGCTAGGTGGCGCAGTGGATAAAGCACCAGCCCTGGATTCAGGAGTACCTGAGTTCAAATCTGACCTCAGACACTTGACACTTACTAGCTGTGTGACCCTGAGCAAGTCACTTAACCCCCATTGCCCCGCAAAAAAAAAAAATAATAATTATTTTGCCCAACTGTATGCCAATAAATTTGACAATCTAAATGAAATGGATGAATATTTACAAAAATACAAACTGTCCAGGTTAACTGAAGAGGAAATAAAATCCTTAAATAAACCCATATTAGAAAAAGAAATTGAACAAGCCATTAATGAACTCCCTAAGAAAAAATCCTCAGGGCCAAATGGGTTTTCAGGTGAATTTTACCAAACATTTAAAGAACAATTAATTTCAATATTATATAAATTATTTGGAAAAATAGGTGAAGAAGGAGTTCTACCAAATTCGTTTTATGACACAAATATGGTGGTGATACCAAAACCAGGCAAAGCAAAAACAGAGAAAGAAAATTATAGACCAATTTCCCTAATCAATATTGATGCTAAAATCTTAAATAAGATATTAGCAAGGAGATTACAGTAAGTGATCACCAGGATAATACACTATGACCAGGTGGGATTTATACCAGGAATGCAGGGCTGGTTCAACATTAGGAAAATTATTAACATAATCAACCACATCAATAAGAAAACCAACCAAAATCATATGATTATCTCAATAGATGCAGAGAAAGCTTTTGACAAAATACAGCACCCATTCCTAATAAAAACACTAGAGAGTTTAGGAATAGGTGGAGCTTTCCTTAAAATAATAAACAGTATCTACCTAAAACCTTCAGCAAGTATTATATGCAATGGAGATAAATTAGAGGCCTTCCCAATAAGATCAGGGGTGAAACAGGGATGTCCATTATCACCCCTATTATTTAATATTGTACTAGAAATGTTAGCTTTAGCAATCAGAAAAGAAAAAGGAATTAAAGGAATTAGGATAGGCAAGGAGGAAACAAAACTATCACTCTTTGCAGATGATATGATGGTATAATTAAAGAATCCTAGAGAATCAACTCAAAAATTACTTGAAACAGTTAACAACTTTAGCAAAGTAGCAGGATATAAAATAAATCCATATAAATCATTAGCGTTTCTGTACATGACCAACAAAGTCCAGCAGCAAGAGATAGAAAGAGAAATTCCATTTAAAGTAATGGCAGATAATATAAAATACTTGGGAGTCTACTTGCCAAGACAAACCCAGGAACTCTATGAACACAACTACCAAACACTCTTCACACAAATCAAATCAGATCTAAATAATTGGAAAGATATCAATTGCTCATGGATAGGCAGAGCTAATATAATAAAAATGACAATACTACCTAAATTAATTTACTTATTCAGTGCCATACCAATCAGACTACCTAAATATTATTTTATAGAGCTAGAAAAAATAATAACAAAATTCATCTGGAAAAACAAAAAATCAAGAAAATCCAGGGAAATAATGAATAAAAATTCACAGGAAGGTGGATTAGCGATACCAAACCTGGAGCTTTACTATAAAGCAGCAGTCATCAAAACTATCTGGTACTGGCTAAGAAATAGAGTGGAAGATCAGTGGAATAATTGGCTAGGCACAGGAAATGCAGTAGTAAATGACACTAGTAATGTAGTGTTTGATAAACCCACGGACTCCAGCTTCTGGGATAGAAACTCAGTATTTGACAAAAACTGCTGGGAAAACTGGAAGATAGTATGGCAGAAATTAGGCATAGACCAACATCTTACACCTTATACTAAAATAAGGTCAAAATGGATACATGATTTAGACATAAGAGGTGATACCATAGGTAAATTAGGAGAGAAAGGAATAGTCTACCTATCAGATCTTTGGAAAGGAAAACAGTTTATGACCAAACAAGAGATAGAGAATATTATAAAATGCAAAATGGATGATTTTGATTATATTAAATTAAAAAATTTTTGTACAAACAGAAGCAATGCATCCAAAATTAGAAGGGAGGCAGAAAGCTGGGAAACAATTTTTATGGCCAGTACTTCTGATAAAGGCATCATTTCTAAAATATATAGGGAACTAAATCAAATTTATAAAAATCCAAGTCATTCCCCAATTGAGAAATGGTCAAAGGATATGAACAGGCAGTTTTCTGATGAAGAAACCAAAGCTATCTATTCCCATATGAAAAAATGCTCTAAATCTCTAATGATTAGAAAGATGCAAATTAAAACAACTCTGAGGTACCACCTGACACCTATCAGATTGGCTAAAATGACAAAAAAGGAAAATAATAAATGTTGGAGAAGCTGTGGGAAAATTGGAACACTAATGCATTGTTGGTGGAGCTGTGAACTGATTCAGCCATTCTGGAGAGCAATTTGGAATTATGTCCAAAGGGCAATAAAGCTGTGCATACCCTTTGACCCAGCAATGCCACTTTTGGGTCTTTTTCCCAAAGAAATCATGGAAAGGGGAAAGGGACCCACATGTACAAAAATATTTATAGCTGCTCTATACGTGGTGGCAAGGAATTGGAAGTTGAGGGGATGCCCATCAATTGGGGAATGGCTGAACAAGTTGTGGTATATGAATACAATGGAATACTATTGTGCTGTAAGAAACGATGAGCAGGAGGAGTTCAGAGAAACCTGGAGGGTCTTTCGTGGGCTGATGATGAGTGAGATGAGCAGAACCAGAAGAACATTGTACACAGTATCATCAACTTTGAGTGTTGATCTACGGTGATGGACTATATTCTTCTCACCAATACAATGGTACAGAAGAGGATCTCCAAATCCAGGGGGGAAAAAAAGAACTGTGGAGTATAGATGCTGAATGAACCATACTATTTTGTTTTTGGTGCTGTTGTTTTTCTATTTTGAGGTTTTTCATCATTGCTCTGACTTTTCTCTTATAACATGACTAATGCAGAAATATGTTTAATGTTATTATGTATATGTATATATATATATATATATATATATATATATATATATATATATATATATATATATATATATATATATATAGTGATGTTTAAAATCTTAATTGTGATCGCCAAAAATTAAAAGGCTTCAGTACCAGTCTTTGGGCATTAAACATTTATTAGAACATACAGATATTTACAGAGAGTTCAGAAGGTTATGAAAAAGAAGTCCTACCTAGCCTAGAGTTCCAGCTTGGTTGGGTTCTTCGTGAAGTCCTCCTCCACAAGCCTGCTTTAATCAGGAACTCCTCAACGAGTCTGTCTTAATCAGGAACTCCTCTACCAGCCTGTGTTAATCAGGAATTCCTTCGAAAGCTGTTTGTGGAAGCTTTTTTATAGATCTGGAACAGAGGCGGTCCTTACACACTGCTTCAAGGTGATTGGTTGGCGTCATCCAAATCCATTGGCTTTGAAAGTGTTCTCAAGTTGAGTTCCCAGTCTAGTTTCTGAGAACAATACCTTCTTAAGGGATAGCCAGGTGTGATTACAATCCAATTAACTTGAAGTAGGCTTAATCAGCAGTCAATTACTCTCACTTGATTCAATCAGTCTTGATTAATCTCCAGGTGGGTCTTTGAGTATCTGCTAAATCCCATTATTTCATCACAATATATATATATATATATATATATATATATATATATATATATATGTATCAGATTACCTGCTGTCTAGGGGAGGGGGGAGGGAGGGAGAAAAATCTGAAATTGGAAAGCTTGTATAAACAAAAGTTGAGAACTATCTTTACATGTAACGGGGAAAAAATAAAATATTAATTAAAAAAAAAGAAAATACAGATGACAAAGTATTGACTTAAAAAAAAAAGAAAATGGCCAGATTTTGTGGAACAGAGATATTTTGGCCTGGTGGTATCTGCATTATTGTAACATTGAGCCCGAACAAGATACAGCTATCCTGTGATTCACCCCCATTCAGTCAATATGTGCTGTCATATCAACGGACATCCATTTCTTATTTTCATCCTTCAGGTTTGCATTCTATTTGGGTTCTCATTTTCCCTATAGGCCACTTAAGGCAGCTACAACAAAGTATGTCCTTCCACATGGTTATTTTTTTAAAAATCACTATTGCTTGGAATAACTTGGTCTTTCCATCTCAAATAAGAACAGAAAAAAAGTTCCAGAGTGTAGATTCTGAGATTGTTATGTGACACAAACACTTTTATTCTGCTTTTCATCTAGGTGGTTAACTTCCTTCTTACCTTCCAGTTAAAAAGCTTTCCTTGTGAAGCAGTACCACAACCTCCAGAAAATACAACTGTGAATTACTTCAGAAAAAAAGAGCATAAACAATGGAAGTTAGTAAATAACACAATTAGATATACCAAGGAGTCTGCTTTAAAAAAAATAAGACATTCCTTTCATTTTAAGTTTTTATACTTTTTAAAAGAATCAAGATGCTGAACTGGATACAATGGGGAAGTTCATTTTTGTACAAATAATCTCAAACCAAATCTAAAAATGATCCCCTGGTTTATATTGTTCAAGAATATAAATGGCTTAAAGTCACTAGGATAACATTCTTGAGTCAAAAAAGTTGTAAGAATACAAAATGATAAAATATAAGGTAACTATAATAAAGATTTCAAAAAATAATTTTGGAAAGGTTTCAATTCTCCTTTTGGGAGGGGGGGGCGAGGTATGAAGGTTAAGTGACTTGCTAAGGGTCACACAACTAGTGTCAAGTGGGTGAGACCAGATTTGAACTCAGGTCCTCCTGAATCCAGGGCCAGTGCTTCATCCACTGTTCCCCCTAGCTGTCCTGTCAATTATCCTTCAAAGTGATCATAGCATCACCTTATTTCAGTTTTTTGTCCCTTAAACCAAGGTTGGCAAAGTACTACCTATAACAGAAAGATTCACCAAACAGTTCTGTTATAGCTCCTTAAGAATGATGGCCAATGGGGCGGCTAGGTAGCACAGTGGATAGATCACTGGCCCTGGATTCAGGAGGACCTGAGTTCAAATCCAACCTCAGACACTTAACACTTACTAGCTGTGTGACCCTGGGCAAGTCACTTAACCCCAATTGCCTCACCAAAAAAAAAAAAAAAAAAAAGAATGATGGCCAAAATTCATCTGGAAGAACAAAAGGTAAAAATATCAAGGGAATTATTTTTTTTAATGCAAAGGGAAGTAGTCTAGTTTTATCAGGTAAAAAACTATATTATATTATAAAGTGTTAATCATCAAAACTATTTGATACTGCTTAAGAAATAGAGTGGTAGATCATTGGAGTAGATTAGGTACACAAAACACAGTAATAAGTGACTATAGTCATTTAGTGTTTCATAAATACAAAGAATCCAGATTCTGGGATAAGAGCTCATTATTTGTCAAAAACTTCCAGAAAAACTGGAAAATAATATGCAAAAACCAGGTTTAGACCAACATCTCACATCAAATACCAAGATAAGGTCAAAATGGATACATGATTTATACATAAAGGGTAATACCATAAGCAAATTAAGAGACCATGGAATAGTTTATTTGTCAGACCTATGGATAAGAGAGTTTAGGATAAAAGAAAATATAGAGAGCATTACAAAATATAAATTAGATGACTTTGCTTACATAAAATTTAAAAGGTTTTGCACAAAAAACCCAATTCAACAAAAATTAGAAGTAAAGGAGAAAGCTGGGAAAATGTTTTTACAGCAAGTTTTTCTGATAAATGCCTCATTTCTCAAATATATAGAGAACTGACTCAAATTTATAAGAATATAAATCATTCCTCAATTATAAATCGTCAAAGGATATGAACACAGGCAATTCTCAAATGAAAAAATTAAAGTTATCTATAGTCATATGAAAAAATGCTCTAAGTCACTATCGATTAGAGAAATGCAACTCTGAGGTGGTACTATCTCACACTTATTAGATTGGCTAATATGACAGAAAAAGAAAATGACAAATGTTGGAGAAGATGTGGGAAAATTGGGATACTAATGCATTGTTGAGGGAGTTGAAAACTGATCTCACCATTCTGGAAAAAAAATTGGAACTACGCCCAAAAGGCAAGCAAATTGTACATAACCTTTGATTCATTATTATCACTGTGGGTTCTTATCCCAAAGAGATCATAAAGAAGTAAAAAGGACCTACATGTACAAAAATATAGCAGCTCTTTTTGTGGTGACAACAAATTGGACATTGAGGGAATGTCCATTAATTGGGAAATGACTGAGCAAGTTGTGATATGGAAATGTAATGAAATACTATTTTGCTGTAAGAAATTATGAGCAAGCAGATTTCATAAAAACCTGGACTTACATGAAGTTGTACTAAGTGAAGTGAGCAGAACCAGGAGGACATTATAGACAGTAACAGCAACATTGTTCAATGATCAACTATGATAAAGCGCTCTTCTCAGCAATACAATGATCCAAGACAATTCCAAAACACTCATGATGAACAATGCTGTCCAGCTCCAGAGAAATCATTGATGAAGTTAGAATGCAGATAAAAGCTTACTATTTTCTCTTTCTTTTTTTTTCCTTTTTTTCTGCTTCTTTCACAACTCAAGTATTGTGGAAATATGTTTGACATATTACACATGCATAACATATGCCATATTGCTTGTTGTCTTGGAAAGGGGGAGGGGGGAATTGAGGGAGAAAAATTTATAACTCAAAATCTTATAAAAATGAATTTTTAAAACTACTTTAGATGTAATTGGACAAAAATGCTATTTATATAAAAAAGAATGACAGCATTTTAAGATACTGGACATTATACTGAACAAAAAGAATCTAATAATTCCACATAGTTTCCAGGTTTTGTCTGGTTTGTCATGTAACATTTGTACTATAGTTTATCCACAGTAAAAAAAAAAAAGGTTCAAGATAAAGAAAATGAATAATTTATTGAAAAGATTTCCAAAATTCTGTGTATAGTAGGGCATATCAGTTCAGGAAAATGACCAGAATTTTCCTAAATAAAAACTAAAAATTTGTCCTATACTTTTTGTAAAGGTTGAAATTTATTCTAGTCACTATTCAACAAGAGAGCCTTCTCTTACCGGCTGCCTTAGCCCCTCTTAAATCAACCTATAGGTCAAATACACTTGACATAAACACACTTTATGATACACAAGTTCTTCATTTCTTTTTTGTTTAGATTCATGTAGGTTTGAGAGAGAGTAAATTGGGGTATCACACAGTGATAGTCTTAGTGTCTATTTCTCCCTAGAACTCATTTAACTTTTTCTTTAAGAATTTATAGGGATTACTTACCACCTCAGGGAGAGAGGAGGGAAGGGAGGGAAGGATAAAATCTGGAACTCAAAAGTTTCAGTAAAAATGCTTACTATTTTTAAAAAAGAATTTAAAGGCTGGGAGAAAGGGTGGAGCCAAGATGGCAGGGAAAGGCATGGACTTTCCTGAGCTCTCCCAAATTCCCCTCCAAACAACTTTAAAATAAGACCTCAAAATGAATTCTGGAACAGCAGAACGCATAAAAAGATGGAGTGAAACAATTTCTAGCCCAAGATGACTTAGAAAATCATCAAGAAAGATCTGTTGCATGAAAGTGAAAGTGGAGCAGTCCCACTGAGGCAATGTACTCAGCAAAACTGCTGTGATCCTTAGGGGCAACTGAATTGTTGGCAGTGAAGGACAGTGGCAACAGATTGTATGCCCATTAGTATCTCTGAAGATTTCCATGAGGGAAAAAGATGAGGAGGAACAAGTTCCCCACTTGAGATTACAAAATCAACTTCAGAAGCATAAGATGTAGAGGTGTGGTTAGACAGCATTTGGTGGGGAAAGCCCTGGGGGTTTCAATGGGAATCCAGATCATTGTAAGTCCATAGGATGACATGACTATGAAAAAAACTAATTGAAACTTGTGCTGCATTCAGAGAGGCCCAGTGTCCCAAATAAGGAAGGTAATAGTCTCCCTGTGCTCTGCCCTGGCCAGGCCACATTGCCAGTACAGTTCAAGGCCCCACCTTTGGGGGAAATACTCATAGATGGAGATGTGTCATCAGGGAAGAATCTTAGGGAATGAGCCAGGAACTTCCAGAGGAGGGTGACCAGAAAATAGAAAAGACTAAAACTCATGCCAAATAATGATCAATTGAAGGAACTAGGGATGTTGACTTGGAAAAAAGGATTGGGGTTTGTGATGGGGAAGGATAGAAAGATTGATTTCAAGTGTTTGAAGGGTTGTCACATGGGAAGGGCTTTAAATTTATCCTGTTTTAGGCAAGGGGGCAGAATGAAGAATAATGGGAGAAAGTATTAATAATGGGAAGAAGACTAATTTAGGGTAGATCTAAAGAAATATTTCCTAATAATCAGAAGTATCAGGGCAGCTAGATGGCATAGTGGATAGAGCACCGGCCCTGGAGTCAGGAGGACCTGAGTTCAAATTCAGGCTCAGACACTTAACACTTACTAGCTGTGTGACCCTGGGCAAGTCACTTAACCCCAATTGCCTCACTAAAAATAAAAAGAAGTATCTAAAAATGGAATCAACTAACTCTGGAAAGTCATGAGTTCCCTAACACTGATGGTCTTCAAGTGGATACTGGATAACTACTGACTGAGGAGTCATGGAGGGCATTCCTGGTCAAGTATGGGTTATACCAGATATCCTTTGAGACCATTTTCAACCCCCAAATTGACCTTCTATGATTCCCCTCTCAGGATGGTGAAATGTTGAATTATGTGCAATGGAAACATTCCTGTGATATAACTTTCCTCATATTTGCCCTGGTATTCCTTGTTAGCTGGCATCCTTTTGGGATGAGGTCTTGGGTATCAGCCTGGTCCCTGTAGAAGGGGTCGTTAAGGGCTAAAATTCTAGCTAAACTGTCTAAAATATTTAATGAGTGGTCACCAATAAATTATAAGCTCTAGCAAGAATTAGACTTTTAAGCATTTATTAAGGAAAATAAGAATTTGGTACAGAGAGAGAGAAAGGCCTAGATTTCTATCTATTAAGGGGAGAGCGCATTTCTAGCTCCACTCTCCACCAGCGTCCTCAGGAAAGAGAGCGAGACTGAACGCCAGTCTCTTCCTTCCTCCTCCCACTAGCCTGCGTCACTTCCTGACGCCAAAGAAAAGACTCCTGGTCTTGCCCTCAAAGACCTTCGCTTCATGGGCGGAACTCTTCTACAGTAAGTCTCCAGCAGGTGGTGTCATTCCAATCGTTACAGGATGGGGTGGGAGGGTGAAAGGAGGAAGGTTTCTGATCCCTCAGAGTGAGGGGCACTGGAGACCTAAGCACTTCTCATCTACAACCTTCTGGGTCACTACAAAATAAGTAGTCAACTTCTTAATTGTTAAGTCCTTCCATGTATGGGAAAGATAAGATGGGGACTCCATTAGACTTGGAAAATCTGGGGGGGGGGGGCCTTTCAGCTGGCTGTTTCCCTATCCCTAGAGTTCCCAACTCTTTTCCCTCTCCTTTCATAAATCTGTCTCTCTGACAAGGGCCCTTGGTCTAGAAGCCAGGACCTTACAGAGTTTCAAGGGGTCCAGCCATCATTACCTGAGTTGTTCTCTCTCTTGAAGAATCATCTACATTACCTCCCGTCATTCTGGAGCCTACTTCCAGCTCTATTTTGGATGCTATTTCTTTAATGGTCTCCTGATGGTTCTGCAGGTTCTCCATGTGTTCTAGTTTTGCCTCATCTTCTGCATGCTTTTTAATTTTATTTTAGTTGGAGGGGTATGTATTGAATTGCTCTTAATCCCTCTGTAGCCTGGGTGATGAGCCTCCTGGCCTGTTGTCTCAGGGCTTAGAAGCTCAGGTGAATAGAAATCTTGATCCCAGCTATCCCTGCAGCTGTGACAGACACTGATTTGGGGGTGAGGGTAAGGTACCATGGTGTGCTGAAGAAAGGCATGGAGAATAGGAGATCAGTTCTGGCATTTCGGTGCCAATAGACACCCAAGCAGTCCTGGCACAGTGTCTCACTGAAAGCCTTGCTTTTTTTCCTTCCCCTGCTCTTCTATTCCTTGTTTTTGTTCTTGTTTTTCTCACTCTTCTTCTTGTTATTGTTTGTGTTCTCATTCATGTTCTTGTTCTTCTTTTTGTGATTATTGTTCTTCTTATTGTTGTTCCCGTTCTTATTTTTCTTCTTGCTCTTCTTGTTCTTCTCCTTTCTGTCTGTCTTTTTCTTTCTCCCTGTCAATTTCCTCATCTCTTCCTTTCTCCTGTGTCTCTTCTGATCCCTCTTTGCTTCTGTTTGTCTTACTCCTTCCTGCCTGTCTCTCATTCCTCTTCTCCTCTCTGTCTAACTTTCTCTAAGTTACATAATCCACTTTATTCTATTTTTTTTCATACCATTCTTTTTTGTACCTCTGTGTTACTCCTTGTCCCTGTATCTTGCTCCCTGTTGCCTCTCTGGTTGCTTCCTTTCCCATCTATGTCCATCCTTCTTCCCCATTGCTGTGCTTCTTTCCCTCCTACTGTCATGGGCTCTGATTCTCAGGTGCAGAATGATGGAAAAAGTGACATAGAAGAACTTGTCATAAGTGATGATCGGCCAGAGGAGGAAAATCGGAGGAATGAAAGGCTCCAGACCAATGGTGTCACAGATGCATGCAGGCTCAGAGTGGTAGGCAGACTGGGGGTCCTGCCAACCAGCAGGGCATGTCCCAGCAACATAGCCTGGACTCGCTAGGGGCCCTTTGATTGTCTGTCTGATAAGTTTACCCTGAATGGCTGGGCTCTTGATTGCTTGAAGACTCAATCATTATTAGGAATCTGCAGCTATGATTGAGTGTGAACTCCACAAGAGCAGACCTGGGCTGGCCCAGGGCCCTTTACTTATGTTTGTCCCTATCTTTCTGTCTATCCCCACCTCTATTGGACTTAAAGGAAAAGAGGAAGGAATGGGTCTCTGCACAGGATTTTAACCCAAGCTTAAGGATATTTCTTTGAAAAGTCTTTCCTCTGAGTCAGTGCCACTAGACTTGCTGTTGAGGTCTGTTCTAATTACTTAGAAGGCCGGAATCAGAAAAGTACTGGGGATGGGCTAGAGGTTCTCTAAGTTTTTAATCCATCAAAATGCTTTCTTAGATAGAGCACCGGCCCTGGAGTCAGGAGGACCTGAGTTCAAATCTGGCCTCAGACACCTAACACTCACTAGCTGTGTGACCCTGGGCAAGTCACTTAACCCCAATTGCCTCACCAAAAAAAATGCTTTCTAATATTAAGATACCCCTAAGAGATCTAGGGGGTCTTCAGAAGAGTTTCCCAAAGGGCTTTCCCCACATCCCCATGAAGGCCAGGAAAGCAGCAGTAGCTGGATGCCCCCTAAACCAATGAGAGGATTCTGGGCTTGTAGCCCTAAGGCTGGACTGGGCCAACTAGACTCCTCTCCTCATACCAGCCTGGAACCTCTCTGCTTCAAATCCTAGGGCATAAGGGGAAAGGAATGGAGATATGGACCTGGGGTTTCCTCAGACATAGAGGGAACAATAAAACTTGAAAGGAGTAGTATTCACTGTTTCTTTCAGCTCATCCCCTGGTGACCATTCACCCTTCTCACTCTGTCTACCGCCTCTATGCTTGTCCTAGACACAGACTCCTAGGATCTCAGAACCAGGAGGAATCTCAAAAAGCATCCAGTTGAGGCCCTACTTGAGCAGACTGAGGGGCCTCCCCAACAAGTCATCATCCAGCATCTGCTTGAACACCCCCAAAGATAGGGAACACAACTCCTTTGGTGATAGACCATTCTAAAGTTGGGCAGTTCTGATTACTAAATGGTTTACCAGTGCTAGCAACTAATAATGACTTCTGGATGGGGTTGGGGGTGGGGACTGCAATCTCTCCTCCGCTGAGTGCCCTCTGTTTGGCACTCAGGAGGGTATGAATTCGGTTCAGTCCCTGAGACCCAGACTCAAATGAAAAGCTTTAGGCTCCTCTTAACACATGTTTTCCTCATTATACCACTCTACCCCAGTGTCCCAGAAAGATTTCTTTGAGTTTAGGTTAAACTTGTGTTTGATATCTCTCCTTTTTTGCAGGGCAATGAGGGTAAAGTGACTTGCCCAGGGTCACACAGCTAGTAAGTGTCAAGTGTCTGAGGCCAAATTTAAACTCAGGTCCTCCTGAATCCAGGACTGGTGCTTTATCCACTGTGCCACCTAGCTGCCCCCAATATCTCTCCTAATAGTGAAATAAAAGCGTGCTCACTATTTAATATGAATTAGGCATAGCATAGATATTTATTTCCCACATATGAATGAAAGGCTTAGCAGGGGGAAAAAAGACTAGTAAGTATGAATTAAAAAGACTTAAAACAAGCAACAAAGTAATTACCATTACACTATTGCAGGAAGTCAAGATTTAAAACCACCAAAACTAATCATTAGGTGGGAATGAATGCTAAATAGGCATTTTATATTTCACCTTGGTTCTTCACTCTGTTAAGGGTTAAAATTCTAGCTAGTCTGTCTAAAATATCTAATGAGTGGTCACCAATAAATTATAAGCTTTAGCAAGAGTTAGGCTTTTAAGCATTTATTAAGGAAAACAAGAATTTGGTAAAGAGAGAGAGAAAGGCCTAGATTTCTGTCTATTAAAGGGAGAGCACATTTTTAGCTCCCTTCTCTGCCAGAGTCCAGAGGAAAGAGCCCCAGAGTCAGCGCCAGTCTCTTCCTTCCTCCTCCCACTAGTCCGCGTCACTTCCTCCCGCCCAAGAAAAGACTCCTGGTCTTGCCCTCAAAGACCTTCGCTTCATGGGCAGAACTCTTCTACAGTAAGTATCCAGCAGGTGGCGTCATTTCAATCGTTACAGTCCCCCCTGTTGTTCCTCAAGAAACAAAATGTTTCCTTGACGGAACAGTAAAAAAATATAATAACTATTGCTAACTAACAATATGTGAACAACAATATAGAAAAGGAAGAGAGGAAAGTTTTGTCCAGAGGGGCGATTTTTTTTTTGTCCTCATGAACCGACGCTTTGACATTAGTCTTGCAAAGGGAGGGCCTCTGCAGAGAGTACATATTACAGATGGTGTATATTATAACCGAAAAAGAAAAGAGAAAAAAACAAAACAAAACTGTTCATTTAAAGTCTCTGAAAGTCTTTTCTCAGATGTCCTCTAGGTGTAGTCATGGAATGGAAGTCTTTTCAGGGGTTGATGTGTGGATACTGGTAATCAGCCAGGAAATTTCCTACAAAATTGAGCTTAACACAACTTTAAAATAGCTTTGTCAATAATCAAATCAAACAATGAAAGTTCTCAAAAACATGTCCAAGGGAATTCAGAATCTTGGTTGTTAACACATGAAACATACAATAAAACAAAAATTGAAACATTCTTTAAAATTATAATATTACTATAGTCCCCCCTTATGGAGAGTAATTGAGAAGACAATTGCTGCAATATTAATTAATAAAAATAATTTTTATCTTTGTTTTATCACTTTTTGCATCATCTGCCTAATTATCCTCATGCCATTATGAGAAATTAAAAAATCTAATATAATTGGTAACAGGTGTCAAGGCCAAATTCAACACTGTATTTATCATGATACCTGAGATAATTATGGGGGTTACCATAAAAGAACAGAGAAATGATGGGATATGAGCATTCCCACACTTGAGCAATATGTACTGCCCATACAGTATGCCAGGCTTAAAATAGGTGGATGGAATATATGTCCATGCCACCAAACATATTGGAAGAAACTGAGTCAGAATTATCAGATGCATGGGATTGAGATGTCCATGGCATCAGGCATATAGGAGGGAGCATAGAAGCCAGATGTAGAAGTGAGATGGGTGGGATGAATACTTCCAGCCATCTGTACAATATTGTGGGGAAAAATAAAATAAAATATTAAACCAAGAGAATCCAACCTCAACATTAGTCAAAAGTCGTTCCCTCGGCCATACCTTGACTTCATGCATGTCTCCCCTCATGTGACAGTTCAGTGTCTGCTCTTGCATGTATTCCTCTTGTGATTGGATGGCATCTTGGCCAACTGGCATCTGATAACTCAGAATAAAGGCAATTAGTGTCTTAAATGATAAGTTCCCATAATCCAAGTCTCATATGGATTTAAAAATTGAGGATAATAAATGATTGCAAAAAATGTGAATACATCTTGACTTGACTCAATATATATTTATGCAACAATTTCAAATAATACCTTTTTTTTTACTTAGTATACAATCACTTTTGTGAAAATCAGAACATATTTAAATATAAGTTAAAGCACAACAGAATCTCAAAGAAAACTTTTTTTTTGAAAAAAGAAAACTTTTACAAATGTTCCCCTCTTTTTTTTTTTTTTGGAATATGCTTATCAAAAATAATACTTCTAGAATAAATTTACACTTGCCATGGCAACCAATTTGCCAGGGAAATGCTTTAAAGAGTTTGATCAAATAATCAGTTGAGAAAAAATAACAAAAACAAACAACTCAGAATATGGGAGCACAATACTCCTAGAATTAACATTGTATAATAAAATCAAAACCATCTTGCAATGTTTCAAAATTAGATAGACAAATGAATAGAAGAAAATACACATGGAACAATAAAAGACAGTGAAATTCAAACTAAGGAAATCTAAATGAGCATGAATTTAATATTAATAAGAGTATTATAAAATATAAACTTGATCACATGACTATAAAAAGCTTTTACAAATATTCTCCTTGTTTTAGAAACTAAGTATAAGACACAATCTCAAAAGCATGAAAATCTCTATGAAAATAAACTCATACCATTAATTTCAAAATGTATATGTAATAGCATAGAAATCCTATGTAACCTCTGAACTGACATTAATACTCTGAGTAAAGTTAGAACACTTTTGATTCCGGTATCTAAAATCCCCAATACTCATATCAATACCTTGCTGCTTACTTCTGCATTTCTGTAAAATATATACCCTTCCATGGCAAAAGAAGCAGAGTCTTGAACTATGTTGATGATTGTCATTCTTATTCAGTTTAAGTTTTTCTTCTTTAACCCCTCTATATTGTCTGTCAGTCTTTTCACCATACAAATGCTTTATAAGATTACTAATTAAAGACAAAAGCAGGTTAGCAAAATTATGAACAAAACAGGCATATGTGGAATTTAAAGGGTTTTCTAAAGTTGTCTCAGAAGCACAGCCAGGCTGGGGAAGGGCTGAGCCTGAAGCTGCAAATGTAGTTAGAGAAAGTTGCGCATGAGCATTAGATCTCTGGACTTCCCAGGCAGGGGAAGCAATGGGCTTAGCCATGGGAGGAGTAGAGGGTGGGGTCTGGAGAGGAGGGGAGGGACCAGCACAATTTGAATCAGATTTGATCTTGAACTCAGGCCTGGATTCCTCTTCCCCCACTTTGCCTCCAGGTGCTAGGGGATTAAAAGCTTCTAGAGGGTGGGTCATTGCCTCCAGGCATGCAAAATTAAAGCAACAATTACTGTTAGAACTGGGAAAAGCTGCAGGAATCTCTTCAGGTTTCTCTGAAAAAGCATGGTTGGGAGAGGGAGAGATATTTCCTTGTGTGAGTAAGTTGCTGGCTCTTTTAACAAAAATAAAAAGAAAAATAGAAAATCCACAAAAACAAAGCATTAACATGATCTTATCTCCCATTTGTCTGGTTAAACAGACTAAAATCAAAAATAGGGTAATTAGGGAGTTTAAAAGGTCCATTAGAAAAAATTTAAAGGGAAAACACAGCCAGTACGCCAGTACTCAGCAGTTAAAGGGAGAGGGAGGGGAAATTTCTTACCCAACCAGAAGATCAGAAGACTGAGGTTTAGCTTTCCTCTTCGTGGTCAGCCATCTGTTAAGGGTTAAAATTCTAGCTAGTCTGTCTAAAATATCTAATGAGTGGTCGCCAATAAATTATAAGCTTTAGCAAGAGTTAGGCTTTTAAGCATTTATTAAGGAAAACAAGAATTTGGTAAAGAGAGAAAGAAAGGCCTAGATTTCTATCTATTAAAGGGAGAGCACATTTTTAGCTCCCTTCTCCGCCAGAGTCCAGAGGAAAGAGCCCCAGAGTCAGCGCCAGTCTCTTCCTTCCTCCTCCCACTAGTCCGCGTCACTTCCACCCGCCCAAGAAAAGACTCCTGGTCTTGCCCTCAAAGACCTTCGCTTCATGGGCAGAACTCTTCTACAGTAAGTCTCCAGCAGGTGGCGTCATTCCAATCGTTACAACTCTCCAAATAATTCCTTACAAGTCTATGTTTAAACCAGGCCAGGGTTTGAGTTTATCTTCTTATAAGCAGTCATTTTTTCTACTGCAGACATTCTGGTGCAGAAATAGACATCTTGAGCAGATGGTCTCCCATTAGAATGCAGGCTATTTGAAGGCAAGGTCCACATTTTTGCCTTTCTTTGTATCCACAGTGCTTAGCATAGGGCCTGGCATCTCCTAGGAGTGAGGTGATGAGAATCTGAACCAGGGAGGTAGCAGTGTCAGAAGAGAGAAGTGATTGTATAAGAAATATTATGAGGTAGAAATGGCGGACCTTGGCAATTGACTGGATATGGGAGCAGTAAGAAAGACTGAGTAGTAGAAGATGACACTTGGTGAGCCTGGGTGACTAGGAAGATAATGATGCCCTTAAATAACTACAGAACCACAACCTCAACAATAACACAATAACAATGGTTAGCATTCATATAAGTAATTAAGGTTTGCAAAGTATATTACAGATATCATCTTGTTTTATGCTTATAACAACCTTAGGAGGTAGGTGCTATTACTGTCCCCATCTTAGAGTTGAGGCTGAGAGTGGTTAAATGATTTTTCCCAAGGTCACATTGCTAGTGTGAAGCTGGACTTGCACGCAGGTCTTCCTAACTCCAAGGCCAACAGTCTATCCACTGCACCACTTAGCTGCTTAGTAATGACTACACTGAGTGGGAGATGTAGCAAGCGTAGGCCTGAGAGAGTGAGGCCAGAGACTACTGTTCTATCAGTATAACGCTCCCGTGGGTTCTCTGGAATGTCAGATCATTTCTCAAACAATATTGCAAACATCATAAACATCTTAACATCAGGTTTTTCAGGTTTCAGGCAGCACACCACAACAGACCCCTAAGACGGTTTGGTAGTCTTCTTTTCTCCACTTCTGGCACACGCCACAACCGTAATATCTCTGAGACAAGTTCTATTCCTGATATCTGGCTGTGGCAAACCTCCCATAGTGATGTTTTTTCTCTGACTTGAATCCTGCTTGCTCTGCTCTTCCAGGTGTCAACTTTTCCTTCATGTGTAGAGGGGAGGAAAGGAACATTGATTTAGTACCTACTATGTGCTAGACACTGTGCTAGGTGCTTTAAAAATATTTGATTCTCAGAGCAACCCCTAAATATAGTTAGCTGTGCTGGGCTTGAAGTCAGAAAGGATTATCTTCCTGAGTTCACATTTGACACTTATTAGCTATGTGACCCTGGGCAAGTTACTAAACCCTCTTTGCCTCAGTTTTTTTATCTATAAAATGAGTTGGAGAAGGAAATGGCAAATTACTTCAGTATTTTTGTCAAGAAAAGCTTTAGTGGGGTCACAAAGGGTCAGACACAAATGAAATGACTGAAAAACAATAAGAAACAGTTGAGGAAACTGAGGCAGACAGAGGTAAAATAATTTACACAGGGTGACACAGCTAGTAAGTGTCTGAGGTCAAATTTGAACTCAGGTCTTCCCAATTCTAAACCCAGCAGCCTATCCACGACACCACATAGATGCCTAAATATTGTTTCTCCCATTAGAATGGAAGCTCCTTTGTCTGGAACTATTTTTGTCTTATATTTCCAGAATTTGCCACAGTGCCTTGTAGCATAGTTTTTTAATAAATGATTGTTGGTGATGGGTGGAGGTTGTTGTGTGCATTTGGTGAGTGCTAACACCTTTGTGCAACTCCTCCCCCAACTTTCATACTGTGGGTCCCCCTGAAGATAAGTATCTTAGGCTTAAGGAAGTTCTAAATGTGTATGGGGTGAATTCCTAAAAGTATGGGTCAAGAAAACCCACTGGGGGCAGCTAGGTGGCGCAGTGGATAAGGCACCAGCCCTGGATTTAGGAGGACCTGAGTTCAAATCCAATCTCAGACATTTGACACTTACTAGCTGTGTGACCCTGGGCAAGTCACTTAACTCCCATTGCCCCACAGAAAAAGAACACCAACTGGTATATTTATCTTTCAATAGTCAGATAGAGAACACAATTAGCTTAGAATAAAAACAGTTATTACAATATCAGAGTTAAAGTATTGATAATAGAACATTCCTCATAAGCCTAAGAAACACTCTTCTACAAACATATACATCATCTATGGGGAAACTGATGAAAGAAAAAGGTAAACATATCAGTGGGGGCTCATACAATGAGGGTTTGAGTAGATATGTACCCAAAGCATACCATGAACATAGAGTAGCAATTCTGGGGACCCCAAGTGTCGAGGGAGAGATCCCATCACAGGTGCTACACTTCTGTACATGGACAAGTATTTCTTTAGTGTTTTACTAGTCTTCCCTCTAAGAAGTCAGCTTGCTGATCACATAACCATTTCCTACCCAGTAGGAAATGTTGGTGTCATTCTAAGTACATTCAAGTGCCCAGATAGTAGCATTAGTCTACTATCTACCAATTCATGTTTTGGAGGCACAAGCTAACAATGTCCTCATCTTCTAGCTTCATTGCCCCCTTGATTACTAGCCTCTGAGCATTCTCTTCACACAGAACAAACATGGAGGGATCTTTCATATCACCACATGCTGCCAAACAGTGTAATGGGAATCTGGCACCTGCCCAGATCACCTGAGCTGCTGTCCCTCCACGTGCAGGGCACTAGGGAGCCATTTCTGGGAAAATTGCATTGATGTGTATGAGAAATACCTTGGAGAGAAAGGAGGATATGTGAGACTTCCGTAGCTGGATCTGGGTCAGTTAATCTTTAAGCCTAGATGTCTTGGAGGAGCAAGAAGCAAGAAGCATCTAGGGAGTGACTTTCAGGAGCCTAGCCCAGCAGAAGGACTTATCCTGAAGCAATGCTGCCTTTGGGCATGAACTTGGTGAAGAGAGTGCTTGATAGGGACTGAGCTACGTTTTGAGCCTAACCTCCTCCAACTGGGAGAGACCAAGGCGGTATTGGGAAGGGCAGGATCGTGCCCCCAAGGTTTGGGGAGAAAAGTATGTTTGTTCTCGTTATATCTGCAAAGTCAATATCCCTTTATAAAGGCAGGTGATGGTAAGAGGTTAAACTATACTGAAGGTCTTAGTCACTTGGCCATGAAGGCGACTGAAGCCAATGCTTGGTCAGACACCGAACACCTCAGTGTCATCCACTGCATCCCAAGCCATCTCCAGTCATTTGGACTTTTGTCTGAGGGGCAGCTAGGGGGCGCTGCAGCGGATAGAGCACCGGCCCTGGAGTCAGGAGGACCCGAGTTCAAATCCGACCTCAGACACTGGATACTTGCTAGCTGTGTAACCCTGGGCAAGTCACCTAACTCCAATTTCCTCACCCCCAAAAAAAGATATTTTGGTCTCTTTCTCCGCACCTGGATCATGCCACATCTATAATATCTCTGGGTCAAGTTTGTCCAGGACATCTGAATGTGGCATCCCTCCTTAAAAGGAAGGGAACCTCCCATTCTCTAGCTTTAATACAGGTCATCCTACCTGGATGACCCACTCTTTCAGGTGTCGACTTTTTCCTCATATGTAGGGAGAAGGAAAGAAATATTTATTAAGCACCTACTATGTGCTAGACACTGTGCTAGGTGCTTTACAAATATTTGTTCCCTCAGAACAATCCTGGGAGGTAAACGCTATTATTATTCCCATTTTACAGATGAGGAAACTGAGGCAGACAGAGGTTGAATAACTTACCCAAGGTCATACAGCTAATGTACAAGGTCAGATTTGAATCCAGGTCTTCCTGATAGAAGACTTGCCCAGGGTCAATCAGCTTATTAAAGGTGGAATAAATACTTAAACACAGATCTTCTGACTCCTAGTATTCTGAGTCTTCAACTACACCTGTTTGCCACCTCCACCAAAACCCAGAGAAGGGAAGAGATTTTGCTCAAGGTCACACAAGTCATAAGTAGCAGAGAAGGGACTTGAAATCTCTGGGAAGCTGGGTGGTGCAGTGGATAGAGCATTCACTGGACCTAGAGGCAGGAAGACATTTAGTTGCTGCATGACCATCGGTAAGATCCACTTAATGGATCTCCGCCTCAGTTTCCTCAACTGTCCAATGGGGATAATATAACAGAATCTACTTCTGGATTGAATGAAATAATATTTATGAAGCACTTAGCACAGTGCCTGGCTCATAGTAAGCACTTAATACAGGTTTATTTCCTTCCTCTTCTAACTCTGAATCCTGAATTGCCGATCTTCATTACTGGTCTCTCTCCCAGTAACTCCACCACTGACTCTAAACTACTTCCTCACTCTCTGCCCCTTATGAATCCCCTACTTTCCCCTCCCCTACTGATATTACAAGAGAGAATTCAAAGCCCTCATCTAGTATTCAAGATCCTTCTCCAGATGACTTTGGTCTTCATATCTAGACTTTCTTCCTGGCTCTCAGCCCAGACCCAACCCTTCAGGCCTGTTCCCAGGACATGCCAGGGACATTCCTGAGTCCTGCCTATCTGCCTTTTCCTCCATCCCAGGCCTTACCCCCTCTCCCCTGCTTTTCTCACCCTGCTGTTAAACAAGTGACACTTGTCTCTGGCCTCTGAGACACTGCTTACATTGACTTTCGTTAGGATGAGGCTTTGATTTTTGTCCATCAAATTTGGCAGGTAGCCTACCTGGATGACCCCAGGCCTCAGGAAGAGAACAATCTGCCTCAGAGTCTGTAAAGACTTCTTGTTGTTGATGATGCTTTGTTTTCAAAGGGGACCGATGGCATCACAGATAATATCTTGATTTGTGAATAAATTGGACTTAAGTGAGGCAGAGTTGTACAGGGTCCTTAGCTTTAGTCTTCCTTCCAGAGTCATTGAAGTCCAGTGGCAGGACAAAAGTCAAGATAACTGGCAATGGCCCAGGATGTAGTGGAGGACCGTGGCATCTTCCATGTCTGACCAAGCTCTAAGTACTCCAGAATACCTGCTTCAGCCACCTTTATGGCCATTGTAAGTTCTTAACAACCTCTGGACTCAGGCTCACTAAAAGTCAGATATGAGTGTTCAAAGTCTGTCCTGTCCCCGTAAAGGACTTAGTAGGAAATGTATCTTACAATGATTTTTTTCTTTGCCTGTCTTCTTTTTCCTCTCCCACTGGGAGTGTGGGTCCTAGAAAAAATAAATAACTACCAACCTCTAGATCAGTAGTCTCAAACACAAATAGAAACATCCATGGAGGGGTCATATTATTGACTTAGTTTTAAAATACAATGTCATTTATGTTTTCTTGTATTTTTATTTATTTTTGCTAAATATTTCCCAATTTAATCGTTTCTGGCCTACTCTGGAGTATTGCTCGTGGCATGGATAGTATTTTTGAGACCTCTATTCCAGATGCTCACAAGACCCTAACAGAGCTTGGTTAGGGATGAACAGGAGCCTTGAATCACTGTGCCTTGGAATCATCCCCCTAAAGTGAAGTAAAGAGAGAGACATATATACAGAGACAGGGTCATTCTATCTTTGGTTTGTTAACTAAAAAAGCAGTCAGTGGCTGCTGGCTTTGGACTCTCCATAATTCAAAAGAGAAAGGAAAAGAACAAAAAGATAATTTGGGGCTGGGCTTACGTCAATCAGATTGGCAAGAGGGAGATGTTTCTATGTCCCTAAGTATGTGGGGGAAGGAAAGGAGGAGAAGGAAAGATTGGTAGAGGAAAAGCTTTTATATGTGAGTGAGATTGAGATGTCTTGCCTTCACTTTGGTGTAGTTGAATCTGATAGGTCACCAGTCTTGGAAGGGAGACCTCTGAATATGTGTGCTAATGGGGGAGGGAGAAGCTGTAAGTGGGTGGATACTAAATGGGTGAACACAAGCCTGTGTCCAATGGGCCTGGGAGCAGGTGGAATAGCAGTGTACCCATGTGTACTGTTGGTGGGGGCTATCACATGCCTGGGGGGTTAGAGGTGTCTGCAGGGAGATGAGTCTATGTCTTGGTGGGGCTTGATGTACCTAAGGTATTAAGGTATTAAGGTATTAGGGCAAGGGTGGTTTCCCTGTGCAGGAGGGTTGAGAATTGAGGGAGTGGAAACAAGTTGGCACCAAGGAATCTGAGTTAGGGTGGGGTGGAGGACCTGGAGGGAGGAGAGGGTGAGTTCTGCCCTATCAGGTAATTTTAGGTGATCTGGGAATAGGATGAAACAGCTGCCCAGAGCAAGGATCACTGTTGCTCCCATTGACTTTGGCCCAATTTCATATTCCACCTCCTTAATTTCTCTCTTTGGCTCTTGTCTCCTCATTTCTCCCCCACGCTCTGACCTCTGCCTTTACCAAGATTATACCCAGAACTTTCTCAAAGAGGACCTTCACCCAAATTATTCTTTAGTTTTACTCACTCAGGCTCCATATGACTTACATCCCTAGCTAGGATTTTCCTGTGTCCATCAGTTCCACACTCCCCTGGTTCTCTAAGCTCAGTCCTCAGAGGCCATGGAGGCTGATCAAACCATGTACAGGCCTCTTTTCTGAAACATGCCTGAGGATGGATCATCTAGCTTCCTTCTTGAAAACCTTCAGGGAAGGGGGAATCCCATTCTACTTTAAGAAGCCTGCAACCTCTATCTGCTGACTGAGAGGCTGAGCCCCTTCTCTAGGGTGTCTACCTTCCCTATATCAGCCACCTATCCCAATCTTAGCCTCTCTCTCTTCCTCCAAATACCCAACAGCCTACTGACCCTCTCTACACCATCCTCATCCAAATCGTCCCTCCTTCCCTCCCAGGACCCCATTGTTCCTGAATCCCCACCCCCATCTCAGATCCCCAGTCCTAGTTCTTCCCATCCCTAGGATTTTGACCCTTCCCAACTGTTCCTTTCTCTAGTATCACATGCCCTGGACTCCTCTATAGCCTCTCTCAATTCCTGGTTATGAGGGTAAGGAAGAGAAAGCGATATCTTTATTGATCTATCCCACTACTGTTAGGAAGGAACACACACTTTTCTTAGAAGCAGAGACATTAAAATCTACTGCATAAGAACTAGCAAATCTCTTTCCTAATGTATATACATCTATACTATAGCAACAGATAAGCCTTTCCCCAAAACTTAATTCCCTTGTCTTGAGGATATGACCACCTCCCCTCCTTAAGGGATGTTACCAATGAATATCCATACCTACATCACTGATACTCATTCCCTAGAACCCCTGTGCTAGACATAAGTCCAGTTTACCCTTACTTGAGGTAGAGGGTAAGAGGGGTTGGTGATCTTCAAAGGTCTGTCATCTCAATGATCCATTCTCCTCTCCCTTCCCCCAAGTGAGGTCTCTTTCACCCTTCCAAATCTTCTACTTCTCTGTCCTACCCTTTGGGATCTCAAGTGGCCTCAACTCTGCATCACATAGCTTTGATGTCAATATGTGACATATTGTTATTGATGTTATTGTTACTGATTTTAGAATAGCAGGTTAACGATGCTGACTAAGATAAAGTTCGTCCAATTGGAATTTTTAATTTTTTGGAATTTAATAGTAACAATATTCCACTAGTACATAGCCTGATCCCTTTAGTTACAACTATTAAATAACAGATATTTTTATTGTCTTTTAGTTGAACTGAAGGCATATACTGTGCTATCGTCAACTATCTTTAATTTCTTTTTTAAGCTGCCAAAGCTGACTGATTCTTATAAACCACAAAAAGAAATTCACTTCCCTTTAGATTGATTCACTATTCCATTTTCTTTTTAAATACTGTTAATTTCTCAACCTCATGCTTTCCTGATTCCAAACAATGTTTCAAATTGTGTGTCCAGATCTAGGTTCCTTCTTTAATTGAATCTGACTCTCTTTGAAAATTAGTGAAATTTTGCTTTTAGGTTATCAGAACTGAAATAAAACATTTGCTGTTTGGCTTCTTGCTTAATAACTCAAATAATCTATTCTGATGCATTTCAGATGACTTTGCATCAAATTCTTAAGGCATTAGATTTTGACAAATCATTAAGAGTTTTAATATGGTAAGGCAAACCAAATTAATGTTTACCTTTTGCTTGATCAGTTGCCTTTTTTTTCTGAAGCAACTTCTTTCCATAAAGTGATTTAAATGTAAGCTTCCTTCTCTCTCAGGAGGACTGTTAAGATTAATTACTGAAATAAAAAGAAAATGAGGGGGCAGCTAGGTGGCGCAGTGGATAGAGCACCGGCCCTGAAGTCAGGAGTACCTGAGTTCAAATCCGGCCTCAGACACTTAAAACTTACTAGCTGTGTGACCCTGGGCAAGTCACTTAACCCCAATTGCCTCACTAAAAAAAAAAAACAAAAAAAAAACAAAAAAGAAAAAAAGAAAATGAGGACAAAGTTACTGAAAATCAATGATTTAATTTATGAAGTTAGCATTTACATGACAAATCAGGTCATCTGACTCAGATGTCAGAGACAAGTAGTGATTTATGGAGCTGATTTTTGTAACAGAAGATTTTTATGACAGAAACTTGTTTTGAACATAATTCAATTGACAAGACAGGTCATTTGACTAGTTGCTTCCTCCCAGGCTACCCCAGAAGTCCTTGTTCTATAGGTAATGCCTATCATAACCAGAAATGTTACCTTAAAGGGGCGCACAGATTAACTGAAATGATTTCTAGAAAGGGGAACTTGCTTCAGGGAATCCAGGAGAAAACAGTACTGTGACTGGAAAAGAGGAATTTATGGTGGTGGTTGATAAGCTAGTGATCAACCCCCATCCTCCTAGCTGCCAGAAGGTGAAACTTAACTTTAGGAGATTAGATTATTTATCATACACTACTGGAAAGAGGAACTTAACCTTTGGTCAACCTCTCTTTCTCTAGTTACTATAAAGGAGAATTTAGCCTTTAAAAAGAGTCTTATGATTCTATAATTATTTTATTTTTCTAAATTATCTGCTAATAAATCATAAATTCTTATAAATCTACAGAAAAACTAGACTTAAGAGACTATCTCAGTTAGTCTGACTTAGTTGTTAGGGAGCTTAATTCTATAATCAAACTAAAAGGAAATCAAAGGAATCAATACTAACTGATTTCCTTCTCAGGAGAGAAGAGAAAAATGACTAGAACAATACCTGGAGGATGGGTTCTCAAAGCAACAGATAAGTCTGGAAGATGCTGGCAACATAAGTTGCAAAATGACAAAATACCATAAGAGATTGTTGTGTTTACCATTTTTTATTTTTTATTTTACTTACAGGAGAGATAAACTTTTTTTTTTTGGTGAGGCAATTGGGGTTAAGTGACTTGCCCAGGGTCACACAGCTAGTAAGTGTCAAGTGTCTGAGGCTGGATTTTAACTCAGGTGCTCCTGAATCCAGAGTTAATGCTCTATCCACTGAGCCACAGTGGATAGCTGCCCCCAGAGATAAACTTTTAAACTGATTTCAGTACTGTTAAGGTGTGAGCACCTTCTTTACTGAACAGATATTGACACAAACTCACAGAAAAGACAGAAACAAACATTCCATTGTTAGCAATCATTCTTTTCCACAATGAAAAATCCATTAAGTACACACTTCATTTACATTAAAGGGTTCTTTATAAATTTTATAAGATATCATTTTGTCTAGAAATGTACACATTTTAATGGAATACTACTGTGCTGTAAGAAATGTTAAACGGGAATTCTGGGGGCACAAAGCTCCTGACACAATTACCCCCAAAACAGCAATAAAAGAATCCCTGGAGCAGCAAAACCCACAAAAAGATGGGCCGAGATTATTTTCCAGCGAAAGACAGATTAGAGGGGGCCATGCTGAGCTGCCAGTAGAGTCCAAACCCACGATCACACTGACACAGACCCCAGGCATGCTGTCCCAGAGGAACTTACTCCCAAGCCTTCGAATCAGCTGCAGTAGCGTCTTCTGGAACTAAGCTTAAGGTCAGGTGAGAGGACTGAATGCCTGATCAGGGAGTAAAATACAGGGGTGTCTGTGGAACCTAAGGAGGAATTTGGCTATCCCATCCCAGCAGGGGAACCAGGAAGAAATCTTGAGCAGCAGGAGGTATAGGTCGGGGAGGGGCACAGGCTCCTTGAAGCTAAGAACCACCACAGCACTCTGCTGGCTGGTTAACTAGCAAGTTGGCTTGAGGTTATCTTTGGACCAGAGAACAGGCCACGTGAGAGAAAAACCTGCCCTCCCTCAAACTGAAACACCTGGGACCCTCTGAAGCTTGGCACAGTGTAGCTTGGAAGTAGAGCCCCACTGTAAGAGGGAGTTAAAAGTCAAGTAAAAGATGGTAAGATGAGCAAGCAAAGAAAGTTGAGAATTATAGAAAGTTTCTTTAGTGACAAGGAAGATCGAGGTGCACCCTCAGAAAAGTATAACAACCTCAGGGCTCCTACATCCAAAGCTTCCAAGAAAAATATGTATTGGTCTCAGGTCATGGAAGTGCTCAAAAGGGACTTTGAAGAGAAAGTAGGAGAAATAGAAGTAATATTTAGAGAGGTGGCAGAAAGAAGGGAAAGAGAAATGAGAGTGATACAGGAGGGCCATGAGAAAAAAGTCAATAGCTTGAAAAGCCAAATGGAGAAGAGGATATAAAAGTTCTCAGAAGAAAATAATTGTCAAAAAATTAGGATCGAGGGGCAGCTAGGTGGCGCAGTGGATAAAGTGCTGGCCCTGGATTCAGGAGGACCTGAGTTCAAATCCAGCCTCAGATACTTGACACTTACTAGCTGTGTGACCCTGGGCAAGTCACTTAACCCCCATTGCCCTGCCCAAAACAACAACAACAACAACAAAAACCAAAAATAATAACTTTATAATTTAAAAAAATAGCTTAAAGGGGGCAGCTAGGTGGCTCAGTGGATAAAACACTGATCTGGGATTCAGGAGGACCTGAGTTCAAATCCAGCCTCAGACACTTGACACTTGCTAGCTGTGTGACCCTGAGCAAGTCACTTAATCCCCATGGCCTGGCAAAAAAAAATGTTAACTAGTGCCAAAATCTTCCCTAGCATAAGACCCATGTGGCATAGACCTTGTCCATAACCTGTCTGTACCCAGTTTAATCCAACCCACAGATGTCTGCTGTGGGAGCATGGTTTAGAGAGGTGGCAACAAAAATATACCTTAGAACCAAAGAGATCCACTGCGCCACCTAGCTGCCCCCAATTATAAAGTTATTATTAAGCATGAAGCTTAAAACTGCACCAAGACTTTTGGGACACTGAGAAGACTATTGTGGTTAAAAAAAATGAAAGTTTTTTTAACAGTCAGTTAGGATAACTGAAAGATACCAGTTTTTTTTTAGGACCACCCTTTTGGGGAGGAGACCAACAGCATGGGCTATGAACTCCAGTCCACCTGCGATGCACGCCAGATTGCCTGCTGGGCACTCAACTTCCGGGGTGCGAGCTTAAAAGGCAAGGAGAGAACGGAAGTGGGAGCTTTTTCCTGCTCGGCTGGTCTCCTGGCTGCGCTGCACAGACAGATGCTGACTGGAGTTCGACTCAGCCCGGCTCTTGGTTAACAGTACGCGCTTAGCTCAGTCTCTCTCTCTCTCCCCAAAGGTGGCCTTGGGCTTTTGGTGAGTTTTATACGGAATATAGACTAAGCCTAGACTTAAGACGATTTGTTTTGTATTTCTACTTTCCTATCCTTCTAATCAACATCACCTTGTGACTACCATACAATAAAAGCTCTAACTAGAAAACCAGAAGCTTCTTCCATTTACTAGTCTGGGAGATAAATTAAGGGAAAGGTTAAGTAGAGGAGATTTATGATCTAATATCCAATTTTAAATCTCACACTATGTACATGTATATGTATGTATATATGTTTATGCATATGTATAAATACATTGACATATACATATATGTTATAGTATTGAGGGTATGTTACATATATAATATATGTAACATTATTATATATAATGTAATATATATGAGTATATTACATATAAAATTTTGGGATATGTATGTGAGTGGGGGAAGCTAGGTGGCATAGTGGATAAAGCACTGCCCCTGGATTCAGGAGGACCTGAGTTCAAATCTGGCTTTAGACACATGACATTTACTAGTTGTGTGACCCTGAGCAAGTCACTTAACCCTCATTGCCCCACGAAAAAAACAAAACAAAACAAAAAAACAGTGGATAGAGTGCTGGTTCTAAAGACAAGAAGATCTGTGTTTGAATAAAGCCTCAGACACTTACTAACTGTGACCCTGGGCAAGTCATTCAACATCTGTTTGCCTAAAAAAAACCCAGCCCCTCCCGAATCTTGACAGAGGGACTTGCATACCTCAATGCAACTATGAGCTATGTCATGCAGGGTTACCCAAGATGGACAGGTCTTGGATGATCTGGAGAGTTCTGACAAAAAAAGTGGTTCACTGGAAAAAGAAATGGCCAACCATGCCAGTATATTTGACAAGGAAACCTCATGGGAAAAATAATCTATGGAGTCACAAAATGTTGGATATAAGTGGACTGAACAATAAGAGTCTATATGTGTACACACACACACATACACATACACAGAGTTATTCAGTTGTTTTTCAGTCATGTCCAACTTTTTGTGACCCCATTTAGAGTTTTCTTGGCAAAAATACTAGAATGGGATGCCATTTCCTTCTTCATCTCATTTTGTATATGAGGAAACTGAGGCAAACAGGGTTAAGCGAGTTGCCTAGGGTCACACTGTTAATAAGTGTCTGAATCCAGATTTGAATTCGGGAAGATGAGTCCTGAATAATATTTTTATAAAACAATAAATTTCCATTTCAAGAAAACCTATAGGGAGCCAAGATGGTGGAGGAAAGGCTGTAAGTTTTGGAATTCCCCACACCGTCTATCCACATACCTCCAAACAATGCCATAAGACAATTCCCTACTGACTCCAGACCTGGCACTTTATCCACTGCACCATCTAGCTGCTATACACACACACACACACACACACACACACACACACACACGTATGTGTGTATGTATATATGTGTGTACATATGTGTATATATACACATATATGATTATTGCATAGGTATATATGACTATCGTATAATTAATACAATGTATTAATATACAATCAAATACAAACATATATACATACATACATACACACATACATAGCTATTCCTCTATTGTTTGATCACCCATTAGGTTTCCAGCTTTTTGCTACCTCAATAAGTGTCATTATGAATATTAAATTACACATGGAACATTTCTGTCTTTTACCTTCTTGGCATATATGCCCAATAGTCAAAGATATAGTGATGCCTGCTCTGCCCCCAATTCCAAATCCTTTTCCAGAATGGTTGAATGAATTCTTAGCTCTACCAGAAATACATTATCATGTCTGTCCTCCCACAGTCCTGCCCACACTGACTATTTTCATTTTTTAAAATCTTTTCCCGGGCAGCTAGGTGTCTCAATGGATAGAGCACCGGCCCTGGAGTCAGGAGGACCTGAGTTCAAATCCGGCCTCAGACACTTAACACTTACTAGCTGTGTGACCCTGGGCAAGTCATTTAACCCCAATCGCCTCATCAAGAAAACTTAAAAAAAAAAAATCTTTTCCCAATGCTGAGTTTGAAGTGAAACCTTACAGCTCTTTTGACATGCATTTGTTTTTTCTAACTGATTTAAAGTAGTCTTTCATGTGACTATTAGTAATCAGCAATTCTTCTTTTGAAAATATTAGTTCATAACCTGTGACTACCCAAGCATTGAGGAATGGCTTTTGGTCTTATATATTTATCTTACTTCTCTATAAATTAGATTTCTATAAGAGATATTTGACATAAAATGTTTTCACATTTAAGGTTATATGTGTTAGGTCTACATTTTCTTATTTATATCTTTTATATTACTCTTTATACTTCTCGTTTTTTTTTCTAGTTAGCATTGGTTGATTTTTGGTTTTGACTGGACCTGTGATTCATCTATATGATGAGTTTCCTGGGCAGGAGCTCCCACCAATACTGTTCTACACTTTTTCTGCAACACAGTCTTCTTAGAGGGCTATCCAGAGTGCTGAATGATTTGCCCAAAGTTCTATAACCAGTAGGTCTCAAAGGCATCACCCAAATCTAGATCTTACTGACCCCAAAGACAATTTTCCATTCACTACCTTTAAGCTTCCCTCTTTTTTACTTTTGTTTGCACTAATTTTATTCTCATCTATTCTCACAGTGTCCTCTTTCACCCCAATATGCATTCATCTTAGACCAAGATTCCCTCCCATTTTACAAATGAGGAAACTAATACCCAGAGAAGTGAAGCTACTTTCTTTTTTATCATGAAAGTATTTTATTGTTTTCCAGTTACATATAAAGATAGCTTTCAACATTTTTTGCATAATATTTTTAGTTCCAAATTTTTTCCCTCCCTCCCCTCCCCAAGACAGAAAACAATCTGATATAGATTATGTATGCACAATCACATTAAACATTTCTGCATTAGTTATATTGTGAAAGAAGAATCAGAACAAAAGGGAAAAACCTTTTTTTTTAAAGTAGAAACTGCATAGTTCAATCTGCATTCAGAATCCACAGTTCTTTCTAGATGTGGGGAACATTTTCCATCATGAGTCCTTTGGAATTGTCTTAGATCATTGTATTGCTGAAAAGAGCTAAGTATTATCTTACTATTGGGGAGGGGCAGGCAATAAAGGTTAAGTGACTTGCCCAGGGTCACACAACTAGTAAGTATAAAGTGTCTGAGGCCAGATTTGAACTCAGGTCCTCCTGAATTGAAGGTCAGTGCTTTATCCACTGCGCCACCTAGCTGCCCCCAAGAGCTAAGTCTATCACAGTTAATTATCATACAATGTTGCTGTTACTATGTACAATGTTCTCCTGGTTCTGCTCACTTCACTCAGCATCAGTCCACTTAAGTCTTTCCAGGTTTTTCTGAAATCTGCCTTCTCATCATTTCTTACAGCACAATAGTATTCCATTACATTCATATACCACAATTTGTTCAGCCATTCCCCAATTAATGGGCATTCCCTTGATTTCCAATTCTTTACCATCACAAAGAGAACTGCTATAAATATCTTTGTACATGTGGGTCCTTTTTTCTTTTTTATGATCTCTTTGGTATATAGACCTAGTGGTGCTATTACTGGGTCAAAGGGTATGTACAATCCCACAGCCCTTTGGGCATAGTTCCAAATTGCTCTCCAGAATGGTTGGATAAGTGAAGTGAAGTTACTTTCCCAAGGTCACATAGGTAGGAGGTCAAAGAACTAAGACTCAAAGTCACTTAACCTCTGTCTGCCTCAGGTTTTTCAACTGTAAAAAAGGGGAAATAAAATCACCTACCTCATAGGATTGTGGTGAGGATTAAATGATTTAAAAGATTCTTTGCAAAGCTTACTGATTATTATTATTATTATCATTATCATTATTATTGTTACAACAAGTTTATTCAGACCTCCCTCCTGGAGAATAAGGTACTAAAGGAAACATCTCCATACTCCATTCATCAAGGTCTCCATTTATCAGCTAAAAAAATCCTTCCAGGGCAGCAAGGTGGCACAGTGGATAAAGCACCAGCCTTGGATTCAGGAAGACCTGAGTTCAAATCCGGCCTCAGACACTTGACACTTACTAGCTGTGTTACCCTGGGAAAGTCACTTAACCCTCATTGCCCCATAAAAACAAAACCTAAAAAAAGAATCCATCAGAGTCACCCTTCTCATGGTAGATTAACCTTGTAAGTAGCAACTTTCCGTCCAGACACACAATCAGGACAATTGATAGAAATGCACATAAGACAAGATAGCAAAACTAAAGCTAAAGTGGTAGGGGCTGATGTAGCTTAAGACAGGAGAGCTTTCTAATCCAAAATTAGTCCAATACTTTTTTTGTTTGTTTGTTTTTTCCAGTTTCCCAGTTCCAAGGTCAAATTTAGCTTAATTGTTCAGAATATACTCAAAAGGGGAATACCCTCAGAATATTCTAAGTCTATTAGTCCAATTGGTATAGCCAAAGGGAAATCCCTCCAAATGTTTTCTCCACCCCAGAGGAGGGTCAGGCTGTCTGAGTTTTCTCGAGGGAGGGAGGGAGCCATCATGTGGAAAATCAACCCCCCACATCTTTCCCTCCATGACATGAGCAAGGGAGAAGATTCAGGCATGAGTGAGAATAAACGAAAAGGAGTTCCTACCATGGCACTGTCAAGAAGGGAGCCTTTACCCAGAAACATGGAATCTGAGGGTCTGAGAGTGATTCAGATGTCTGGCCAAGCTTTTGTCAAAGGAAGGAGACCTGGGCTTCCCTTCACCATTGCATGAAAAAGCTGACTGACTCTACCTCTCCCTGACACTGATGAGAATGGGAGAAAAAGAATAAACCAAAGGGAGGTTCCTATCTGTGGGTTTTGTGTGGCAAGAGGAAAGAGGTATTTCCCGTACCCTACAATATGGGGTACCAATTATGTTACAAGGGAAATGGTTGGTGGGGGTACCGGTGAGGGTAGGGGTGATCATCTGACTGTGGAAAGTTCCCCTTGGGGGTGGGAGAAGCCAGAATGAGGGGAGGTGGTCCTGACTTCTGCAGTCATCTGTCCCCTAGGCCCCACTCAGGCAGCAGCCTATTAGGGATTATCTTCCTGAGGGGTGGGGAAGACTGGAATGAAGGCTGGTGGTCCTGGAGTTACCTCAGTCCCAGTGTGGGTGGGGGCGCTTATCTTTTTAGGTGTGTCTGTCCTTTGGTTAAGCTTCTCAAAGTGAAGGTTCCCTGATTTCCCCAAGAAAACTTCTGAGGTACTCCAGGCCCATAACACTACCAAGAAAAGACTACTAGGTGTCACTCTTTTACACAGCTTAATGCAGCAGTTGGTACATTCTCAAGTCCTCCTAAGAAGATTTGAGGAGTGAGCAACAGGTAAGATTATCAAAATCAAAACAATACAACAAGGATTGCCATTGCCATTTGTCACAAGTAGAAGGGTTAAAAATGTGAAACACAGAACAAGTGGTAAAACAGAAAGTATCCATCTTCCTGTTTTTAGCAACTTTCAAGAAAGATGAGCACTTCTTGCTTTCCCATTCTTTTGGGAAGAGGTAACAGAAAAAGGAAGAACAATAGGTCACCAAATGCATTATGAATTTCATTAAGGAGCAGGTTTTACTTGAGAAAAGTATATCTGAATCCTTTTCTCCAATCTTGATTGCAGTCAGAGTGGTCAGCAATACTTAGAAGGGGCCTTCCTTTGCAGGCTGAGTTGGCTTGGTTTGCTGAAAATTCTTAATGTAGACCTTATCTTTAGGATGAAAATCATGTGAAAAGTCCAGAGGATCAGTTAGTCCTGCAACTCCTGTTATGAAGTTCTCTCAGTCTGTTCTGTATTTCCTGTAATCCCCACCTTGGTCTGCTCCTGAGGTGGAACAATGCAAAGAGGAACATATCAAACCACTTAAGGTAAGTTTCTGAACATAGCTTGCCAACCCATTGGCTTAAATTTTTTGTTACATGTTTGACTTGACCAAAACTCTAGGGATGATAAGGGGTATGAAATCTAAGAGTCACCCTGAAACAAGAATAAATTTGGGAGATAATCACATCAGAAATGAGATCTCCTGTCTGAGTCAATGTAAGCTGAAGGGCCAAACTGTGGTGGGGGTGGGGGAGATGAGGTGGCGGGTTGGGAGACAATTTCTTTGAGAATACTTTTAGCAACAAAACTAGCAGTAGCTTTTACACTAGGAAAGGTGTCTACCCAGAAAGTCAGCTGATTAACAATTACAAGACAAATTTTACGGTGG
Organism: Dromiciops gliroides; assembly: GCF_019393635.1. NCBI lineage: Eukaryota > Metazoa > Chordata > Mammalia > Microbiotheria > Microbiotheriidae > Dromiciops > Dromiciops gliroides. The sequence continues at coordinate 47,181,820 of NC_057861.1, read as the reverse complement.
CTAGATTTAGGAATGTTAATAAAATCAATTTGCAAATGCTCAGGAGTGTAAGCTAGAGGGTGGCCTCCAAAAGCATGCTTATTAGATGCCTGACAAGTAGGACAAGATGGACAAATATGCTCAGCAATAGGAGTAACACCAGTAACCTACACCCTTCTAATCATATCAACAATCCCTTATGTGCCAAAATGCCCCCACCCCCTTATGAACAGGTAGACATACTTGGTAAGGCAAGTGTGGTTTGCCTTCCTCAGCCTCCCAGATCCCAGATACCTGATTAGCATGAAAACACTGGAGATCAGCAGCATCAGAAGGAGCAAGATAAAAGGTATATGGGGCCATCAGGGGCAGAAAGTCTTTCCAAGTGTCAGCATAATTGTTTCCTCTTGAAATGGGGTCAGTTCCATTAGTGTGGGCAGAACAATGAACAATGGTCAGAACACTAAGAATTCATAGAGCAGATAAAAGTCTTCTGATGTACTTTGCATTTGTAAGTTACCTTACCAGAAGAAGTTAAGAAACCCTTCTGTAACAACATCCTGATAGCATGACAAAACTCCAAAGGCACAACAGGAGTCAGTATAGATAGTAGTACTTGTATAGATAGTAGTACTTTGACTGTCAGCCAGATGGCAAGCTTGAGTTAAGTACAATTAATTCAGCAGCCTAGACACTGAGATTAGATGACAGAAGAGGTTGCCCAAACAGTGGCATAGTCAGTAACTACAGCAGCGTCCGTATAACAGACACCATTTCTTATAAAAGAAGAACCATTAATATACAGGATGAGGTTAGGATTTTGTAAAGAGTTATCAGATAGACCATTGTAGGGTCTGTTAGCCATATCTACCCCAGGAGCAATCATGGAGAGGCTTCCCTGAGATAGGAAGATCAGGAAGCAACATGGCCAGGTGGAGAACAGAACAATGCTTTAGACTCACATTTTCCTTGTCCAATAAAGTCACTTCATATCTAGCAAGTCTTTAAACAGGGAAAGCTTGACTGTGATATCTCAGCAAAAGAACCCCAACCTCATGGGAGTGCTGCACTGTAAAAGAGGCCCCCCAAACCAAATCACATGCCTTTTCAACTAAAAAGGAAGTGGCAGATACCCTCATAAGCAAGGGAGAGCCTTTGCAGCCATCAAATCTAGCTAAGTGGAGTAATAAACTATAGGGCAAAAAGGGGTTCAAAAGACTCCTGAAGCCACCCCCATACATTCATGAAAAAAAGAGAAACGGGCATACTGTAATCTGGGATTCCCAATGCTGAGACTCATAACAAGGTTGTTTTAAGGTCCGCTAGTGCAAGCAGGTGTTCAGGCTCTAAGTGCAAAAGTTTTGGGATAGAGTCTCTGATTAGAAAACCTAGGGCCTTAGTGATCTCACCAAAAGATGGAATCTACTAGTGGCAGTATCCAGCTGCTCCCAAAATCGCAAACAATTATTTCTCAAGAGAACTAGGTGGTGCAGCATATAGAGCACTGGCCCTGAAGTTGGGAGGATCTGAGTTCAAATCTCATCTTAGACACTTACTAGCTATTTGACCCTGGGCAAGTCATTTAACCCCAATTGCCTTAAACATCCAGGGCCATCTCCAGTCATCCTGATATATATCTTGCCACTGGACCCAGATGGCTCTGGAGGAGAGAGTGAGGTTGGTAACTTTGCACAGCTCTCCCTCATTTAAATCCAATTCACTGAAAGTCATGACATTACCCCGATGGCATGGTCCTCTTCAAGAACAATGGACAAAAAAACAACAAAAGTTGTTTCTTGGGCAGCTAGGTGGCTCAGTGGATAAAGCACTGACCTTGGATTCAGGAGTACCTGAGTTCAAATCCGGCCTCGGACACTTGACACTTACTAGCTGTGTGCCCCTGGGCAAGACACTTAACCCCATTGCCCTGCAAAAAAAAAAAAAAAAAAAAAAAAGTTGTTTCTTAGTCCTGGGCAGAGACAAGTATTGAAGAGCCTATATGTTGTTAAAACAAATAGATGGAGTGCTAGCAGACAAAGTGAAACTAAGGTACTCAATTTAGGGGAAGCACAACTGTACCTTTGATTTAGAAATTTTATGACTACTCAGATGAAGTTGAAGAAGTTTATGATGGCTGTCATCTTGGCAAATTTCAACACTGGGTACAGCTAGGAGGAGATCATCAAGGTTCTGAACCTGAGATGAGTGCCCTGAACACGATAGAAGCTAAATCAATCACAGTAAAGCAGGTAGCCTCATAAGGAACTAAGGAGATTATGGTTAAAGGATTTGGAATCACTGGGTGTCTGGAAATAAGTATTAACAACATGTAAATCTTGTACAAAACAATAAACAGGTTTGCTAACAGCTCAGCTTGGGTTTCTTAATAGGGAGAATAGGAGTGTTACAAAGGGATTTACATGGAACAATAATACATTGATCCCTCAGAGACTCAATAATAAGTGAAATACCCTCAATAACTTTCCCTGACAAATTATGTTGAAAAATGTATAACCAGGGACCTCCCTTGATACTAATGGGGATAGCAGTTTTTAACAATCCTGCATCTGAGGATGAAGCAGTCTACAGAGAATTAGGGGTGTCTGATGTGATGATATGTCAGAACTATAAACAAGGCTCTCTTGGACATTCTGAAGCAACAAAGGGAACAAAGAGAGTGAATTCTCAGGGAGTTGCAGGGCCAGAGATACATCAGAGAAGCAGGAAATAGTGGCTCTTAGTTCACAAAGAAAATCATGATCTAACAGGTTAATTGGAGATACAGGCATAAGGAGAAGGGAATGCTTCACTGAAAGAGGGCCAACAGTTACTTTTCTGGGGAACAATCTGGGGATGCTTAAAGGCTTTTCGAAGACCCTTACAACATCAACAGATCCAATAAAAAAATCAGGGGACAGCTAGGGGGCACAGTGAATAAAGCAGCAGCCCTGAATTCAGGAGGACCTGAGTTCAAATCCAGCTTCAGACATTTGACACTAGCTGTGTGACCCTAGGAAAGTCACTTAACCCTCATTAACCCACAAAAAAATCAGAATCTGGATTACTCAACATTTAATTAGAAGCTTCAGTATCCATTAAGCAATTGTAAACTGTGTTACCAACCTTAATGGTGACATAGGGTTCACTAGTTTGTGGAGAGGCAGAGACAGGGATAATCATAGCAAGGACATCAGAATCAGGAAAAACAAAAGGATTCTCATCAAAATCAACTGTCCCCATCTCTCCCCTGAACCTTCAAGTTAAAGATTTTACTTGGGTTCTTCTAGGGCCTCCTCTATTCCTATTTTTTTTTTATTTTAAATTGCACTGTTCCTTTTTACAGTTGCTGACTATATGGCCTACATTATAACCATAAATACATAGACAGTCAGAAGGTGCAACTTGGATGGGTACTGAAGATGCTTGGCCAGGGGCCCAAAAGTGGAAGGGAGTTGCAACTGTTTGGCCAGAATCACAAGGTCGGAAAGGAATTGGAGCTGTCTGGGGAGAAGGCCAAATTTGGGGGGGAAAGTGGGAGGGTCTGGAGAGGAACTGAAAATTTGGAGGTATATGGGGCAGGACTGGGCAGGACTGGGCAGGAGGCCAAGCTTGAGAGGGAGCTGAGATTGTGTGAGTTGTAGGTTGAGGTTTCTCCCTATCTTTAACTTTTCCTTCATATACACATAGAGCCATACTTGTGAATTCTATGCCATTTTCATGGCATTCAGGACAATGTTTCAGAAAATATTCTCCTATTTCTAGCAGTGGTTGACTTACAAAGTGTGTATTAGTAAGTGTTGTTTAGACCAAGTGGATCTAATACTGCATACTGATTAGCACTTGAAACAGTCTCTCATAAAAACAATTTGGTGTCTCATTTTCTTCTTGGATAGTTTCTTGGAACTTCAGTTCTTGGAGTGTTCCAAGTGTGTCTCCATGGCCTGATTAATGATTCCTTATCCTGATTTAGCCTTTTGAGATCAGCTGAGATATTGGGCTCCCAGTGAGGGTCTTGTAATGGCCAATTAGTAATATCCACAGGGCCAATAAGTATTTCTTCTGAAGCTTGTCTATCTGCAGCCTCTATAATGGCAGTTCTTTCCCCTAGGAAGAGGAAATTTCCATTAAATCAATTATGTTTCCCCTGGCTGAGTTATAAGCTCTAAATATGGCCTGAAATTGAGTTAAAGCAGCCTCAGAATCCTCATAAAATTTGGAATATCTCTCCACCCCGAGAGATCATAGAAACGAAAAGATTGAGCATGTCTCATATGTAATAGAATATCTAGGTTTGGCTGGATCAGGTACAATTCTTTCCCAGAAAAGAAAAACACATGTAGCAAGTCCCTTATGGGTAGGTTCCTCATGTTCAAAAGAGATAAAATCTCCTATGACAGCAGGAGGGGAGTAAGACAAAGGAGTAGAGGAAGAAGGAGGAAGCAACATGTCCAGTAATATAAGGTAGAGAAGCCACCATGATTGATAAATAGGTGCCAGATGGAAGGACCCGAAGGGGACTAGTAAGGAAAGGATATAAAAAAGAAACTCCTTTAGGGGAAGGTGAACAGAAACTAGTAGTGCTGCTCAGTAAAAACAAAAGTTCATTTGATTAGAATAAGATTTTTCAATGGCTAGTCTTAATTTTTTCAATTTGCAATAATAAAAAGAGTCAAATTGGGGCCAAAAGAAATTACTAGTTGAATCTCTTGCAGATTTATGTCAGATTCATATAACTCAATTGTGAACTGTTTAGTCATGCCTTAACCATCAGGAGCACACACCCCCCACCCAGTACCAAAAAATTTATCTAGGGGCAAGGGGCTGGGGGTGGGGAGGAACCACCAGTATTTTTACTACTAACAGAATCCATAATCCTATTTTGTTCAACTCATTAAATTATCCTTCTTATTCTAATAGCATCCTAGACTATTATTTGCTAATCTTTACTTCCCTGAATTCCCCCTTTTAATTTTAATATATATTATTGTTAAATAAAAGCAATGACATTAAATATTTGCATTACTCAATGTGCAATGTTGCCATTAATGTACTCATACTAGTGAAACTCTTGAATTATTGCTAATTAGTTACAATTGTGTTATTCCCCCCCCCCAAAAAAAGCCCTTCATCTTTCTCTTATTAGCCCCAAAGGGAAGAAAGGTTCATACTATACAATTTTTGTCCTAGTCTTGGCTGCAATCTTCTAAAAATCCATTAAGATGTTCTTTAGCAATTACAAAAATCTTTAACAGCTTACAAACACCTAGTCTTTTCAAACAACAATTAAGTTTTATTGCATTATTCACAGAAGTAACACAAAGCATTTTTCCAATTAAATTTCACTTCCATTCAAGTTGCTCTCTTAAATTTCTTTGTGTGTGTGTGTGTGTAGGAAGCAAGACAGTCCTAAGTAGATGTTATAATAAAACTTAAGATTTACATAAACTTTTCTCTTTTCTTCGAACCAGGAAAGAGTTAATAATAAGCAGGTAGGGTTGTTGTTGTGTTTTTTGTTTTTTTGTTTTTGGAGTGCCAGATCCATTTAAAGCAAAAGCTGCATCCTATTTTTTTCTCCACTTTAAAACTACACTGATACCACCTTCAAAAGTGCCTCTTTCTAATCAGTGAAATAACCTTCTTTTCCTAGTTACAAAACAACAAATCAGTTACTTGGGGAGGGAGGGAGGGGAAGGAGGACGGAGTACAGGTCCAGTTCTCATACCCTATCTGTTACTGCTAGATTAGTTCTTGAAAATATTCCTCTTTCAAAGAAAAACTCTCCCACACAATCAATCAAAATTTATGTAAAAGTTTTTATTATTTGACACACAGAGGCATGGTTGGGAGAAGAAGCCTAGACTTCAACTCCCAAGGAGGTACAGGTTTATAGCATATTCCTTAATCAGACAGCACATACAGGTATGGCTGGGAGGAGAAGTATAACTTCAACTCCCCGAACAAAAGAAAAGGTGACAATTTTATAGAGGCCAGAAGGGGTTGGGGATAGAGACCTAAGACTGAAAAGTTACAGCAGTTTGAAAATGATGATGTTAGCTATTTGAATATATGAATAATAAAAATTCCACATTTCTAACTTGGGATTGTTGTCACTACCTGGTCCTAATCACATAGCAAACACAACTGGCTCTCAACTAAGCTCATGTTGTAAATTCAAGGAGCCCAGCTTTCTGGGTGACTGCTTTATTATCTGTTTGACCAACCACTACCTGATTAATCAATTACTTTGCTTCTCCAAGGAAAGAGTAATCTCTAACTGATCCCAGCAAGCTGATCAATTGCATTTCATCACGGTCATAGTGTCCCCTCAGGGCTAGAGCATCCCTAACTGGACCCAGGCCTATCAGGCTGCTACTACACTATCCATAAGTATAATTATATCCTCTGTTGCCACATCTACACAATCTGCTTACGGTGCTTACATAGATGGGGATGTCTTAAAGAGATTTCCACTCTGCCAAATTCATAGTAAAAACATTATTATTATCTCTTGCATTTCTAAATGAACAGTTTTCAAACAGTTTATATCATTCTTCTATCAATATAATACACAACTCAAAAGAATACAGAATAAAAGAGCAAGTACAATATTTCTAATACAACAAATTATCAATAAATGTTGGGTACTACCTTTATCCATATTACAAAATGAAAAACTGAGATGAGTTGTTCGAAGAACACATAGCTAATGAATTTCCTGACTTGTGCATTTTCCCAGCACTTTGTATTCTTATTTCTTGTTATTTCAGTGGTGTTATTTCTTGTATTGCTACATACACAGAGTACAATTTTGTGGAAATATATATATTAAATGGCATTCACTATTATGAAGCTTTTCATTTCAAGGACATTTGATGCTAGGATGACACTGTGAACAAAATAGGGGGAAGTGAATGATTTGGAAGGGAAGGAAAAAGGAAAGATAAAGTATTATTAAGTTCCTATGTGCCAGACATTGGGGTAAGTACTTTACAAATATGATCTCCCTTGATAAGATTTGCATTATGATAATAATATACCAGGATGACCAAATTATAATAATAAAACATAATAATATAATATTTGATCATTTGGGGAGATATGAACTAGTCATTAAAGAGTACAGGAAGAGTGTCCCTGTTTGTTATCTATGCATATGCTAACAACCCTACTGAGATTATGATCAAGGTGGCCAGAGAAAATACTTGGAAACAAGTCATTGAACTCCTGATTGAAGAAGAGTATGAAATAAAGTTCACAATCCTTCTGCCAAGGAAAGAACTCTCTAAATTTGCTGCCCAGTTCACATGGCTGGGTGGGACCATGGCTAGAGTACTGTTCACATTTCACAGGCAGCTAGATGGGGTAGTGAACAGAGCACTGGGCACTAGCATCAGGAAGATCTGAGTTCAAATCTAGTCTCAGACATGCATGAGCTGTGCAATCCTGGGAAAGTCTTAATCTCTTAATTTAATCTCTTCTACCTCTGTTTCTTCATCTGTAAAATGGGGTTGATAATAGCACCTACCTCTCAGGGTTGTTCTGAGGATCAAATATTTGTAAAGCACCTAGCAGAGTGTCTAGCACATAGTAGGTGCTTAATAAATCTTTCTTTCCTCCCCTCTACATATGAGGGGAAAGTTGACATTGGAAAGAACAGAGCAAGCTAGATTCAAGGCAGAGCAAAGACGTCACTATGGGAGGTTCCCTACCCTCTCAGGAGAGTTGCCACATCCAAAATGCCAGGAACAACACTTGCCACAGAGATATCACATGTGTGGCACGTGCCAGAAGGGGTGAAAAGGAGACTTCCAAACCCTCTTTAGAGTTTGCTCTGGTATGCTGCCTGAAACCTGAAAAGCCTGGTGTTACAATGTTACAATGTTTGCAATATTGCTTGAGAAACATTTTGGCACTTCAGAGAACTCATAGTAGTGTTGTGCTGATGGAACAGCACTCTTTGGCCTCATTCTCTTAAGGCTACACTTGGCCACATCTCTGGCTTGGGTACAGCAGAGGGTTGGAGAGATCTCTTTCTTTGCCATCAAACTGAACCCCTGCTGGCTGTTTCCTCCTATTTTATTGAGATAAATGAGTAAGGTCTTCAGTATAGTTTAACCACTTACCATCACTTGCCTTTATAAAGGGATATTTACTTTGCAGATATAACAAGAACAAATATACTTTTCTCCCAAAACCTTGGGTGCACAATCCTGCCCTTCCCAATACCACCTTGGTCTCCCAGTTGGAGGAGGTTAGGCTCAAAACGTAGCTCAGTTCCTATCAAGCACTCTCTTTACCAAGTTCATGCCCAAAGGCAACATTGCTTCAGGATGAGTCCTTCTGCTGGGCTAGGGTCCTGAAAGTCACTCCCTAGATGCTTTTTGCTTCTTGCTCCTTCAAGACATCTAGGCTTTGCTGGCTACAAACCCTAACCTAGATTCCAACTCCTGGATTCCTGTGGGTTGTGATCCTGGCTCCAAGGAACTCAAAGGGCCAAAGACTCCAAACACAATACCTAGAACAGAAAAGAGCAAATGAAACAGCCATAGAGGCCCTTTTTCTTTGGGGGGACATATGGCTTCAGGAGGTGGGTGGGGAAAGGAACCACAGGCCTGATTCTCTTACTGGACACCAGAACACCACCAGAATACATCTGGAGATAGAGGTGAAGGATGGCAAAAAAGAGTCAGAGGGGAAGTCATTAAACCTAAAGGCCTTTTTTAGTCCAATTGAACTCCCCCCTCAACACAAAGATTAGCTGACCCAGATCCAGCTACAGAAGTCTCACATATCCTCCTTTCTCTCCAAGGTATTTCTCATACACATCAATGCAATTTTCCCAGAAATGGCTCCCTAGTGCCCTGCACGTGGAGGGACAGCAGCTCAGGTGATCTGGGCAGGTGCCAGATTCCCATTACACTGTTTGGCAGCATGTGGCGATGTGAAAGATCCCTCCATGTTTGTTCTGTGTGAAGAAAATGCTCAGAGGCTAGTAATCAAGGGAGCAATGAAGCTAGAAGATGAGGACATTGTTAGCTTGTGCCTCCAAAACATGAATTGGTAGATAGTAGACTAATGCTACTATCTGGGCACTTGAATGTACTTAGAATGACACCAACAAAAAGCAGATTGGGCTATACAGCCACTGGGTAGGAAATGGTTATGTGATCAGCAAGCTTCTTAGAGGGAGAAACTAGTAAAACACTAAATAAATACTTGTCCACGTACAGAAGTGTAGAACCTGGATTGGGATCTCTCCCCCTGATACTTGTGGTCCCCAGAATTGCTACTCTATGTTCATGGTATGCTTTGGGTACATATCTACTCAAAACCTCATTGTATGAGCCCCCACTGATATGTTTACCTTTTTCTTTAGTCAGTCTTCCCATAGATGATGTATATGTTTGTAGAAGAGTGTTTCTTAGGCTTATGGGGAAACTTCTATTGTCAATCCTCTTTTGGGTGGGGGGGGGGTTGGGGAGTATTTTTTAGTAATAAGCATTTTTATTTATAGTTTTGAGTTCCAATTTTTATCCCTTCTTCCCTCACTTCCCACCTCCCTCAGTGAGGTGGTAAGCAATAAGATATGGGTTATACATGTACAATTATGTGAAACATATATCATATTAGTCACTTCATATAAGAAAACAAATAAAAGAAAAAATAAAAGAAAATGAAAAATAGCATGCTTCAGTCTGTGTTCCATCAATATCGGTTCTTTCTTTGGAGGTGGTTAACATTTTTCATCAGTCATCCTTTGGGGTTTTCTTAGATCATTGTATTGTTGAGAGTAGTTGACATTCACAATTCTTCATCAAACAATATTGCTGTCTCTGTGCACAATGTTCTCTTGGTTCTGCTCACTTCACCATATATCAGTTCATAAAAGTCTTTCCAGGCCTTTCTGAAGTCATCCTGCTTGTCATTTGTTATAGCACAATAATATTCCATCACCATCACATACCACAGCTTGTTTAGCCATTCCCCAATTTATTGTCAATCCTTTCACTCTAATATTTTAATAAATGTTTTTAAACTAATCGTTTCCTCTCTCTAACTATTGAAAGGTAAGCAAACAAGTAGGTGATCTTGAGCCATACTTTTAGGAATTCACCCCTATACATTTAGAACTTCCTTAAACCTAAGATAGTCATCTTCAGGGGGACCCACATTGTGAAAGTTGATGGAGGAGTTGCCCAAAGGTGTTAGCACTCACCAAGTGCACACAAAAACCTCCATCCATCACCAACAATAATTTTTTTAAAGACTAGGTCAAAGGCACTGTGCCAAACACTGGGGATACAAGACAAAAGTAGTGCCAGACCAAAGGGCTTCCATTCTAATGGGAGATGCAATATGTGTAGTCAATATTAGAAATCTATGTGGTATAGCGGATAGATTTCTGGGCTTAGAGTCAGGAAGATCTGAGTTAAAATCTTACCTCAGACATTACTAGCTGTGTGATCCTGGGCAAGTCATTTTGCCACTGTCTGCTTCAGTTTCCTTATCTGTATTTTGCGGTTCAGTCATTGCAGTTGTGTCTGGTTCTTTGTAACCCCTTTTGGAGTTTTCTTGCAAAGATACTGGAGCAATTTGCCATTTTCTTCTCAACTCATTTTATAGATGTAAATGTAGTCATTATCACACAGCTAAGTGGTGCAGTGGTTAGACTCCTGGCCTTGGATTTAAACCCTAGCTGTGACCCTGGACAAATCACTTTACCACTCTCAGCCTCAACTATAAAATCCAGATAACAATAGCACTTACCTCCCAGGGTTGCTGGGATAAAATGGGATGATGTTTGTAAGGTGTTTTACAAACCTTAAATTGTTCATCCTTCATTTTTTTTTTTTGGTGAGGCAATTGGGGTTAAGTGACTTGCTTAGGGTCACACAGCTAGTAATTGTTAAGTGACTGAAGCTGGACTCGAACTCAGGTCTTCCTGAATCCAGGGCCAATGCTCTATCCACTGTGCCACCTAGCTGCCCCCATCCTTCATTTTTGAAGAGGACCAATGACATCATGGGGTGATGTCTTGACTTGTGCATCCATTGGATTTAAGTGAGGCAGAGCTGCACGAAGTTGTCAGCTTCATTATCTCTTCCAGAGTCATGGAAATCCAGTGGCAAAAGTCAAAATGACTGGAGATGGCTTGGGATGCAGTAGATGACCTTGGGATCTTCAGTGTCTGACCAAGCTCTAAATGCTCCACAGCTCCTGCTTCAGTCACCTTCATGGCCAATGGAACAAATTGTCTTCACCTGCCCATTCAGCCAGGGAAAGTTCTTCACATGCTTGGAGCAGACAGCCTCTAACTCAGGGCTTCTTAAACTTTTTCCACTCATAACTTCAAATAGTAACAGCATCCTATATATTAGGTTGGTTATTTGGTGATCACTATAATTTTGTTATCATTCAGTTGTTTTACTTGCATCTTCACTTGTGTCAACTCTTTGTGACTACATTTGAAGTTTTCTTGGCAAAGATACTGGAGTGGCTAGCCATTTCCTCCTCCAACTCATTTAACAGATGGGGAAACAGGGTCACATAACTCACCCAGGGTCACACAGATATTAAGTGTCTGAGGTCAGATTTGAATTCAAGTCTTCCTCACTCCAGTCCTGGTACTCTTTCCACTGTTCAACCTAGCTACCCCAAGGCATATTACACAAATATGTAATGTGTGCATGTGTGTGTGTGTGTGAATGAGTGAGTGAGAGAGAGAGAGAGAGAGAGAGAGAGAGAGAGAGAGAGAGAGAGAATATAAAGCTACAAACTTTGACCAGGATTTGGTATATTAGACTAAATATAGGTATCTTCTTTTAAAAACATTTACAGTGGGGACAGCTAGGTGGCGCAGTGGATAGAGTACTGGCCCTGGAGTCAGGAGTACCTGAGTTCAAATCCGGCCTCAGACACTTAACACTTACTAGCTGTGTGACCCTGGGCAAGTCACTTAACCCCAATTGCCTCACTAAAAAAAAGAAAAAAAGAAAAAAAAAACATTTACAGTGACTCTCAGGTGATCCTTCATTACTAAAGAAACATAGCTGTTCAATTTAAGCTTCATTCTCCTTTCAAGAAGTTTCTGTCTCATTCTTCCTCTGTCCTCCTTCATTGTTCTTACTTCATCTACTTTTTGCCCTTTGCTTTTATAATCTTTGCCTCCATCTCCCACAGCTGACCCACTTAATCACCTCTCAAAGATGACTAGATATCAGGACCAGCTAAGCTGGATTTGCTAGGATTTTATCATGCCAAGGTCTTGATAATGGAGAGGTGGAGCTGATGAATTACAAATTAATTGATTACTCATACATCAATAGGACCAAATAACCATGTATATACAAGACATATGTGGTATAAATGGAAGGTAACCTCACAGGGAAATCACAAGTAGTATGGAGAGGGGTGGACTCAGAAAAGGCTTCCTATAGGAGGTGGAATCTGAACTGAGTCTTAAAAGAAGCCAGGGAAACTAGACAAAGGTGAGGAGGGAGTGCATTCCAGTAAAAAGATAGAGAGTTGGGCTATGGTCTCAGATTTTTTTTAATCTCTCCTTTTTTTATTTTTCTCATTCATATTCTCAGATTTTCTAACTCTCCTCTTATTCTGAGAACTTAGGATGATTCTAACAAATTTGTTTCTATCCCTGCTTGGGGTTTCTGAGGGCTAGAAAATACACTGAGCTATCCTAACCTTGTTCTTATATAACCGACAAGGTTACCTAGGGAACAGTTGACCTTCCCCAGGGTGAAACACTGGAGGCACTTTAGGGTCTACATAAAGAAAGTTTTACTAGACACAAGGTCAGCACAGAGAATAAAGCCAGATCCTGAGGTATCTGAGGCTTAGTCTTCTATTCAGGGGCTAGGGTGCTGCCTTAATTTGGATCCCATCTTTAAAATCATCCCCCTATCTCATTCCTTCTCTATTACCCTTTACTTCTTTTGAAAACCTGTCCACTGAGCTGTTCTGTTTCCTTTCCCCTCCCATAACTAACAACCTGGAGACCTGTTTCAGGTTTAAGCAAGAAGCAGAGAAGAGGGGGTGGCTAGGTAGCACAGTGGATAGAGCGCTGGCCCTGGAGTTAGGAGTGCCTGAGTTCAAATCTGGCCTGGGACACTTGACACTTACTAGCTGTGTGACCCTGGGCAAGTCACTTAACCCCCATTACCCCGCAAAAAAAAAAAAAAAGAAGCAGAGAAGAAAGGGAATGAGGTTGTAGATACTAACTACAGGGTTTGAGAAGAAGAGGCAAGGAAGGACTGACTATAGTGGGCCTACATACATAGAGTCCTGAGCTACTCATGTTAGCTCCCCCACCATCACTTCGACACATCTCCATCCCAGTGATGCCTCCCAAGCTCTGTCTACTTCATTCCAATCCATCTTCCCAAATCAAGGAAAGGTCTATTCTTCATTCTCCAGACTTCTCCATCTCCTTCTCACCCTGGAGATCCTTTGCTATGTTCCTCTTTTGTGATTGATGAGGCCCCAACTCGAGCTAGCCTTTTATGAGATTTCCAGACTATGCTCACTTTACTACCAGATCCATTTCTCATTCTCAGGACTTCTCCATCTCCTTGACAGCAGCCTTCCCTTAGAGCAGATGGGGTATTTTAGGAGGACTAGCACCTCTAATATGAGGGCTTGCCAAGCCCTTTTCAGGATGCTCCACCTGGTATATAACATTGGTGTCCACCTGGTATATAATTCTCACCTGTGACTCCAACAAGCTGTAGCTTGCAGAGACAGAGGCCACACCCTAGCAAAACCATCTTGGTAGATAGGCTAAATCATGTTGAGGATAGTGGAAAGGCTTCAAACCCTTGATGAGTTAGAAGAACATGTACCCAAAACATGTGAAGACTTCCCCCAGTGGAATGGGCAGATAAGAACAATTTGTTCCAAAGACCATGAAGGCATCTGAAGTAGGTGCTATGGAGCACTTAAAACTTGGTCAGACACTGAAAACCCCAAAGTCATCTATTGCATACCAAGCCATTGCTTGGTCATCTTGACTTTTTGTCTTGCTACTGAACTTCAATGACTCTGGAAGAGAGAGTGAGTAAAGCTAACAACTTTGTGCAACTCTACCTCACTTAACTCCAATTCATCTGCTAGTCAAGACATCACCAAGGATGTCATTAGTTCACTTCAAAAATGAAGGATTGGTAATAAAAATGCTTATTACTTAAAAAAAAAATGAAGGATTGGGGCAGCTAGGTGGCACAGTGGATAAAGCACTGGCCCTGGATTCAGGAGGACCTGAGTTCAAATCTGGCCTCAGACACTTGACACTTATTAGCTGTGTGACCCTGGGCAAGTCACTTAACCCCCATTGCCCCGCAAAAAACAAAATAAAACAAAAACAAAAATGAAGGATAAACAACAACAATAATAGCAAACAACAACAGTCTTCCTCAATTAGAAATAAATTTCTTTGAGGTTAAGAACGATCTTTTTTGTTTCTATTTATTGTTTTTGTTGTTTGTTTGTCCTTTATTAACAAAGAGGACCATGATAGATGTCATGAATTAGATTTAAGTGAGGGAGGGCTATGCAAGTTCACCATCACTCTCTCCTCCAGAACCATCTGGGTCTGGTGGCAAGATATACATCAAGACAATTGGAGATGGCCCCAGATGTTTAAGGCAATTGTGGTTGTGACTTGTCCAGGATCACACAACTTAAGTGTCTGAGGTGAGATTTGAACTCAGGTCCTCATAACTCCAGGGACAGTGCTTTATCCACTGTTCCACTCAGTGGTTTTTCTAGCACTTAAACACTTCCTAACACATAGTAAGTTTTTAGTAAATCTAAAATACCAAAGGGGGACTAATTCATAGGATCATCATAGATTTAGGACTAGAAGGTAACTTAGAGGTCATGTAGTACAACCCTCTCATTTCAGAGATGAAGAGACTGAAGCCCAAAGAGGTAAGTGATTTTTTCAAGGTGACATGGCTGGGATTTGAACCCAGGTCCTCTGACATGAGAGCCAGGATCCTTTCTTCCATATCACACTGCCTCTTCTGGGACCACTAAAACATAAGAGACTTGCTTGATATGTAGTAAGCACTTAAAAAGTGTTAATGGACTTACTGAAAAAATCTTTTGGAATTTAGAAGACAGTAAGCTCAATTTGAATACATACTGAGAGACAGCAGCCATAAAGTGTATGATATTGGGATGCATTGAGTGGGACAGTATACAGAACAAGAAAAGTGATAGTCCTTCTGTTCTGAGTAGCACATCTGTGTCCCACATATGGGAAGAACAATTGTAGATGAAATAATGTCAACAGTAAGGCATCTTGGGAATTGAAAAGCTGGAGAGCTTCCAGACTTCCAGAAGAGAGTGTCTGGGATAGATGGTGAGAATACTGAAATCCATGCCAACCATGGATCAAGTGAAAGAGTTGCCAGAGGGCAAAATAGAAATAGAAAGATTACAATAGTCACCTTCTGAAAGAAAAAAAAACTCAAAATGAAAATAGCCAGGAACTTATAGCCAAAATTCAGAGCTCCCAGAGGCTAAAAAAAAAAATTACTAAAATCATTTGTAAAGAATTCAAGAATTCTATTCATGATAAGGAACACACAAGATTTAGTAGCCACCACTACAAAAACTAGAAGAGTTTGGAATTATGATATTCCAGAAGGCTAAAAAAAAAATCTAGGCTTACCACCAAGAATAACTTATCCAGCAAAACTATATATAATCCTACATCGCGGGGCTAGGGAGGGAAATGGACCTTTAATGAAATAGAAAACTCCTAAGCATTGCAGATGAGAAGACTGGAGCTGCATATAAACTTTGAATAACAAACACAAAAATCAAGGAAAACATGAAAAGGTAAATACAAGTAAGCAATCATAATGCACCAAATAAAATAAACTATTTACATTCTAGAATGGGAAGATGATACCTATGTCTCCTTTGAACCCTGGCATCATCAGAGGTCACAGAGGGGAATCTAATTAGAAGGTTTTGGAGTCATTTTGTAATATTGTGTTGATCTTAAAAGAATGGAAAAGTAGGGAAGAGAAACACACTAGGGAAGAATTGGGAGAATTATCTTACATACATGGAGTACAAAATAGAAGTTCATACACCTAAGAGGAGGGAGTAGGAGGAAAATGGGGCAATGTCTGAACATCATCTAAACTGTAAAAAGAGAAAAATATATCTTGACACACACATAGTTGGGTACAGAAATATATTTCATCCAACAGAGGAAAAAAAGAAGGGAAAGGGAAAGAAAAGTAAGAGGAAGTCTAGATTAAGGGAAGAATTAGAATAAAAATAATTCTTAAAGATGGAATAGGAAAGAGAAATAAAAGTATAACAGAATAAGATGAAGAGAAATACACAACTAACAATCATAATTGCATGCAAATAGAATGAATTCACTCATAAATCAGAATAGGATAGCAGAATGGATTATGAAACAGGATAAAACAATGTTATTTATAATAAACATAGTTGAAACAGAAAAATATACATAGAGTTAAAATAACTGGCTAGAGAATAATATGTTATGTTTCAGATGAAGTAAAAATAATGATGGGTTAGCAATCATAATTACAAACAAAACAACAGCAAAAATTGACAATTAAAAAATACAAATGAAGATGCCATATTTTCCTGAAAGGTACCATAGGCAATGAATTAATATCAATGCTAAAAAATGTATCAAATGGCACAGATTCTAAATTCATTTTTTAAATTTAATATTTTAAATTTAATATTTTATTTTCCCAATTACATGTAAAAACAATTTTTAACATTAATTCAAAAGAACATGCTTTGTTGTAGCTGCCTTAAGTGGCCTACAGGGAAAATGAGAACCCAAATAGAATGAAAACCTGAAGGATGAAGATAAGAAATGGATGTCTGTTGATATGACAGCACATATTGACTGAATGGGGGTGAATCACCTGTATCCTGGTTGGGCTCAATGTTATAATAATGCAGATACCACCAGGCCAAAATATCTCTGTTCCACAAAATCTGGCCATTTTCTTTTTTTTTTTCTTTTTGGTTTTTTGGTTGGGCAATGAGGGTTAAGTGACTTGCCCAAGGTCACATAGCTAGCAAATGTCAAGTGTCTGACGCTGGATTTGAACTCGGGTCCTCCTGACTCCAGGGCCAGTGTTCTATCCACTGTGCCACCTAGCTGCCCCCTGGCCATTTTCTTTTACAAAGGCAATCCTTAGATGGCTATACTTCACTGGAATGTTTTAGGGTACCTTAGTTACATAGTATTGGTTTGTTTCCCAAAGGTTCCCTCTCCCTCAGTTTCAGTACTATAATTTTCTGTCTTTTTATGAGCAAAAAGGATACTAGAGAGACACAAACAATTTTCTGTCAATAATTTATCTTATTAGTAATACAAGTGATCTAGCAACATAAATATTAAAACATAAAGTTATCCACAAACCTTCTTAGTTCAAAAGTCAAAGCTGTAGTTGCCTTTCACCTTCATGGGAGTATTTAGCAATACAAATAAGCTTCTTGAGTCATGACCAGAAGTACTAGCATTAAGGATTCCCATGAAAATGATTTTTAAGGCTCCTAAGGCAAATAATTACTTCGAATTTCTTCATTTTATGTTTTGGGGGGGGTTGCAAAATATTACTGTACATTCTATAGGAAAAGAACAAGCATTTATTAAGTACCTACTATGTGCCAGGTACTGTGCTAAGTGATTACACAAATATTAACTCATTTGACCCACCAAAACACCCTGTGAGGTAGATGCTATTATTATCCCCATTTTGCAGTTGAGGAAACTGAGGCAGACAAAGGGTGACTGACCCAGGGTTGCGCAACTAGTATCTCAGACTATATTTGAGTCTTCCTGACTCCAGGCCTGATGCTCTGTACACTGCCACCCAAGTTCCTAAATTTCTGACTTTGTACAATCTTTTTGCATTACAATTGTCTATTAAAGGAAACCATTTACCTTAAAGAGCTTTGGGGTTTGCAAATCAATCCAATTAGCTTGTATTCAGGGGTGAGAGTGTAATTTCTTGGAATTAAATATATAAATGCTTACTTAGCATTTATTAAGAAAGTATACATAAATGAAAGTGTCTAAATGTAAAATGTGTAAGTGGACTCTATTTCAAAAACAGAAAAGCTTCCTCCTCCACATATAAATAAAAATTTAATATAAAAAGAACTAATTTTATGCTTTAAAAGGAGTCAATGGTGCCATATTGGCTGATTTGTTAAATAGGAAGTATAGTAGTGGTAAGAGCTCAGGATCTACAATGTGAGTATTAGGAGTATATTCTCCCAGCCACAGTTCCTGCTAACATTTCAGAGAATGAGTTGTAGCAATCTGGGAATTGCTGACACATATCTGTGCTGGTTGGGTGATCACCTCAGCCTGGAGAGAGAGAAAGAGGGGGGTGTTATGCCCATCCTGCATGTATTTAACCCCTGATCCAAAACCCATTGTATGGGATTTTTCTTATTGGTGGAAATTAATTCCTTGCCCTTCATGAATGGCAGGGCTGAGTTGATGAGAGAGCTCCAGTCTTTACAGGTCCTTTTTGGAACTCTTCAGGTCAAGTCCCCTTTGTGACTTGACATCAAGCTTCAAATCTTTGAGTGTCATGTCACTTTGAGGGCTCCTGGCTTCCAGCTTCAAGACAGAAGATGGAAGAGACCAACCCCACTTCAGGTTGCTGAAAGAAAAGACTCTGGGAATACATGAGAGGAACTGGCAGGTTCCATAGATGTCTCTCTTCCCAGTTTGTTTCTTTATAGATTGTGAGGAGTTTCCCGTAAATGAGATCAAGAACACTCTTGGCTGAGCTGAATTATCTTGATTCTAATGGGAGAACTCCTTCACTTTGTATTGTCTGGTACATATTCTCCTATGTACACCTTCTTTCATTTTTGTTTTGCTAGGATTTGAATAAATGGATTTCTTTGCTATTCCTTATGTGCATTCACTGTGGAATTGGTATTTGGTGAGAAGGGGGCCAAGACTTGGATATAGAATTTGGGGGGCTCCCTTCTCACCAATAATGACAAAGAAATCAGAAATTAGATTGAACTTGATTATACCTAGACTCACAATATTTAAGGGAGAAGATAGATATAATTTCTAGTCCAGTACCCCCTCTCTCTGAGGAGAGCAGAGTGGCTTGTGGCTCGAATCTCCTACTCCCCCTCCTGACAGGAATGAAAGTTTCTCTTAGAGAAGGGTGGTAGAAAAAGAGGTCAGAGATGCTGAATCTGCCTCCCTTCAAGCCACAAAACAGGTTTTCCACAGATGGGCCTCTCTACATATGTAGGGCCCATTCTTGTTACACATGTATTAAGAAATGGCTCTTTGGAGAGAGTAATGGGGAGGGGGGGGAGAGCAGATTAAAGCAGAATGTGCTTGGGCTTTTTGCTCTTCTCGAGACACTTGCTGCGCAGGTTCCTTTTCTGTTTTGCAGCAGAGTGCGGTATGCCTTCCCAACTAAGGAAGATGCGGAAGCTCGACACGCACATCAGCCATGGCCACTGGTGAATCGGCAAGCACCAGAAGCACCCCAGAGGTCATGGAAATGGAGGAGGGTTGCACCATCACCACATCCTTCAACAAATATCACCCAGGTTACTTCGGGAAATTCGGTATGAGGCATTACCACTTGAAGAACCAAAGCTACTGCCCAACTGTCAACCTTGATAAGCTGTGGACACTGGTCAGTGAGCAGACCAGGAGTAATGGTGCCAAAAACAAGGAAGGGCTTGTCCCCATCATTGATGTCCTGCAAAAGTCCTAGGAAAAGGGAAACTGCAAACTGGCTAGTCATCGTGAAAGCAAAATTCTTCAGCAGAAGAGCAGAGGAAAAGATTAAGGGTGTTGGTGTACTTGTGGCATAAAACCAGTGTTCTCAAATAAAACAAATGTCTTTATTAAACATCCTGGGTTGTTTTGCCCCATCAAGGTGCTCAAATTTGAATGCATATGGGTTGGGAGATTTGTAAAGCATAGCTATTATTCCTGATTGTTCACTATCAGTTAAAAAGATGACTACAAAATTTCCAGAGACATGAGTACTTGCTTATGGGAGAAAATTACGTTTGCACTATGAATGTGGCTTTTTAAAATAATAAAATAAAACCCATGTGTCTTTAAAAAAAAAGTAGAGTGTGCTTGATCTCTTCTAAATCCTTAAAAGCATCTATCCTAGCATCAATCTGTCTAAAAATAATTTTCCTAAACTAGCCTCCGCTTCTGATTCTTGCATTGCTGTCCTTGGGGAGTAGGCAAAAGGGGGCAGGAGCAGTCATAGGGAAGCAAATTTGGACTCAAAAAAATGGGGTGGGGGGAAGGGGGGGAAATTGGATTACCCCATCCCTACTCCTCACTTTCTACCTCACAATGCATGGAGTAGCTTTGCTTGCTTCCCATTGGTCAGGACTTGGGTGCTTAAGAGATGGCAAAGCAATACTTTTACTAACCAATGATCAAAAAGAGTCTGTGACTCAATGGATTTGGGGGGTTTTTTGTTTTTTTGTTTTTTGGTTGGGCGATGAGGGTTAAGTGACTTACCCAAGGTCACACAGCTGGTAAGTGTCAAGTGTCTGAGGCTGGATTTGAACTCAGGTCCTCCTGACTACAAGGCCCATGCTCTGTCCACTGTGCCACCTAGCTGCCCCCAAATATTTCTCTTTTTTTCCTTTTTTTTTGGGGGGGTGGGGTGGGGCAGTTGGGGTTAAGTGACTTGCCCAGGGTCACACAGCTAATACGTGTCAAGTGTCTGAGGCTGGATTTGAACTCAGGTCCTCCTGACTCCAAGGCTGGTGTTCTACCCACTATGCCAACTAGCTGCCCCAACTCGATGGTTTTTTAAAAGGTGGTCAACCTTTAGTCTCCCTTTGTCTTTGTACCTATCTAGTTGGATGAGTCTACCTCTATGCCAGAGTTTTTGCACCAGAAAAAATGACTGCTTCTAAGAGGATAAACTCAAACCCTGGCCTGGTTTGAAAATAGACTTGGAAGAAGTTATTTGGATAGTGAAGAATCAAAATGAAATATAAAATGCTTACATAGCAGTGCCACCAAAAGATTTCTTTTGGTGGTTTTAAATCTTGACATTTTGGGAAAGTGCTAACAATACTTACTCTGCTGCTTGTTTTAAGTTTTGTTAACACATGCTGTGACATTTAAAATCTAATGTGTGGGGGGCATCTAGGTGGCGCAGTGGATAAAGCACCGGCCCTGAATTCAGGAGGACTTGAGTTCAAATCCGGCCTCAGACACTTGACACTTACTAGCTGTGTGACCCTGGGCAAGTGACTTAACCCCTATTACCCCCCCCAAAAAAAACAAACAAACAAACCAAAAACCAAAAACAATGACATTAGAGATTCCACAGCTGAATCGAGCTTTGGATTCTGGATTCAAAATCTAATGTGTAGTCGCCTTGTTTCTACCCCCAGTATGGGGGAGAACTAGCTATGGTTTACTTATAAGCTAGAAATGTCAGCACCAGTTTTTGGCATTAAGAATTTATTAAAGAGTCAAGAGAGAACACATGGAGTACAGAAAGAAAAGCCTATCTCCCTTAGGTTTCTTGTCCTTTCCTTTCTGCCACCAACCCAAGGTTCCAAAACCAAAAAAAGACCAGAGCCAAGAAGCCAGCCTCACTTCCTACTTCCTGTCCTTCAATCTGATTAGTTGAGGGTAGTCTTATGTTGATGCTACAGCCTCTAAGAGCAACACCCCATTCAAGGCCAGTCAGGTGTGGTCTTGATTTAATCAACCTTAAGTAGGTTCTCAGTCAGTCTCACCCATTTCAATCAATTCCAAATCAATCTTCAGGTGGGGCCCCTGGATATCTGCCAAATCCCATTATTTTCTCACAATGCTTATAAGTCTTTTTTTATTAACCTTTCTTTTGTATGAAGGAAATAAATATCTTTCCTATGCCTAATTCATATTGCATATTCAGCACACTTTTATTCCACCATTAGGAAAGATATTACACATAAGTTAAACCTAAACTTGATGGAAATCTTTTGGGGGTACTGGAGTAGAGAGGCAAAATGAACAAAACATGTGAGAAAAAGAGTCTAAACCTTTTCATTTGAGTCTAGGCCCTCGAGAACTGAACCCAATCCATACTGACCTGGGTCCACAACAAAGGGCACTCATTAGAGAAGGAGAGGTTTCATCTCATCCTCTGGCTCCAGAAGTCAATATTAGTTGTTAGCATAGGAATGAATTGATAAACAAATTATTTAGCAATTACAGATGTAATACATTAGAATGGTCTATCAGCATAGGAAGTAAGATCCCCATCTTTGGAAGTGTTCAAGCAGATACTAGATGATAACTTAGGGAGGTCCTCAGTTTGCTCAAACAGGGCTTCAACTGGATGCTCTTTGAGGTTCCTCTCAGTTCTGAAATTCTAGGATTATGTGTCTAGAACAAGCATGGAGGAGGTAGACAGAGTGATAAGGATGAGTGGTGACTGAGGAATGAGCTGAAAGAAGAACACCAGTGGCTTAGACACAGTAAATACTACTCCATTCAAGTTTTATTGTTCTCTCTCAATCAGGGAAAGCCCAGGTCCCACATTTCCATTCCTTTTCATCTATCCCCTATGGTCTGAAGGGGTAGTGTTCCAGCCTAAGATGAGGAGAGTAGTCTGAGACTGGTCAGCCCCATCCTGCCTTAGGGATACAAGCCCAGTATCCTCTCATTGGTTTCAGGGGCATTCAGCTACTGCTGCTTTCCTGGCTTTCCTGGGGATGAGGAGGTAGCCCTTTAGGAAACTCTTCTGAAGACCCCCTAGATATCTTAGGGGCACCTTAACATTAGAAAGAGATTTGGTAGACCGAAAGTTTAAGGAACTCTATCCCATTCCCATCCCCCCCTCTAATTTGGGTCTTCTAAGAAATCAGGAAAGATGCAACAGCAAATCTAGAGGCACTGACTCAGAAGAAAGATTTTCAAGAGAATTATCAGTAAGCCTGTTTCAAAATCCTGTGGAGAAACCCTTTCTTTTTCCCTTTTTCTTTAGGTCCAGTAGAGGTGGGGATGAACAGAAATATAGAGACAAACATAAGTAAAGGACCCTGAGCTCTGGGCCAGCCCAGGTATGCTCCTATGGATTCTGTACCAAATCATAGCTGAGAGATGTCCCATAATGACTGAGTCTTCAAGCAGTCAAGAGCCCAGTCAAGAGTCCAGAAATTCAGGGTTCTGTTGTCAGACAGACAGAGGGCCCCTGACTGATCCATGTTATGTTGCTATGGCATGCCCTGCCAACTGGCAGGAACCAGGCTGCCAACGACTCCGAGCTCGGGGAGAGCTGCATGCATCTGTGATATCATCGGTCTGGAGTTTTTCATTCCTCTGCTTTTTCTTCTCTGACTGATCATCACTTGTGTCCAGTTCCTCCATGTCACTCCTTACATCATTCTTCACCTAAGAATAAAAGGCCAAGAAAGAAGAAAGGATAGACAAAGGGGAAGAAAGATAAGCATAGATGAGAAAGAAAGTGACCAGAGAGATAACAGGAAACAAGATATAGGGACAAGGAGAAATACAGAGTTATAGAGAAAGAGGTAGAAAAATAGAAATAAAGATAGATTAAGTAATATAGAGGGAGCCAGAGAGGGGAGAGAGGAGGAGAACAAGAAGAACAGGAACAAGAACAAGAACAAGAACAAGAAGAACAAGAAGTTCTCTCAGTGAGACCCTATGCCAGAATTTTTTGGGTGTCTATTGGCACTAGGATGCCAGAGCTGATATCCCATTCTCCATTACCTTCTTTAGCACACTGTTGTACCTTACCCTCACCCCCAACTCAGTGTCTGTTACAGCTGCAGGGACAGCTGGGACCAGGCTTTTCCTTCACCTGAGCTTCCCAGAGCAGGAAGCCCTAAGACAACAAGACAGGAGGCTTATCACCCAGGCTATAGAGAGATTGAGTTCAATACATACCCCTCCAACTAAAATAAATTTAAAGAGCATGCGGAGGATGAGGTAAAACCAGAAGACATGAAGAACCTGTAGAATCATCAGTAGACCATTACATAAGTAGAATCCAAAGTAGGGCTGGAAGTAGGCTCGGGAAAGATAGTAGGTATTGTAGAGGACTCTGCAAAAGAGAGAATTTAGGTCATGAAGGCTGGGCTCCTTGAAACACTGTAAGGGTCTAGACTGCCCTTGATCATCAGAGAAATAGCTCCAGAAAAGGAGAGGGAACAGAGTTATGATCTCTAGGGATGGGGAAACAGCAAGCTGATAGGACCCCCAGACCCTTCGATTCTAATGAGATCCTGATCCCATTTTTCCCTTACATAGAAGGACTTATCAATTAAGAAGTTCACTACTTTTGCGGGGAGTAGAGGAAGCATCTCTAGACACCAGAAGGTCCTAAATGAAGAGCACTTAGATCTCCAGCAGCCCTTGCCCTGAGGGCTCAGAAAGCTTCCCCCTTTCCCTCACCCAACCCACTCTATTTGCAGGGACCAGGCTCACTTTATTGGAAAGAAGACAAGTCGACTAACAAAGAACACCAGGGCAAAGATGAGGAAGGTTGTATCACAGGAACGTTTCCACTTTGCATAATTAAACATTTTACCAACCTGGAAGGGGGAAAAAACATAGGTCAATTTCAGAGTCGAAAGGGGTCTCAAAGGGAATCTGGTATAACCCATACTTGACCAGGAATGTCCTCTATGACTCCTCATAGGCAGTAGCTCTCCAATATCCACCTGAAGACCATCAGTGATGGGGAACTCACGACTTCCTAGTGTCAGATGATTCCACTTTTAGACACTCCTGATTCTTAGGAAATGTTTCCTTAGATCTAGTCTAAATTAGTCTTTCTGCACTTCCTCTCATTATTCTTCATTCTGGCCCCTTGGCTGAAACAGGACAAATTTAAAGCCCTTCCCATGTAACCACCCTTCAAACACTTGAAATTAATCTTTCTATCCTTCCCCATCACAAACCCCAATCCTTCTCTTCTCCAAGTTAAACATCCCCAGTTCCTTCAATTGATCCTTATTTGACATGAGTTTTTGGTCCCTTTTATCTCCTAGTCACCGTCCTTTGTAAGTTCCTGGCTCATTCCCTAAGATTCTTCCCTGGTGACACATCCCCATCTACTAGTATCTTTCCCAAAGATGGGGCCTTGAACTGTACTAGCAATGTGGCCTGGCTTGAGCAGAGCACAGGGAAACTATTGCCTCTCTTATTCTGGACACTGGGCCTCTCTGAATGAAGCCCAAGTTTCAATGAGCTTTTTTTCATTGTCATGTCATCCTGTGGACTTACAATGACTTGGATGTGCATTGAAACACCAGGGCTTTTTCCCTTAAAAGTGTTATCTAGCCACACCTCCCCGTCTTGGGCTTCTGAAGTTGATTTTGTGATCTCAAGTGGGGAAATTGCCCCTGCTCATCTTCTTCCCTTATGGAGATCTTCAGGGGTACAGATGGGCATCCAACCTGTTGCCACTGTCCTTCCCTGCCAACATTGTACCACGTGTGCCATCTGCTAAGCTGCTACTAATTCCTCGATCCATGTTACTCAGAGTTTCTAAGTCCTGTGTAGATCTTCAGAGCTATGCTAACTCTGTTTGACTACTCCCTTTGGAAGCCCCACCCCCCTGCATAGATTTAAAAACACCATCCTCCCTTCCCCCCACTCCTTGCCTCTGACCACAAATAGAAGAGATAGACTCATGCATTGTGGGAGATATGGGAGCCATAACCCTAGGATGGTGGAGCGGGATGCCTGATTACTGTGCTGCAGTGAAGATGGGGGCATCTGAAGACAGTTCTACATCCTTTGCACATATGAGGCTCCCAGTGGCTCAGACTGATCCAAGCTACACTCTCCCAAACAAGAGCTCCTGGACAGGCTCACTCACCTCCAGTAAGACATCTGACACATCATGAAGCAGCAGCACCAAGGCACCGATACGCATGAAATTGGCAGAATAAGATAAATAGAGCAAGGTGACAGCAACAAAGTGGTGAATGATCTGCTCCTTGAAGTCCTAGGAAGAGGTGGGCAGCCATGAGGCCAGAACCTCCTGGATTTCCAAAGAGATGAAGCTGGCCTGCTCAGGGTTAGTAGACCTTGGCCCACATTTTAGGTAAACAACCCTTCCTAGAACTTTTTTTTTTTTTAACTATTTTTTTTTTTTTGCAGGGCAATGAGGGTTAAGTGACTTGCCCAGGGTCACACAGCTAGTAAGTGTTAAGTGTCTGAGTCCGGATTTGAACTCAGGTACTCCTGAATCCAGGGCCAGTGCTTTATCCATTGTGCCACCTAGCCGCCCCCAGAACTTTTACTCTTAGTCTGGGAGGGCCTATACCACCCTACCTGAGACTTCCACCCTGACAACATGAGCATCCTCTCATGTAGGAAGGAAGGCTTGGTTCTGTCAAGAGTACGTAGAAACGGGGCAGCTAGGTGGTGCAGTGGATAGAGCACCAGCCCTGGAGTCAGGAGGACCTGAGTTCAAATCCGACCTCAGATACTTGACACTTACTAGCTGTGTGACCCTGGGCAAGTCACTTAACCCCAATTGCCTCACTAAAAAAAAAAAAAGAGTATGTAGAAACACTTCAGATGAGAAAGAAGCAGGAGATCAGAAGTGAGCAAATGAAGGGGGAGATTTAGTAGTCTTGGGGGTGGGGAACAGGGACAATGTGGCAGAAGGAGAGTTAGGGAACTGATTTGATTTGGACCTGATGAGAAGAGTTCCAGAGGACGCATTGCTGAATTCAACTGAAATGAACTAGCATCTGAGCTCAAGGACCCAGTGGGTTCATTCTCTGAGAGCAGACTAAGCCTGGACTGACCATGCCTGCCCTTGCTTGTTTCCTAGAGATGACACTCAGCACATGGTCAGCGTGGCTGGCCATCAGAGCCAGGGCTAAGCTTGACCCTTTGCTTAGGAGGATAGGGGTTGAAAGATGCCTTTCCTTCACTGTCTGGAGGGCCAAGGCCTTTCCCCAAAGCAAGGGTTCCTACCACACTCACCTTCCTCTTCACATCAAAGAACAGAGTCAGCAACAAGGAGAGGTAGAAGACAATCTCCAGGAGGAACCACCAGTATAAGGCAGGCTGTAGAGGCTGAGGGTTGGCATAACCATGGGGTGAGATGGAGTTAAGAAAAATACAGAAGTCAAAGGTAGAGAGAAAGTGATCATGGGCTCATGTTCCCTGAAACCAAGAATCTCACAATGGATTTTAATCATGGTCAGAGGAGCCCCTAGAACCCATCTTCCCTCTACCAGGGACTGACACATTTACTCATTTCTTTTTTTCTGAACAAGGTTACTAGATCCATTGACCAGGGGAATACCACAGATATCATTTATTTTTTATAAATTATTCTAAACAAACACCTCAAGTCACTTCCATATATGCAGCAGAACACAAATGAGAATTGTATATAAAATAATATATCTCCACTTCATAATGCTTGCTTCATTTAAAACACATATAACAATTGCACTTTTCAGAATTGCCCTGATTGTGTTTCCTTCAGTTCCTTTCCAGGCATTTTTGTTTGTTTGTTTGTTTGTTTTGTGGGGCAATGAGGGTTAAGTGACTTGCCCAGGGTCACACAGCTAGTAAGTGTCAAGTGTCTGAGGCTAAATTTGAACTCAGGTCCTCCTGAATCCAGGGCCAGTGCTTTAGCCACTGCACCACCTAGCTGCCCCCTAGGCATTTTTTTAATGTCAAACGCCCTTTCTGTGTCACTATTGCTAACTTCCTCTCAATCTCATTCCATCCCTGAAATTAAAACAGATGGAGAAAGAAAAAGAGAGAGCACAAGAGACAAGAGACAGGGCTGTTTCAACAAATAAACATTGTCATGCAAAACAAAACTAATCCACCAGGTGGCCATGTGTGAAACAGATGTTTCTTCCTTCTCCTTGAGTTCATCTCTGAAGAAACGCTTTGTCATTTCACTGATCAGAGTTCTTAAGGCTTTCAAAGTTGTTTTTCTTGATAATATTGTCCTCGTATAATCTGTACTTCTGATTAAAGAAATTAGCTCACTTTCCTTAAGCTCATACTTTGCAAGATGCTCTGAAATCATCTCTTTAGTAATTTCTCAAGGCACAACAATGTCCCATTACATTCACAATTTGTTCATCTATTTCCCACCTCCTTAGATTCTAGGTCTTTGCTTATCTTTTGCCCCACCCTCCTTTATCTCATCTTCAGATTCAAAAGTTCCTTTTGCTTGGGACTATATCCTCCCCAGTATTATCTTCCCATATAAACTACCTCCTCTTGGTCACAGCTTTTTTCCCTGTTGGTTTTGATGAATTCCTATCAATTTGTGTGTGTACATGTTCAATCTTCCTTCACTGATTTCAGATAAGAGTGAAGTTCATCTGATTCCCGCTCCCCCCTTCCTCCATGTATATACCCTTCTTCTCACATACTTCAGTTATCAGAAATAGCCAAATGGCACAGTGGATAAAGCACCAGCCCTGGATTCAGGAGGATCTGAGTTCAAATGCAGCTTCAGCCACTTGATACTTACTATCTGTGTGACCCTGGGCAAGTCACTTAACCCTCATTGCCCAGAAAGAAAGAAAGAAAGAAATAGACAAATGCCATCCCCATCTTCCTTTTTTCCCTACTAGCACATTACTTTTATCCTATCTACTGTTTCCCCTCTTGACACCCTCAGAATAAAACTACAGTATTTTTTTTTTATTTCATTCCTTCAATTTTCATTGAAGATATTAAGGTTAAGAAGGGACACGGGATCTCAGAGTGCCTGGGCACTTGGGCTCTCCTATGCCACACAATTCTGGCTACTACTACAAGTCCCTGAAGCTTCAAAGATCCCCAGTCTGAGCCTTATTGACCTCCCTGGGTCTTTCTCAAAAGGCTCTGCTCTCTCAATGCTCTGGACAGAACAGCAGACTACATATGTCTCTGACCTGACTCATTTCTTTTTGGAAACTGCTGACAAACTTTTCTGATGACTCCCTTTCCTACTTCCCGTGGGTTTCTTTTTGTTTGTTTGCTTTTGTTTTGTTTTGTTTGCAGGGCAATGAGGGTTAAGTGACTTGTCCAGGGTCACACAGGTACTAAGTGTCAAGCGTCTGAGGCCAGATTTGAATTCAGGTCCTCCTGAATTCAGGACTGGTGCTTTATCCACTCTGCCACCTAGCTGCCCGTCCTGTGGGTTTCTTGTGGGATTTTTGTGCAGATCTGGACTGGAAGAAGTTACAATAGCATATCTTCTCATTGGATTCAACATCCAAGTATGTAGCTGTGGGTAACCCCCAAAGCTCTATCCTGGGCCCTCTTCCCTCTCTACATGCTCTTTATTATTGACTTCTTCAGCTTCCAAGGGTTTAATGATCATTTCTACACAGATAAGTCAACGATCTATATCCTCGAACCTAGTCCTTTTCCTAAACTCCAGTCCTGTTTCATTAATTGCCTATTAGACACTTCAGACTAAAGGTCCCCTAGAATACAAAACTCAACATATCCAAAATAAAACTTGTTATCTCTTTACCAAAACCCACCTTGTCATCATTATTGACTCACCTCTGTCTCACATAATTCCTTATTTCCTTCAAGACTCAGCCAAGAGTTTTCTTCTGCCTAAAACGACTTTCTGATTTCTTAAGCTACTAATGCCCATCTTCTCTAAATTACCTTATGCTTATTCATATTCCTTATGAGTATATTTATATGCAAAACTTTAAAAATCTCCCTGCATAGAGAACATGAATGTCATTATCTATTGCCATAATCCACTTTTTGCTTAGATTTATACCTAGCAATGTGTATATTGCTCAGAACTATGAAACTCTGAACTTGGCCAAAAAAGCTTGAATATGTGAGAAGGGTGTGGATGCTAAGAAGAACGTCCCTAGATATGACCTTGGTTGTAAACTTCACTCATTATTTATATATTATAAGTATTCATTTGCTAATGTAATCAATTATATAAGCACTGGAGGTGGCTAGGTGGCACAGTGGAAAAAGCACCAGCCCTGAATTCAGGAGTACCTACCTGAGTTCAAATCTGGCCTTGGACACTTGACACTTACCAGCTGTGCAACCCTGGGCAAGTCACTTAACCCCCATTGCCCCGCAAAAAAAAAAAAAAAAGAATTATATGAGCACTAACATAGGTAGTGTTTTAATCTATGAGACCACAGGGTTTTAGAGTTAAGCAAAGGGAGAAAGAAGAAAAAGAGAGAGAGGGAAAGAGAAAGAGAAAACTCACATAAGGTTTTTCCAATGTATTTATAAATTGGAGTGGGGTAGGGTCAAA
Organism: Dromiciops gliroides; assembly: GCF_019393635.1. NCBI lineage: Eukaryota > Metazoa > Chordata > Mammalia > Microbiotheria > Microbiotheriidae > Dromiciops > Dromiciops gliroides. Next base: position 47,151,527 of record NC_057861.1, on the reverse strand, counting down.
CCTAATTGACTAATGAGATATGTATTTAGCTTAATTTACATGGCAATATCAGAGTACCCTTAGTTGCCTTAGAATGTATGTAGAGGGGGCAGCTAGGTGGCGCAGTGGATAGAGCACCAGCCCTGGTGTCAGGAGTACCTGAGTTCAAATCCAGCCTCAGACACTTGACACATACTAGCTGTGTGACCCTGGGCAAGTCACTTAACCCCCATGGCCCCACAAAAAAAAAAAAAGGATGTGTGTAGAGAATGAATAAGGAAATGAGCTAGTAGCAGGTATCGAGTAATAAGGATGGGCGTGATGGGTGACTAGTATGATAACACCAAATAGTCCACTTAACCTTTACTGAGACCACATGTGAAAGCTTATCCCTCATACCTGTTTTATATTTACATATATATGCATACATATATATACACATACATGCATGTACATGTTTTATACACACACACACACACACATATATGTGTGTGTGTGTGTGTGTGTGTACATGGTATCTCCTCGGAGAGAATATAAGTTCTTTGAGACTAGGGATAGTTTCATTTTTGTCTTTATATTCCCAGGCCATAGTACAATGTCTGGTATATAGTAGGTGTTTAATAAATGCCTATTTATTTACTGATTCTAATTCTAAGATTCTGTGATTCTGCATGGTATCCACTTTAGCTTCTAAAACCCATTTCCTTGGTCAGCTCTGACACTCAACTTTTTCCTAGAAATACTTACTTGTTTGGGGTATTTCTCCCAGCATAGCCTCGGTTCCCAAAACCATGGCTCCTGGAAGAAACAAAGGATTATTTCCTGGAAATTACCCCCAGCAGTGCAGCCCCTACAGATAAAGGCTCTGTCTCATGATTTTGACCTTTCTTCAGGAAACTCCCAGTGTGCAATGGGAATGATCTCAGCTCAACTTCCCAGCATCTCATTATTATCTTGGGCTCCCCTACTTTTATTCCCTGCCCAGGTGATGACAAAATCATACCTATTGAGCAAAACCTTTGGTCAGAGGAAAAGCTTGGCCCTAGACTCCTGCTCTTGTTCACCCTTCCTTCCATGTTATCTGTACTTGGTCCCTCCATTTTCTCTGCTATAGCCTGAGATAGGGGCAAGGTTACAGTGGCCCCTTAAATTGGACACCTGCCTAACAAGACATTGTTCAAATTGTACACATGCCAGTTAGAATTCTATAAATCTAGGCACTTACTAAACCAAACACTTAACTTACCTGCCTAGCCCTTTTTCCTTCCCCCTGTGTTTCTAGAATGACTCTACTCCCCTGGCAAGCTTTGGTTTAGTGGTTTGGTGCCATGGTTTTTGTTCCGATTTAGATCTGATTCAGGAAGTCTTATCAACTCTGTTTGTTGGTCTGGCTGGTTAATTCAGGTGCAGAGTATCTGGATGAGAGCCATGCCTCCTTTTACCCCACAGAAACCATAAGAAAGGGTATAGGATGATGGGGAACAATTTAAGGTGGGCAACAAGAAAAGTGGGGAGAAAGCAAGACAATGAAACAATGAAATCGCCAGAGAAGGAAAGGGATAGAGAAAGATAAAAGTGACCAGAAACAAGCAGGTGGGGGATTAGATAGCAGATAGAAACAGAAAGGAATGGAAAGGAATCAAGAAGATGGGAATGGAGATGATGAGGGGACAGTCAGATAAAGAAAAAATACAAGATAGAGGAGAAGAAAGGGGCTAAAGTGAATAAGAGATGAAGCAAAAAGTATATGGAGATAGAGAGTGAATGATGAAGAATATAAGGGGAAAGGGCAATGGAGAGTGAGAAAGCACAGAACAGATACAAAGGCAGGGATAAAGGAGACAAAGTGGACAGGGAAGGAAAAATGGAGATAGGAGGAAAGAGAAAAGAATAGAAAGGATAAAATGGTAGAAAGATAAACAATAAAAAAGAGGATGAAGATAGAGAGAAAAAGAGGACAGATGGAAATAGAAAGAAAAGGTAAAAAAAGATGGAAAGGACAAAGGAAGTAAAGAAAATTGAGGTCAGAAGAGGACAGGGAAGGACAGGATGAAGGGGAAAAGGGGTGGGGAGCAGCCTATGATAAGGATAGAATAAGGTAGACTCACCTTGTAGAGGATAAAGATGCCACCAAAGGAACAAAAGAAGTAAAATAAAAATCTCCAACTGAAAATAGAGAATGGGGGTGGGGGTTGGGGGGTGAAAGAATGGGATGAATTGAAAAGGCAATTTTGAAACTGAGAGACAAAGGGTGGGACTGGATCAATAAATAGGCAATCAGGCCCATGCTTTTGCCAGTGATTGGGTAATCCCAAATCACCCTGCTCCCAACTTGGATCCTCTTGGGCCAGGTCTCCCTCAGGTCTTCCCACATTACCTGGATTCACAGAATTTCTTCTTCAGTAATGGTTGCTCCTGTTTTTTCCTCTGTCGAAACCAGCGCTGGACCTGCCTTACTGAGAGACCACACTTCTGGGCTAGGTGACTCAGATCATCCTGAGAACATCAGAAGGCAAGGAGAGTAGGGGTAGGACAGAGAAATGTAAGCTCCCTGTCACAGCAGAGAAGCTACCTACCCCCCACCCAAGTCTAACCAGACCACTCATCTTAGAGAATACCCACTCTGTCCTCAGGAAATTATTAGAAGCCTCACAGATCATGATGGACAATGTGTTTCAGGGCAGAAGACTTGACCTTAGTCTCCATGGGCTGGGTCCAGAGAGGTGTCTTCTCACCTCTACCCTAGAGCCAGTGGAGCATGTCTCCAAAATAAGACATTTCTCAATCCACACCCTGTCCCTTGCCATGACTTTGTTGCCCTTGAGGAAAAAGGGGAGGAAATAGCCCATACTGGGACAATCTCTGGAAACATCAAATGGGGCAGAGATCTTAGAATTAAATCAATGAAACAATTCTTTATGAAATGTTTACTATGTTCCAGGCACTGTACAAAGACAAAAACAAAATATTCTTCATTCTCAAAAAGTTTCTATTCTACCAGAAGAAATAACAAATATAGAATTAAGTATATGTAAATATATGCAAAAGGAAGTAATTTAGAGACAGTATAAACCAAGGTTAGAGAATGACCCAGTGTAGGCATGGAGAAGAGCTTGTTCAAAGACATGGAGGTGGGAGATGCAAAGCAATATATATGGAAGAAGAATAGGCAGATTTGGCTGGAACATAGAGTGGATGAGGGGAAGTAATGTGGAACTGGTCTAGCAAGATAGGCTGTGGGAAAATTGTAAAGGGTTTTAAATAGAAAACAGTCAGTCAATAAACATTTATTGAGTACCAACCATGTACCAGGCACTGTGCTCTGTTCAGGATGCAAAAAGAAGCAAAAGACAGTCCTTGCCCTCAAGAAATTCACAATGTCATGGGGGAAACAATAAGGAAACAAATGTGTACAAACAAGATACATACAGGAGGAAATAGGAAATAATTAAGAGAAGAAAGACACAAGAATGAAGAAGGGCTGGAGAAGGGTTCATATAGAAGGTAGGATTTTATCCTGGATATCAGAGAAGCCAAAAAGCAGAGGCAAAGAGGGAGATCTTTCCAATTATGGAGTATAGCCAGAGAAAATGCCCAGTGCTGAGATATGGAGTGTCTAGTTCATGAAATAGCAAGGAGACCAGTGTCATTGGATGGAAGAGTATGTCAGGGGTAATAAGGTATAAGTAGACTAGAAAGGTGGAGGATGGGACTTGAGTTATGAAAATCTTTGAATGCCAAACAGAGGATTCTGTATTTATTCCTGAAGGTCAGAGAAAGCCATTGGAGTTTATTGAGTAGGCTGATGACACGGTCAAATCTGTGATTTAGGAAAAACTCACTTTGGCAACTGAATGAAAGATGTATTGGAGTGGGCAGAAACTTGAGGCAGGCAGATCCACCAGGAGGCTATTGCAGTCATCCAAATATGAGGTGATGAGGAGAGAAGGGGGCATATTGGAGAGATCATACAAAGGTAAAATCAACAGGCATTTGGCAACAGATTGGATGTGAGAGGTGGGAGATAGTGGGGAGTCAAGGATGACACCTAGGTGGAGAGCCTGAGGGACTGAGAGTATGGTAACATCCTTGACCATAAAAGGAATGTTAGGTGGGGAGGGAGGATTGGGGGAATGATGTATTGTTTTGAACATATTGAGTTTAAGATGTCTACTGGACATTCATTTTGAAGTATATAAAAGTCAGTTGGAGATACAAGTCTGGAGATCAGCTGAGATGTTAGGGCAGGATAGATAGATTTGAGAATGAGCAGCAGAGAGATGACCATGGGAACTGGGGAGATCACCAGGGGAAGTAGGTCAGAGGAAGAAGAAAAAAGGATCCAGGACAGAGCCACATGTGACATTTTTGGTTAAAGGGCATGATTGGATGGGGAGCCAGTAAAGGAGACTGAGAAAGCCAGATAGGTAGGAAGAGAACCCAGAATGGTCTCCCAAAAACCTAGAGATAAGAACATATTGAGGAGAAAAGGGTGATCAACAGAATCCAAGGCTGAAGCAAGATCAAGAGGAAGCATTGAGAAGAAGCAACTAGGTTTGGTAAGTAGGAAATTGCTTATAACTTTGGATAGGAGAGTTTCTATTCAATGATGAGATAGGAAACTGGATTGTGAGAAGTTTTAAAAAGAATGAGATAAGAGGAAGTGGAGGCACCTATTGCAGACAGCCTTCTCAAGGAGTTTAGCCACAAAGAGATATAGGATGATAGTTATTGGGGAGAGAAGAATCAAGTGAGACATTTTTGAGGATGGGGAAGATATAAGCACGTGTATAGACAGTAGAGGAATAGCCAGTAGACAGGAATGTATTGAAGATAAATGAAAATGTGTGGGTAACAGGGGGAAATTTGTTGGCGATGACAAGATGGAATGGGATTGCTTTTACAGGTGGAGGGATTAGTCTTGGTAAGGAATAAAACCACCTCTTTATGTGAGATAGGGGTAATGAAGGAGATAATGGCAGAAGACATCTGGGTGATAGATGATGAGGAAGAAGGAATAAGAGAGATTGTGCTTCAGGCAGTCCTGGGTATACAGGCCCTCCAACCTCTCTTACTTCCTATTCAATTACCATTGAACGTCGTGAATTGCCCTACTGAAGGGTACTAAAGCTTTACTCTCTCAAGATCCTTAACAATATCTAATCCTGGGAACTGCTCACCTCTTTGGGATTCTGACTCTCTGTCCAGAAAAAGGATTCCAAGATGGGATTGGGAGCAGCCTTGACCCTATGTTTTTCATGCACACCCATGGCCCTACTCAGGGGCAGCCCGATGCTCCTATAAGAGAAGACAGGAGGAAGTAAGTACACAGGAAGCTCTCTCCTTCCATCTCGGGCGTTTTGGGAGTTCTCTCTGCCAAATCCTGCCCACCAAGTGACCTGTCCCAGCTAAATTAACACAGCTTAAAGTAGATGAATAGGGGCAGCTAGGTGGCGCAGTGGATAGAGCACTGGCCCTGGATTCAGGAGGACCTGAGTTCAAATCCAGCATCAGACACTCAACACTTACTAGCTGTGTGACCCTGGGCAAGTCACTTAACCCCAATTGCCTCACTTAAAAAAAAAAAAAAGTAGATGAATAGTGGGAGTAGGTGGATTATGAAGAGGCTCTATGAAGGGAGGAGAATCAAGCTGGCCTTTGTGAGATCTTATCCTAGGTACTAAACATGGGAGAAGAGAACATTACCTGAGGAATTCAAAAAGGGGAACTCGGATCTATCATGAGCAGGAATATACTGCAAATGGTTAGAAGGGGCCCCTGAGATTCTTTGCCAAAGCCAAATAATTCTTCTGATTTCCATATAAAATATTCAAATCTTCTTCTGATTTCAAGTGCAACAAGTATTTATTAACCACCTACTGTGTACAAAGCTAGTGGAGAGCTAAATAGCACAGTGAATAGACATATTTACAAGTTCAAATCTAGCCTCAGATACTATCTGCCTGTTTACCACAGTTCCTCATTTGTAAAATGAAATGTAGGAAAAAAATGGCAAACTACTCCAGTATCTTTGCTAAGAAAGCCCCAAATAAGGTCAGAGTTTCACATGACCGAAATGACTCAAGAACAACAAAGCATGCAAAGACCTGTGCTTAGTGAGAGATACAGACTTTAGGTAAAATATCGTCTTGATGCCCAAAGGTTTTGAAGCCTACTTAGATATTCATAATATCACATAATAATACAATAGAAATACATCAGTGCAGTAAAAAAAAAATAATGGCACCTTTCAAGGGGAAAAGTTCACTACCAATGATCAGGGTTGGAGGTAGTATCAGGCAAGTATGCAGGAGGTAACATTGAAACTGGGATTTAATGGTTGGGTACAATTTGATAGGTAGAGAAGGAATGGAGGGCATTCTAAGAATAGGAGAAGGGCATGTCCATGAAAAAAGACATGGAAAGGATATTTGGAGACAGGGTTATATATAGTTTAGTTGAAATGAAAACCTTAAAGAGGGGAATAATGAAATAAGGTTTCTCTTCATTTCTTTTAACCCAGTTATATACCATTATATTCACATTGCACAATCTCATATAATCATTATGAGGAAAAAACCCTCATAAACCCACTTTGCATGGTTGGCATGGTGGAAAGAGTACTGGAATTGATGTCTGGGCATCTAGGGTGAAATACCAGTTCTGCTACTTACTGTCTGTGGAACTTTGGGCAAATAACTCAACTCTTCTGGATCTCATATTCCATGAATGAACTAAGAAAAATACTTACTGGGGTCAGAGTAAGCCAATAGGAATAGACTATAATCAAATTAGTGTAAACAGAAAGAGGGTGGTATTTGATTGCCAATCTATCTCAGTTGATAAGGTCAAGGGAGGGCTCGAATGATTTCTTTTTTTATAAGATTAAATGTTTTCAATAAACAACAATCTTTCTTTTTCTCCCCTCCCCATAACACTCTCCCTACCATTGAAAAAAAACAACAAAACCCATGTAATATATTTGCAGAATGAAGGAAAACAAAGACTCATGTTGGCCACATCCAAAACAATCTCTCAATCTATATTCTGAGTCCCTAATCTCTGGTCAGAAGAGGTCAGCAGGTTTGTTATTTCACTGATCTTAAGTCTTCAAAATTGTTTGTCTTTACAATGTTGTTATCAGGGGGTGGCTAGGTGGTGCAGTGGATGAAGCACCAGCCCTGGAGTCAGGAGGACCTGAGTTCAAATCTGGCCTCAGACACTTGACACTTACTAGCTGTGTGACCCTGGGCAAGTCACTTAACCCCCATTGCCCCGCAAAAAACAACAACAAAAAAAAAAAAAAACCAATGTTGTTTTCATATAAATTGATTTCTTGGTTCTACTCACTTCACTCTGTATCAGTTCTTAAAGGATTTTCCTTAAGTATGGAATTGACCACATCACCCTAGTACTGAAAAAACTCCAATAGCTTCCAACTAACTCTAAGATCAAACATAAAATCCTCTGTTTGGCTTTTAAAGTTCTTTATAACCTGGTCCCTTCTTTATCTTCCCAACATCCTTTCACTTTACTACCCTACTCATAGCCCAGCAAAGTTTCTTTTCTTCTTCTTCGAACAGGGCACCTCATCTCTGTACTCTGCAACTTTTTATTGATTGGTGGAATGCTCTCCCTCCTCACCTTAATATCTGAATTCTCTGACCTTCATCAAGAGATAGTTCATATCCCACTGTCTATAGGAAGCCCTTCCCAGTCCCCTCCCCCGCCCCCCATTAGCAGTGCCTTCCCCTTATTTTGCATCTACTCTGTATGCTCACCATTAGAATGTGGGCTCTTTGAGAGCAAGGAACATTCACTTGCCTTTCTTTTTCTTATCAGGGCTAAGCACTGCTTCTGTTAACATATTAGGTGCTGAATAAATGCTTGATGACCAACTGAACAGGGAGGGTTGGAGAGAGGGAAAAGGTTTGTCGAGAAATTACAGTAACTTTGTTAAAACAAAAAGTATTAATAACATGTTCATTTTTTTTTTAAACAGATGGGAAGGGGGCAGCTAGGTGGCTCAGTAGATGAAGCACTGGCCTTGGATTCACAAGTACCTGAGTTCAAATCCATCCTCAGACACTTGACACTAGCTGTGTGACCCTGGGCAAGTCACTTAACCCTCATTGCCCTGTAAAAAAAAATAAAAAAAATAAACAGACAGGAAGGGAGAGAAGCTCATAGTTCACTCACCTTTCGAAGCTATATCTGATAATGATTAAGACAAAGGTCAGGGGAAGAGCCATCCACAGGTCTTTAGCATGAGGGTAGGTAACCCCATCTGAATCCTCCAAGTCAGTCCATGAGAACTCCTGGGGAATCCAGAAGTCTGGCGTCCAAAACCAATGGTACAGACAGGTCAGCATCCTGTGAGCAAAAGACTGAGGGTTTTATTAGAAATATCCTGACAAGGTGATGAAAATATTGGGGAAGAAACTTGTGAGATGGTTAACTGAGAATCAAGGTACATGGATGATTGATTTTGTAAATAAATAAATAAAAACAGAATAAAATTCATAGCTACAAGGAACATTCAAAAGAATTCAACCCATTTGTTTTACATAAGGGGAAACTGAGGCATAGAATGGTGAAATAACTTGGCCAATGCCATATGGTAAGTCAATGGCAGAGCTGGGTTTGAATCCAGATAACCTGATTATCCTGTCAAGACTGTTGTTATTATTATTATTATTATTTTACTTTTTTTTCTTTTTTTTTCAGGCTGCTTTTTATTATACCTGCTGCCCCCAGGCCAGACAGAAGGCATTGGCTAACTGATCCCCTTCTAACATACTGGATAAATCACCCAAATCTTCCTTGTCATAAAACATCCAGACTTTGTCTAGCATCTACTTTTCCTAGCTTAGCCCTGTCCAAAGCTGCCTGCTCTGTGAGCAGGGGTGGTGATAATGAATTCAATTCCCAGTGAAGGAAAATAGACCATAGAATCACAAAGGTGAGAGGGCACTTAGTGCAGAGAATGTCAGAACTGAGAGGACCTATGAACATGAAATGAGAAGGTAGAGCACAGTAAACAATCAAATGGACCGAAGAAATGCATCAGGCCAAATCCTGATGGGGAAATACAAAAAATGTCATTTTCCCAGCCCAGGTTATCAGATGGAGAAAGAAAGAGAGATCTATGGATGCTAGGGATAGAATCAGACCTGGAGGTCACCATTTGGACCACTCAAGTTCAGAAAAGAGGCTGTGCAATAGATCAAAGAAGAGATCCCAGATGCATTCCAGGGCACTGCATGATGTGAGAAAAACTGCCAGTGGGAAGCTTTGTCACCTACTACCCAGTTCTAGGTCATAGATCCAGGGTAGAGCAGAGAAGGACCTGTATGCAGGGGTGTCATTCAGTACAAGAAGTGATCACAGGCCTCAGGCTATGTACTATGCAAGGAAGAAGTTCAGAAGAAAACAGGAGCTTGGACTGCAGGAACAAAGCTGACTCTCAGTTCCAGCTTCTAGCACAATCTGAAGCCTACAGAAGAATAACCAGGACAGATATCCCAGAACAACGTGGAGCCTGCAGTTCTGTGACTGAACCAACAGAGCTTCCCAAATGATTGATAGTGGCAGAGTCCAACAGCAATCTACTACTTCTCAGATCCAAACCTAGGCCAGGGATTTGCAGAGCTCAGATGGAGGGAAAGGGGTAGTGATCAGACTTTGCCCTGGGTACACTTTGGAAGTACTTAAAACTTTCAGGACTCTAGCTTGAGCTGTCCTTGAAAACACTTAATACTCCCAAGAAAGCAGGAGCAGGACCAAACTAGATATTCCTCCAGAAGTACCCAGAACCTGGTCCTAACATAAACTCTGAAGTCAGGAAGTAGATTAGAAAAAAAAAATAAGCAAAAAAAAAGAAGAATCTCACTATGAAAAGCTATTGTTATGACAGGGACACTCAAGATATAAATCCGGAAGGAGAGAATGACTCCAAAAATCTATAAGCAAAGTCACAAAGAAAAACACAGCTTGAACACAAATTCAACTAGAATTCCTGAAAGAGATGAAGCAAGAGTTAAAAAGAGACGCAAACAATGCTTTTACAAATGAAATGAGAGTACTAGAAGAAAAATGATGAAAAAGAAATGAGAAATTTAGAAAGATAATTAACAGCTTGCTATAAAAAGTACAAAAACTTGCCCAACCAACAAACTCTGAAAATTAGAATGAAACAAATAGAAGCTGATGACTTCATGAGACACTAACAAATAATATAAATAAGTTAAAAGACTGAAAAAATAAAAGTTAAGGTAACTTATAGCAAAACAACTGACCCAAAAAACAGATAAAGGAGGAAAAAACACATTTAAAAATGTTTTTTTCATTTAAAATATTATTTTTAAACTGAAAATTTTCACAGACTTAAAATAAAAAATTTGGACTACATTAAGGCCATGATTTTTAAAATGAGCTTAGGCTTCATATTTCATGGAATCTTAAAACTGTCTAGATGTCTTAGAACCAAGGGGCAAAGTTAAACTAATTTAGCAGTCATCACCCAGGAGAAAAAATAAAACTCCCAAGAACATTATAGGCAAAATTCAGAGCTTCTAGGTCAAAGAAAAGATATTTCACAAAGTCAGAAAGGATTCAAGTACCACGGAGCCATGGATCCAGGATCACACATGATTTAGCAGCTATGCCTATACAGGATCAGAGAACTTGGAATAAGATATTAGAGAAAGCAAAGGATATAAGCTTACAGCCAATAATAACTTATCCACAGAACTGACTAAGTATGTGGGAGGAAATGGACTTTTAATGAAACAGAGACCATCCAAGCATTTCTAATGAAAATTTCAGAGTTGCATAGAAATTTTGAAGCACAAATATAAGAGAAACACAAAAAGGTAAACACATAAACTGATAAAGAACTAAACATGGACAAACCACTTACAATTTAGTGTGATTAAATGATACATGTGTCCCTTTTAAATCTTATCATCATCAGGGATCATAGAGGTTTTCTAATTAGATGAAAGGCCTGAGAGTGGTTCTGTTATGTTTTAATAATATTAAAAGAAGAGTGGAAAGGTAGGAGGAAAAGAGAAATTCATTAGAAAGAGGGAAAGTAAAGGAAAGTTAGGGGAAATTATCTGACAAAATCAGGGTATACAAGTAGAAATCTATATGAACAAGGAGGAAGATGTAGAGGTAGTGAGTGACACTTGATCCTCAGTTTCACTTGAACTAGTCAAAGGAAAGAAGAATGCACACATCCACACACATGCACACAAAGTTGTGTACAGAAGTACATGTCACTCAGCAGGGATATAGGAAAGATGGGAAAGAAAGAAGACGGAGAAATTAGAGGGAGGGTAGATTAATGGAGGAATCAATCCTAAGAAAAGCAAACTCTAGCTAAGGATGTACAAAAAGATATCTTTTTGAGGTAGCAAAGAACCTGAATCCGAGGGGGTGCACATCAATTTGTTTGTTCTATATGGATCTAATGTAGTGTTTCTTTTATTGTTTTGTTTTGTGTGGGGTTTTTTGAGGGGCAATGAGGGTTAAGTGACTTGCCCAGGGTCACACAGTAAGTGTCAAGTGTCTGAGGCTGGATTTGAACTCAGGTCCTCCTGAATCCATGGCTGGTGCTTTATCCCCTGCACCACCTAGTATTATAGTGTTGTACTATAAGAAATAATGGAGGGCCTTTGCCACCAAAAAAAGAAAAGAAAAGAAAAGAAATGATGGAGGGAATGATTTTAGAGAAGACTTATATGAAGTGATGCAGAGTAAAGTGAATAGAACCAGGAGAACAATTTGTACAGTGACAACAACATTGTAGAGATAAACAGTTTTGAAAGATTTAGGAACCCTAATGTTTAGTAATGACCAACCAGGATTTCACAGGACAAATGAAGAAACATGCTACTTTCCTCCCGATAAAGAGGTGAGAGATATGGAGTGCATAATGATACATATACATATACACATACACATATCTATTTGTATGTATGTATGTATATATGTGTGTGTGTATATATTCATGTGTGTATATATGAACACACACACACACATATATATATGGAGGGGGGTTTCCTTTTAGACATAGCTAATGTGGACATTTGTTTTGACTATACATGTTTGTAACAGAGATTTTTGTTTTTCTTTCATTTTCAAAGACAATGTGGAAAGGAAAGAGAGAGTGTGCATGGATTTTTGCTGATTAAAACAGTAAAATTTAATTTTAAAAACACATGAAATGTAAGGGGTAAGAGGGTGCTTAAAATGAAATGCTAGAGGGGCAGCTAGGTGGTGCAGTGGATAGAGCACTGGCCCTGGATTCAGGAGGTCCTTGAGTTCAAATCTAGCCTCAGACACTTGACACTAGCTGTGTGACCCTGGGCAAGTCACTTAACCCCAATTGCTCCACCAAAAAAAAGGAAAAGGAAAAAGAAAAAGGAAATGTTAGAGATGGGAGTTTCCTTAGAACATAGGCAGAGCTACAAAGGTTCTAGACCATAAAATAATAGAGGAGGAATCAAATAGCTCTAGTAAAAAGGAAACTCCCCTCCCTGGAAATGTTTAGTCAGAATCTTGATGACCCACTTGGTGGTGATATTGAAGGAGTTTCTTGTTTTAGGTCAAGGTTGGATGAGACACTGTCTAAGGGCCCTTCTAGCTTTGTCCCCCTAGGCTTTCTCTCAGGGAATCCTAGGAATCCCCCCAATCCTCTCCTTATTCTTCTAAGAACCTATTCCTAAACAATGGCTGAGTGTTGGGTCCAATGTTCTCATCTTCCTGGGACCACAATGTCTCTAAAGGTGCCTCTTTCCCCTTGAATGATTATTTTTTTCAAATTACAGGAAGTGATACAACCAGGAAAGGCATCTGGTGTTGTTCACTAGGAGAGAGGTCATCTATCTTCCATAGAAACACCTTGATTTACCTTCACTGGTATACATGCCTCCTCCCTCTATCCTGAGCATGATCATAGCTTCAAATAGAATGTAAGCTCCTTGAGGGAAAGAACAATTTCTTTGTAATGGTCCTTTGAGCATGACTCAGTCAAAAGTGATTCAGGAGATTTGAGAAGTCTGGCCAAGATAGTTGCCTAAATGGAAGCAGGTAATCTATTATATACCTACTCCAGCAAAAAACCTGAAATTCACATCAAACCAAATAATGACCAATAAACCCAATGAGAAACTGCAATAAGTGCCTTCTTTCATCCCAGTACTGTATGAAAAGTCAGCTAAAAGTCCACAAAAAGTATAAAGGAGAATGCCAGTGAAGTCAGTGACAGAATAGGCAAATAAGGAGGCAGCCCCCTTTTCTGTTTCCAGTGGGCTTTTGGCTGACTTTTTGTGCAGTACTAGCTGAGTGGGATAGATAACATAGTAGATGACAGTCAGGATCCAAAAATATCTTAACAGACTGGAGGATTTGGCTGCATCTAATCAAATGAAATTCAATAGGGAGAACCTTATACTTGAACACCAAAAAATCAACTTCACATTTATAGGAAGGGGAAACCATGTCTAGATAGCAGTTGTGTGCTGCAGTGAATAGAGTGCTGGACTCACGAAGACCTAAGTTCAAATCTATCCTCAAATATTTACTACCGTCTGTCTGCTTCAGTTTCCTCAACTGTAAAATGGGGATGATAACAGCACCTACCTCATAGAGTTGTTGTAAGGATCAAATGAGATAATGTTTCTATCAATAAATGTTTGTTCCTGGACTTTTAAGTCAACTACAAGCTCTTTAATTGTGTGTTAATTGGCAGTCAAAAAACCAATCCCCACCCCCAAATTTTAATCCAATCTAGGACTGCATTAAAAAAAGATATAGCTCTGTGAGACCCTGGGCAAGTCACTTAACCCTCATTGGCCCGCCAAAAAGAGAGAGAGAGAGAGAGAGAGAGAGAGAGAGAGAGAGAGGTTGGGAGGGAGAGAGAAAGAGAGAGAGCTTTCAGGAATTAACTCTGAGGTAATAGGTCTTCTCTGCATTAGTCAAACCACATCTGTTGTATTGGGCCCCACAATTTAAGATGGATATGGATAAGCTAAAGTGTCCAAATGAGGGCAGCAGAATTCAAAGACTTGTATGAGAATCAGTTAAAGAAAAAAGGCATATTTAGTGCAGAAAAGATTTAGGCAGTAAGGGAGGGACTGGGGAAGATGTGATAACCTTCTTCTAGTATTTGAAATACTATCAAATGGAAAAATTGTTCTGTCTGGCATAACAGAGCAGAAGCAGAAGGAGTGAGTGAAAATTGCAAAGAGGCCACTGTAGTGGTGAGATAGGGTGCGGTAGGTGGAATTTCCTCATAATGAGAGCTATCCCATAGTGAAATGGGCTGCCTCAGCAGATGGCAATTCTCCCTATTTGGGAGCCTCAGAGCCAAGGCTGGATGACCATTTCTTGGTGATATTATACTACGGATTCCTTTTAGGTATATATTTCTCCATCCAACTTTGACATTCTGTGATTCCGTGTCCTTGTCTCCTAGGTCTTATTCTCCACATCCAGAAAATGAGTAGATGAGAATAATGGTCCCAGAGAATAATTAATGGCAGCTATTTCTGTCCTTTTGACTAAGAGGTGGGGGAGTTTTTAAGTAAAACAAACAGACTCTACAATCTTTGCTTAACTCTTTTTTTTTGTTCCAAGGGAGGATTCAATGGCTAGTTGGGTGAGGTATCTGGTAATGACTAAAAACAAAAGGTATCAGCTTTTCAAAAAGAAATGAGGGAGGTGGACTGTCCTTTCTTTAACCTCTTTTAAAGAAAAATCACTAACAGAATGAAATAAATGAGTGGATTGGGCTAGACTATCTAAAATCCCTTCCAATTCTAAAACCCTCTGATTTTCCCAACTTAAACACTCATCTTTTCTGGTGTTTTGTTAAGGCTCAGACTGACCCTCTTCTATGAATGCTGAAATCCAATATCCTAAAGATAAACCAGGTCCAGGTTTCTCCTCGATGAGATGAGATGAGATGAGATGAGATGAGATGAGATGAGATGAGATGAGATGAGATGAGATGAGATGAGATGAGATGAGATGAGATGAGATGAGATGAGATGAGATGAGATGAGATGAGATGAGATGAGATGAAATGAAGTGGTTCTTCCTGGTCTCTCCCTACCACTACTTCTCCAACCCATTCCCCTAGTAAGCTCCTCGTTGACAAGAATGAGATCCCTACCTGTACTTCCCCTCCTTACCTCCCCAGCTAGCATCTGTAAGAAGCCAGAGAGGGCAGAGGCTGACAACATTCACAGCCTATTTAGGACACATTTCCCATCCTTACTTTCTATAAGCTCTAAGACTAGTTGGTTCCCTGCCTCCCCAGGGTAATCCATCAAGCTCCTCCCAACTGAACTATAGGAGAATTGTTACCTGGATTCCCTTTTGTCTGATGAAGGGAAGAAGAGAGGGAGGAAGACAGGCAAGAGATTTGTTCTTTCTTGGCTTCCAGTCAGAAATGGACACTGCTTACACTTTTATTCTTTTAACATTTCAATACTATTTCAGTTTTTCAATATTTTAAAAAATAAACATGATGTCCACCCAATTCCTGATTGGCATAATTTAATGATTATGGGTTCAGGGGGATTTGGCTAGAGATTTGGCCTCAAAGTGATAGGGGACATTTTTAACCCTTTAGCAAGAGCTATTATTTGGAGGGGGGAGAAGGAAAGGGAGAAGAATACTTGCCCAGCCCTCCCCAGGAGAAAGTATATGAAATAAAATCATTCCCTAGACTAGTGAGAGGAACCACTGAGACCATACTCCACAGTTCCATGACTACCTCTTTCATGGGATCTCAAAGTCATGAAAATGATAAAGATAAGACTCAGAAGAAGAATCACTTCCATGAGATCACTCAGTTCTAGCAAGAATTGATCATTCTGGGAAGATGACAGAGTAGGTCAGAAATGTCCAGACTCCCCATATTTCCTCCACAAACAGACATAAGTAAAACAGCAAAAAATTTAAAAATAAGTAAAGTAGTTGTCCTCTTTTAACAACTTGAGATGACCCCAGAAAAGACAAGGCCTCTGGGGGGTGAGGTTTGGCCTAAGTGAAATGTAGACACCTTCAGGATGACTATAGAATCAATAAGCAACATAGTGCAGCTCTGTCAGGAAGGAGACTAACTAGGTCTCAAGAAATTCCATCTCGATTTTCACTTCATTTACAGCCTCAAGATATTTGACCTCATAAGCTTTCACCTCACAGACTCAAGAACTTTCACCTCATGAATCTTTACCTCACAAACTTTCATCTAAGGAATAGCAGGTGGCTAAGTAGGGGAAGATAGAAGGACCCCTTGCTGTTTCCAGATGTCAGACCTAGTGGTACTGACCAGATGTGATCCCAGGATGTAGCTGTGGGTGAGGAGGAGTGAACAGATGGCCTGTGAGTACAAGGACTACAGGGAACAAGAACGTTTTTGAGAGATCATGTCTGGGAGCCTGTGGATTGGGGAAGGAGCAGAGTCCCTGAGGTTGAGTCCCCCAACATTATTCAGAAAATAAAAGAAAGGAGGATATAAGGCCTGGAGCAGCATTATCCACAACTCAGGATTAAAATGTGATTATAATAATAAGTTGCTATAAATAAAATAAAACTGAGCAAATAAAGGAAAAAGAGTCCAAGCATTTTATACTTTGGTATAAAAGAAGATTTGGGTTCATATTCAGAGGAAGATAGTGAGGATAAAAAAAGCCACTCCTATAACAAAGAGCAACATCAAATGGTCACAAGACCAAAAATAATTCTTGGAGGAACTTAAAAAGGAATTCAAAACTCAAATAAGAGAGATCAAGGAAAATTTAGGAAAAAAATAAAAGCAATCCAAGAAAATAATGAGAAGAAAGTCAAACAACTGGAAAAAGAGATACAAAATGTTAAGGAAGAAAATAACTCCTTGAAAACTACAAATGGGCAAAGGGAATCAAATGACATTATAAGATACCAAGAAATAATAAAACTAGAAAAATAGAAGAGAATCAGAAACATCTCATTAGAAAAACAACTTATCTGGGCAGCTAGGTGGCACAGTAGATAGAGCACCGGCCCTGGAGTCAGGAGGACCTGAATTCAAATCCGGCCTCAGACACTTAACACTTACTAGCTGTGTGACTCTGGGCAAGTCACTTAACCCCAATTGACTAAAAAAAATAAAACTTATCTGGAGAACAGATCAAGGAGAAACAATAAAAGAATTGTCAGACCACCTGAAAGTTATAACCAAAAAACAAAATAAAAAATAATCTGGATACAGTATAGCAAGAAATTATTAAGGAAAAATATTGTGAGGTTCTAGAACAAGTGACTAAAATAGAAATAGGAAAAAAAATCTACCATTCACCATCTGTAGGAAATCCTAGGAGGAAAACATATAGGAATAGCATAGCCAAGTTTCAAAACTCCCAGATTAAGGAGAAAATATCACAAACACCAAGAAAAAAACAATTTAAATACTGCAGAAATACAGTCAAGATTTCACAAGACCTAGAATCTTCTACTCTAAAAGACTATGGCCTGGGGGCAGCTAGATGGCACAGTGGTAAAGCACTGGCCCTGGATTCAGGAGTACCTGAGTTCAATTCCGGCCTCAGACACTTGACACTTACTAGCTGTGTGACCCTGGGCAAGTCACTTAACCCTCATTGCCCTGAAAAAAAAAAAAAAGACTATGGCCTTAGAACTTAGTCTTAGAATATTATATTTTGAAGAACAAAAGAGCTGGGGTTGTGTCCAAGAATAACTTACCTAGCAAAGTTAAGTGTAATCCTAAATGGGGAAAAAATTGATATTTTATGAACTAAAAGATTTTCAGGTATTTGTAATGAAAAGACCAGAACTCAATGGAAAATGGAATATAAAAGATCCAGAAGGAATATAGAAAAAACTGTAAAGACTATTTGTTGTTTCCAGGGTTGAGCAGGGGGAGGGAGGAGAAGAAAAAGAAATTAAGAAAAACAGAAATTAACATGATGACTTTGTTGGATATTTGAAGGGAATAGCAAGTTGTATATGCCAGATTTGTAGTTTCATGGACAATCATCCTTTTTATTGTACTATGTTCTGGAAATGTGTGTTTTATTCCAAAGATTAAAATTAAAATAATTTTTAAAAAAATAATGATTCCCAGGTCTCCAGGATCCAAGTCCAGACCCCTTCCTACTATTCCAACTCTGCTTTTCATGCCCACTAGAAGACCACATTCTCCCTGCCCTCAAGGGTGCCCCACTGGCCACATGGCTCCTGTCCAAACTTTCATTCTTGGCCTTCAAAAGGCTATTTACTCTGTCCTACAAACACACACACACACACACACACATACACACACACACACCCTTGCCAGAGTAGAAAGAAAACCTAATGTTAAGGAAGAAAATGGGTTTAAGTCCAGGATTTCCTACTTCTTAGCTGTGTGACCTTAGGCAAGTCATTGAGCTACAGTTTCCTTCTCTGTAAAAAGAGGAGGTTGAATAAGAATAACCTCTAAAGTCCCTCCCAGATTTATATCCTATGTCCTATGATCTCCCACCCTTCTTCTGTGCCAATCTATGTCCCCTCCTCTCCTCTAAGAAGTCCTCCCTGGTTATCTGTACCCAATTCTACATCTCTTGAGTAAACCTGGCATATGGTATATAGAGTGCTGGGCTTGGAATCAGGAATACCTGGGTTTAGATTCTGCCCAAGCTACATTTTTTTTTTTTTGGCGGGACAATGGGGGTTAAGTGACTTGCCCAGGGTCACACAGCTAGTAAGTGTCAAGTGTCTGAGGCCGGATTTGAACTCAGGTACTCCTGAATCCTGGGCCGGTGCTTCATCCACTGTGCCACCTAGCTGCCCCCCCAAGCTTCTTTTTAGGTGTATCACTCTGGGCAAGTCATGTAACTTCTCTCAAACTCTATTTCATCATATATAAAATGTAGTAATATTCTATTATTGATGATAATAAATAATGACTGTGGCCCTTACCCCTCAGAGAAGGTAGTTGTGAGTTAAGGATTTTCCTTGCATGCCTTAAAAAAGCCAGATCATAGGACAGCTAGGTGGCACAGTGGATAAAACACTGGCCCTGGATTCAAAAGGACCTGAGTTCAAATCTGGCCTCAGACACTTGACACTTACTAGCTGTGTGACCCTGGGCAAGTCACTTAACCCTCATTGCCCTGCAAAAACAAAACAAACAAACAAAAAAAGCCAGATCATAATTTTTGTTATCTATGGCTTCAGTTTATAGGAGGCTGCTTTATGGTGATTCTTAAGACATTTCCTATATCTGGAGGCATAAGTACTACCCTAGAAGGGTGGGGCTCATGGATAGGCAAGGTCCTTTTACACTCAGCCCCAACTTAACTAGAACCATAGCCTTCACTCCTCAGAGGTATTAGCAATATTTCATCACCACAATAAATAAATATTAGTGAAAATGTATACTATGTAAAATTTCTTCTTTTTACCTCTTTCCAGGAAGCATGATGTGTTCTCCCTGGGTATGTGTCTCTCTGTGTCTCTATCTCTCTCTGTCTCTGTGTCTCTCTCTCTTCCTTTCTTTCTCTGTGTCTGTATCTCTGTCTTTCTCTGACTATCTCTGTCTCTCCCTCACTTTCTCTTTCTCTCATACTCACAAAGACATCAGGAATTGGGGGAGAGAACAAGGAAAGGGGAGACTAAAGAAACAGCTACACAAAACTTCTTTAGCTGCAGGGATGGAAATGGGAAAGGCAGGAGGAGCAGTGCTGTGATCTGGGGGTCCTAGAAACCTATACCTGCAAGTAACTATGAGAAAAATATCACCAGCCTAGAAAGTAACACCTCCCCAAGAGGGCAGCTGATGTCCAAACACTGCCTCCTGGCTTACTACCAAGACAATCATGAAAAATCACTCCCTTCTCTGGGTGTCACACAAGACCTGTAACGCTGGTGTGTTTGAGTGTGTGTAAAAGATTCAGAAGTCATAAAAATAAGGCAAAGAAAGAATAGGAAACTTGCAAGGCTGGGGAGAGAAGCAGAGTGTGTGTGTGTGTGTATGTGTGTGTGTGTTGGAGGGGTGGGGATAGCACATGGTTTGAAGCACCAGATACATTTAGCACCAGCAGAAACAGAAAAGGCCCAAGCTTATCACCCTTGTGGTGTCAGAGCTGAAGCGGGTGGGGAAAAGCTATGGCTTTGTATGTGCCCTGGAGAAGCCCTTAAGAAAGGATCTTGAAACACTAAGGAAATGGGTAGGAGTTACTTACGGGCTAGAGCAGCAAAGACAGAGGGGCAGATGTTGAGGGGCAGACCTTTCCTGTGATCACCCGGCTCAGGTTGGATAAGTTTGGGAGTCTCTCCTGCCCAGGCAAAAGGATACTTCCTCCTGCAAAAACATAGAATAGGTTATATCAGACCTCCCTTTCTTTGCCACTCAGAAGTAGCTCCAAGAGAAGAAGGGAGGAGATGGGGCGGGCCCTGGTAGACAGCCAGTGCCTAGGGCCGTGGGAGGCAAGGGGCCAGAGATGCTTGGGATGGGCCTCTGAGACAAGAGCTGAGGGGAGTGAGGTGGCATGGATAGGCAGGGACAGAGGTTAAGGAATAGCCTAGGTAGGGCTCTAAGCTGGGTGGAGAACTGGTGCTGTTAGGGGGTGGTCAGAAGAGAGGAAAGCACAAGGGGCCAATGTTGGAGAAGGAAAGAGATGAAAGATAGGGTTTGGTCAGGGGTTGTGGTGAAGCCCTAAACTCCTACAATCCATTGTAGTACTTGGGCCATTATACCTCTGGATTGTCACTGGCTACAGCTCTCTTCCAGTCACTTAACAGGGCCAGACCCGAATGTACCCACATGCTCCCAAAACATTCCTTTGGGGCTTCCTGAGCTAGCAAGGTGTTCTAGCCCTATCTTAGCCTCCCCCAAAATAGCTCACCTCCAAGTCCTTCTCTCATAACCCCTTAATACAGGGTCACTGCTCCTTCACCCCATCTCCATCACCAAGGCACTCAGCCCCACCCAAACATAGAACCTTTTAGACACCCATACTCTCTATGTTCCCAACACTCATAACCCACTGACCCCCAAAGAGAACTTCTCCCACCTGCTCCCAACTTGACACCCCTTCATATTAATAGCTTCTTTCCACTCACATCTCCTCCCTACTTCCTTTCCTCTCCACCCCCCACATACACTGATGTCTTCTCAGAGCTAGCTGTTCCCCATATAGGAGGCAGTGGACAGTATCACCCCATCCTACCTAGACACAGATACACTGCCCCACTATCAATCTCACACCCCTGAACACATATAGGAGCACCTACAAATGCACAGAGGTACATGCAAACCCAGACTATTTGGCTCAGGCCCCAGTCTTTCTCTTTTCCTCTCTCTCCTTCCATTTTTTTTTTTTTTTTGGTGAGGGAATTGGGGTTAAGTGACTTGCCCAAGGTCACACAGCTAGTAAGCGTCAAGTGTCTGAGGCTGGATTTGAACTCAGGTCCTCCTGAATCCAGGGCCAGTGTTCTATCCACTGCGCCACCTAGCTGCACCCTCTCATTCCACTTTTGATCAAACTATGAAGTGTCGAAAGCTAGCAGCTACCACCTGCCTTCTTGATCACGAATCAAGGACAGAAAGGCTATCTCTACTCTTCTTTCATCTCTCTTATCTTGTTCATGAGGTCCTTTTTCTTCTCTCTTCCAAACTCCCTAATTTCTGCCGAAGGTACCACCCCCCTTCCCATTTTCTCCTCAACTCCTCTCTTTTTCTCACCTCTCATCTCCAATCGATTGCCAAATCTTGCAATTTTTATCTTTTTATCTTTCCTATCT
Organism: Dromiciops gliroides; assembly: GCF_019393635.1. NCBI lineage: Eukaryota > Metazoa > Chordata > Mammalia > Microbiotheria > Microbiotheriidae > Dromiciops > Dromiciops gliroides. Next base: position 47,129,744 of record NC_057861.1, on the reverse strand, counting down.
TTTATCTTTCCTATCTAGTCTTTTCTGTCCACTCACAGGTAACAAGTCTAATTCAGACCTTCATCACCTCTCACCTCCTTGGGGTTTCTCTGTCTCATGTCTTTCCCCATTCCAACCAACCTACACACTATTGTCAAAACAATTTTCCTTAAGCAAAATTTTGATCATTTGACTCTACTACTTAATCTACCTTATTGTTGTTCAGTCTTCTCCAACTCTTCATGACCCCTTTTTGGCAAAGATACTAGCATGCTTTGCCATTTCCTTCTCCAACTCATTTTAGAGGTGAGGAAGGAAACAAGGACAATTGATTTGCCCAGAGCCACATAGTTTTGATGACTGCCGCTTTATAGCATAGCTTCAAATTTGGTACAGCTAGCCCACCTTCTTGTGAATTTTTTTTCATTAATTCCCTGGATATTCTTGACTTTTTGTTTTTCCAGATGAATTTTGCTATTATTTTTTCTAGCTCTATAAAATAAATTTTGGTAGTCTGATTGGTATGGTACTGAATAGGAAAATTAATTTAGGTAGAATTGTCATTCTTATTGTATTAGCTCAGTCTATCCATGAGTAATTTATATTTTTCCAATTACCTAGATCTGATTTTATTTGTGCAAAAAGTGTTTTGTAATTGTGTTCATAGAGTTCCTGGGTTTGTCTTGCAAACTCCCAAATTCCTGCAGAAGGTACCACCATTCTTCCATCTTCACCTCATGAGTCCTCTGAAATTTTAGTTGATCATTGTATTGATCTTTCAAATTTATTTGTCTTAACAATGTTGTTGTTAATGTATACATTATTCTCTTGGTTCTATTACTTCACCATATATGACTTCTATAAGTTTTCTGGTGTTTTTATGACACAATCCCCTTCATGCTTTCTTACAGCACAATAATATTCCTTTTATTTATCTATAACTTCTTTAGTCATCTCCCAAATGATAGGCACTCCCTTTAGCTTCTAGTTCCTTGCCAAAAGGAGCTGTTATCAATATTTTCGTACATATGGAGTGTTGAGTGTATTCAGAGGAGACTATTACCTCTGGTGTGATGGCTGCTGAGCCCTTTTCAGGACTGCATTCCCCCTTTGGTGTCCACATGATTCATTCAAAACTCACCTGTGGCTCTAAGAAGTTGTAGTATGCACAACAGCTACACCCTTTTGGCAGTAAACCCTTTCGGGAGACACCAAGGTCATCCACTGTATACCCAGTCATCACCAATAGACTTTGGTATCTTTGGAAGACAGAGTTCTCTTAACTCTTCCTTACTTAAATCTAATTTATGTTCAAGTCAAAAGACATCACCCATACAGTTTTACCATTTTAACCTATCTCAGAGTCCCATGGCAACAGGAAAGTGACAAAGCAGCAGGGCAGACACACTGGGAGCTATAGTCACAACCCTGCACACAGGCAGCCCAGATCACAGGGGTGTCTTCTCACTGGAAGCAGCAGTTAGATTAAAACAGCCCTCTGAGTGTCTGAGCAGCCTTTTTCTTTTTCTTTTCATTTTTGTTTTGTGGCGCAATGGGGGTTAAGTGACTTGCCCAGGGTCACACAGCTAGTCACACAGGGTCACACAGCTAGTAAGTGTTAAGTGTTAAGTGTCTGAGGCCAGATTTGAACTCAGGTCCTCCTGAATTCAGGGCCGGTGCTTTATCCACTGCGCCACCTAGCCACCCCTGAGCAGCCTTTTTAAGGTCTGTACTGCTCTCCTCCTGGCCCTGAGGAAGGAACTAGAAAAAATGTCCTAAAATTTGCCTTCTTCCCTTAACCTAACCCTGACCTACTTATCCCAGCATGCAGGGATCCTACTTTGTGGTCTAAACAAAAAAAAGTACAAAACCGTTTGCAAATATGACTCCACTCACCCAATGGTATGAGGAATGTGTGGATGGACAAGTCAAAATCCAATAAATCTAAAAGTTGAACAGCTTTTGTTGTGAGAGAACTCAGCAGGTATTGCATCCAAATAGCAGTCTTGTGTGAAACAAGACTATTGAATAAAGGCCAGTTTACCTAAGTCAGAGCTGTATACACATTTTTCTGGAATGCCCACAGTGAAGGGGAGTACAGTAAAGCTAGTGTAGATTTCACAATCAAAACTTGTCAACAAGCTTGTATGCCCACCAAAATGAGTGAATGACATACTCCCAGCAATACAATGTCACTTGAAGGAAAGTGCCACACTATCATCATTAGTGCATATGTTCCCACCATGACAAACCCTGATGAGGTAAAAAAAAAAAAATTATGAAGACCTGGAGAGCCTCATCATCAACGTGCCAAAAGAAAACAAGCTTATAATTCTGGGTACCTTTAATACAAGAGTAGGAATAGACTACCAGATATGACAGGAAATCATTGGAAGGAATGGAGTCACAGATGGCAACAGCAATGGTCACTTACTACTGAAGACTTATTCATCTCATGATCTTCTCATTGCCAGAATTGTCTTTTGTTTACATACATGCAATAAAACTTTGTGAATGCATTCCTGCAGCAAACATTGACATTTAATAGACTATGTCATTGTAAGGAGAAGAGACAGTCAGGATGTGAGTGTTGAAGGCAACGTGTGGTGCAGAGTGCTGGACTGACCACAGATTTATCTTCTCCAAGCTAAATGTTCACATTCTTCAACAAAAGCCTCAGTCCTGAGGCAAGACAACTACCAGAAGACTTAATGTCAACATATTAGAGTGTTCCTCTAAGCAGGAATGTGGAGGGAAAGCTAAGCCAACACACAGTTGGCAACAATGCAGCAGAAAAGGAGTGGACAGCTTTCAGAGATTTGGTGTACAGCATTGCATTTACACATATGGGCCAGAACCCTCACAAACATCAAGATTGGTTTGACAAATATTATGAGGAAATTCAGAAGCTGCTAAACAAAAAACAAGAACTTTACAGTTTACTAACAGAATAGTTCATCTATCTCCAAAAAGGCAACATTTAACTAAGTAAACTAACTAAGTAACTAAGTAAAATGCAGATGAAGCTTAGAAAGATGTAGAATTCTTGCCTCAGTAAGAAGACAGATAAAATTCCATTTTACTCTAATAATATCAATCCAAAAATGCTTTTATGATGTCCTGAAGGTTATTTAAGGGCCAAAGATCTATGGTACATCACAACTACTAAGAGCTGATAGAACTATATTGTTTCTATGACTTATTTTCTTCATTCTCTAAAATTCAGGTATTTGGTCTCTAAACTTTCCCCTCACTTTCTTCATTATTTATCATCCCTTTCTGTCTCCTTTATAATATTTTTCTTTGATTCATTTTCATTATTCTTATTTATTCCTTCTTTAATTTCTATTCTTTTCTAGTTCTTATTATTTTCTAGTTTCTAAGATATTGCCATGTAGATCTAACTCCTCAGACTCCTTTTTCTGTTGTACTTTACTCTCAGAAATACTAATTCCTACAGGTAATAGGATATTATCTTGTGGTAGTGATTTTTCTATGTCCATGATGCCATTATTAACTTTTGCCCCACCCTGTTCATTTTTGTCCTCCCAATCTGCCTGGTACCATGCCCTCATATTCTTCAAGGTGTCTGTTGCCCTTAGGAACTCTGATTTCCCTTCTCCTGAGGCAAGAGTAGTGGTTTCTATCCAAACTGAGCCCTGCATATTTTACCTATTTTATGCTCATGGTCTCCCTATATAGAAAATCTTCTCACATTAAGAGCATTCATCAATAAAACACCTTCGTACCTAAATTCTCTCTTTTCCCCCTTTTTCAATACCTCCCTTTGGCTCCTTGCTTATTCTCATGAAGACTCTCTTCCCAACATACTGTAGAAGTTATTTTTTTCACTGGTGGCTTTTGACTTGGTAAGAGTACATTACATACTTCCCTCTATCTTCCTCCTGCCTCCTCCCCTTTTATGTGCCCTTTCATTCTGTTTAATCCCTCTAATTCACCTATAGGCAGTGTGTTGTAAGGTTTAATTCGTGATATTTCTGACCTGTTTCTCAACCATTACTTCTCTTTGTTTTCTGCTTTCACTCTTATCTCCTTCCGTGTCTTTAGAAAGAAACATCTTACTGTTCTCTTTTTCATTTTATTGTGGTCATCCTTGGTGGCTGTATTTGTTTACCTTCCTTGAACATCTGTTGTCTGAAGTATTTGAAAAGAAAGAAATTTCTTCAGATCTAGTTTTCTTTCTAGGTGTGCCTCAAATTTCTTTTCTTTATTGAAAATCTAGGGGCAGCTAGATGGCTCAGTGGATAGAGCACTGGCCCTGGAGTCAGGAGTACCTGAGTTCAAATCCGGCCTCAGACACTTAATACTTACTAGCTGTGTGACCCTGGGCAAATCACTTAACCCCAATTGCCTCACTAAAAAAAAAAAAATCTATCTCTTTTTTTGTTGCTCTCTTGTGGAGGGGGGAGGGAAGGATGGGAGAAAGAAAGAAAAATTTGGAACTCAAAATCTTATAAAAAACAAATGTTGAGTGACCCTGGGCAAGTCACTTAACCCCCATTGCCTGGCAAAAAACAAAAAACAAAAAAACAAATGTTGGAAACTATCTTTACATGTAACTGGAAATACTATTAAGATTGAAAAAATAAAATAAAATTTTAAAAAGAACATCTATCTTTTTTCTTAATGAATGAACTCGTATTTACAAAGGTGTATCACCTTGGGTCTTGATCTCCTTTGCTCTTTAAAACTGGCACACAGTAAATAATTAATATTTTTGTTTCCTATTTTCTTTCCTTCTAGTAGAATTCTTTTTTTTTTGGTCTTTCTAACTGCTGACTTCAAAATTAATGTTAGAGCTGACGTCTGTGCTCTTCTGGAGGCAACGTCTAGACTGACTTTGTGTCCTTTAGGTCTTTGTTGCTTCTTTCTCAGAATATTGAGTGTTGTAGTATAACAAGATGTCTAGTACAGTTCAGGCTAAAGATCTTCAAACTTTCAGAGTTCTAAAAATTGCCCAATCCAAGAAAAAGTTTGTTTTCTACACTCCTGATATGAACTTTGAAAGTTCTCATCTGAGTTTAGGTTTTAACAACATACCTGTGTGCTTGCCACCTTTGGAGTTTCAGTGGACTGCTATCATACTCAACTAATATAAGCCAATGGCAAATCACTACAAGTTCATAGTAACAGAAATGCAAGCTACCCTTTGGTTTATAATTTTTGCCCTGGTTATTCAACTGCAGGCTTCAGACTGGGGCGGAAGCTAAATCTGAGATCATTCCCTCCTGCTGTGTTCACACGGATGTTGCTTGCTTATGAACTTGCCTCTTATCAGTACATATCCTAGAGCCTATGACATATTCATTTTGAAATGTCACCCTTAAGTAAAGGTTCCCTCTTTAGTTTGCCCTAAATCTGTGACCCAGAATTAGCTATGAGTTAATGAGCAACAGAACTGCTAGTTGGCATCTGTTCCCGAATCTGTCACAAGTTTAAGTTCCTCTGTACTGGGTTTGGGACCTCTTCCTGCCCTAACACATAGTCTATCCCTGTATTAGAGTGCTCTTCATGACTGTTCCTGGATAGACTCCATTCTGAATGTTTGGAGACTTCTAGGACCAACTTCTTATGCTGACATGGGCTAGAGAAATGGCTCACTGTGATTTTTTTTCTTGAATTTCCTAATAAGGACTCAATCTGGTATACTTTCTGGATCTTTTTGGAGGAGTTCTGGGGTATGGCTCAGTTACACTTTTTTTCCTGCTTCTGTGAGATCTTGGCTTCATCTCCTTCACTTCCATTAGAAAGTAAATACTTGATTTTCATTTAATCCTTTATGAATTCTTGTTCATATTTTCCTGTTAATGTTTCTCTTAATTCCAAGTTTTCTGTTTCAATGTTTATATTCAGCTCTTGCCTTTTCATCAGCAATGCTTGAAAGTTCTCTATTGTATTAAAAATCCATTCTCTAATACCCTCACCTCCATTAGATAGATGTTCTGGGAAAGGTATTCTTAATTGTAAGCTCATATCTTTTGTCTTTTAGCAATTCATATTGCCAAATATGCTCCTTTTTAGAGCTGTCTGCTAAATCTTCTATGAACCTGCCTGTAGTTCATTGGTACTTGAATTATTTCTTACTGTTTTTCTTTAACCGAAAAGTTCTGAATTTTGGCTATGTTCATTTTGGGGTTATTTTTGGTGATTCATTCTTTCTATTTTCATTTTGCCCTCTGCTTCTAAGAGATATAGGCAGTTCTTTCAAGGATTCTTGAATTATGATGTCTAGGCTCCCTTTTTGATCATGCTTTCTAGTGATTCTTATATTATCTAGGCTAGCAATTCTTACATTATCTCTCATCTATCTGTTTTCTAAGACAGGTGTTTCTGAGATGATACTTACTATTTTCATCTATTTTTCCAGTCTTTTGACTTTGATTTAATATTTCTTGTTGTTTCGTTGAGTCATTACTTTCTATTTGGTGCATTCTAATGCTCAAGTCTATTGCTTGGGTAAGGTTTTGAACCACTTCTAAGTTATTTATTTTCTTTATCAGTTCTTTCCTCTAGCACTGTCATTTCCTGCATATAATCATTTAAACTGTTTTTTTTAATTCTCATTCCTTTCTTATTTAAATTCTATTACAACCTATTTCTAAGCTATAACTTTGTGTGAGGTATTACTTGTGTTTTGGAGCCATTTTTATTCTTCTGAGTTTGTGTTTTGGGTGTTCTGTCACCATAATAATTCTCAGCAGTGGTATTCCTTATTATTTCTCCTTCCCTCTTTCCTTTATATCTACATTTCTTTCTTTGTTTCTTTCATCCCTTTTTATACCCCTCCTTCCTTCCTTTCTTCCTTCCTTCTTTCTTTTATTTCATTTGGCTTTGCTTCCTCACTTCAGACTTTGAGTTAGGGCCAGCCTACATACACTTCTGGAAAGAGTGTTTAAGCTGTTTGGTTCTGGTTTTTGTTCTGCTAGATTCTGCTATGGTTTTTTCTGTGTTTAGTGTTGTGTTCTTCAAGGAAAAGCTTCACCCAGGGGTCAGTAAGTGATCAATGCTCCCTGAACAATCTGATTCTGGACAAAGTCTAATCACTGTTTTCCTAGTCTGAGCTTTGCAAGCTCCTGATCTCTGTTTGGATCTAATGATAAAGAACTGTGGGCTCATCCCTGTTTGGAGCTCTGGCTCTATAGTTGGCTTCTACTACCCTCAGGTAGCTGCAAGGCTCTGAAAATTCAGAAAGTGAAAGAGAACTTCAGGCTTGGCTCTACCTTGGTTATTTTACTGCTGGATCCAGACTTTCCTGAAGCCTGGATCTATGATTACACTGTGCTACCAGGGACAAATCCATACTGTTTCAATTTCCTGTATAGTACACAGTCCCAGGCGCAGCACAGTTCCTTTCCATAGACTATTCTTCACTAGCAGGCAGAGATTCCCTGCTCAGTCCACACTAGATCTATGACAAGAAAGTGAATTATGGGAACATACAAGAAAAGGTTGAAACAACAAAAATATCAAAAGAAAAAAATCTTCAATAAAATCCTAGCAAGAAATAAAAATAAATCAACAAAATATCCTAAAACAGGGAAAAAGGAAAACCTAAAAAAATACAAAGCTCTCTTAACAAATATTATTAAACTAAGAAGAGTGAATCGATGCCTTATGAAAGATAGAATCCTCTGGATTCCACAGTAAACAATAAACTCAAGAATGGCTCAAAAGTGTACCAAGAACATAAATACATTATTTATGTACCCAGTAAATAAATTATTGTAGATTTAATAATTCCCTAGAAGAGCAACTGGAAAACCTTCTTGTAGAATATGGCATTTTAGCTGAAACCTGTAGGAAACCAGAGATGACACGAGGATGGAGATAATTCCAGGCATAATAGATAGCTATTAACAATGACTAGAGTCTGAATATGAAGGGTCTAGTGAAAGAAACAGCAAAGAGGACAGTGTCACTGGGTCTTAGAGTACCTAGACATGAGTAAGGTGTAAAAAGACTGGAAAGGAAAGGAGAGGAGTGGAGGTAAGACAGGGGATTAAAGACAGCCACTCAGCAGAACTCTCTCAATAATTCCCTCCAAACAACTCTAAAAGAATGTCTCAAATCAAATTTTGGAGTGGCAGAGCCAACAAAAAGGCCAAGAAGAAACTTTTTTCTGACCTAAGAAAACTTAGAAGGTTGGCAGCAGAGATCTGTGACACTGCAGTGTCTGGTGACACTGCCATCCTGGAGCTCACACATACAGTAGCAGGAATAGCCACAGCAGCAGGAGTTTCAGGAGCTCTCAGCTCAGAGATAGTAAGAGGGTTTGAATACAAGTCAGAAAGAAACTGTAGGAGACCCTTTTCTGGCATTAAGTATAGCTGGTACTGACTGACTGGTAACACTATTGCTCATATGCATATCTGGGTCAGTTTCAGGGTGGAGAGGAGTACTCATGGTTAGCCACAAGGGAACAGGGACCCTGGTTACAATTCTAAGACATAGAATAGTACTGCATTTGTGGCCCCATGGGAGTAGAGACTTTTCCTGAGTAAAGACAAGAAGAGCAGTGCACACTTCTCCCTGATCCACACCACCTTTGAAGCACTGAATACTTCTAGACTCCCAGAACTGGCTCTGAAAATAGTAGCACCAAAAAAACCTAAAGCTTAAAACAGTGCCTCCTCACTCCTAAGCAAGCAGATCCCAACTCTCATATAAATTCAAAGTCAAGAAATGGGCTAGAAAAATGAGAAAACAACAAAACAACAATTGAAGTTGACCATAAAAAGCTATCATGGTAGTAGGGAGCATGTCACAAATTCAGAATTAAAGCAGAAACACCTACAAAGTCTCCAAGAAAAACGCTAATTGGAGACAAGTCCAGCAAAAGTCATTGGAAGGATTAAAGAGGTAAGAGTGGTAGAGAAAAAAATGAGTGATGCAAGAAAATTATGAAAATAGAATTAAAAGCTTAGTAAAAGAGGCACACACACAAATACTGAAGAAAATAGTGCCTTAAAAAACAGAATTAGCATAATGGTAAAAAAAAAAAAGGCACAAAAATTCACAGAAGAAAAGAACCCCTTAAAAAGTAGAATTGGCCAAATGGAGAAAAAGGTACAAAACCTCACTAAAGAAATTAAATGCACAAAAATAAGAATTGAAATAGTAGAAGCTTATGACCCCATCAGACATCAAGAAGCAATTAAAGTAAAAAAAAATGAAAAAATAGGGGGAAAATGAGAAACATCTCATTGAAAAGAAAACTAACCTGGAAAATAGATCCAGAAGATATAATTTGAGAATTTCTGGACTATCTTAAAGCCATGATCAAAAAAAGAGCCTAGACATTATCTTGTTTCTACATGTAATTGGGAAAAATAAAATATTTTTAAAAGCATTTATTAAGTTCCCTACTAGATACCAAAACAATGACCCCATAAGTCCTCACTTTTGCATATGTGTTGGACCACAAGGCTGCTGAGGTACCTATAAACTCTGAGTATTATAGACTATTTTGTTATAGATTCCCAAAACAAAAAGAGAATGTTTGTATTGGGAAACCAATCTAGACAATGAGGGTGAGGCTGAATACAAGCATCTAAGAAACCCTGCTCTACCATACATATAATAATGTCTGGATGTGTATATGTATATACATATATACATACAGGAGAGAAACAGAGAGTTCCAATTGCTTTCCAGAATAGCTAGATAAGTCCAAAATTCCACCAACATTTTTTCCAACAGCCTCTCCAACATTTGTCATTTTTCTTTTTTTTAATCATTTTTGCCAATCTGATGAGTGTTAGATGTTAACTCAGAGTTGTTTTTATTTTAATTTCTCTAATTATAATGATTTAAAGCATTTTATACTACTATTGGTAGCCTGGATTTCTTTCCCTCAAAGCTGCTTGCTCATATAATTTGACAATTTATCAATTGGAAAATGACAGTCAAAAATTTGAATCAGTTCCCTACGTACCTCAGAAATAAGATTTTTATCAGAGAAACTTGATGAAAATATTCCTTCTGTTCCCTCTCACAGTTTTCTGTTTCTCCTTTAATCTTAGCTGTTTTGGCTTTGCTTTTGCACAAACTTTTTAATTTGATGTAATCAAAATAAGCCATTTCACTTCCTGGGAACCTCTCAATCTTTAAATTGGTCATGAACTCTTCATCTATGCATAGTTCTTCTGAGAGGTAATTTCTTCCATGCTTCTCTTATGCCATCTTTATAAATAAATTATGTACTAATTTGGGAGTTTATCCTGATATACAGGATGAAATGTTAGTCTATACCCAGTTTCTACTAGATTGCTGTCCCATTTTTCTTGAATATTGAGTTTTTGCCTGAATAGCTGGAATCTTTGGATTTATTGCACACTAGGTTACTGGATTCATTTACTTCTGTGCTTTGAATATCAACCATTTCCACTCAATAATCCCTTTATTATTTATTGAGTATAAAAGATATTTTTATGATTATGGCTTTGCAATATAGTTCAAGATCTAGTATTAGTAGACTGTCTTCTTGCCTACATTTTTTTGTGGGGCAATGAGGGTTAAGTGACTTACTGAGGGTCATACAGTTAGTTAAGTGTCAAGTGTCTGAGGCCAGATTTGAACTCGGGTCCTCCTGAATCCAGGGCTGGTGCTTTCTCCACTGAGCCACCTAGCTGCTCCCCTGCCTACTTTTTAAAAATAATTCCCTTAACATCTTTAACCTTTTTTTCTAGTTCTATAAAGTATTTCTCTGTTGTTTGGTATAGCACTTAATAAGCAAATTAATATAGGTAGTATTATCATTTTTATTATATTGGCTCAACTTATTCATGAACACTCAATATTTCTCTATTTATTATATTTCCTCAACTTACTCATGAACAATTAATATTTCTCTAATTATTTAGATCTATCTTTTTGTAGAGAATGTTTTATAACTATGTTTATATAGTTCCTGTGTGTATCTTGGAAGTTATGCTCTTTAGTATTTCATGCTATTTATCATCATTTAGACATTTCAGTCATGGACTCAGTGACTCCATTTAGGGTTTTCTTGGCAAACATACTGGAATAGTTTGCCATTTCATTATTCAGTTCATTTTACAGACGAGGAAGCTGAGGCAAATAGGTTAAATGACTTGCCCAAGTTCACATAGCTAGTAAGTGTCTGAGATGAGATTTGAACTCAGGAAGATGAGTCATCCTGACTCCAGGTCCAACACTCTATCCACTGAGACATCTAACTGCCCATTTAAAATAGTTTGCCCATTTTAAATAGAATTTTTCTTTCTATCTCTTCCTGCTAGATTTTGTGGTAATATAGACATGTTGATGATTTGTGGGGGTTTATTTTATATCCTAGAACTTTGCTAAAGCTGTTAATTATTTTAATCTTTTTTTAGTTAACTCAGTAGGGTTCTCTAAGTAAACTGATATATCATCTGCAAAAGATGGTACCTATGCTTATTCCCTCAATTTCTTTTTCTTGCTTATTGCTATACCTGGTATTATTAGCACTATACTGAACAGCAGTGATGATATTGGACATACTTGTTTTACCCTTGATGTTATTGGAAAGGCAGAGCTCTAATTTATTCCCATTACAGATATGCTGGATTTTGGTTTAAGATGGTGCTACTTATCATTTTAAGGAAAGTTCCATTGATTTTTATGCTTTCAAAGAGCAGGAATTCATATAACATCTTAACAAAAGGGTTTTTTAATTTATTGATATAATCATATGATTTTAATTTTTTTGTTAATATGGACAATTTTATTTATAGTTTTCCTAGCATTGACCCAGTCTTGCATTCCTGGTACTAATCTAGCCTGGACATATTGTATAATATTTGTAATGTATTGTAGTCTCCTTGCTAGCATTTTATTGAACATTTTTCATCAGTATCCGTTAGGGGGGCAGCTAGGTGGCGCAGTGGATAAAGCACAGGCCCTGGATTCAGGAGGACCTGAGTTCAAATCCAGAATCAGACACTTGATACTAGCTGTGTGACCCTGAGCAAGTCACTTAACCCTCATTGTCCCACCAACCCCCCCCAAAAAAAAACAAACAAAAAAACAAAAAAACCCAACATCCATTAGGGATATGTCTAGAGTTTTCTCAGTTTTTACTCTCTCTAGTTTAGGTATCAAGACCATATTTATATTGTAGAAGGAATTTGGTAGGAACTTTCCCTCCATCCTTTTTCCCAAATAGTTCATCCAGTTTTGGAATTGTTATTTAAATGTTCAATACAATTCATTTTGTATCCATCTGAACTTGTCCCCCCCCCATCATTTTTAGTTTAATTCTAATTTATTCAGTTTTTCCTAAAACAGGATTATTGCCTATTCTGATAATTGGGCCAATTATATTTTTCTAAATGCCATCCATTACATCTAGATTAACAATTCTGTTGCCATGTAATTAGGTGAAATAACACCAGACAAGTTCTTCTATTTCTTCTTTACTGGCTATGAATACATTTTTTCATGTTTTATGCTAGTAATTTAGTTTTCTTCTTTTTAAAATCAAGTTAGCTAATTGCTTTATCTCTTGTATTTTTGTGTGTGTTTTTTTAATCAGCTCCTAGTTTTATTTAATTCAATGAGATTTGTCTTTTGCTTTCAATTTCATTAATCTCTTTGATTTTAGGAATTTCTATTTTGGTGTTTAATTGGGTGCTGTTTGTTTCCTAAATTTTTTAATTTCATGCCCATTTTATAGATCTGTTCATTCTCTTTTTTACTAATGAAAATATTTAGAGATGTAAAATTTCCCCTTTAGTACTGGTTGACTACATTCTCAAAATTGTGATGTGCCGTCTCATAGTTACTTTCTTTAATAAAATTACTATTTTTATTATTTGTTCTTTTACTCACCCATTCATTATTTTTTTTAGTTTTCAATTAATTTTTAATCTTTGCTTTAAAGGCCCTTTATTGAATAAAATTTCTCATTTTATGCTCTTAAAAGACACATTTAATGTTTCTGTTTTTCTGCATTTGTTTTTGAGGGTTTCATCCCCTAATACATCATCTGTTTTGTAAAGGTGTGAGATACAGATAAAAAACAGGTATATTCTTTTCTATTCCTATTCAATATTCTCCAGAGATCTAGAATATCTAATTTTTCTGTTTAGGTCCTTAATTTTTTTTGGGAATGGGGATGGGATGAATTTTTCTAGGTTAGAGAAAGATAAATTGAAATTTCCTACTATTATGGTTTTACTATTTCTTCTTATAACTCATTTAACTTTTCCTTTAATAATTTAGGCATTGTGTCATTTGGTATATGCATATATAAAATACATACTCATATATACAATATATAGTATTTACATTTACTCATTGTCTGTGGTACTTTTCAGCAAAATGTCAATTTTTGTAGTTGCTTTGTCTGAGATCATGATTGCTACTCCTGCTGGGAAGGAGTTCTTGAGTCACTGAAATACTAGCACAATGACAGGAAGCTGAACAGATGCAGTGGGTGCTAATATGCCTATTAGGCCACTGGTGTTACATCACTAGAGTTGGAGCCAGGAACACCTGAATGTAAATCTGGCCTCAGGCACTTAAATACCTGTGTGACCCTGGACAGGGCCCTTAACTTCTCTCAGAAACAGTTTCTTCTGTAAAATAAAGATAATAATAGCAGCTAATTCAAAGGGTTTTTGTGAGGATCCAATGAGATAATATAATTCTTTGCAAATTTTAAAGTGCTATATAAATCCTATTTAGGAATCTTCATGTGACCTCACACATAATCACAAATCATAGGATACTGAGGTTACAAAAGGTTCCATATGGAGCCTTATGAAAGTGTGGTTTTAAGGCAACCATCCTTAAGCTTATAGGAAGACAATGTGTCTCTCTGTCAATTATGAAGTAAGAATTTAATTAGTCGTGTGCCATATCAGAATTGCCCCGTTACAGCATGGGAACATTGAGTGACACTGACCTCACATGGGGCCTCTTGTTTGTGTGGTTCTACGGCAACTACCTTTATACTTTTAGATAGACAGTGTGTGTTTGTATCAATCATTCAGCAAAATTGTTTATGTTTGGAACAGACTGCCTCAGTTTACCCAGATAACTTGAGGAGACCCCCAAGTCAAGCACAGACAGATTTATTACATTCTCATGAGAACCAGCAACCTCAATACCAGGAATGAGGACTGCAGTAAGGAGTTCATGCTTTGGATTTTTATAGGAATTTTAAGGAGAGGGAAGTCCCCTTGTGCACTAGGTGAGCTCACAATCTAACATCCAATCCTGTCTCACCCAGGGTGTGTGCTTAGCTCATGATGAAGGTATGGATGCATGTGTTCGTGTTCCAGGAACAAGGGGGAAAGGGGAGGGGGAACAAGGTCAAACTGAGGGAAGGGGAAAGACAGGAAGTAAGGGTACCAGGAGCTGATATCAGGCTTTGGAATGTAAAAGGGAGAGGCAGGAACATCTTCCTGTCTGGTCACAATTAATCCATGATAAGGACTGGGGTTTTGGAATGTATGCAAGGGGGTGGGGGATGGGAAAGGGGTACCTGGCAAGGCCGAAGACATGATTTTTATTACAAGCAGTAAAACTAGATTGGAGCTGACAAACGGTAAGACTAAACAGAGGCAAATGGAACTAACAAGCAATAAAACTAGACAGAAACAAATGGAACTGACTATAACAGAGACTGGGGGCTGGGTACTTTCCAGACCCCATCTTCAGAGTCTAAACTGACTCAAATCCACTTATTCCATACATTTAATTAGTTGTGTGGTGGAATGTGAGACCCTAAAAAACCCAAAAACCCTAACCCCTAAGGAATCTTTAAACTTTAGACACTAAAACCAAAGATTCCTGAAATGAAAAACAATCCCTGTTTCCTACCTCAAGAATTTGTTGTTGCCAGGACACATAGACCAAGGGTCATATAGATCTCAGAATGTTTAGAGAAATTTCCATCTATGATATAAACACCAATAAGTAAATCAAGGTCTGCAAGTATGATATGCAAGTTCTATACATTGGAGATATGGATTCCTTGTATGTCAGTAGGATGTGCATTGCATATCTTACTGATAGCTCATCACTCAAACCCCAAAATACCCCCTCCCCAGTTATTTTGCAATCTCTTTACTTGGCACAGAGCCTTCTTTGTCTGTAACTATATATAAGGTCAACTCTCCTTCCATTCAGGGAGACAGTCTCCATCATGACTCTCTCCCAGCCATGTATTCCTCTCTCCTAATAAGTCTTTATTTTACAAGATTTGCTGTAAGCCTGCCAATTCTTTGGATGAGCCAGTCCCCTCCCACAAGCCCCCCCCCCTTGAAACAGCTCCCATGTCATTTTTGTGCCAAAACACAGAAGGAGTACAGGTAAAAGATTGGCTGCTCATTTGGCCTTGGATTCCCCAGGTGGGATGTAAGCTATGCTTTCTCTATTGTCAAGAGCCTCAGTGGTGGGGCAGCTAGATGGCGCTGTGGATAGAGTACCGGCCCTGGAGTCAGGAGTACCTGAATTCAAATCCAGCCTCAGACACTTAACACTTACTAGCTGTATGACCCTGGGCAAGTCACTTAATCCCAATTGCCTCACTAAAAAACAAAAAAACAAAACAAAAAAAAAGAGCCTCAGTTGCATTGGGCAGGCACCCATGATCTGAGATTAGACTAGCCAAGCTATGTTCAGATTCTTATTTTTCCAAAGCCAGGAGATATCCTGACTTGAGAAATGCTCTGGTTGGGGGTGGGGGGGAGACGGTTGGAGGGTGGGGTGGCTCACCCAAAGAATCCCACCACAGTTGGGCCCACTTATCTGAATTGCCCTATCAGGTGACACTCCAATTGAATCAGGCCTTGAAAGAGAACTCCTTTCTCTAGATGATAACTCTTTCCTAAGAGCCTGCAATATTCCCACCAGAGGGTACTCAGTTCACAAGAGGATACTCAGCTTGCAAATACAGGCTTCCCCATTTGCCACCCCACCAAGGTCAATAGGAAGCTGAGCTGCAAAAGTATCTTTGATCAACTGGTCACATTTGAATTTAATCTAGGGTGTGGGGTTTTTTTCCCCTTTTTTATGTCCTTGACCTTTCTAGGAAAGTCCAGGAGCCTATGGACTACTTTAAATAACATTTGTTATCTATATTCATCATTGAAGGAAACACTAAGTTTCAACTAGAGATGAATGAAAATAACTCACTTCATTGTAGTTTTATGAATATCAAAAGTCATGGAGCCCCTGAAATCTATCTCTAGACCCTAAGTTAAGAACTTCTGATCTACATGATAGAATGCAATGTTGTTCAAGTTATTAAAATATGAAATCTGCTGTCTACCTAAATCAGAGCTCCCACTCCATAGTGGGTTTGACTCTTTCAAGTCAAATTGTAATACTTTCACAGATCCTAAGATTTAGCATGTGGTGATCACAGTTTGTTGCATTTACAATGAAGTGAAAAAGAGATTAAATTGAACATGCTATAGACATCTTTCTCTTAAACCTCATTCCCTGGATGTCCTTTCATTTTCTTCCAAGGCGGGAACTGGAGCACACACACACTTGCAGGTTATGGGAAAGGAATGGGGAGGTACATTCACTCCAATAGAGGATTGTGGATGAAAACAAAATGTGAGAAAGACTATGAGGGGCTTCTCCCCATCTTGGGCTCCAACACTAAAATAGCAATCAGCTTCCCCAGATCACTAGCTGAACAAGATTCACAGTTGCTTGCAGCCTCACCAATTTGCTCTCTCCTCCCAACTTCCCTCAAGGATAATGAGTAATCAAGAAACTAGCATAAATCCCTCTTATCCACCCACTAGTAAACTCTTCATTGTTGTTGTTGTTCAATCTTGCCTGACTATTCATGACCCCATTTGGGGTTTTTCTTCACAGAGATACTGAGGTGGTTTGCCATTTTCATCTCCAGCTCATTTTACAGAAGAGGAAACAGAGTTAAGAAAGGTCAAGTAAGGGGCAGCTAGGTGGCGCAGTGGATAAAGCACTTGCCTTGGATTCAGGAGGACCTGAGTTCAAATCCAGACTCAGACACTTGACACTTACTAGCTGTGTGACCTTGGGCAAGTCACTTAACCTTCATTGCCCCACAAAAAAAAAGAAAAAAGAAAAAAAAAAGGTTGTGATTTTAACCAGAGTCACACAGCTAGTATGTATCTGACTAATATGTATGAGATCTTCCTGACTCCAGGCCCAATGTTGTATCCAGCTGCCTCAAATTCTTCTTTGCAACAGAGCAAAAGTCACCAGAAAGGCTAAAGGGTCAGAAAATTCCATTTTTATCACAGTTCACCCTTCTTATTCTTTATGTTCTTTTGTGATTCAGACTCTTAGAAGAGACAGACAAGTTCAGTGCCCCAACTTATGGCTGGGGCAGGTAGAAGTACCCTTGCCTCTCTTTCTTTATGGCAACAGAAGCTGTGGTTGTTTTGGCTCCTGATGCTGCTGCTGCCACTGTCATAGACTCAAGGAAGTGTAAGAGAAGCAAGGACTGGGGCAGCTAGGTGGCACAATGGATAGAGCACCAGCCAAGGACTTGAGTTCAAATCTGGCCTCAGACCCTTGACACTTACTAGCTGTGTGATCCTGGGAAAGTCACTTAACCCCAATTACCTCACCAAAAAAAAAAAAAAGAGAGAGAAGCAAGGACACTTCACCTACCCTGGCAAGAAATTGGGGCACCATGATAGTGAGGCAACTAGAAGGCAACATACCCAGGGGATATTTTAGTCCCGGGCACAAACAGGGGAGCCTCAGGTAGCAAGTGAAACCACAGGGGGAGTCAGTGTAGCTTTGAGAAGAAAAAATGCAGAGTTGCTGAGATTTCCAGCTATCTTGAATAAAGAACCATGGTGGGCTTGTGAGCTGGAGATTTTTCAATTTGCTAATGAGTCTGAGATAGAGAATGGAAACTCATCACTATCTTTTCAGGTTTTTATTTGAGTTCTGAACCTGAGACAGGAAGTGAATACCTGCCCACCACCCCCCATTAATTTTAAAATTTCATGGCAGGGCATTTAGTTAAGATGCTTCTAGCCACACCTGCAGATCTTGGAAGGTAAATGTGAGTAGGGCTAGGAGATGGACATAAGACACACAATGCAATTTTCTTAAAGTACTTTGTTCTTAAACATCTTCAACTCGATGTGTCCAAAATAGTAATCATTGTCTTTTCCCCTAAACTGTTTTCCCCTGCTTCCTTCTCTATTACTGTAGAGGGAAACCTCAGGCTCATAATTCAGTAGTCATTCTGGACTCCTATCTTTCACTACCCATATCCAATCTAGGGCCAAAGTCAGTCAGTTTTACCTTTACATTGTGGGGACCAATTTTTAATTGGGGAGTGTGAGTGAAGCAGCTCGCCGCAATATTGGGGCAAGGAAGGAGACCGGCAGCCTCCCTCAAAACAGAGCAGGATTTATTTTAACAAGAACGAACTTAAAAAAAAAAAAAACACAAACAGGATCAGTAGGATCAAGGTGTATGGAGCAAACTGCCTCAGTTTACCCAAATAACTCGAGGAGACCACCAAGTCAAGCAGAGACAGATTTATTACATTCCCATGGGAATGGGCAAACTCAATGCCTGAGCCCCACTAGCTAATACATGTCTTGAGCTTTTATAGGGGAAGTCCCCACACACACTAGGGCAAGCTCACAATCTAACATCCAATCCTGTCTCACCCAGGGTGCGTGTTCAGCTCCTGATCAATGTATGGAGACATGCATACGTGTTCCAGGAACAAGGGGGAAAAGGGGAGGGGGAACAAGGTCAAACCAAAGGAAGAGGAAACAGGGGAGTAACAGTCAGATGTTTCAGATCTCACAGTTCCCACTGAGTCAGTGAGGGAGTCCCCTCTCCCGACCCCTGTCTCTAAAGATATTCAACCTGAATAACAGGAAGAGTCACTCAGGTGCTTCAGCATTGTTCTGTAGTCGTGTTAATTCTAGAAGGATGACAGGGTTAAAATTTATCTTCGGCTATGTTGGGAAGAAAAGAATAATCCATTGTTGGGACCCCAGGGCCAAGGGGATTCTGCTCTGAGAAAAAGAGACATGTCACTTTACATCTGGTCTCAACTTAATTGCTGCATCCTGTGCCGAGCCCTGTCCTTTCTTCTTGAGTCCCGAGTATTGAATTGGTGGGCAAACTCCCTGACCCACTCAACAGGGACTGGGGTTCTGACACATGATGGATTGCAGACAAAACTAATATGTAGCTGACAAGTGGGGAGACTGAGCAGAAGTAAAAATACTGTTAATTGGCAATAAAACTTAAAGCAGAGAGTGAGAATTTGACAAGCAATAAACTTTTAAACTAACTATACTGGGGCAGGGCTGGGTATCTTCCAGACCCCATCCTCAGAGTTTAATCTGACTCAAATCCATAATCATCTCATACAAAGGGAAAGGAAATAAAATGGGGAAAGGGAAATTATGCAACCTGAAAAATACCACCGCCCAGGAATCAGCTGAGAAATACATAGCAGAGGTCCTGTCACCTTCCAGCTTCCAGCTAGAATGGCGAATTCTCCTCCCCATTCCCAGCAAACCCCACACAGACCCCAGCCAATTGGCTGGCCGCTCTGACAGTCACATGACTGCCCTCACTAGGCTTCCAATCATTATAATTTTGCCAGGCCCATGTAGGCGTCAGCGAGTGGTGATGATGTGAGGTGCCGAGGTTTGTTTTTTTTAACTCTAGCCAAAAGATGGGGTCATAAAAACCTCAAATAACAATTAATTCTTTACAACATCATCTCTCAAACAAAGCCCTCTCTCTCTCTGACACTGCCACCACTCTGGTACAGTCTTTGGACCCACACACTGCACCAGCGTACTTTGAGTCTCTCCCCACTCTAGTCTTCCAATCCTCTATGCAGTCACCAAAATAATTTTGTTAAAGCAGAGGTCTGACCATGTCACCTTCCTATTCAATTAATTCCAGAAAGGTCTGTATCAACAGGGTAATGGTTAGACTGTGTGAGAAAATTTATTACCAGGGGTCCCCCTGCTGAAAGAGCCTGGCTGACCTTGACTTAAGGTCAGTCTGGTTTCAGGAAGTTACCTCACAAAGCCTTGTTCCCTACAAAGGACCTATTCATGGACCACCTTCAAGTTGCATCAATCAATGGACTTGAATGCTACCAGCCAATTTGGTTGGAGCAGTGTGTGGGTACCTCCTCTCTTCTGGACCTACAGGGAGCTTCCACTCTCACAGGCACAGGATCTTCCTCTTTGTGGCCTGGGACTTGTGAGTGAAGACAGCTCTCAATCTCTCTCTCTCTCTCTCTCTCTCTCTCTCTCTCTCTCTCTCTCTCTCTCTCTCTCTCTCTCTCTCTCTCTCTCTCTCCTGTAGATCCTAGCTAGGCTTTTCTATCTTTCTGAACTCCACATGTTCTCTCTTTACTCTTTAATAAATGCTTAATGCCCAAAGACTGGTGCTAAAGCTTCTAATTTATAAGTAAACCCTAGCTAGCTTTCCCTATACTTGGGACAGAAATAGGCTTCCACAATTTAGTTTTATTCATCACAACTGGAGTCCACAACAGACAGCTAAGTAGGGCCCCAGAAGTAGGCCTGGAGGCAATTTATTGGTGGGAGCATCAGTTTTGAGAGTTCTCAAGCCACAGATGGTAAGCAGGAAGGACAACTGGTCAAAAGAAGATTACAGGGGACCCTTTACTGGCTCTGGGTGAAGTATTCTGGTGTATTGCCCATACATTGTTAAAGGTCACCATTTTGGAACTACAAGAAGCACTAGCTGACTAGAACTTGCCACAGAAGAGTGCAGGGACCCTGTTCACAGTTCCAGGGTAAAGAAGAGTGCTTGTGGTTGCTCACAGACCAGAGAATAGTCCAGTAAAGCAGTTCCCACACCTCTCTTTAGATCATACCATTTTGGAGGAAATTAAAACCTTCAGGGTCCCAGAGCTAGCTCTGAACACAGCAACAAGAAAAGCCTCAAAGTTGGGACAGGGCACCCTACATCCTGGGAGCAGAGCCCAACCTTAACATAAAATTCTAAGTAAAGAAATAGGCTAGAAAATGAATGAACAAAAGAACCTGACTGTATAAAGTTACTATGGTGAGAGGAATAATCAACACCTAGACCCAGAAGAAGACAACGAATGCAAAAGTTACATGCAAAGCTTCAAATAAAAATGTGAATTGTTCAAAGACCCAAAAAGAATTTTTTGAAAGAACACAAAAAGAATGTTAAAATTAAATAAGAGGGGGCAGCTAGGTGACACAGTGGATAAAGCACTGGCCCTGGTTTCAGGAGAACCTGAATTCAAATCTGGCCTCAGACACTTGACACTTACTAGCTGTGTGACCCTGGGCAAGTCACTTAACCCCCACTGCCCTACCAAAAAAAAATCAAACAAGAGAGGTAGAGGAAAAATTGGAAAAAGAAATGGTACAAGAAAATAATTAAAATATAGTTAACACACTTGAAAGAGATATACAGAGCAAAAATAACAGTGGAGAAAAATCTATTATGCTTCCATTGATATAAAAAAGCAAGAGAGTTTTGACACTTGGCTATGACATTTCTCCTGGGATTTTTTTCAGTTGGTGAATAGTAGATTTTTTTATGTCTAATTTACCCTCTTTTTCTAGAACTTCAGAACATCTTTCCTTAGAATTTCCTATAATATTGTTTCAAGATTCTTTTTTATCATAACTTTGAGGTAGTATGACAATTCTTTTTTTACATTCTATAAAAGTATTTTATTATTTTTCAGTTACATGTAGAGATAGTTTTCAACATTTGTTTTTATAAGATTTCTAGTTTCAAATTTTTCTCCCTCCTCTCCCTCACCCCTCCCCAAGACAGCAAGTAATCTGATATAGGTTATATATGTACAATCACATTAAACATATTTCTGCAATGGTCATGCTGTGAAAGAAGAATCAGAGCAAAAAGAAAAAACCTCAAAAAACAACAACAACAACAAAAACAATAGAAATAGTATGGTTCAATCTGCTTCCCTTTTTTTCTGGATTTGGAGTAGTATGACAATTCTTATATAATCTCTCATCAATTTCTTCTCCAGATCAGTTATTTTTCTAATGAATTATTTAAGATTCTCTTCTATTTCTTTCTAGTTTTATTATTTCTGGGCATCTTATATTGTCATGTGATTCTTTTTGCCCAATTCTAGTTTTCAAGGTGCTATTTTCTTCCTTAAGATTTTGGACCTCTTTTTCCAATTGGTTAATTTTCTTTTCATAATTTTCTTGGTTTGCTTGTATTTTTTCCTCAATTTCTCTTATTTGATTTTTGAATTCATTTTTAAGTTCTTGGGCTTGTGACCATTTAATATGGTAATGTTTTACATAATTGTACATGTATAACCCATATCTAATTGCTTAACACCTCAGGGAGAGAGAAGAAGAGGGAGGAAAGGAGGGATAAAAATTGGAACTCAAAACTATAAATAAAAATGTTTATTACTTTTTAAAAAATAATACCTCATATGGCATTCTAGAGCAGTACAACCAGCAAAAGTTTAGGGTGACACAATTTTCCAGCCCAGGACAACTTAAGACATCATCCAGAAAGGTCTGCATCAGCAGGGTAATGGTTAGACAGTGTGAGAAAATTATTACCAGGGGCCCCCTGCTGAGAGAGCTTGGCTGACATTACTTGACATTACTCTTTAGGGTAAGAGTACATTTTTTTTTAACCTCACTGTCTTACTTTGAATATGAACCCAGATCTTCTAAACCGTTTATATAGTGTTGAAACTGATTATTCTTTAAATATTTAGTAGAATTCACTTTTAAATTCATTTGACACTGGAGATTTTTTCTTAGGGAGTTCCTTAATGGCTTGTTCAATTTCTTTTTCTAAAATGGCCTTATTTAAATATTTTATTTCCTCTTCCATTAATTTGGGCAATTTATTTTTTGTAAACATTCATCCATTTCATTTATATTGTCAAATTTATTGGAATGCAGTTGGACAAAATGGCTACTAATTATTGCTTTATTTTCCTCTTTATTGGTGTTGTATTTATGCTTTTCATTTTTGATACTGTTAATTTGGTTTTCTTCTTTCTTTTTTTTTAATCAAATCAACCAAAGATTTATCTATTTTATTGGATTTTTTCCTAAAACCAACTCTTAGTTTTATTGATTCTATTGTTTTCTTACTTTCAATTTTATTCATCTCTCCTTTGATTTTCAGAATTTATAATTTGGCATTTAATTGGGGATTTTTAATTTGGTCTTTTTCCAGCTTTTTTTAGTTACATGCCCAATTCGTTGATCTCTTCTTCCTCTATTTTATTCATGTATACATTTACATATATAAATTTACCCCTAAGAACTTCGTTGGCTACATCCCATAAGTTTTGGTATGTTGTCTCATTGTTGTCATTCTCTTTGATGAAATTATTACAGAAAATTTATTAGGCAGAAAAAGCTTTTGATAAAGCACAATACTCATTTCTGTTTAAAAAAAAATACTTGAAAGAATAGGTATAAATGGATTTTCTATAATATGTTGTTTGATACACTCATTCTTTCAGATGAGATTATTTAACTTCCAAATAATTTTTAGTCTCTCTTTCCATGGTCCTTTATTACACATAATTTTTATTTCATTATGATCTGAAAAGAACCGAGATCATCATCATCATCATCATCTTCTTCTTCTTCTTCTTCTTCTTCTTCTTCTTCTTCTTCTTCTTCTTCTTCTTCTTCTTCTGCAGGGCAATGAGGGTTAAGTGACTTGTCCAGGGTCACACAGCTATTAAGTGTCAAGTGTCTGAGCTGCCCCTTTGTAAGTAGATATCAATGGTCAGTTTCTTTTTCCTTTGCTTACTCATTTTTATTTTTATTTCATCTTATTTTATTTTAGCATCTTGTTATTTTAATCAGGTTTTAATCCTGAGTTATGGGTAATGGTGTCCCAGGCCTCGAGCCCTCCTTACTGTTATTTTCCAAATTCTGAATTACAAATGGAGATAGATAGTAGGATTATAATAGTGTAGGACTTTAATCTTCCTCTCTCAGAACTAGACCAAAAAATCAATAAGAAAGAAGTCATGGGAGTGAATAGAATTTTAGATAAACTAAATATGATAGATATCTGCAGAAAACTGAATGGAAATGGAAAGGAATACACCTTTTTCTCAATGGTTTATGATACTTTTTTTTTTTGGTTTATGATACTTTTACAAAGATTGACCATATATTAGGACATAAAAAATTTTATAGTTAAAAGCAGAAACATTAAAAGTATCCTTTTCAGATGATAATGCAATAAAAATTGAATTTAATAAGGGACCACAGAAATATAGATTTAAGACTAATGGGGGCGGCAGCTAGGTAGTGCAGTGGATAGAGCGCCGGCCCTGGAGTCAGTAGTACCTGAGTTCAAATCCGGCCTCAGACATTTGACACTTACTAGCTGTGTGACCCTGGGCAAGTCACTTAACCCCAATTGCCTCACTAAAAACAAAAAAACAAACAAGCAAACAAACAAAAACAAGACTAATTGGGGATTAACCTAAGCTTTAAAAAATGAGTGGGTCAAAGAAGGAAACATAGAAACAACTAATAATTTTACTGAGAATGACAACAATAAGACAATATATCAAAACCTATGGGATACAGCAAAAACAGCGATCAAAAGAAAATTTATATCTCTAAATGTTTACATCAATAAAATAGAGAAGCAGACCAAGGTATTGGGTATGTAATTTTAAAAGAAAAATTAGGGGCAGCTAGGTGGCACAGTGCATAGAGTACCAGCCCTGGAGTCAGGAGGACCTGAGTTCAAATCCAGCCTCAGACACTTAACACTAACTAGCTGTGTGATCCTAGGCAAGTCACTTAACCCCAACTGCCTCACCAAAAAACAAAAAAAAAAAAAAAGAAAAACTAGACAAAGAACTAACTAAAAATCCCCTATTCAAACTAAATTGAAAACCCTAAAAAATTAAACAAAATTGAGTGTAAAATTAACCATTGGATTAATAAATAAAACTGGGGGTTAGTTTCATGAAAAACAATAAAATAGATAAACAATTTATTTTATTTTTAAAAAGAGAGAAGCAAACCAAATCACTAGTATTAAAAATGAAAAATGTATAAAAATGAATATACCACTAACAAAGATAAAGTAAAAGCAATTATAGCAAGTTATTTTGCCCAACTATGTGCCAAAAATTTTAACAATTTAAGTGAAAGGGAAGATTATTTACAAAAATATCAATTGTCTAGATTATCAGAAGAGGAAATAGAATAGCTAAATAGACCTATTTTAGAAAAAGAAATTGTACAGGCCATAAATGAGCTTCCTAAGAAATAAGCACCAGAACCAGATGGATTTACGAGTGAATTTTATCAAGCATTTAAGATCAACTAATTCCAATATTAAATAAATTATTTGGAATAATAGGCAAGGAAGGGATCTTACCAAGCTCCTTTTGTGAAACAAATATGATTCTGATACCTAAACTAGAAAGAGTAAAAACAGAAAAAGAAAATTATAGATGAATATCATTAATGAATATGGATGAAAAAATTCTAAATAAAACACTAGCTAAAAGATTACAACAATATTTTTAAAAGTTTATACATCATAACCAAGTGGAATTTATACCAGAAATTCAGGGATAGTTTAACATAAGGAAAACTATTAACACGATTGATTATACCAATAATAAAAACTTTTTAAAATGATTATATCGATAGATGCAGAAAAAGCTTTTGATAAAGTACAATACTCATTTCTGTTAAAAAAAAAACACTTGAAAGAATAGGTATAAATGGATTTCCTTAAATTTATAAGCATTTATCTAAAACCATCAACAAACATTTTTTAAAGTACTTTATTATTTTCCAGTTACACATAAGAATAATTTTCAACATTTGTTTTCATGGGATTTTTCATTCCAAAATTTTCTCCCACCCTCCCTTCCCTCCTTCCTCCCCAAGACAGAAAGCAATCTGATATAGGTTATATATGTACAATCACATTGAAAATATTTCTACATTAGTCATCTTGTGAAAGAAGAATCAGAGCACATGGGGAAAACTTCAAAAAAGAAGGGGAAAAAACCAGTCCAAAAGTAGAAACAGTATGGTTCAATCTGCATTCATAACTCACATTTCTTTTTTCTGGATGTTGAGAACATTTTCTATCATGAGTTCTTTGAAACTGTATTGGATCGTTGCACTGCTGAGAAGAGCCAAGTCTATCACACAATGTTGCTGTTACTGTGTACAATGTTCTAGTTCTGCTCCTCTCAGTCAGCATCAGTTCATGTAAGTCCTTCCAGGTTTCTCTGAACTCCTCTTGCTCATTGTTTCTTACAGCACAATAGTATTCCATCACATTCATATACCACAACTTATTTAGCCATTCCCCTATTGATGGACATTCCCTCAATTTCCAATTCTTTGCCACAACAAAGAGAGCTGCTATAAATATTTTTGTACATGTGGATCCTTTTCCTTTTTCTATTGTCTCTTTGGGATACAGACCTAGCAGTGGTGCCACTGGGTCAAAGGGTATGAACAGGCCCATAACCCTTTGGGCCTAGTTCCAAATTGCTCTCCAGAATGGTTGGATCAATTCACAGCTCCACCAACAATGCATAAGTGTTCCAATTTTTCAACAGCTTCTCCAACATTTATTATTTTCCTTTTTTGTTATATTAGCAAATCTGATAGATGTGAGGTGGTACTTCAGAGTTGTTTTCATTTGCATTTCTCTAATCAATAGTGACTTAGAGCATTTTTTCATATGGCAATAGATAGCTTTGATTTCTTCATCTGAAAACTGCCTGTTCATATCCTTTGATCATTTCTCAATTGGGGAATGACTTGCATTCTTATAAATTTGATTCAGTTCCCTATATATATATTTTTAATGTGGTCTTTATCAGAAACACTGGCTATAAAAAAGTGTTTCCCAGCTTTTTGCTTCCCTTCTAATTTTGACTGCATTACTTCTATTTGTACAAAACCTTTTTTTAAATTTAATGTAATCAAAATCATCCATTTTGCATTTCATAATATTCTCTATATCTTGTTTAGTCATAAATTGCTCTCATTTCCATAGATCTGAGAAACTATTCCTTCCTCTCCTAATTTACCTATATATCACCCTTTATATATAAATCATGTACCCATTTTGACCTTATTTTAGTATAAGGTGTAAGATGTTGGTCTATGCCTAGTTTCTGCCATACTACCTTCCAGTTTTCTCAGCAGTTTTTGTCAAATACTTAGTTCCCATCCCAGAAGCTGGAGTCTTTGGGTTTATCAAACAATAGATTACTATATTCATTTACTACTGTGTCTCCTGTGCCTAATCTATTCCATTGATTCACCATTCTATTTCTTAGCCAGTACCAAATAGGTTTGATGACTGGCTCTTTATAGTATAGCTTCAGATTTGGTATGGCTAGCCCACCTTCCTGTGAGTTAGAAAGCATTTTGAAGCATACTTTTTTTTTTTTTGGCAGGGCAATGGGGCTTAAGTGACTTGCCCAAGGTCACACAGCTAGTAAGTGTCAAGTGTCCGAGGCCGGATTTGAACTCAGGAACTCCTGAATCCAGGGCTGGTGCTCCATCCACTGCGCCACCTAGCCGCCCCTGAAGCATACTTTTTAAGCTTTATTTTTCTTGTGTTGCAGTACTAAGGGGTTGGTCTGTGCTTTCTTTTGTAGCATCACTAATTTATAAATATGTTTTGCATAACTGAATATATAATCTATATCGAATCGCTTTCCTTCTCAAGGAGGGATGAAGGAGAAGGAGAGAGAGAATTTGGAACTCAATATTTTTTTTTAAACAAACAAGGTTAAAAATTGTTATTACATAGGGGCAGCTAGATGGTGCAGTGGATAAAGCACCAGCCCTGCATTCAGGAGTACCTGAGTTCAAATCTGACCTCAGACACTTGACACTTACTAGCTGTGTGACTCTGGGCAAGTCACTTAACCCTCATTGCCCTGCAAACCCCACACCCCTGAAAAAAAATTGTTATTACATGCAATTGGAAAAAATATTTAAAGAATAGAAAAGAGCCCTTGGTCTAGAAGCCTTCCCTTCCCAGGGACTCAATTTTCTTCTCTGTTATATAAGAAATAGGTAGATGAGGGGCAGCTAGGTGGTGCAGTGAATAGAGCATCAGCCCTGGAGTCAGGAGTACCTGAGTTCAAATCCAGCTTCAGACACTTGACACTTACTAGCTGTGTGACCCTGGGCAAGTCACTTAACCCCAATTGCCTCACCAAAAAAAGAAAAGAAAAGAAAAGGAATAGGTAGATGAGATTGTATGTATTCATAGTGACTATGGTGTTCTAGCTCTGCCAGTCTGTGTCCTCAGGACCCTTCCAACTCTGGCAATTTGTGTCATAAAGGCCCTCCTAGCTCTGACACTTGTGTTCTCAGAGTACTTCCAGCTCTAACATCCCCAGCTTCACAAAGATGATTTATATGTATAACAGAGACCACTCTGGCCCCTACACCTGAAGGCTAGGAAAATTAGTTTTTCACTCCTCCTCCAGGTTTCTCTGGTACCCTTACAGGGGATTTGCAGGACGTCTAGACTCTCTGTAGATGGCTCCAGTTCCTACCAATGGTGGTATTCCCTCCTACCCCCTCCAATTTTAGGAAGTGATCCCCAGTTCCATTAGTCACTAACATGGGAGTAGAGAAGATGAGAATGAGGATGAAGGAGTTTGAAGAAGGGCCTGTGTATGTTTGGATGTCCCTTCAGGCTAACAGTAAAGGGACAGAAGAGAAGAAACAAGACCAGGTTCTACAAAATGAATTTGAGAAGCCCATGGAAAAAGAAGGTATCCGACCTGAGCAGGAACTTCCTAATGGCCAAAGCAGTTTTAAAGGTGACTACGATGACTCTCCTGTGACACCTTGTTACTTGATGTCTTCGACAGTAAGCAGCCCCTGAGTAGCCCACCCCCTCTGGAGTTCACAATGACCACTGAGGGACCCCCAGAAAAGCCAAAGTCTTCTTTACCCATTGCTGAGGTGGAAGCCTCCATGTCCTGGAGAACCCAAGTAAAATCTGCTTCAGAAAATGCTGAGAGCTGTGTGGCCTTAAATCCTGACTCCAAAAAGCTGGTGCTGGTGAATGCTTATGAAGCGGGATGTGGTCATTTAAGTCAAAAGTCTGATGAAGAGGACTCTGTGAAAGTTGAAGACTTGCCTCTTACGCTGGCCATTTACTCCAAGGCACATCCAATGAAGACAATGGCAGCAAAGGAATAGAGTAACCATTTATCTGGGGAGATATTAGCTGTGACTCCCGCTGAAGAATTGGCTGGGGAACCTCAGACCCTGAAAGAACCTAAGACTGTGGCATTCTGAAGTATGTAAGAGTTCTCCAGTTGCCTGCCTTCCCCTAGCCCTCCACCAATGCATATCTTCCATGGACTCTAAATAAACTTGTTTCCTTCTGTATAAAAATGTAAATTAGGGCAGCTAGGTGGTGTAGTGGATAAAGCACCCGCCCTGGATTCAGGAGGACTTGAATTCAAATCCGGCCTCAGACACTTGACACTTACTAGTTGTGTGACCTTGGGCAAGTCACTTAACCCTCAAAGCCCCGCCAAAAAAAATGTAAATTCATTTTTACCCACTGCCTTTTAGAATAGGTAACTCTCACTTCTGCTCAGGCAGGTCACAAGTGAGACACTGAGGTTTGCTGCACTGCTTTCTTTTTTATTTTTTCATTGTGATTTGTTTAGTAACTTTAAACTTAAAATGTAGTTTTAAATAAAGTTTGGACTTGTCTGTAAAAAGAAGACATAAGAGGAGCAGCCAGGTTGCACAGTGGATAGAGCACCAGCCCTGGATTCAGGAGGACCTGAGTTCAAATTTGGCCTCAGACACTTAACAATTACTAGCTGTGTGACCCTAGGCAAGTCACTTAACCCCAATTGCCTCACCAAAAAAAAGAAGACATAATAACAGATACCCAAATTCATCCCCCTGCCCCAACATATGAGAAGCATCATCCTTCTCCCCGCCCCCTCCCCCACCACCATGTATCACCTCAGTCTTTGGGGAAAGGATGAAGATCAGATTTGCAGCTTGGCTCACTTTCTATAGGGCACGATTTTAGTTTCAAACCCAACCCCAGCACCTATGGGGTTTGAGTCCCAGGCACCCTGGCTTAACAGGACTTCTATTCCATGTTGGTTTGATTTACTTCTCTGTCTCCAATCCTGGCTCTAAGGTCCCAGCCATGGGTTTCATAGAGTCCACACTGAGCAGAGCTAGGAAGTTACCAAATATATATGAACAACTGATCATGCTTACAGAAAGGAGATCGGCTAGCTTAGAGATAGGAGAGACCAGGTCTGAACCAGGAAAGCTCTGGTCCCAGGCTTTGTGCCTGAGAACAATTTGTGTTGCACACTGTGAGGGAAAAATCCATCCTCTTCTCAATAATTCTCAGGAACTCAGCAGCGAGGTGACAAAGGCTTTATTTTCTCCTCATGAGAAGGAGGCACCCTAGTGTGCAGCTAGTGGGTGCTCAGAAAGGGGGCTCGAAGGCCCTGTTTTATACCCTAGTCCCTAACTCGAATGGACCTTCCCCTTTTTCATCACTGGTCGGGGTTACAATCTACAAGGAAAAACTCGCTAATCGGAACACAGTATTCCCACCCCTCTTCCTTGTATGGGCATAACTCAGGAGCGGACCTTATATTTCCTTATATAGACAGAACTCTGGAGAGGACCTAATTGAGACCAGGGCTCCTTGAACCATGTGACCTTGCTAACCTGAGGGGGAGGAGGGGATCTGAGACCTTTGTCCTACAAACAGGTCAGGGAAGTATGACTGACTGTTATATCCACATTGAGAGGAGACAACTACCCATATCTCACACACACACTCCCCAGCCCTCCTACTTTGGGGGGTGCATTGGGAAATTAGTCAATTAGCACTTATTAAGTGCCTATTGTGTGCTAGGTACTGTGCCAATCATTGGGAATACAGAGAAAGGTTACAAGAAAAGAACGCTTTCTCCCCTGAGGAGCTCATAATTTAATGGGGGAGAGAAAATGCAAACAACTATGTTCAAAGAAGTTATGTACAGAATACATTGGAGACGATCAACAGAGGGAAGGCATTAGAGTTAAGGAGGACTGGGAAAAGCTTCCTGAAGAAGGTGCAATTTTAGCTGGGACTTGAAAGAAGAGGAGAAAATTGAGGAAGGAGGGGAGACTGAATACTCTAGGGTGGTACTTGGTGTTGAGACAGCTGGGTCTAAGATGGCACTAGTATCCTGTAGTGGAGAACCCCTAGACCTGTAAGGAGCTGTTAGTAGGTGGGAGTTTTCACTGGAAGCCATGAACCTGTCTGTGTGTTAAAGAGAATGTGGACCAATGGGAGTGAGTGAACATTAATTAAGCACTTACTATATACCAGACACTATTCTAAGCTTTGGGTATATAAAGATAAAAACAGGCACTTTGAGCTCAAGGAACTCCCATTCTAAGAACAATATACAAGATATATATAGTGTAAATGGGAGAGAACCCAGAGCAAAGGAATGGAGGGAAGGAAGGGGAAGAGAAGTAGAGGTGTCCTGCAGGTAGGACATTTGAGCTGAGTCTGGAAGGTCAAGACATGGAAGTAAGATAAGGAAGGCACTCCAGGCATAAGGCACAGCCAGGAAAAAAGCATGGAGTCGGGAAACGGAATGTCTTGTGATAGGAGCAAGCAGCAAGAAGGCGAGTGTAGCTGGACCATAAAGTATATGGAGAAGGAAGGTCTCTCAGGTGTACTTGGTGGAAAGTGTTCGAATTCTGGAAAGGTAAGGAAGGGACTATGTCTCCTTGTATTCAGCGTCTGAAAGGGGCAGTGTCATGAGCCTGGGAGCACTAGAGGTGTCTAGAGGGAGGAGGTACCCCTATTTTTTCAATGGGGCTGAATGCCCCGTGTGAGGCAGGGTGGTAATCCTATGAGGAGAGGGATGAGTGGAGGTGAGCTTGCATGGAGACGTGGGTGCTGTGTTGGAGATTAACTAAGAAGCCCCTGCAAGCCTAGAGGCGGTGGTTGGAAATGTCAGCCTACCCACCCTTTCAGTACTGGGCTGGAGGAGAGCCTGGGGTCAGGCCAGATAAGTAGAGATAAAGGTTTCAGGACTTCTGGTGCCTCCTTGGAACCTACCCAGCTTCGTTAGCTCCTTTTCCTGCTCCCCCACCCGCCTCCTTACTCCCCGCCCTACCACCCCTCTCAATACCCCTCTTTCCTCCCCCAGCATCACCTCGTGCTGAAGCCTCTTGCTGCCCCCGCCAGCCAGCCACCCACCTCCCTCTAAAACCACCCTCCAGAGCCCGCCCCAGTGCTCTCCATGTTCTCACTCCAACTCCCTTAGTCCCGCCCACTCCGATCCCCAGGCTCAGTCTCCACCTCACTCTGAGCTTTTCTCTACCTTCCACCCCCCACCTTCCACCCTCCACTCTCCTGGGCCCCTGCAGTCCCCCGAGAGACCCTTCCCTAAGGTCCCTCCTTTCCCTGGGTAGTCCCCACTCCCTTGCCTTTCATCTGGGTCCCTCCTCCTGAGCCTCCTCGCAGCCCGCCCACCTTCCAGGACTCGCATGTGTACCCGAGCCCCCACCTTCATCTCCCATCCCCAACCCTTGCTCCTCCCATTCCCTGAACCACCAGGCACCTCTTCCTGCCCAGCCTCTGGGTGGGAGGGGGGAAGTTGCTTTGAGACGAGTCCCCGGACTATTGTGAGGGAGTATGCTTTTGCCCGGGCAGCAAAGGACACAGACACCCCGTGCTCCCTGAACCAGGGCTGCTCGAGCCGAGGGGAGAGTCGGTCCCAACTGTTTTCCATCTCACTGCACCGCAGCAGCAGGTAAGCGGGTCCTCCCCATCCCCTTTATCCTCTGTCCTCCCCGATAACCATCCTCCATCCTTAAGGGTTGTCCCAACCCACCTCTACACAGCTAGTTTTTACACCCTGCGCTCAGGGTCTAGCCCGCCCGGTTGTTCAACCAGGGGGACTCTGGGGCTCCTATAGGTCTGGCGTCCCGGTGGCACTCTCTGTCCCGCGTACCTGGAACACACTTCATCCTCAGCTCCTCTTCATTTAAAAAGCATCTATCCTTTGCTGCCTTTAGGGCAGCTAAGTGGCCCACAGTGCACAGGAATCAGGAAGACCCATCTTCCCGAGTACAGATCTGACCTCAGATTCTTACCAGCTGTATGACCCTGGTCAAGTCACTTAAGCCTCTTTGCCTCAGTTCCTTATCTGTAAAATGAGCTGGAGAAGGAAATGGCAAATCACTCCAGTATCTTTGCCCAGAAAGCCCCAAAGTGGAGTTATAAAGAGTTGTAGGAAACAACTCAACAAATTCTTTTATGGATCTTGTCAAACACCAGTTCCTTCCTGAGATATTTCAACCTACTCCTGCACCCACCACAGTGGCCAGTGTCTCTCCTTCCCCCATTATCTTGTATCTATTGGGTCATGCCCTCTTCTGTATCCTTCACACATTTACTCCTAAGAACAGAGGCTGGTCCAGGTAGATAGTCCTAAGCCCAGAAGAAATCTGATCAAAGTCTCCGGAGTATTTCCTACTTCTTGAGGTTAGAAAGCTGAGGAACAAGGTAGACCCCAGCCTGGGTTCCGCTTTTCATCTTGCTTGGCAGAGAGGCAGGAAAATGCCCTATTGAAAGAGAAATTGCAGACTGGTGCTCATGGATAGCCACCATCCATGTCCTGAGCTTCTGGTGCTGGGTGGGATGGGATAGGGTGGGGCATAGTCCTCAAGCTGGAGCAGTCCTGAGGAGAAGGGCCCACACTGGCCCCCCAGAGCCAGTCTCCTGTGCCTTCTTGGGAATATTAAGAGTAAATGCTCAGGGGCAGCTAGGTGACACAGTGGATAAAGCACTGGCCCTGCATTCAGAAGGACCTGAGTTCAATTCCGGCCTCAGACACTTGACACTTACTAGCTGTGTGACCCTGGGAAAGTCACTTAACCCTTCATTTCCCCCCAAAAAAACCACAATAATATGTAAAAGAATAAATGCTGAGCTCAGGGTCCCATTCCCAAGGAAGGCCTCACTGGTCCCTCCACTCCCTTCTTCCAAATGCCTTTTTCTCTGCCCTCTCCCATGGCTCCCAAGTGACTTCACCTCCCCCTCCCACAGTCCTTCATGTTTCACCCTAATTCCTATGACACCACCCCATTAAATACAAGTCAGAGCATCCATATGCAAAACACATCTGAGTCAAACACACAGAATATGTCACACACATGTGTCATTCTTGTATCTATGACACATCATAGTACCCACTCCACAGACACCTTCCATCTGTCACACACATTTGAACACCCTTCTAGGTCTTATAAACCTGGAGGTAATAGAGGACTATTGTGATCAGATCTGAATCTTAGGGAAATCCTTTTGGCAGCCACATAGAGGATGGATTGGGGAGGGGAGGGACTTGAGGTAGGAAGATGAGGACCAAAACTCTAGGTGTCTGTGTGAGCTCAGAGAAGGGGGAATTCAAGAGATACCAAGGAGGAAACATTGACAGCCCTTAGCAGCTAACTGTATGTGTGGAGAATAAGGGTGAGAAAAGGTGAGGAGTTGAGCAAAACTCCAAAATTTCAAACCCGGGACAGAGGAAGAATAATGGTGCCCTGGACAGACATTGGGAAGAGGGCTGGGTTTGGAGGGAAAAGATAAAACACTGGTTTGGACATGTTGAGTTTGAGATCTATCTAATTGGAAATCTTCAGTAATTGGTGACATGGAGCTGAAGCTCAAAATGTAGAATGTAATCAGGTTGAGGGCAAGCATTGTATTATGTTTTGAATCTTTATATTCCCAGCAGATACTTACGTAATCAGTATCT
This sequence comes from Dromiciops gliroides, assembly GCF_019393635.1. Taxonomy (NCBI): domain Eukaryota; kingdom Metazoa; phylum Chordata; class Mammalia; order Microbiotheria; family Microbiotheriidae; genus Dromiciops; species Dromiciops gliroides. The sequence continues at coordinate 47,094,898 of NC_057861.1, read as the reverse complement.
GTTTAGTGAATGAACACTTGGTGGGAAATGTGGAAAATGGAATATGGATAGCTTCCATTTCTCTTGGGCTACATATTTCTCCAAATAACAAATCTATGAGGTATCCAGTGCAAGTATGGGTTTACCTAATTTACAGATGAGGGAACAGGAGTCTAGAGAAGATACCATGTGTCTTCTAGGGCAGTGCCACTCCCTAGGTTGATGAGAGGAGCCACCAAAGTCATTTGCAGTTGCAGGTCTCCTGATCAAATTGCTGCCCCAGCTACCATTACTCCCCCACCCCCACCCTCACACACACACTTCCCATACACACAACTTAAAAAGGTTTGCAGGACTGGCAGGTGAGGTCACTGTGAACTCACTGAGTGAGGAAGACTGAGAGTTAGCTTCTCCACTCACTGGTCAAAATCAGTCTGGGTGAGCTCACCCTCCACTGGAAAATTCCAACATGTTTGTTGATTCCAATTGGCTCCAGAGTCCAAATAGGAATCTGACTTGAAAACTATAGTGAAGCCTCCTATCAAATCAGTCGACAGGTATAATATGTGCCAGGAACTTAACATTGGGTATACAAATACAAAAATCTTCCTAAAGCATAGGGCTAACCCTGTCATCCTCCAGCCCTACTTAATAAAATCCAGTGTCTCCCTATTACTGCCAACAAATAGAAACCCTAAAGTCTGGTTTTTAAAGCACTTCCCAACCAGACCCTTTCCCACCTTCCTGGTGTTCCGGCATTTGACTCATCCTCCTGGGACTCTCCCATGGAACACTGGCCTCCTTCTGTTCCTCTCTGTCCATGCCCTTTCCCAACTCCTAGACTTCTTCCTGTTTATCCCTCCTGCCTGGAATGTTCTCCTCATCTCAACCCATGGTCTGCCCTCCAGGCTCAGCTCAAATCTCTCCTTTTGGGAAAGGCCTTTTCCAGCCTCCTCCCCACTCAGAAGCTCTCTGAGTCTTGCTTTCCCTCTGAGATTACCTACTATTGACACTCTATGTATCTTGTATGTGTGAGATTAAAATTGGATATTAGATCATAAATCTCCCCTACTTAACCTTTCCCTTAATTTATCTCCCAGACTAGTAAATGGAAGAAGCTTCTAGTTTTCTAGATAGAGCTTTTATTGTATGGTAGTCACAAGGTGATGTTGATTAGAAGGATAGGAAAGTAGAAATACAATACAAATCATCTTAAGTCTAGGCTTAGTCTATATTTCCGTATAAAACTCACCAAAACCCAAGGTCACTTTTGGGGAGAGAGACCGAGTCAAGCGTGTGCTGTTAACCGAGAGCCGGGCCGAGTCAAACTCCAGTCCACGTCTCTCTGTGCAGCGCAGCCAGGAGACCAGCGGAGCAAGAAAAAAAGCCCACTTCCATTCTCTCCTTGTCTTTTAAGCTCGCACCCCGGAAGTCAAGTGCGTAGCAGGCAGTCTGACATGCGCAGCAGGCGCACTGGCGTGCGTAGCTCATGCCATTGGTCTCCTCCCTGAAAGGGTGGTCCTTAAAGAAAAACTGGCGTCTTTCAGTTATCCTAACCGACTATTAAAAAACTTTCATATTTTTTTACCACATTTGTACATAGCTCTTTGATTGGCTCCCTCATTAGAATACAGAATTGAAAGCTGATCATGACTTTAGTCATCATCTAAATCCAACTACCTCCTTTGACGGAGAAGGCGACTGGGTCCCAAAGAGAGGAAGTGACGTCCAAGGTGAAGGAGGGTGAAGGATTACTTAACCCAGGGCTAAGAAGTAGCAAAGCCTGGAATTTAACCTAGGTGTTTTCACTTCAGATTAGGTTCTTGGTCTACTTGGGTGAGGACTGAGTCTAGAGGCATGTGGGAAGTAGTCTTGAAGGACTGAAAGAAAAATTAGGAAGCCTTGAGGGTAGGGACAAAGTGGTTTCCAGATGATCCTGGCCTGGGTCTAATTCCTGCTGGAGCATTACTTGCCTGTGTGATCTTATGCAAGTCACTGTCCTTTGTTGAGTCTTTATTTTCTTCACCTGTAAAATAGGCAGGGTAAGACGAGAAGCATTTATGGAGGGGGCAGCTAGGTGGCGCAGTGGAAAAGGTACCAGCCCTGGATTCAGGAGGACCTGAGTTCAAATCTGGCCTCAGACACTTGACACTTACTAGCTGTGTGACTGGCCAAGTCACTTAACCCTCATTGCCCAGAAAAAAAAAAAAAAAGAAGAAGCATTTGTGGAATATTATGTACTTACCCTTACACTGTGCTAATACAAAATGTTATGGGTCTGGGGTACCTCAGAGGTTTTCTGGGAGAACTCAGGGAACATTCTCCTTGAGAAGCTAAAGCAAAGGACAGACACACCTAAGGAGATAAGCAGCACCCGATTGGGACTGAGTTAACTCCAGGACCACCACTCTTCATTGCAGTCTCCCCCACCCCTAAGGGAGATAATTCCATTAGGTGTGACTGCTGCCTGAGTCCTAGGGGACAGATAACTCCAGAAGTCAGGACCATATCCTCTCATTCCAGTTTCCCCCACCCCCAAAGGGAACTTTCCACAGTCAGATGATCACCCCATCAGTCCTTCCACCACTGGTCCTCTATAAATGTATTTGCCTTTCTCCAGCTCAAGGATATTGATATCTCAGAGAACCACATCTCTGTGCCATGCCATCTCCCCATGAGAAAAATTCAAAAATTTCTCTTGCTTTCCTTTCTCTAGCACCTAAATAAAAGATTACTTTATCCTAAGTGGACTTGTGTGCGAGAGGGGATGTGATGTAGGGGTGGATTCAATTGATCAGATTGATCATGAGGCATCCCAAAGAATTACAAGACTCAGTGACTCGGTTTCCCAAGTTTTATTGAAATATTATGCTGACCACAGGGAGAGCACCCAAAGGTGTCTCCAATAGGGAGAGGAAAATCGTTTTATTTATAGTGAAAAAAGTAGGTTATCTCATTATCTTAATCTCCCCCTTAAGGAAGTACAGGGGAGGTCTTATCCTAATTTGGACTTCCTGGCGTCCTAAGACAACCCCCCAAAGCAGGTACCTTTTTCCCTGAAGGTGTGTTTTTAGGGTTTACACATCATAAGGTGAACTTAAGGACACATTTGGCCTTCTCTGCACATGTTCCTAAAGACATGCTTAAACTTGTCAGACCCACAGGGTCTCTATTTTTTGATATCTCTTTACTTAAGATCTGGTTTCTAGGTGTCCTGTCATCTAGGAATATTAATGGCCATTGTTGATGGTGTTGGTTTATAGGGACTTGAATCCTCTTGGTTACAGTACTGTTGATAAGAACACAAACCTTAGTTTCTCTGTTAACTCTTTTAGGTACTATTGATAAGGACTCAAGCCTCAGTTTATCTGTTAATCCACTTTTGTCTCCTCTATCATAAGGACCCCCACGGACCATTTCCCCCATAACAAAAAGAAGGATAAAACAAAAACAAAACAATACAAACAAACAAACAAAAAAAGAAGTCCTACAGCAAAGTGTTGCAATGAATAGAACTCTAGGTCTGGTATGAGGAAGAGGGGAGTTCAAATTATGCCTTCTGGATACTTACTAGTTGTGTAAACCTGGGCAAGTCACTTTGCCTTTTATCTCAGTTTCCTCAATTGTAAAGTCAGGATAACAACAACACCTATCTCCCAGAATTGTTGTATCAAATGAGAAAATATTTTAAAGTGTTTAACACAGTGCCTGGCACATAATAAAGCTTAAACAATGCTTCTTCCCTTCCCTTCCTCTCAGTCCTAAAGGAGTTTACATGCTAATGAAGGTACAACACACAAAAGAGAACTGAAAATGTAGGTGAACCTGGTGTCTTAAATTCAGAAAATCAGAAGAGCCACTTTGGACCCCTCCTCAAAATGGAGGATGCAGGAGGAAGTCACTACTGGCAAAAGAAGGCCAAAATGGCAGAGGGATGGCCCAGGGTGGGAAGACCACAGGGAAGATGGATATGCCAGAGTAAGGAAGTCTCAAGAACTAGGAGAGATTCCAGGGTGAAACTGAGGCATGGCGGCAAAATCCAGAAAGTCAAAAACAGAGTTGGCAGGGGAACTGGGTAGTGATATGGTTAATCAGGGTATAGGGTGCCCTGCCTGCATGACTTCCATAACTGTTCTGCTCTCCTCTGGGTCCCTCAGCTACCCTCAGTAGCCCACAATCTGGCACTCCCTTATATCTTTTGGTTCCATAAGATCTTCACTCAAAAATCAGACCAGGACTTCCTCCCTGGCTTTCTTCTTTCTTGTTTCTCTATTCCTAGCTTGATTTCATAAAATACATTTCAACACTTTGAGCTATGCCAAAGTGGAATGAGTTGCCTTGGAAGATCATGGGTTCCCCTTCAAGAAGATTATGTATTGACACTTGTAGGGGATGTTAGACCCTTCCAGTTCTGAGATTCAGGGATCTCCAACCTCTTAGGCAAGTAATATGAATTCTGTTGGATGGTAAATTTGCAAGATCTGAGATAAAATCCCAGGATTTCAGAATTGGGACATGGGTTTTTTCATGTGACTTTTCTTATCCACTGGACTAGCTAATGCCAGTAAGCCAGTACAAATCAAAGACAGATTTGTTGTACTTTATTCACTCCACCAGAAGTTAATGAAAATGTGTCCCTCACAATTTGGCTAGTAGTATTTATACATTACATGAAACAAAGAAAAATCGGGGTTCTCTTAGTGCAGTTGGTCATACAAAGAAAAAAAAAAGAGAATGTATATCATTAGCTACTGGAGATTGAGAAGGGATGTGTCTTTATTAGTATGGCGGATTGCACTGAATCAAAAGGAATTATCCCTCAGGCTAGATAAGGGAGGAGAACATTCCTTACACTACTGAAGTCCTCTTTTATAGCAATTAAGTCTTTTTGTACCAATTAAAGGAGCAAAGGAGACATTGAAGAGAACCAGATGTTGCAGCTGGTCTTGCAGTTCCTGCAGGGATCATACACCACAAAATACTTAATATAGAACAAAATGGAATTAGTCATGTCCTTACAAAAACCCACTTTCAACAGGTTCTAGCTAGTCTCATTCCTACCTGCACAAAAGTCCTCTGTACAATAACAAGTATCTGGCAAGAGGTCATCACCTACTGTTGGCTCAAGGATCCCAGGGAGGAGGAACCCACTATCTACTGAGGCAGCCCATTCTACCTTGACATAGCTCTAGTTGTTAGGAAGATTTTCCTGATATCATGCCCAGGTTTGCTTGAAACTTCCACCACTGTTCCTGGTGCTGCCCTCTGCAGCTGAACAGAACAAGTCTAACCCTTTCCCACGTGACAGCCCTTTCACAGTGGTATGCTAGTAAATATTTAACAATCAGCTCTCCAAAAAAAAGTAATGTTCCAACAACACATTTTTGAGTTTAATCTGCATTATTAACATTTTCTTCATCCCTTTCTTAAGTCCAGAAATCAATAAACCAATAAATCAAGCCCAAATTTGTAGAATTGGGGATTTTTGAGGTATAAATGTTCACACTGAAAATTAACAACCTACTTTTTAATTACCTTCCTCTTTAGTACTTCCCTCCATGGACTTGGTATAGCTAAACTAACCTACTTGATGTACCTCACACAGAAGACACCTCCCATCTCTGTGCCTTTGCAGTTGTTGTCCCCCATGCCTGGAATGCTCTCCCTCCTCATGTTTGCCACTTATAATTCTTGCCTTCCCTCCAAACTCTGACTTCCTATAGGAGGTCTTTCCTGGTCCCTTTCCTTTCCTCCCTCTGAGGGGGCAGCTAGGTGGCGCAGTGGAAAAAGCACCAGCCCTGGATTCAGGAGTACCTGAGTTCAAATCTGGCCTCAGACACTTGACACTTACTAGCTGTGTGACCCTGGGCAAGTCACTTAACCCCCATTGCCCAACAAAACAAAACAAAAAAAACCCAAGTCCTTTCCTCCATCTGAGACTACCTTCCTTTTACTGTATGTTGTCTCCTCCATTAGAAGATGAGCTTTTGGGGGCAGCTAGGTGGCGCAGTGGATAGAGCATGGGCCCTGGAGTCAGGAGTACCTGAGTTCAAATCCGGCCTCAGACACTTCATACTTACTAGCTGTGTGACCCTGGGCAAGTCACTTAACCCCAACTGCCTCACAAAAAAAAAAAAAAGAAGAAGAAGATAAGCTTTTTAAGGACAGGGTTCATCTTTTTGTCTTTCTTTGAATTGTCATGGCTCAGAACCTGGTACAAAATAGGCCCTCAATATGTATTTGTTGAAGTATTGATTTTGCTTCTCTTTTCTCTGTCAAAGGGAAGAAGCTTTCCCAGAAAGCTAAGAACCAAGAATGGAGAGTTGCTAGATGTTTGGGACAAAATTGCCTCCGTTTACCCAAATAATTCAAGGAGACCACCAAGTCAAGCAGAGGCAGATTTATTATGTTCTCATGAGAATGGGCGACCCCATGCAAGGGATGAGGAGCGCACTAATGGGCTCATGAGTTGGGTTTTTATGGAAGTTTTGAGGGGGGCGTCCCTTCATGCACAGGGTGAGCTCACAATCTAACATCCAATCCTGTCTCACCTAGGATGTGTGTTCAGCTCATGATCAGGGTATGGATGCATGCTCAGCTATGTCTGAGAGCTGGGGGAAAGGAGAGGGGGAAAGGGTGAAACCAGGGGAGGGGGAAAGAGTGAAACCACTCCACCCATGTAAGGAGGGACAAGCGGGAAGAGGGGAGAGATGGTACCAGGAACTGGTACCAGGAGTTAGAACTTAGGAATGCAAAAAGGGAGAGGTAATATCTGGGTGGGGTCCACACTAGCAGGAGACATCTCCTCCTGCCTGGTCATAGAACAAGGTGGGAGTATGAGGTGTGTTATAGCAATGGCATGGTTGACAAGAACAAGGACTAAGGGCTTGGAATGTAGGCAGGGAAGGATGGTACGATGCTACCAGGGTCAGCAAAGCAAAATACATGATTTCTGTTATTAGAAATGGAATAAAATATGGACAAAATAATCTGACTATAACAGGGACTGGGGTCTGGGTACCTTCCAGACCCCATCCTCAGAATCTGAACTGACTCAAGTCCACCTATCCCATACACTAGATAACCCTGATATCTGAACTGAGATAGCAAGAGAGCACTGACCTGCTCTGGAGGATTGATCACCTAGTATAGGGGTTCCTCACCTAGAATGCTGATAGAACTGGGGGATGGGATGCTGAGCCATTGTCAGTGATCTTTATAAGACTGTGCATAAAGAACAATAAGGGGCAGGACTGGAGAAAGGCAAATATCCTGTCATCTCAAGGGAGTGAAATCAACTTGTCACAAGCCAGGAAGCTTGACTTAGATTTCTGACAAAATCTGGAATGTGTCATTAAAGAAATGGTGAATAGGTAGGAAAAGATACCACTGATCATAAAGGTGGTACAGTGTTAGGCCTGACAACAAGACCAGAGTTGAAATCTGGCCTCAGATACTTTTGGCGGGGAGGTGGCAATGAGGGTTAAGTGACTTTCCCAGGGTCACACAGCTAGTAAGTGTCAAGTGTCTGAGGCCGGATTTGAACTCAGGTCCTCCTGAATCCAGGTCTGGTGCTATCTGCCCCTGACCTCAGATACTTTCTACCTGTGTGACCCTAGGCAAGTCACTTAACCTCTGTCTGTCTCAGTTTTCTCAACTCCAAAATGAGGATAATAATAATAATAGGCTTGCTTATTCTGAGGATCAAATGTGATAGTTTGTGAAGCACTTTGCACAGTGCTTGATACAGGGTAGGAGTTTAATAAATTATTGTTTCCTCACTTCCTCTTATTTTTAATAGCATTCTTCAACAATTAGATCTTGAGACTATAAGAAATATTTTACCTAGATGTGATAAAGACAAGTCACCAGGAATTTAGGGAGAGCCTGCCAGGTGCCAGGCACTGTGCTAATCCTGAGAATATAAACAAACTAAACAAAAAAAGTTCCTTCTCTCACCGAGTTCATAGTAGTCTAGTGGGGGAGACAACATACAAACAACTATGTACAGATGATATAGACAGGATCAATTCGAGGTGACTGTAGAGGGAAGGCTCTACTGTGAATGGGTATTGAGAAGGATTTCTTATAGGAGGTTTGATTTTAACTGAAGCCTGAAGGAAACCAGGGAATCCAGGAGGTAGAGCTGAGGAGAAAGGATGTTCCAGGCATGGGGATAGCCAGTGCATTTGTCCACAGTTGGGAGATGAAGTATTTTGTTCAAGGAGGCCAATGGAAAAGAGGGAGAGATGCAGACTATAAGAGTACAGTTAGGTGAATTCAGAATTGGTGGCATTGCTGGATATTAAAAAATAATCATGAATAGTTTATAACAGCTTGATAGTGCAGTAGATAGACTACTAGGTCTGAAGTCAGAAAGACCTGAATTCAAATCCTGCCTCAGAGATTTACTGGGTGTATGACTCTGGGCAATTCACTCTCAGCCTCAGTTTCCTCATCTGTAAAGTTGGGATAATAATAGCACCTACCTTCCAGGGTTCTTATAAAGATAAAATGAGTTAATATTTGCAAAATGCTTTGTAAACTTTGAGGTGCTATATAAATGCTAGCTATGAGGACAACAATAAAGAAGAAGAAGAACTTAGAAGTTTCCAGTGGAGCACCCAAAGGATTTGTACTTGTCTTAGCCATGGGTTCAAAAATTAATTTCCCAAATATAAAATGAGGGTGTTATGGCTAGACATGAATTCATCTAGAGAGTATCTGAACCCAGCCCTGCCCTCTGGACCTAGGAAAATCTTTTCCATCTTTGTCAAAAGAGGTAGTGCAATAAGTAGAGCTCTACTTTGGGAGCCAGTATATCTGGTTTCTGGTCTTAGGTATGCCAATAACTTTATTAAGTGACTTCAAGCAAGCCTCTTTGTTCTCTGTTAGTGGGGACTAATTCCAAAAGAAAGTGGGGAGAGCCAGCTCTCCTGCCTATTCCCTAACATTTAGTAGGCAATGCTCTCTAAATCAATAGTTTTGTGAGAATTCCTGTGCCACTAAAAAGTGAAAGTAAAACCCAATACATAACCTTCACATCATTGTACATACAACATACACGTACCAGTAAGATTTATTGAAGAACAGAGCCTTTGCAGAGATAAGTTATGGCCACTAACATCTTAAATAGATATTGAGAGCAGGGAGTGAAAATGCTACTCTTGGCTGGGTCCCTTAGATACTTCCAGATGAAGCACACACTCCTTTGGGCCAATTGTTACCTTAGCCGGGGCTGGGCAGCAGGGCAGAGGCAGTTTGTCAAGCAGTGAAAACCCTCACAGCAAGTAAGAGAAAAGAAAATTGTGTTACTCTTTTGGTATGTGAAATTATGAAGCTCCAAGTCCCATGGTTCAAAGAAAACTACTTTGGGGCAGCTAGGTGGTGCAGTTGGATAGAGTACTAGCCCTGGAATCAGGAGGACCTGAGTTCAAATCCAGACACTTGACACTTAATAGCTTTGTGACCCCGGGCAAGTCACTTAACCCTGATTGCCTTGGCAAAAAAAAAAAAAAAAAAAAACCAAAGAAAACTACTAGCTTTTAACATGCAAGCAGAGAGGATTATAAGAAATAATACTTAATGCATGTCTTATTTAAATTACGTGGTTGCCAACTGTTTTTAGCTAAATTATTGCTACTTATATATTACTGGCTATTTATATAATAATGACTATTGCACCAGGTTAGGCAGTAAGTATTTATCATTAAAGCATATTAAATACTAGAGGAGTATTGACCAGGTGGCAGTTAACACAAGCCAAAAAAACCCCCCAGTATCATATTTCTAAGAGGGCGAGAGAGCACATGTCCTAACAGCCTATCCTGTCCTAAGAAGGAGGAACTCACCAACCAACAGCAGGTGCAAACCAAGCATGTTCCTAGATGGTGTTGGCTAGGAGCCTCATGTATTCTTGACTTTTATCCTCTTTTGATAGAGGCAAGTCACTACACTCTGATCAAAGCTAATTGGTTAGCGTCATTTAATTCCATTGGTTGATGTGACTTGAGGGTGGTCCATATTAAAATGAGCTATACTGTGATGACATCTAGGGTCTAATGGGAGAGACCCCCTGAGGAGCAAAGGCACATTCAGATGGGTGTAGTTTAATCCCCTCAATTCACTGAGCTAGTCACAAAGAGTCTATCTCCATTTCTATTTTACACACTGCACAGGATTAGTACTCCCTCCTAAAAATTGACCTCTCTAAAAGGGGGGGGGGGAGAAACCCAACTAGAACTGGGTTCCTGGGTCCCCCTAAGAAATCCATTATTAATAAGTATTTTCTCACATGCACAAGGTTCTTCTGCCTACTTGTTTCCCACAGTAGGAGCTGCACGTGCAGTTTCACAGTAGTAATTACAGTAGTAATTTCTTATTGAATTAGAATAAGAAATAATAACAATAATAAGCTTGACCTGTCATTTAGTTTCCCTTCTGGATGTAGAAATTCATAAATCATTAGCTCATTGAACCATGAGGTGAGTGACAGTGGTCAGAATAAGGCACCTGCAAAGGAAGACATATTCCTCCCAGGGTATCCTTCCCTTCTCCAGGACTCAATTTTCCCATCTAGTCTAAATAAAAGTCTTCCGTCATGACATTAAGGACCCTCCCAGCTCTGACCTTCTACTAGTTCATGGATGGTTGGTGGCTGATGAGTGGGTTCCTATTTGAACCTTACTAGACGCCCTTCCCCTATGTTTTCCTGCTTTGTCATCCAGTCATTCCTTTCCCAGCTCCTCATGAAGCCTATAAGATGCCCCTGTAGGAAGAAGCAGGGTAAAAACCAACTGTAGGTGGAGGTTCCCTAGTAGCCTGACCCAGGGGTGGGGTGGGGTGGAAGGCAGGGGTTGGAATTGGGACACCAGACATCAGGGCTGGTCCATAAAGGCTTCTAGGTGAGAAAAAGTGGTAGGGTCTGACTTACTGTCAAGCATTCCAAGCCAGACCTCTGAAAATTACCTCTGTCTAGAGAAGGCAGAACATTTTATCACTCTCTTCCCATCTGTAGGCCCTAGGACCTAGGGGAGTGAACATCAGGGCTGTAGATGTGGCCTGTATATTACAGGAGAACACAGGAGGCATATTTACCCTGACTACCTGCATCAGTATCAAGTATTGATGGAATGTGGCTCCTCTCCTGGGATGAGTTCATCATCAGTACTCAGACACCTGTTCCTAATTAGGTTGTCAATGCTGTGCTCAGCTTCTATTTCCCACTGGGGCAGGGCCCAAAGAAATAAAAGGACACACTATCTGATGCTTCTGCTTGATGTTCTAGCCCCACTAGGCAGCCCACGTTGTGTGATTAATGCAGCTTCTAGATGACTTCCTCATGAAGATTGCACAACTGGCACCATCTTGGGAAAGCTCCCTTCCCTTTGAAGCAAGGAAGGTGATGTATGTGCCTAACTGGGCTTGAGGATGATTTTATCTGAAATAGCACAGTGGAAGATGGGAAAATCTGGGAAGTGCAGCTGGAGATCTCTGCACAACAAAGAGAGTTTCATCTTTGAGCTCATGGGAGAAGAAAAGAATAAAGTTGGACATATTTGGCATATGCCCTAGATAGGTAGTCAGCAAACAGGCATATATTAAACACTTTGTTCCAGGTCATGCTAAGTTCTGGGGAAACAGAAAGGCCAAAAGAGGGGTGGGGGCGGGATATTATGAGAATAGATTTTGGAATTTACTAAAAAGATGAGAGCACCAGTATAACTTTGCTTCTTTGTAGAGGGCACAGACATCCTTCCACTCAACAAGTCAAATCAACAAGAATTTATTAAACTCTTAATTATGATCCAGAGCTAAGCACCAGGGATACCAAGAAAGGCAAAAACAGCTCCTCTCCTGCCCTCCAATCATCCAGGTTTGAAACCTTAGCATTATCAATTGCTCAGTCTTCCTCACCCCTCATATCCAATTCCTTGCCAGGTCTTATTGAATCTGCCCCCACAGCCTAGTCTGAATCTATCCCTCTCTCTTTACTCACACAGCTCTCAACCAGACCAAGCAAAGACCCCATCCCTCTTGGGCTTTTCCTCTTTTCCTCAATGTTGCTTTAAACAACAAGAACCCAAGAGTACTGACCTTAGCTCTCCTTCCTAACCTCCACTTATTTGAACTTAATCACTCATAATGCTATTTATGCTGAACCCTGCCATGCTCTTATATGTTCATTAATTCCCTGTCATCTGTCCTTACTTCAATCTTTTGTATTGGTTGTTGTTCAGTTGTTTTTCAATCATGTCCAGCTCTTTATAACCTCATTTGGGGTTTTCTTGGCAGAGATACTGGAGAGATTCGCCATTTTCTTCTTCAGCTCATTTGACAGATGAGGAAATTGAGGCAAACAGTGACAGGGTCACACAGCTAGTAAATGTCTGAACCCAGATTTGAACTCAAGATGAGACTTTCTGACTTCAAGCCTGGAGCTCTATCTACTCTGGTGCCAACTAGCTGCCAAACAGTGCATCTACAGGGCAAAGTGGATAGAGCACTGGGCCTGGAATCAAGAAGAATTCAATCAAATGAGGTATTTGTCAAGTGCTTAGCATAGTACCTACTACATAGTAGATGCTTAATAACTGTTTCCTTTAGACAACTTCCATTTTTCCTAATCTTTGGAACTGTTTCCTTGAAGAAAATATTCTTTAAAATAAGAAGTAAGAAAAAGCAGAAAAGTCCCCACAAATAGGTAACAGGTTCTCTGTCATTGGGGGTCTTCAAATGGAAACTTGACTTGGGCCACTTGTTCATTGACTGGATGTTCATTCATGTTTGGACTGGATGATCTTGGGGACCCCTTTCAAGTCTGAGGTTCTCATTCAGTGAGAATGAGATGCCACCTGTGCTAGGAGTTGGGATCATAAAGATAAAACAAATAAGGGGGTGGAGGAAGCACTCTTGCTGACAAAAAGAATTCTATTCTATTTTGGGCTAGGCTTCTGGCCCAGGGTAGGCAAGGGATATGGTATAGAGAGAGGGACACCAATCCCGGTAAGGGGAAGTCAGGGTGTTTCTCTGGAAATGTGATAATGGACTGCCCTCTCAATGGGCAGCCCCAAAAGCTTTCTTTGATCTCACCAGCCACTGTCATTTGAGGGCAAAAGGACATTCAGGCACTTCTGAAGTTTCTCTGAACTCAGGAAGGTGTAGTCACAGAGCCTATGTCCCAAGCACTCCTCAATAGCAGCCTTTAAAGTGGTCATTGGCAAAGATGGGGAAAGGGGAAAGGTTATAGGAAGCCTAGAGTAACAGAGCTGGATGGGCTCTGAGACAGGGCCTAGTACAACAACTCCCACCTGAAGCAAGAATCCTCTCCTACATTGTCACCAACAGGAGTGTCCCCCAGACTCTCCCAGAATACTTTCAATGATGGGAAGATGGGGCAGCTAGGTGGCACGGTAGATAAAGCACCGGCCCTGGATTCAGGAGTACCTGAGTTCAAATCTGGCCTCAGACACTTGATACTTACTAGCTGTGTGACCCTGGGCAAGTCACTTAACCCCCATTGCCCCGCAAAAACAAACAAAAACAAAAAGAAAACAAAAAAAATAATGGGGAGATCACTCTTCTTTCTTGAACTGAATGGTTGACCCTAACTGTCACTGTTTTTTTGTTCTAAGGAACTCCCAGTTCTGACATTCACCAAGGGCCTTCTGCCTCTGGCTTTCTGAGTTCTAAGGGCCCTGCCAGTTCTTTGGTTCCAGTATGTTTTACTTCATTGGAAAGCTGCCTTCCCCTACTTCTGCCACCTTGATAATCCATGATCACATCAAAAACAGCACTGGATTGAGCTAATCTGTTTAAAGCAGGTGTTGGGCAGACTGGGGTACCTGGAGCTCTTATGCCAAGGAAGATTTAAGCAGCAGCCTAAATGAGTTGAGAACCACCTGACCACTATGTTCTCACCTAACCCCTAACCCTCAATTCCCAAGACCTTTGGGTGGCAAACACATTAGGAATAAACCTGCAGACCCCCGAAACAGCAATAAAACAAGCCCTGGAACAGCAAAACCCACAAAAAGATGGACTGGGATTATTTTCCAGATTAAAGGGGGCCATACTGGGCTGTAAGAAGAGTCCAACCCCAAGATCACACCAACACAGACCCCAGACATGCTGTGAAAGAGGAACTTACCCCCAAGCCTCTGAATCAGCTGTGGCACCAGCATCTTCTGGAACTAAGCTTAAGGTCAGGTGACAGGGATGAACAGCTGACCAGGGGGAAAGTGCAGGGGTGTCTGTGGGACCTAAGGAGGAATTCTGCTATCCCACCCCAGCAAGGAACCAGGAAGAAATCCTAAGCAGTGGGAGGTCCAGGTGGGGAAGGGGCACAGGCTCCTTGAAGATAAGAACCACCACAGTACTCTGCTGGCTGGTTAACTAGCAAGTTGGCTTGAGGTTATCTTTGGACTAGAGAACAGGCCAGGCAAGAGAAAAACCTGCCCTCCCTCAAACTGAAACACCTGGGACCCTCTGAAGCTTGGGACAGTGTAGCTTGGAAGTAGGGCCCCACTGTAAGAGGGAGTTAAAAGTCAAGTAAAAAACGGCAAGATAAGTAAGCAAAGAAAGGTGAGAACAATAGAAAGTTTCTTTAGTGACAAGGAAGATCAAGGTGCATCCTAAGAAGAGGATAACAACCTCAGGGCCCCTACATTCAAAGCTTCCAAGAAAAATATGAATTGGTCTCAGGCCATGGAAGTGTTTAAAAGGAACTTTGAAGAGAAAGTAGGAGAGATAGAAGGAAGATTTAGAGAGGTGGAGGAAAGAATAGAAAGAGAAATGAGAGCAGTGCAGTAGAATCATGAGGAAAAAGTCAAAAGCTTGAAAAGCCAAATGGAAAAGGAGATAAAAAAGGCTCTCTGAAGAAAATTATTGCCTAAGAACTAGGATTGAACAAATGGAAGCTAGTGATTTTATGAGAAATCAAGACACAGTAAAGCAAATCCAAATGAATAAAAAAATAGAGGGCAATATGAAATATCTCCTTGGAAAAACAGCTGACCCGGGAAATAGATCCAGGAGAGATAATTTCAAAATCACTGGACTAGGGGGCAACCAGGTGGCACAGTGGATAAAGCACCGGCCCTGGATTCAGGAGGACCTGAGTTCAAATCTGGCCTCAGACACTTGACACTTACTTACTAGTTGTGTGACCCTGGGCAAGTCACTTAACCTTCATTGCCCTGCAAAAAAAAAAAAAGCAAAATAAAATAAAATAAAATCATTGGACTACCTGAAAACCATGACCAAAATAAGAGTTTAGACAACATCTTCCTTGAGATTGTCAGGAAAAATTCCCCTGATATTCTAGAAGCAGAAGGCAAAATAGACATTGAAAGAATCCACCAATCACCTCCTGAAAGAGATCCCAAAAGGAAAACCTCCAGGAATATTATAGCCAAATTCCAGAGCTCCCTGGTCAAGAAGAAAATATTGCAAGCTGCTAGAAAAAAGTAATTCAAATACTGTGCAGCTACGATAAGGATAAAACAAGATCTAGCAGCATCTACATTAAAGGACTGGAGGGCATGGAATATGATATTCCAGAGGGCAAAGGAACTGGGACTAAAGCTAAGAATCACATACCCAGCAAAACTTGTATAATCTTTCAGAGGAAAAAATGGGACTTCAATGAAAAAGAGAACTTTCAGGCATTTGTGATGAAAAGACCTGAACTGAATAGAAAATTGGACTTTCAAATACAAGACCCTAGAGAAGCATAAAAAGGTAAACAGGAAAAAGACTTCATGAGGGATATTAAAAGATTAAACTGTTTACATTCCAACATGGGAAGATAATACTTCTAACTCATAAGAACTTTTTCAGTTAGGAATACACAGAGGACACAGGTCTGAACCGAATATGAATGGATGATATCTGTAAAGCATTTATTTTGTGTTTATCCTTGTTCTTTGTGGGGCACACAGGGTGGTGTGTCATGTCTGAGGCCAGATTTGGGCTTGGAGCCTCGTAGGTCCAGGGCTGGTGCTTTGTCCACTGTACCACCTAGCTAACCCATGATGACATCTTTAAAATAGGGTTGATGGGTAGAAGGAATAGACTGGGGGAGGGGGAAGGGGAGAGGTGGACTGGGGAGAGGTAGTTCACATGAAGGAAACAAGAAAAAAGCTTATGGAGGGGAGAGGAAGATGGGGAAGGAATGGGGGAGTGAGTGAACCTTACTATCATCAGAATTGGCTCAAAGAGGGAATAACATACATACTCAAGTGGGTATAGTAATATATTTTTGTCCTGAGGGAAAGAGAGAGGGGAGGGAGATAAAAGGGGGAAGAAGGAAAGAGCAGATTGGGGGAGAGAGCAGTAAAAAGCAAAACACTTTCGAGGAAGGTGAAGATGTTCTGCATAACTGCACTAGTATGACATATTGAATTGCTTGATTTCATAGGGAGGGCTAAGGAGGGAGAAAGAAAAATTTAGAACACAGAATTAGCTCAAAGACCTTAATCTCATCAGAGTGGAATCAAGGAGGGAAAAACCTTCACACACAATTGAGAGGAGTAATCTATTTAACCCTACAGGAAAGTAGAAGGGGAAGAGGATAAGGAGGGAAGGGTGAAAGAAGGGAGGGCAGAGAGGGGGAGGAGACAGTCAGAAGCAAAACACTTTTGAGCAGGAAGAAGATAAAAGAAGATAGAAAATAGAGTAAATATCATGAGAAGGGAATAAGATGGAGGGAAATAGTTATGATGATTGACTACTATGGCAAAATGTATGGTATCTAAATTCTTTGTCAAGTTTAAAGTACTATATAAAAGTTATGATGAACAGGATGAACTATCAGAAAAGCCTGGGAAGACTTAAATGAACTGAAGCAGAGTGAAATGTACTGCATTCAAAATAACAGCAATAGTGTAAGATGATCTGCTGGGAAGCACGTGGTTATTTTCAACAAGGCAATGATCCAATATAACCCTGAACGACTTATGAAAATTGCAGTCCATCTACAGAGAAAGGACTGATGGTATCTGAAAACAGATTGAAACATATTTCTTTTTTCTTTGACAATTCCTTAATTTGAAGTTTTGTTTTTTAACTGTTTTCTCTCACAACCTAGCTAATGTGGGGATGTTTTCCATGACTACTCATGTATAACTTATATTGAATTGCTTGAGTTCTTGGGGGTGGGGGATGGGAAGGGAGGGAGAAAAAGAAGTTGGAACACAAAGTTTTTAAAAATTGATGTCAAAATTTGTTTTTACATTTATTTTGGAAAATAAAATTCTAAACAAAAAAAAATAAAGATAAAGATGTTGGAGGGGTGGGGAGGAATAGCCCTGGAGACTTGAATTCCAGGCTCAGCTCTGTTATTGACTCACCATGTGACCTTGGGTAAGTCTCCTCCTATTTAGGGGCCTCAATTTCTCTATGTGTAAGATGAAGGGGTTATACTTCCCCAAGGTCTCATATAGTTATGACATTCTATGTTTCTAAAATAGATAATCTGGATGCACTGACTCTGTTGAACAGTTTTTGGATAATCAACAAATGCTTTTCCCTGCCAATCCCTCTTGAGACATTTGATGTTTTATCCCCAGGATGCTGGCCAACCTATACGAGTCATTTTGGAACTCTGAGTATTGGATTCCAACAGGGTACACATGGGCTGACTTGGAAGATTCAGATGGCATCACATACCCTCATCCCAAGGACTTGCTGGCTGCCATTCCCCTGACATTTGTCTTAATAGTCATCAGATACAGCACTGAGAGGTGAGTGAACAGTAGGGGAAGGGAGGTTCCTTTACCCACTTTTGTAAAAAAAAAAAATTGTCGATGCCTTTTGTTTTTACAGTTCTTTCAGGATATACCCTTTCCTTTTCCCCTACTCTCTCAGTGTACACCTTTCTTTGTAACAAGGAAAAAAAGTTAATCAAGACCAACCAATGCAACAACCACATATGACAGTGTGTGCAACATTCTGCATCCATAGGCTCCCACATCTATAAGGAAGACAGTGACCAGTTAATTTCCTCATCTCTTCAAGGGATATGGGAGGCAAGATTTGTCATAGAATTACTTAGCATTCAGGTCCAGTCAAGTTTTTTCAAGTTTCTTTAAACTCTTCACATTTATCATTTTGTTTAGCAAATAATATTCCATTAAATTCACATACCACAATTTATTTAGCTATTCCCCAATCAATAGGAACTTACTATGTTTCCTGGTTTTTTTGTTTGCTACCACAAAATATACTGTTATTAATATTTTATGGTTTTTTATGTCATTGACATGCTTAGGGCACTAGATATGCCTAGAATGAGATGAGTGAGTTAAATGGTATCAAGAGCTTAGTGACTTTTATAGCATTAATCCAAATTTCTTTCTAGAATGGTCAGAGCTCCACCAAAATTATATTATTATGCCTGTCTTCCTACAGCCCCTCCAGCAATGACCTTTTGTCATTTTGCCATTTGATGGGCAGGAAGTGAGACATCTGAATTTTGTTTTTCATTTCTCTTATTTTTAGTGACATGGAGAAAATCTTCTATTTGGTTATTGACAGTTTATAATTCTTCTTTTGAGAACAGTCTGTCATATCTTTTTGATGGAAAACTGTTTCAGCTTTATCTGTGTTAGTTCTCTATATATCTTGCAAATAGGACTTTTTTTTTTCAGGCAATGGGGGTTAAGTGACTTGCCCAGGGTCACACAGCTAATAAGTGAAAAGTGTGTGAGGATGGATTTGAACTCAGGTACTCCTGAATCCAGGGCCAGTGTTTTAACCACTGCACCATCTAGCTGCCCCCGTATATAGGACTTTTTGATTGAAAGATTTGTTTCATAGTAAAGTTTATAATTGTTAGGTTTTAATTTTCTTCCATTTGCTTCTATGCCATTCATTTGTATGCCTTTCTTGTAAGTCTAAAATGTGTCCTTAAGCTTAGTTTTGATTATACTCATTTCATGCTGCTGAGCCAATATGCATTCCTTTTAGTTCAGCCATCTCATTTTACAGAAGAGAAAATTGAGGCCCAGAGAGATAAGGTATTTTACCCAGGGTCACAGAATGGACAACAGAGCAGAGATTCCAACTCACATCTTCTAACTCCAAATTTAACATTCTTTTCACCACATCACACTATTCAAGGTAGGTTTACAAAGTGTTTTCCTCCCAAATTTTGTGAGATTAGGGTATTTTAATATTTAGTGTATGTGTGAAGCTCCACAACTCTGAGAATTAGGAGGTCTTCCAGTGGATGGCTACCCCAGGTTCAAGGAGATCTGTAGGTCCACGTCCCTAAATTATATAGCTTATGAGCCCCCACTGATGTGTTCACCTTTAATAGTCAGCCAGAATATATAAATACTTCAAATCAAAAGCATTTAATGAAACGTCTGTGTGAGAAATGGAATCTCACATATCTGGGGCCTAATCTTCCCAAAATACACTGTATCAGTGGAAAGAATGGATACATAAATGGAAGATACATGGGAAGTCACATATTTAGGTTATTTGTGTGGAAGGGCTCTCCCTTTAATAGATTGGAATCTAGGCCTTTTCTTCTCTCTTTACCAAATTCTTATTCTTCTTAATAAATGCTTAAAAGTCTAACTCTTGCTAACTCTTGCTAATTTATTGGCAACCACTCATTAGATATTTTAGACAGTTTAGCTAGAATTTTAGCCCTTAACAGTATAAATCAGACTATTTGCCTAATGATTATCAAAACCTCTGGGGATCAGGGGGCTTTCCTTTTGAGACCTTATATTTCTCCAGTTATCCCCATGTAAATGAGTGAGTTGAAAAAGATACAGAGGCAAGCTATGCCCAAAAGTAAATTCTTGTCTCTGCTTCTTTCTCACCTCTATTCTTTGCCCCTTCATGTGCAGATGCAGTGAATCCTAGTCTTATAAATATGATGGGATATAATTGGGCCATAAGAAATGGAGCGATGCTCCACTTTATGTATTCAGTTTCAACTAAATTGGAAGACACTGCTCCCATGAAAACCCTTGAATACTCCTTACATGGGCTTCCTTTCTTCCCTCATCAACACTTGAAGTCCAGCACTAATGCCATTTTCCCCAGGAAGCCTTCACTGACCTTGTTCTCTCCCTTGTCCCTAGTTGGAAATGGCCTTCCCCTTGAAAAGTGCCCTTTCTTTTCACTGCTTTGGTGCACTTACTGTATATACATGGGTGCCTTATTCCCCTACTACACTATAAACTTTTTTAAGGAAAATTATAGTGTCTTATCTAGAGTCTGTAACTTCCTCTAGCCCTGGGCAGTGGGTTTGGTACACAATAACAAATAACTTAATGAATTTCAGAGGAGAAGAATGTTCGTTTTTTTGGCTGTGGCCCCAGCACCTTGGGGAACTCATCTGTTTCACTAAAAGGGATATTCCTGTCCCCTTTGCTGAGAGGAAGTCCTTCCCATAAGGAAAATATATGATGTTCTTTCCCCCTAGGTTAAGCATCCAAAATGCACACCACAGGCACCCCTACCCCTTCATATAGCTTCCCCCCATGCTCCATCTCTTTCAGGAGATGCCAAGTTATCCGTGGCAGGTGAGTTGGTGGACAAGATTTGGCAGAGAGAATTCCCAAAGGACCATAAATCAGAGAGTTCCTGTGTACTCAGCATCTCCTGTCTCCTCTCACAGGGCCATAGGGCTACCTTTGAGCAGAGCCCTGGGTGTGCGTGACCCCTTCAGGATCAAGGCAACTCCCAACCCCATCCTGGAGTCATTTTTCCGAACCCAGAGAAAGAATCCTGAAAAGGTAAGCAGGTTCCAGGTTTGGATGCTGTTAAGAATCTTGGATGGTTTAAGTCTCTATCTCCTTTGATATGAGAGTCCCTGCTATTCAGGAGTCCCTGAATAAGAAGTTGGGGAGATGGGAGGTGCTATGTGCCCAGGACTCACTCAGACTCCCACTGTCTGTGTTGCTGTTTCCTCTAGAGAGGATGATACTCTGAGCATCAAATTCTACCAACCTCTAACCTCAAAGGGGATTGAGAGTTCACAAGACCTGGGTTCTAAACCTACTTCTGCCCCAAATTGCTTTGTGACCATAGTCAAATCACTTCATTTATTTTTTGGAGCCTTAGTTTTCTCATTTGTAAAATAAGGGGATGATCTCTAATGTCAATTCCAGCTTGCCCATTTTATGTTCTGTAGATATGGTTTTTCTCCCTAAGAGTCATTCCCAATATCTCATCTCCATATCCAATCAGTTGCCAAGTCATGTTGATTGTTTCTATAATATCTCTTTAAACCATCCTCTTCTCTCCACTCCTCCCATAGCCACTTTATTTCAGACCCTCATCACCTCTGCCCTCCATCCCCATTATTGCAATGGCCTGCTAATTTGTTCCATTGTCTCCATTGTCCTCCCCTCCATAGTCCATGCCCCACACAGCCACCAATCAGACATTCCTAAAGCTCATATCAGACTGTGCCCCTCCTATGCTCCACTGAACGGCTCTAAGATAAAATACAAATGGTTCTTCTTGACCTGTAAAGCCCTTTATCATTCGACTCTATTCTACCTTTCAAGACTAATTGCACCTCATTACCCCACACATACTCTGTTCTAGCCAAATTCACCAGTTTGTTGTTACTTGTATTTGACATTCCATCCCTCAACCCCATGCCATTGTGTAGGCTTTCTCCCATGTCTGGCATGTTTTCCTTCTCCAGGAATGCTCTCATTTCTTCATTTTGGAAACCCCAACTCCCTTCAAGGCTTCCAGCTCCTTCAAGAAACTTTTCCACAATTATTAATATTCTCTTGAAATTACTTGTATGTGTACACATGTTGCATTCCTCTGATAGACTGTAACCTCAGTGAAGACAGAGAATGTTCAGTTTTCGTCTTTTCATAGTGCCTGGCAAATTGGTTGTAGAGACTCCTTTCCTGCCCCCCAGCCCACACCCTCTGCCCTCCACAATGTGGACCTCCTTTTCCCCAAAGGTCAACCAGGTTATAGAAAGGACCAGGGTGTGGCTTGAGGAATTATTTGATTGAGAGACATGGCCCCCAACCCTGAGGTGGAGTAGGTTTGAGGGAAGAAGGCAGATCCTTGGACCCTGCCCCTGGAGACTAGGCTCAAACATTTTGGACTGAAATATGCCTCTTGTTCTTGGAAGCCTCTAAATCCCTGTAGAGCAAAGTGAGAACTCCCTAATTAGGGAGATTATATGAGTTTAGAGGAAAGGGCAGTCATCTGAAGCTAAAGTCCTTCCTTTGTCTACCCTAATCCTAATCTTCTCCTATTGTCCCAGTATGAGCTGAATCACCTGGCCAGCCAGTGTGGCCTCTCTTTGAGGCAAGTTGAGCGCTGGTTTCGACGCCGCAGAAATCAAGAACGACCATTAATAAGCAAGAAATTCTCTGAATCCTGGTGAGCTGGGGGGACCTGATGTAAACTTGGCTCCAAGGTATCTAGACTTGGGTCAGTGGACCATGGGACCAGGCCTGACTTGGAAACCAGGGATCCCCTTTGTTCTTCTCTCTACCCATTCCCTCTCACCCCCAACAATATGACCTTGTCCACTTATCTCTACCCCTGTTATGTATTTTCAGTTGGAGATTTTTATTTTATTCCTGTTCTTTCTTTGGAGGCTTCCTCATCTTCTGTAATGTGAGTATGTCCTGTCCCTTCCTCATCACATGACCATCCCTCCTCATTTGATTCCTCATCCTTTCCACTCCCATTGTCTTTGTCCTTTTTCCACCCATTCATCCTCTCATCTTTCTCTCATCCCTTTGTCCTCTCATCTCTCTCCCCATCCTCTTTGTTCTGTTCCCACACTGTTCGCTTTGTGTCTTCTTGCTTTCTCCATTCTTCCCATTTCTTCCCTTGTCCCCATACCCACCATCTCTCTCCCTTGACCCTTTGTGACTCTTTGTCCTCTCCATATTTTATTCTCTTCATCTTTCTCCTCACCCCACCCCCTCCATCCCGTCTTATTTCTCTCATACTTCTATGCCCTAATCCGTTCCACTCCCATTTCCTTGATTCTTCTCATCTTGATTCTACTCCTCTATTCTCAACCCCTCTGCCCTCTTGGGCTCCCCACACATACTTTATCCCTATTATCTTTCTCCCTCACCTTGTTTCTCTTCCTATCTATTTTATCATCACCACATCACTACTTGCTCCTAACCCACCTTTCCTCCTGTTAACCCTGAATTAATTTACTATCCTACTTTTCAATCCCTGTGGTGTTGTGGATGGGGGAGTCAAGGCCACAGACTCTCTAGGGGCAATATAGCAAGACTGGTCAGTCTGACCAATAGACAGAGTGGGTTAGAAATCCTGAGTCGAATATGAATTGAAACAGAAATAGTGCCATTCAATGATAGAAATGAGGGTTTCCAGGAGAGCAAGACCAGGCTTGGTGGGGGAAAGGAGGAAGAGGCAGATCACAGAATTACAGGAATGGAGAATTGGAAGAGACCTCAACAGCCATCTTGTCCAATGCATACAGGAAAAGAGTTTTCACCATTAGAGCAAAACAAAGCCAGTTCCTTCCTCCTCATGACAACTGATTTGAAAACAGTCAGCCTGCTCCCCTTAAGTCTTCTCCAAGCTAAATATGTTCTGTTTCTCTAGTAGATCCTCATCAAATCCTTTCCCCATCCAATCACGTGCCAAGTCATGCTGATTCTATTTCTTTTTTTTAATGTGATCTTGAAGCATGATGTGTTTCTTTTTTATCTTAAAGGTATTTTATTCTTTTCCAGTTACATGTGAAGATAGTTTTCAACATTTGTTTTCATAAGGTTTTTAGTTTCAAATTGTTCTCCCTCCCTCCCTTCCCTTCCCCCTCCCCAAGACAGAAAGCAATGATATAGGCTATATAGGTACAATCACATTAAACATATTACTGCATTAGTTATATTGTGAAAGAAGAATCAGAACACAAGGGGAAAACCTCAAAAAATAAAAATAAAAACAGCCAAAAAGTATGGTTCACTCTGCATTCAGAATCCACAGTTCTTTTTTCTGGATGTGGAGAATTTTCCATTGTGACTTCTTTGGAATTGTCTTGGATCCTTGCACTGCTGAGAAGAGCCAAGTCTATCACAGTTGATCACCACACAATGTTGCTGTTACTGTGTGCAATGTTCTCCTGGTTCCGTGTTGATTCTATTTCAACAACATTTCTTGAAACCATCTCCTCTCTACTCTCAGCAAGCCACCCAATTCAGGCCATCATCACCTCTGCTCCCCACTATTGCAATAGCTTCCTAATTGGTTATATGGCCTCTACCGTCTCCCTTCTAACACACAGATGTTCCTAAAGCTACTGTCTGACCATATCACTTTCCTACTCAAGAAACATGAATGGCTCTCTATTGCCTCTAAGATAAAATCCAAACTCTTCTCTTTGACCTGTGAAGCCATCCAGAGTTTGGCTCTAATTCCCTTTTGTTTGTTTGTTTTTTCGGTGAGGCAATTGGGGTTAAGTGACTTGCCCAGGGTCACACAGCTAGTAAGTGTTAAGTGTCTGAGGCCGGATTTGAACTCAGGTCCTCCTGACTCCAGGGCCGATGCTCTATCCACTGTGCCACCTAGCTGCCCCTCCAATTTCCTTTTGAGTCTTATCACACAAAAGCTCCCACATAGACAGCATATTCTAGACAAATTCACAAATTATCCATGTCCTTCTTAAGCCATGGTGCTTAGAACTGTACCCAGTCTTCCAGATGATGTCTGATGAGGACAGAATACAACAGGATTACTCCTCCCTATTCCCAGAAGTTATGCATCTCTTAAGGCAGTCCAATGTCCAGTTAGCTCATTTAACTGCCATATTATAGTGTTAAATAAATGCATATATATATGTACATAATCACATAAACATATACATATGAGAGAGGAAGAGGGAGAAGAAAAGAGAGGGGGAGAGAGAGAGAAAGAGAAGTTAAATGTTCCAATCATTTAGTAGCTTCCCATTTTGACAGACCTCTCTAACCCAGCCGATACCCCTTAGCCATTCCAGAAGTAACAGAGGGACCAGATGTTAGTAGCCTGGAGGGTGGTAGAAAGAAACAAAAGATCAAGCCTCTCATCTAACCAGGGCTTGTACCTCATAAGTTTGGTTCTGACTTGTTGTGAACCTGGGGAAGAGGGAGAAAGTGGAGACCAAGATAAAATAGGAGGTCACCTAAAGTGGCAAGGCAATCATTCATGTTGGGTGCCTGGAGTTTTCTGGAGAAAGATTCAAAGCTATAGGAAAGATCCATTACCTGTGGGGTCTAGTGATTCTGAGAGGAGTGTCTAGAACATGTCCTTCTTTCTTTCAGGAAACTTGGTTTGGCCAGCCAGAGACAGTCTGGGATGGATACCCTAAGCAGGTGAGTAGTCCCTGCACAAGGGCAGATGCCAGATTTGTCCACTAAAACAAGTCCTAGGAACGATGATGATGATCATCATGATCGTCATCGTCGTCGTCCTCATCATCGTCATGATGACAACTATGGCGATGAAAGTTAGCATTTATACAGCATTTTAAGGTTTGTATTGTCTCATTTGATCCTCACAACAGCTCTGAGGGAGGTGTTATGATTATCCTCATTTTACAGATGAGGAACTTGAGGCACAGAGATTAAATGACTTGCCCAAGGTCAAACTGCTAGTAAGTGTCTGAGGCTGGATTTGAACTAAAGTCTTCCTGACTTCACTCCAGTTAAATCCAATATAGCATCTATTGTGCCCCACTAATGGCCAGAAATAAAGGTAGTTTCCTACTTGAAGTTTTCCAGACAGAACAAGCTTCCTACTTTCTTTTTTAAAAAATATTTATTTGTTTGTTTGTTTGTTTATTTGTTTGTTTGTTTGTTTGTTTATGCAGGGCAGTGAGGGTGAAGTGACTTGCCCAAGGTCACACAGCTAGTAAGTGTCAAGTGTCTGAGGCTAGATTTGAACTCAGGTCTTCCTGAATCCAGGGCCAGTGCTTTATCCGCTGTATCACCTAGCTGCCCCCAAACTTCCTACTTTCTAAGGCAGCCCAGTTTACTTTAGGACAGCTCTCTTTGGCGGAAAGTTTTCTCTTACTCTAAACCTTAATCTGGCCCTCTATAGTTTCCTTCCATTGAGTTTTCCTTTCATTGAGTTCTCCCCTCTGGGGTCATCTTCCTTTTGATGGTCCTTCAAGTATTTGAGAACATTAAGCACATCCTCCTTCCATTTTCTTTTCTCCAAGCTAATTGTACTAAATTATTTTCGGTTTTTGGGTTTTTTTGGTGAGACAATTGGAATTAAGCGACTTGCCCAAGGTCACACAGCTAGTAAGTGTTAAGTGTCTGAGGCCGGATTTGAACTCAGGTCCTCCTGAATCCAGGGCCGGTGCTCT
The DNA here is from genome assembly GCF_019393635.1 of Dromiciops gliroides. Lineage (NCBI taxonomy): Eukaryota > Metazoa > Chordata > Mammalia > Microbiotheria > Microbiotheriidae > Dromiciops > Dromiciops gliroides. The sequence goes on along the minus strand of NC_057861.1, from coordinate 47,068,575 downwards.
ATCCACTGCGCCACCTAGCTGCCCCCACACAAGTCTTTGCAGGCCTTTCGGCAATCTCCCTGCTTGTCATTTCTTATAGCACAATAATATTCCGTCACCATCTTATACCACAGCTCATTTAGCCATTGCCCAATTAATGAGCATTCCTTTGATTTCCAATTCTTACCCACCACAAAAAAAAAAATATTTTTGTGTACAAAAGACCTATTGTAATAGGTCGTCTTCTCTTTGGGGGGATGAGAGATGACATAGTTAAGGTTAGCTAGGGCAACAAAGTTCTGAGCATGTTCGATTTCTTGGTAAGGCTAACATTGGCCAATGAAAGGATTCTTTAGCTACTCCGTAAGCCAAAAGACCCTTCATGAGAGCTGAGAGGCTATTTTTAAGGATAAATAAGGAACATCCATAAACCAGAAGGCAGCATCATAGATAGGGAATCAATACAACTGATTACATAGTCAGAAGCTTTATAGATGCCACGGACAATTTGGAATGTAGGGCTAATAACAATTTCTCTTCCATTTTGTCACTGTGGAAAGGTCATTGGTGGTATCTATCTTCAAGGCTAATTGTTGTTGTTTGTTGTTATCCTTCATTTTTTTAAGAAAAAATGGAAAAGAAAGAAAACCAATGACATCACTGAATGATGTCTTGACTTGCACATCAGCTGGATTTAAGTAAGGCAGAGTTGCACAAAGTTGTCAGCCTCATTCTCTTTTCCTGAGGTATCAGAATCTAGTGGCAGGACAAAAGTCAGGATGAGTGATGACGGCCTGGGATGTAGTGAGTGACCTTGGAATTTTCAAGGCCTGACCAAGCTCTAAGCACTCCACAGAGCCTACTTCAGCCACCTTCATAACCATTGGAAGAAATTATTCTCATCTGCCCATTCCACCAGGGAATGTCTTTACTTGTTTGGGGCAGACATCCCTATAACTGACTGGCAAGTTTAAGATCTGTTAGTCACCTGTTGCTTTAGCCCATCTGCAAAGATAGTTTTACTGGAATGTTGTTAGCTACTGTTGATGCTACAGCTTCTTGGAGCCACACATGAGAGTTGGATGAAAAGGTGGACACCAAAAGTGAATGAACAGCCCTGAAAAGGACTCAGCAAGCCATCACACCAGAGCTGCTAGTTCTCCCTGAGCACCTCATATGCCCCACATGGCTAGGCAGTATCACACCAATAACAGACCAATCTTTCTTTTTTTTTTTTTTTTTTTTGCTGGGTGATGAGGGTTAAGTGACCTGCCCAAGGTCACACAGCTAGTAAGTGTCAAGTGCCTGAGGCCAGATTTGACCTCAGGTACTCCTGAATCCAGGGCCAGTGCTTTATCCACCATGCCACCTAGCTGCCCTAGACCAATCTTTCTTGAAGAACAGAGCCAGGTTGCAGAGATAATAGACCAGACTTCCTGGAATCTATCTGCATCCTTCAAAGATAACAGATTTCCTTGACACAAGAATGAAACAGTGGCTAGCAGGAAAACTGAACTTCTGAATTTAACTCAGAAACAATGAGGGATTTACAGGAAAGTTGAACTTCCAAACTTAATTCAGAGACAAAGGAAATGTAACTTAGCTAGTTACACAAAACTTTGGTCCAGATACAGAATGAAATCAATTAGAGAATAGAATCAACTTGATTTTCTTAATTTTCAATGTATATATGTGTGTATACATGTGTGTATGTATATATATAAAGTGTGTGCCTTGTGAATGTATGTATATGTTTGTGAATGTATTCATGTGTATGTGTATGAACATGTATATGTATGTGTATGCATGCATATGCATGTCAATCCCCCTAATAGAATGTAAACTTCTTGAGGGCAGGAGCTGTTCCATTTTTATCTTTATATCCCCAGGGCTGGTATATAATAGCTAACCTTAATAGATACTTGTTGATTGCTGGGCATAACCTGACTTATGGATGACTGGTCCCAGGTGTGATCTAACCATAGACTATAGCTTAGTATGGCTGAAGAATGGGGTAAGACAGAGTGTTTGGTCCCATGGTATTGGAGCTCCTGAATAGTTGTTTCCCTGTTGAACCATGTGTCTATCTATGGACAATACCAATGATCAAGTGATTCCTTTGACCTTCAGCCCCTGCAGCCTGCCATATACTGGTGGTACCTCTTGGAGATCAGCTTCTACCTCTCCTTGCTGCTTACTCTGACCCTTGATGTGAAGAGGAAGGTGAGTCTAGAGAGAGTTCCCCCAGGTTTGGGGGAGAGCCCTTATCTTCCCAGTCAGAAGGAAGAAAAGTTAAGGGAAGAAGAGTTTGGCTTCTAGTGTCTGCCCCCATGAGAAAAATGAAGACCAAGTCCCATGGAAGCAATAAGGGCAGACCTAGTCTACCTTGGTGTGCTCTGTGGGAGACTGGATAAGGGGACCAGAAGCTCAGGAGCTAATTCTGTTCTGTTCAATTCAATGGCCAAGATGCTCTCTCTGGAGTTCCTACTACTGAATCCATATCCAACCCAATTTCCAGCTTTCCCTCCACTATGCTGTCAGCCACTTGAACCTTCTCCTTCATCTCCTCCTTGTACCTCATCTCCTATTTTGTGCCTCATTTTCTACCTTCCCTCAGTAGACTTGAACTTCCCCCAAAGGACTCTTCTCATACAGTCAGGGCAGAAGTGGTGGGAGGAAATTTTCCTTGACTATGGGTCAAAATCTAACCCTGAGCATGCACAAAGCCAGTTTCATCCTTTTGGAAGTCTGTAAAGTACTGGCCTCATGACTCTCCTCTTTTCCACAGGACTTCATAGGGCAGCTCATCCACCATTTTATTACTATCATTTTGATCTTCTTTTCCTATTCTGCCAACTTTGTGAACATTGGTGCCCTGGTGCTGCTGCTACATGATGTGTCAGATATCTTCCTGGAGGTAAGTGAGCCCAGCCTGGAGGAGTAGAGCTGTGGTCAGCTTGAGTGCCTGTAAGCCTCAAGCATGGAGGGGCCACAGGCTCAGAAAAGGGAACAGAGCTGTCCCTAAATTCCCCCACCATTATTGCAGTCCACTGTGTCTAGTGGCTCAAGGGACTGTAACAAAAAGGTGAGATTCAAGGACCACAGGGACCTGACTCCATCCCTGGGGAGGAGAGTAATGACCTCAAAGATAGAGATGAGACTTTTCTCTGCCTGGTTCTGTCCCCTATCAGAGAGTAAAAGTCCAGGGGAATCTCGAAAAACAAAACTTAGTCATGGTTCACATTTAGGGCCTTCCCAAAATAGTGTAGGAGGCACACAAACTGGGTCCCCTCTAAGAAAAAGTTTTCATTATATAATATGGGTGTTACCTATAGAACAGCTGTTCATTTCCCAATCACAGAAAATGTCTGATGCAAAAGACTCCCAAGTGTGCATTAGCAAATATAGTTAGTTCTGCTATAATATGACATAAGCATTCCCCAAAAATACCATGCCATCCAAAATCACCCAATAACAAACACAGAACTTACAGTGATAATGAAGTTAAAGGCACACATAGAACTCAGAAAATCAGTGACACAAAAACATAAGAAGCTAATGGAAAAAATGATACCACATATTCATACATATCAAATGATTAAGAAATGCATAAATAGAACAACAAATGGAGGCTGTGCTGTTGGCCTTGGGTTGCTGCTCCACCTGGGCCCTACATGCATCAACAAGTTGGAGGGAGGCCATGGCAGAAGGGAGTATGGATGAAGGTGAGGGTGGCATAGACCAGCCTTTCTCTGCTCTCAGCTCCTACTGTACAAGGAGATATACAATGACACTTTCCCTTGACAAAGCCCTGAAGGTCACTTATGGAGGTGGGTGTCAGGAAGGGTTGCAGCTCCTCAGTTACTGTCAAGTGGTGCCATTTTCTGGGTTCTCTTGCTCTTTCTTACAGAAGAAATTGAATAGAAGCAAACTTGAAATTCCTGTTCTGCTCAAAGTGTTCCCCAATATATCAATCATGTTGGGACAAATTCTCATTTTCAAAAGACGCATTATAGCAGAACTGACAATACAGCAACATAAAACATCACCATTACCTCTCTACCAAGGCACAGGACCTTAGTGGAACAATGGGACAGATATTTCACATTGGCCTCAGGCTTTCATTGTCAAGATGCAGATCTCTCAACCAGCCAGGGCACAGATTACTTTGGTTCTTCAGCTACAGGTCTATAATAGGAATGACTGTCTTCTCTGAGAAACTCTTTTCCATCTGGTGAGCTGATGCCTGAATGCAGAGCTCTGGAACTCTCTACCTATAAGGTTACCACCATGGGTGAAAATAACTATTTCTTAGGATCGCTAGTCTATGGCCTGCACTGCAGAGGGATGGTCAGTAGAGCAATCTCTTCCCCAACCTTGCTAGGAGTTCAAGGGAGCAAAAGTGTTAGCAAAGAACCCTAATAATGAAGGGCCCCAAAAGAGAGTTGGCCCAGATGTTCCCACAATTCTCATGACCTACTTCAAGAATCAAAGTTCTATCCCAAGGCTGTCTTCCTGATTTTCTCTGGACCTTCAACACCCCAGTCATGGGTACTAATCAGGAGTTCCTGTACCATTCTAGCATAGTCTATGTCCCTCAGTAAAAGGCCAAAATAATTATCAAGCCCCAGTCCAACATTTGAGGCATTCATGCAGCAGTGCGGTCATCAGGCCTCCTGCTTAGCCTTCTTGGGGGGGGGGGTGTCTCTGTGTTTTAAGACCTCTTCCAGCCCAGCACTCTTCAATTCTTCCCTCTATAATCAAGGCTTGGGGGGCAGCTAGATGGCGCAGTGGATAGAGCACCGGCCCTGGAGTCAGGAGTACCTGAGTTCAAATCCGGCCTCAGACACTTAACACTTACTAGCTGTGTGACCCTGGGCAAGTCCCTTAACCCCAATTGCCTCACTAAAACAAAAAAAATAATAAATAAATAAATGTTTATAATCAAGGCTTGGTGGGACTCATGGGGAGGCAGGGTGAAGGAGGAAGATATATAAGTCTGGGCAGGGGGTAAATATGAAAGAGGAGGAAAGTTGAGTAGGGTGAGCATAACTCTGTAGACCTACCCAGGACACAGAGACTCTGAATAACTTTGACTAAAAAAAATCAGCGGTGGCTTTGCTAATGTGCTCATGGCAGAAAGTGAAGGTGCTTAGAAGCAACAGGTTGGATGTCCACCCGGGTCCCAAAAGATCCAGCACTATGGCAAAGGATGCACAGAGCAAAGGGCTGCAGATGAGAGGGGGGGGGCGGGAATCAGCTTTGCAAGCAGAAGATAGGAGTTTCTGGACAGCACTTTCTTTGGAAAAGCCCTGGGATGGGAGTGGGGGTGTGGAGGAGAGGGTAGTCATAGAAAGTACTATGGGAGTTCCAGGGACAACAATGGCAGCCATAAAAGTTAGTGCAATTTGGGCCGAATTCAGAAAGACCCAGTGTCTAAAACAAAGGAGGCATCCGTCCATCAGTCAACCAACATCTTTTAACTTCCTTAAGTGGCAGGGATTGTACGAGGAAAGAGGAAGACAAAAGGGAAATACTTCTACCTTCAAGGGGTTTACATTATATCAGGGAAGACAAGCACCCGGATGAGTCAGGAAGTGATGTGGTCAGACCTGTACTTTAGGGAGGCTACTTTGGTAGCTTAGTAGAGAAGGGTCTGGACTGGGGAGAGACTTGAGGCAGGAGGTCCAATTCGGAGGCTACTTACAATAATCCAGACAAGAGGAACTAACCCTAATTCTGATGGTTGTGTAACTGGAGAAAAGAGGATGTAGATTAGAGATGCTGTCCCAAGTGGGAGGGGCAGGGTACCACAAAAGTCAAGGATGTCAGGGAGGCAAGGATGATGGTGAGGTTTCAAATGCGAGTGAAGAGAGATGAGGTGGACAAAGCCTTGGGGAGGGGTGGATTTGAGGGGAATAATAGATCTACAATGAATGTCACAACCCATCCATGTGTGTTTATCGGATGACTAGATCTGTCCTACCTGAAATTAAAAGGATAAGGCATGGGGCAGCTCGGTGGCACAGTGGATAGAGCACTGGCCCTGGAGTCAGGAGGACCTGAGTTCAAATCTGACCTCAGACATGTAACACTTACCAGCTGTGTGACCCTGGGCAAGTCACTTAACCCCAATTGCCTCACTAAAAAAACAAAAACAAACAAAAAAAAAAAGGATAAGGCATAGGGCAGCTAGATGGCGCAGTGGATAGAGCACTAACCCTGGATTCAGGAAGACCTGAGTTCAAATCCAGCCTCAGACACTTAACAATTATTAGCTGTGTGACCCTGGGCAAGTCACTTAACCCCAATTGCCTCACTAAAAACAAAAACAAAAAAAGGATAAGGCAGGACTCTTTCTCACTGGTCAATGCCCTGAAACTCAACCCACCCTCCATCAGACACCTTTAAGCTACATATAAGAAAAAGCTTCCTAAGGTACAAAGCTCTGTGAAAGTAGAATGGATTGTCTATGAGACGTAATGAGTTCCCCATCATTGTAGGCCTTCGGGTGAAATGATTACTTATCTAGGAGGACTCTGGACTAGTGTAGTTTGCTCTAGATACCATCTGAGGCCCCTACCATCTCAGGGTTTGTGTGTTACCAAAACTTCCTCTTTTGTCTCCTTTCAGGCCTATAAGATGCTAAGTTATGCACAATGGAAGCAAGCTCGGGAAGCCGTGTTCATCCTCTTTGCCCTGGTGTTCTTGATTACCAGGCTCATTCTCTTCCCAATCAAGTGAGTCTGGGCCTAGGAAGTGGAGTGGGATGAGGGCAGGGAAGATGAAAATGGTCTGAGTCCTAGAGAACTTCTGCTGCCAAAAGCTGCCTTCTAGAAAGAGGAGTGAGCCTCCTGCCTGACAAGTCTTTCTATGTGTGAGAAAGGTGGGATGAGGTCAGACCAGGTCAGATCTAGGGGTCATTTTAGGATGTTCTTCCCTCATCCCAAGGGCTTTCCACTCTGCCCGTCCCATTTCTTTGGAGTTGAGGATAGGGTATTTCTAAGGACCAAAGGGTCTAAGCCTTGACAGCCTGCCCCCTCCCCTTCCCACATTGTCACCCCCAATTCCTCTCTTTCTTGCAGAGTCCTTTATACCACCTACTATGTTGCCCAGAGCAAAAATCAGTTCTTCTTTGGATACTATTTTACCACTACCCTGATGACAATCCTGCAGGGTCTCAATGTTTTCTGGTCTTTCCTCATCCTCAGAATGGTCTACAAGTTTTTATCAGAAGGCCAGGTAGGTACAAAACTGACCCTCCCCCCAACCCATGACCAGCAGCAGGGGAGAATGAGATAAAGGGGGAGAGGTACTGGAGGTAGAAGGAGAGTATGGGGATTCAAGGCTGGCATCCTAGTGCCAATAGGCATTCAAGTAGCGCCAGCAAGGCATCTTACCTACTGGACTTGTCCTTGAGTTTTCTTTCCCAATCTCTCTTCCTCTCTCTCTCTCTCTCTCTCTCTCTCTCTCTCTCTCTCTCTCTCTCTCTCTCTCTCTCCTTCTCTCTCTCTCCTTTCTTTACCCCATATCTGTTTATCCTTCTTTTCTACTGTTTCACCCTACATATTAACTCAAGTGCCAAATCTTCTCACTTCTGTCTCTATAATATCTCACCCTTATAACCCTTTCTTCTCTATTCACACACACACCATCATCCTAATTCAGGTCCTCACCATGTTCACCTGGACTAACTAATTTAACCTTCATACAGTTAAAAAGTGATTTTTCCAAAACACAGGTTAGGCCAGAGAAAAGGGTATGGTAGAGAGGACAGTATGTTTAAGAAGAGGGGAAGGAATGAGATCAAGGGTGCATTTCAAGGAGTTTGCCTTGGCAAGGAGAAAGGGCATCAATTTTATGTGAGAGAATGTTGAAGGAGATAGTGGAAGAAGATGCCTGAGTGATATGAGAAGAGGAGAAGGGGAAATGAGGGAACTCTCATTGCATGATTTCAATTGTTTCAGTGAAGTAGGAGGTGAGGTCCTCAGCTCAGAGAGTAGAGGAAAGAGTACTGTGGGAATCTTAAGGGGGGATGAAAAGCTGAAGTTTTTCATTGTGGTGAGTGTTCTACCCGATCAATTAGGAAAGTATCAAAGGATTCCCCTCTTCAATCGAATTGAAAGGGTACCAGTTGAGAATGTGTAACAAGTTTCTAGAGGATCTTGGTTATTATGGTCTTGTGATTTTCTCACCCTCCATTCAGTAGCATGTAAATATGAACAAAGGAAATGGAGGGTGGGAGTAACCCAAGATTAGGGTTTGGCAAAGCATGATAGCTCATAGGACAAGACACTCTTCAAATAGAGATGATACCATCCAGTTGGACTGATTCATGAAGGGGTCAAAATAGGAAAGAAAGGAGAATATAGCCAGTGCAAGAGTGATAACCTGATAAAGAACTGAAGGGTGAGAAGAATTGGAGGTCACAGTAAAGAAGAATAAGGTTGGGCATTGTAAAACACAGGGAAAGATGGAGTAATAAAAGATGGTGACTGGATAAGGGAAGCTCTGCATTTATGTACAAGGAAGTGGAATATTTGTGGGTGATGGCAAACTCAAGGGTATGACCATTGATTTATATCTATGGCTGAAGTGGAGAGGAGTAGGTCATGGGAGTTGCATATTAGGGTATTTAAGGGAGCATCAGCAGGTATATTGCAGTCCCCTGGTACAAAGGCAGGATTTTAGGGTCATGGGGAGAAACAATGTGAGCTAGACTTTGAACTCATTCATGGTGAAAGAAAGGAGATTCTTCTAGCTGTTGATTGATAATAGCCAACAGAACCTAGACTGGGTAGGACTAAGTAAAGAATAAATTCTCCTATTCAATGAATGAATGAATGAATGAATGAATGAATGAATGAATGAATGAATGAATAAAAAAAACTTATTAAAAGCCTTTCCATTGTGCTAAACTCCAGGGATACTGATACAAAACCAAGACTGTCCCTACCCTTAAGGAAGGAAAGACAAGACATAGAGGGGGTAGTAGTGACCAGAGAGGGACCAAAACAGTTTGAGAATAATAGCTAGCATTTATGTATGCAAAGCACTTTTACAAACACTATCCCATTTGGAAAGTCATTGGGATTGTAAATGGAGTCACTATCGACATGGCCTTTCCTGGAGCAATGGAACGTTGATGCGTGTTCCAAAGCTATAAATCATGGAAAGGGGGTGTTAGGGTTCACACAGTGCCAGGGCAAATGCAAGATCCAGTAATCCAGAGGGTGAAACAGCAAACAGGATCGATGACAAGGTAATAGTGGCCATCCCAGTAGCTCCTTATTACCACCAAAAGAAAGTATAGATTCTATTTGTCATTTAAACCCTTGTTCCATTCAGTCCCCCTCTACTTTCCCAGTCTCATTGTACATTGCTGTTATTGTTTCACTCGCAATTATGTCTGGCTAAACCAGCCTTCTTGCTGTCCCTCACCCAGGACACTTCATCTCCATCTCTATGTCTTTGTACACACTGTCCCCCCATGCCTGAAATGTAATGCTCCCTCACTTCCACTTTTTAGAATTCCTTATTTCTTCTAAGATTTGGCTCAAGCATCACCTAAATTAAGCATTTTCTGATTTCTTCCCCACCCCCGACTTCTACTGCCACCCATCCCAAAACTTCCTTGTTTATTTACTTTGCATATATTCTATATATAATTTTATAAGTGTAGGTTGGTTCTCTTGATGGAATGGAAGTTCCTTCAGGGCAGGGCCTGGTGTATTTTGGTCTTGGTTTTTCCATTGCTTTGCACAGTGATGTGTGCATGGTAGAGGCTTAATAGATGCTTATTGATTGATTGTCTCTATGGTTCTCAGGTGCAGAATGATGTGAGGAGTGACCTAGAGGAGGAGGAGAATATGAGTGATGAGCCATTGACAATGAGACAGAAGAGCAATGCGAGAATCTAGTCGAATGAGGTCACAGACTTTCAGGCCTGGGAAAAAGGGTGGGGGAGGGTTGAGGGACTGGCCAACTTTTCCCTGAGCCTGTCCCACTGGCTAGCTCAGTGTGGATCCATGGACAACTGGTCTTCTGACTTCCTGAAGATTGAAGCACCCTTGCAAATGTCTCAGATTCTAATTGAACCTGGACTCCATAGAACAAGACCTGTGCTGGATGGAGGCTCTTCACTTCTGTCATCGTGTCTATCTGTCTCTCTGGCCCCACCTTTACTGGACCTCAAAATGGAGAAAGAAGGATCCTCAGGGTTTTATGTTGAATATAGTGATCTTTTTTGGGGGGGGGGGGGGCAATGAGGGTTAAGTGACTTGCCCAGGGTCACACAGCTAGTAAGTGTCAAGTGTCTGAGGTCAAATTTGAACTCAGGTCCTCCTGAATCCAATCCACTGTGCCACCTAGATGTTCCCATAATCTTTCTTTTGATTAGCCTTTTCCCCTGAACCATTATCCTTAGACTTAGCTGCTGAGATCCTTCTCCATCAGGAAAACTGTGAGATTCTTTCTTTCTTTCTGTCTTCACAGACCTGGTCAGGTTGGAGTTTGCAGAGATAAAGACAGACAAGAAAAGGACATAAATCTTTTTCCTGGTTTGTAGAAACATGTGACATCATAAAATCTTTTTTAAGAAAATGCCTGTTAGCAATCTTAGACAGATAGCATTCTATCCATTTATAACATTTACCAAATGGAGACAATGGAAATAGGTTTGCAGCATAACATTATTTGAGTATAGCATACAAAAATTCTGTCCCTGAAGGACCATTGGAAGGGTACATCCTAATCCTTAGAGCCCCATGAGCTTCAAAAGAGGGGGGTGGGAATGTGAGACTACCACCACATGTCTTTGAAAGTAAGCTAAATGAAAGCAGTTGGCTCTAAAGTTTGAGCTATGACCCTTGGGAAAATTGAGATTTTGAATGTTACCATTAGTAATTATAAATCCAGACTTAGTTGAAACTTGCTCTAAAACTAAATTATAATGTGGTCTCATCTACATTGGGACGTGTTACCTATTAGGATTGTGGTAATAAATTAGAATTTAATGAAAAATACTTTTTTATATTTTGTATTAAAATAATAGGCTTGGAAAAAACATGGATAGGGAAAAATATCAAAAACCAGTCTCAGAAATTTATTAGCTGTGTGACCTTAAGCAAGTCACTTCGCCTCCATCTGCCTCAGTTTCCTTATCTGTAAAACGGGACAATAATAGCACCCACCTCTCAGAGTTGTTGTGAGAATCAAACGACACAATAATTGTAAAGTACTTATGCAGAGGCTGGCACATGGTAAGTACTGTATAAATGTTAGCTATTATTATTTTATTAGATATAAGTACTCTGGGGGCAACTAGGTGGTGCAGTGGATAAAGCACCAGCCCTGGATTCAGGAGGACCTGAGTTCAAATTCGGCCTCAGACACTTGACACTTACTAGCTGTATGACCCTGGGCAAGTCACTTAACCCTCATTGCCCGGGGGAGGGGGGGGTGAAGAATGTGGTCACAATGTTTGAAAACTTAAATATTTCATTGGGCATATTTTACTTAATAAAAGTAATAATATTAATTTGCTATTTGGGGAGGGAGGGGGAAGTAGCAGAGGCCTCTTAAGTTATCCTTATCTGTGAAGTTTTTAGGACTTTCTATTCAGGTAGAGTCATAAACTCCTTTAAGCCCTGCTGACAGCATGTTGTAAAATATTTGAGAAACTAAGACCTTGTCAAGTCAAGGTGGGGAGACTTACAAGTTTATTTATTGCAAAGAGTGAGTTTTATCTGAAATTATTTGATAATTGCTTATGAAAATTATAAAAGTTTATCTGTTAATGGACAATATGTATTGAAATTAGATCTTTGAACCAACTTAGTAACAATAGACCTTCAATCCAAAGACTTCATTTTGCCTTAAGGGTAAGGAGGCAATACAGATTGGAGGTTTATGTTAATCAGTATTTGGAGGGGGTTCATATATTTGCTGTATATGTGAAACTCCAGAGTGTAATTATTTTTTAATTTATAAATGAAGGATAAGTGAAATGTCCTTATATGTGCTCATTGTTATTGCAACTTGAGGCAGATAATAATATCCTAGCCCTAAGCTGTGCTTAGTGAAATTGTGTTATTTGAAGTAAAATCTCTTGGGACTATAATTTGATATTGTTTGGGGTTTTGATTTGTGGTGTGATTGTCTGAATTCTCATTAAGTCATTAATTCCACCATTAAGCCCATTAATTCTTGTTAAGTCCATGATATGAGGGGAATGCTATGTGTCACCCAAAGAGAGTATAGTCTGAAAACTGCTACAGGTAAATGCCTATGAATTGGAAAGCTGAGAGGATGACATTCCATAGACAAAGGTTGGATCTTCTTGAATCAGTTTCTCCATTTTCCTATTTCCTTTCTTTTTTTTTTTTTTTAGTGAGGCAATTGGGATTAAGTGACTTGCCCAGGGTCACACAGCTAGTAAGTGTTAAGTGTCTAAGGCCTGATTTGAACTCAGGAACTCCTGACTCCAGGGCCGGTGCTCTATCCACTGCGCCATCTAGCTGCCCCCCCCATTTCCTTTCTAAACAGGAAATTTTCCCACCTATTTAGTTCTGAGACTGACTTTGGTATCCTGTGAATAATGTGGAATTTTAGTGTATGATTCATTGTTAACTATGACTTTTACCTCAAAACAAATAGAGCTCAAGGAGTTTTTCTCCTGTTATGACTTAGGCCAGATCAGTCTGTGCCCTAGAAAAGACAGTCTTGATATAGTCATAACCATGTCCCTCCCTTTTCTTTTTTTTTGAAATAGTAAAATATTTAATTAAGACAGAATTTCAAAGAAAAATAATAGAAAAATCTATTAATACTCATTCCCAAGTTAGTACAACCTGGGAAAATAGTTTCTCTAATATTCCTATCTCCTATTTGGAGAAAGAGCTCTCCTTCCTCATACCACACAGTGTGGATGCCCCGTCAATGTTAGCCCTTATAGCAGCTCAAAATTCCTCAAGGGATGCACCAGCTTCCTCTGCAGCAGGGATAATGGACATGTACCATCAAGCCCAGCCAGAAGCAGTTATGAGGTAGCATCTCCATGAGGGCTGATTCCCTGGATGATGGCTGAAGGACCTGGGCTGGAAGCAGGACTGGTGGTCTGGGAGTCACTGTTTGTTCTTCCTGGGCCTCTTGAGCTCATCTTTTTAAATCACTTAAACTTCTTTTACTTCACGTTCTGGGATCTTGCCGTTTCTCTAACAAAGCAACTTCTGGCAGCCAGTCTCCCCTTCCTGGAATGTCACCTGGGATCGTGCAGTGGGTGACCGTCTTGTGTCTGAGGCCGGGACCTGGCCGGGACCTCCCTGGGTCCAGGGTAGATGCCCCATCCACCGCGCCACCCAGCCGCCCCATGATGACATCTCCAGGGCCAAATGGAGGAGCAAGGGGAATGCACTGGGGGAGGGGGAAGGGCAGAGGTGAAATCCTACATGAAAGAAACAGGAAAAGGCCTATGGAGTGGGGGAAGAGATGGGCCATGCCCCTCCCTTTTCTTTTTTCTTTCTTTTTTTTTTGGGGGGGGGGGGCAATGAGGGTTAAGTGACTTGCCCAGAATCACACAGCTAGTGTCAAGTGTCTGAAGCTAGATTTGAACTCAGGTCCTCCTGAATCCAGGGCCTGTGCTGCACCACCTAGCTGCCCCCTCCATTTTCTTTTCAAAACAAATTTCTATTATCAGAGTGGGTAAACAGTGGAAATTTTGCCATTGCAATACTATTATTAATATTAATATATTCATTAATCAGTGATAATATAATAATTAATATATTAATCCTAAAAACACTTGAGTTACTATAATAGGATACAAGTATGAAAGATCTTACTATTTTTTATCTGAATTTGTGGCTACCTCCATATCCTGAGCAAAGAAGTAAATGATTTCTTAGGCTTGCAATCCCCTTACTAATAGTTTTATATTCATGTATAAGATTAAGCCCTTGAAGTATCTCATTCTTTCAGGATATTATGAGGAATACTTACACACACACACACACACACACATATGTACATGTATGTCTATATCCTCAAAATGAGGGATAGGATAAAGGTGAAAAAGTGTTTATAAATTTACTAGAATAGTAAACTTTAGGAAAGTAACAAGATTAAACTGTTAGAAATCTATGAACGGGGCAACTAGGTGGCGCAGTGGATAGAGCACCGGCCCTGGAGTCAGGAGTACCTGAGTTCAAATCCGGCCTCAGACACTTAACACTTACTAGCTGTGTGACCCTGGGCAAGTCACTTAACCCCAATTGCCTCACTAAAAAAAAAAAAAAAGAAAAGAAAAAGAAATCTATGAACTAGGAGAGAGACAGAGACAGAGCTTCCAAATGTTTCTAATGGAGATATAGGCTTTAAATATGTTCTAGTAATAAGTTCTAAAATTGGATTAAGAATTTTACATATAAAATTGCATTAATAATTCTAAAGAGAGGGGGCAGCTAGGTGGCACAGTGGATAAAGCACTGACCCTGGATTCAGGAAGACCTGAGTTCAATCCAGCCTCAGACACTTGACACTTACTAGCTGTGTAACCCTGGGCAAGTCACTTAACCCTCATTGCCCCGCAAAAAAAAAATAATAATAATTTTAAAGAGATTTTAAAATCATTTCCCCCCCTATTTTGAAGTCTCTTTAATAATATAAAGAGACAGGAGGGCTCCTTTTACATATCTTGTATAAGAAATACTGATGATACCCAGAAAGTGTTGCAATTACATCTTTAGGAAAGTAACTTCCTTTTTCATCTGGATACTGTTTTATTATGAATTGAAGTATTAAAGAATGTGGTATGGGTATCTAAGTAGCACCGGCCCTGGATTCAGGAGGACCTGAGTTGAAATGTGGCCTCAGACACTTGACACTTCCTAGCTGTGACCCTGGACAAGTCACTTAACCTTCATTGCCCTGCAAAATATGTGTGTGTGTACACACACACATGCATATATTCTATACACTGCACCACCTAGATGATATGAATAGATGGGAGCATTCATTGTCAGCACAGAGAAAGGAAAGACAGACAAATGGGACCCCTGTTTTCTCAGGTGTCTAGTGTTCTTCCCTGCCTTGGAACTGTGACCCAAAACCATGTATCGGCAATAGAATTGCCAGTCAGCACCTGCTGTACCCCTGTAATCTCTGAGTTGGTTAGTCCTTCCATGCATGTACTTTGATATATACAGTATTTAAGATAGATAATAAGCAATACCCAGAGTTTGATAGGAGGAAGGAAGGAGGTTGTATTAAAGCATAGGGTTTTTTTCTTTCCCCTGTTTTAGTATATGGATTTTGTCTATCTTTGTCGTGTCATCTGAATTCAGAAGTTCTGGACAGTTTTCTTGTATTATATCCTGTCTTGTGGTATTCAAGTTTTGTTTTTTTTTAATTGTCATGTTATCCTAGGAGTCCAAGTTATCTCTGCACATACTGTCTTCAAGGTGAGTCACTTCATCTTGTATAGAATTCAAATATTCTTTTAACATTGTTGCTTTGGACATTTTTCCTGGAAAATTTTAATCCACTCTCATATTTTTGCATTCCAAAATGCAATTATCATCATTAATTGCCCCAGGCCTACCTCTGTGCTGTATTTTTACTTGGAAATTTCTATTTGAGAACTTTTCTTTCTTTGGTGACTTCTTGTCCTCTTCAATGTGAATATGTCCTGTGTTCTCCTCACCACAGGTCCCCTCAGTCCTTATCCTCTTTATCCCTATGTTTCTCTCTATCTTTTTATTACTGTCCATCATCTTCCCTCCCTCTCTATCCCCTCATCTTCTCTATCTTTGTCCTTTTTGTTCCTCTGATCCCATACTCTTCCCTCTTACCCTGTTTATCGTCAAATGATATCATATTTGTAAAGCACTTAGCACAGTTCCTGGCACATAGTAGACATTTGACAATTGCTTAATCTCTCCCCTTCCCTTCTTTTATAACTGCCATCATTTCTATCCCTTCTCCTCCTCTCCATTGCACTCTGTCCCCATACTATGCCCATGTGACTTCTTGTCCTTTTTCCCCTCACCCTATTCGTCCCTATCCTTCCTTTCTACCCCTTGATCCTCCTCCCTACCCCTGCATTGTCCTCTATATCCCTCTGTCCGATATCTATACCTTCCTTGTTCCTACCATCTTTTACTCATGCCCTATTCCCATCCCTAGCCTATTTGTCATTTTTTCTCTTCCCTTCATCCATCCCTACTTTTTCCTTTATCCCCCTCCATCCTCTGACACCCTCTTTCATAATCCCTGTGGGCTGGGGATATAGTATAACAATATTCCATTACATTTATATGCCACAATTTGTACAAGCATTTTCCAATAGATGGTCACCCACTTTATTCCTCTTCTTTGGTAAAAACTACTTTAAATATTTTCATTCAACCAAGTCTTTGACCACTTTGGGGTTCTATCCAGTAGTAGCATCACTGGGTTGAAGAGCACTTTTGTGACCTCTTGGGTCTAGTTCCAAGTTGCTTTGTGGAATGACCAGAATTAGTCCCAAGTCTCCAGACTCCAAATACAGGCCATTTTCTTCTACTCTATCTCTGCTTCTCAGACTCATTGGAAAACCACATTTGCCCTTAAGGGAACACCACTGGCCAGTTGGCTCAAATTCAAACTTTCCTTTCTGGTCTTCAAAAGGCTACCTACCCCCACCCTACACACACACATACATACATATATACATACAGATGCAAGTATGCACATACACACACATATACATACACACACATCCTTATACTCATTTTTGCAAAGTGGAAAGAAAACCTAATTTGAAGTCAAGAGACCTTGGTTTAATTCCAGGTTTTGCTACTTCTTACCTGTGTGACCTTAGGCAAGTCATTGGGCCTCAGTTTTCTCCCCTGTAAAAAGAAGGTTGAATAGGGATAATCTCTAAAATCCCTTTGAGATTTATATCCTTTGGGTTGTGGTATCCCACCCCTCTTCTGTACCAATCTATGGCCCCTTATCTCCTCCAAGAAGTCCTCCCTGATTATCTTTTCCCAGTGCTGCATCTCTTGAGGCAGCCTGGCATAGTAGGTAGAATGCCAGGTTTGGAATCAGGAAGGACTGGATTCAGATTCTGCCTGTGAGAAAATATTTATTAATAATGAATTTCTTGTGAGGACCTAGAGATTAGCTTAGTTGTTCTCTCCCCCTCACCCCAGAAAGTTCAATTCTTAGGAGGAAGTTTTAATCTGGTTCGGGGCAACCCCAAGGGAAGAAAAAGGAAAGGAGATAGAGTCTTTTGTCTAGCTCAGTGAACTGATGGGCCTTTGCCCCTCAGAGGATCTCTCTCATTAGGCCATTATATAATTGATACAGCTCATTTTAATTTAAACCACCCTCAAGTCATGTCAACCAATGGAATTGAATGATGCTAGCCAATTAGCTTTGATCAATGTATAGTGACCCACCTCTATCAAAAGAGGTGGGAGGTCAGTTAGAGCACAGGCCCTGGAGTCAGGAGTACACGAGTTCAAATCCGGCCTCAGACACTTGACACTTACTAGCTGTATGACCCTGGGCAAGTCACTTAACCCCAATTGCCTCACCAAAAAAAAAAAAGAGAGGATAGAAACCTCAACCGCTGGAGGCTCGAGGTTGTCACCATCTTGGCTCAATCTTCTTGGCATTCTTGGCTTCCTGGACCCACTGTTGCTTGGTGCATGTTCTTAGGACAGTATAGGTTGGTAGGCCATGTACTCTCTGAGAGACAATATGGCACAGGGGCTTTTCTGGTTGTGTTAACTGCCACATGGTCAATTTTTTACTGGCATATTAATTATTTGTTTGTTTGGTTTTTTTGGTGAGGCAATTGGGGTTAAGTGACTTGCCCAGGGTCACACAGCTAGTAAATGTCAAGTGTCTGAGACTGGATTTGAACTCAGGTCCTCCTGACTCCAGGACCAGTACTCTATCCACTGCACCACCTGGCTGCCCCCATATTAATTAACTAATAAATGCTTACCACCAAAATGGGTGCAATAGCCATGATTATATAAATAGCCATTAATATATAAGTAATAATAATTTAGAAAGCACATCTTAGCAACAATAATTTAAAAAAACATATACCCGGATAGAGCACCGGTCCTGGATTCAGGAAGACCTGAGTTCAAATCCGACCTCAGACACTTGACACTTACTAGCTGTGTGATCCTGGGCAAGTCACTTAATCCCAATTGCCTCACCAAAAAAAACAAACACCAAAAACATATGCCCAAGATACTTCCTGGTTGTGTCACCTTGGGCAAGACACTTAACCTCTCTCAGACTCCATTTCATTGGTTGTAAAATTGGGGATGATAACTGTGGCCCTTACTTCCTAGGGTAGGTAGCTGTGTGTTAAAGATTTTGTACACCTTAAAAAAGCCAGATCATAATAACTGTTATCTAAGGCCTCAATTTATAGGAGGCTGCTTTATGGTGGTTCTTCAGACATTTGCAATCTGGGCAGCCTGGAAGCACAAGTACTGCCCTAGAAGGGCAAGGCTCATATATAGGAAAGGTCCTTTTACAGTCAGCTCCAACAACTTAACTAAGGCTATGGCCTTCTCTTTTCAGAGGTATTACCAATATTTCATCATTACAATCAATAAACCTATATTAAGTGCCAATGATGTGAAATTTCTTCTGTCTACTTCTTTCTAAGAAACATGATATTCTCTCTCTCCCTCTGTGTGTGTGTGTGTGTGAGTGTGTGATTCTCTCTGTCTCTTTTTCTGTCTAGCTTTCTCTTTCTCTGACTCTCATACATACATTCTCTCTAATGATGACATCAGGAATTGGGGGATAGGAGAAAGTAAAAGGAGAATGTCGGAACATGCACAAATACATCTTCCTTAGCTGCAGAGATGGAAGAGGGGAAGGTGGGAGGGGCAGGGCTCTGATCCAGGGGGTCCTAGAAACTTGCACCTGTAACTATGGGAAATCTCACCAGCATAAAAAGTAACACTACCCAAAGAGGGCAGGTGATGTTTAAACCCTGACTCCTGGCTTGCTACCAGGACAATCTTGAACAAGTCACTCCCTTCTCTGAGTGTCACGCAAGGGTGACAAGGACGTATGCATTTGTGACATTGAGAGTTGTGACACTGGTGTGTGTGTTTGTGTTTCTGTGTGTGTGTGAGATTCAGAAGTCATAAAAGTAAGAAAGAAGAGGAAACTTAAAAGTTGGGGACAGGCATAGAGTGTGTGTGGCCTATGGGGAGGGAGGAATAGCTTGTGGCTGGGAGAGGCACAGACCTTTACCCTCAGCAGAACCAGAACTGATCTTTGTTGTAGCAGACCTGGAGGTGTGGAGCTGTGTATGTGCCCTGAAGAAGTCCCTTAAGGAAAGATCTTGAAGCACTAAGGGAATAGATGGGTGTTACTTACCTGCTGGAGCAGTTAAGATAAGATAGACATTATGGGGCCGACCTTTCCTGTGGTCACCTGGCTCAAGTTGGGTAAGTTTGGGAGTCTCTCTTGCCCAGGCAGAAGGAGACTCCCTCCTGCAAAAAGGCAGGATAGGTTAGTTATATCAGACCTTCCTTTCTTTGCCACTCAGAAGTAGTTACTGGAGAAGAAGGGAGGAGATGGGGCAGGCCCCGGCAGACAGCCAGTGCCTGGGGCCATGGGAGGCTGGGGGCCAGAGAAGAGAGGACTGAGAGCTTGGGACAACCTGTATTGGGAGGAGGTGGGAGGCAGGGGCAGGGTAGTGAGAAGAATATAAAAGAAAGGTCATCAGGACCCTGGTCAGAGGAAAGACAGCAGGGTTAGAGGGAGACCACATAGACAAGGGAGAGGCTCTAGGAAAGGGGCTTAGGGGCTGGAAGTGAGGTGGTGTGGATGGGCAGGGGCAGGGTTTAAGGAATAACTTAGGGGGGGGGCAGCTAGGTGGCACAGTGGATAAAGCACTGGCCCTGGATTCAGGAGGATCTGAGTTCAGATCCAGGCTCAGACACTTGACATTTACAGCTGTGTGACCCTGGGCAAGTCACTTAAACCTCACTGCTCCACCAAAAATAAAAATTTTTTAAATAACCTATGTAGGGCTCTAAGTGAGGTAGAGCTGGGCCTGAGGAAGTTGGAAGGGACACTGAGCGGGAGGGCCAAGGGGCTAAGGTTGGAGAAGGAAGGAGGTCAAGGGTTCAGTGAAGCCCTAAATTCCAGCAGTCCATTGTAGTCCTTTGGCCCTAATACCTCTGGACTGAACCTGGCTACAGCTCTCTTCCAGTTGCTTAACAGGGCCAGACCCAAGTGTACCCACGCCCTCTCAAACATTCCTTTGGGACTTCCTGGGCTGGGAAAGCCTCCTAAAGACAGTTCACCTCCAACTCCTCCCCTCACAACCCCTCCATCTCATTTCCATAATCGCTAAGGCATTCAGCCCCAGGCTAACATAGAACACTTTAGACACCCTTGCTCTCTGCACTCCCAACACTCCTAACCCACTGACCCCCATACATAAGGGCAACTTCCTCTCCCACCTGCTTCCAACTTGACACCCCCTCATACTAACAGCTTCTATTCACTTACAGCTTCTCCCTACTATTTGCCTTCCTCCCCACCCCCACATACACACACTGATGCCTTCTCAGCCCTAGCTGTTATCCAGATAGGAAGCAGTGAACAGTATCACCCCATCTTACTGTGTGGACCAATTTTTAATTGGGGAGTGTTAGCTAAGTGGCTCCCCGCAATATTGGGGCAAGGAAGGAGACCAGCAGCCTCCCTCAAAACAGAGCAGGATTTATTTAACAAGAATGAATTTTTAAAAACACAGGGGCAGCTAGGTGGCGCAGTGGATAGAGCACCAGCCCTGGAGTCAGGAGTACCTGAGTTCAAATCCAGCCTCAGACACTTAACACTTACTAGCTGTGTGACCCTGGGCAAGTCACTTAACCCCAATGGCCTCACTAAAAAAAAAAAAAAAAAAAAACAACCACAAACAGGATCAGTAGGATTAAGGGAAAGGAAATTAAATGGGGAAAGGGAAATTCTACAACCTGAACACCACCGCCCAGGAATCAGTTGAAAACACACAGAAGCGTCCTGTCACCTTCCAGCTTCAAGCTAGAATGGCGGAAAAACTCCCTTCTTCGCAACAGACCCCAGGCTGACCACATACAGCCCCCAGTCAATTGGCTGGTTACTCTGACAGTCACATGACTGCCCTCACTAGGCTTCCAATCATTATAATTTTCCCAGGCCCATGTAGGCATCCGCGAGTGGTGATGATGTGAAGTGCCAGCACCATGGCAAGGGCTACAACCAGTGGGTGGAGCACCGTGCTGTTTGTGAAGCCCCAGAGGCCAGTGTACACACCAAGGTTGTTTTTTTTTTTTAATTCTAACCAAAATATGGGGTCAGAAAAACCTCAAATAACAATTAATTCTTTACATTACCTAGACACAGATACACTGCCCCACTCACAATCTCCCACCCCTGAACACATATAGGGGCCCCCAAAAATGCACAGAGGTACATGCAAATCCAGCCTGTTTGGCTCAGGCCCCATTTCGTCTATCTTTTCCTTTCTTTCCTTTCACTTTTGATCAAATTATGTCATGTTACCACCAGCCTTCTTGGTCAGAAACCAAGAACAGAAAGACTGTCTCAGGCCTTCTATACATCTCTCTTATCTTACTCAAGGGGATCTGTTTTCTTTTATCTTCCAAAACCCCTTATTTTTGCAGAAAGTACCACCACCCATCTTCTCAACTCCTTAAGCTCTCTCTTGCCTCTTGTATCCAATTAATTGTGAAATCTTGCAATTTTTAATCTTCCCATCTTTCCCATGTAGCACTTTCTGTCCACTCATAGGTAATAGTCTAGTTTGGGCCTTCATCACCTCTCACCTCCTTGAGGTTTCTCTACCTCAAGTCTTTCCCCATTTTAACCATCCTACACACTATTGCCAAAATTATTTTCCTTAAGCAAAGATTTGATAATGAGACTCACCTACTTAATCAGTCTCATTGCTCAGTCATTTCATTCATGTCTGACTCTGTGACCTTATTTGGGGTTTTCTTGGTAAAGATAGTGGAGTGGTTTGCCTTTTCCTTCTCCAGATCATTTTACGGATGAGGAATTGAGGAAAATAGTGTTAAGTGTCTTGTCCAGGGTCACATAGCTAGTAAGTGTCTATGGCCAGATTTGAACTCAGAAAGATAAGTTCTCCTGACTTCAGGCCGGCACCCCACACCACCCAGCTACCCTACTTGTGGTTTGCTATTGCCTCCAGGATAAAATAGAAATTATTATGTTTAGCTTTTGAAGCCCCACACAACCAACCCCCAACCAGAGTTTGAAGGGAATTGGACAGAGCTCTGAATGGGCCATCACTAGCTAACACTTACCAAGTCCTCCTATGTGCTAAGCTGGGAATGTTTGAAGAAAGGGAGAGAGAGAAAGGAAGGAGAGCTGTCTCTGTCCTCTGTGAGCCAGCCCTCCAGTGAAGCAGAATAGAGCAGGCAGGTGAAGATAAAAGGATCTCTATAAAAGGCATTTCCTCCTTAGTACAGTGAGGGGTTAGACTCTGATCTCTCTTCTCCTGAGCCACCTGACTGAGAGATTGGGTTTCGCAGGATCCAGAGGCATGTGCTTACAAACTGTCTCATAAGGAATCATGAAGAGGAAGAATATAGAAAAGCATCAGACAACGAATAGAAACTGATGTAGTATGAACTAAACAGAAGCAAGAAAATAATATATAGCATGCCTACAACAATGGAAATGGAAAGAACAGAAAGTGAATTGATGGATTTACGATTAATGATCAAGCCAGATCACAGAAAAGAGGGAGGAAAATGTACTGTCCTTTTGTTGCAGAGAAGGTATCTATGGGTGTGGAATGCTTACATGCACTGTTAGAGATTGGAGTTGTGTTGGTTAATTTTGCTGAACTACCTTTTCCTCTTTCTCTTTTATTGTTTGCTATCAGGATTGGCTCTCTGCACTACATTATAATGGACAGGAGGGAGAAAAGTAAAGAACAAGCATTTTTAAGCACCTATTAGATGCCAGGCACGTGATAAGCATTTACAAATATCATCTGCTTTGATAATGGGGGAAGACAGCTCCTGGAAGAGGGCTGAAAATAGGGGTGGGGTGGAAAGATCCCAGTTTCAAGGAGAGAAAAATAGAGGCGGAGATAGAAGTGAGGTAGAAATGAAATACAATGACGAATCTTTTGGTCATTTATGTACCCAACACTGTCCTAGGCACCAAGAAGATACTGATAATAGATTATCTGATCCTACCCATTTACTTAACAAAGAAGGAAACTGACATCCAAAGAAGTAAAAAAGAATTACCCAAAGTCACATGGAAGGTCAATGGTTATTTGAACCCAGAGCTCCTAACTTCCAGCTCAGCCCCCCCACCCCCATTTTTTTTAGCTCTACCCTTAAGAAATGGTATTCAGTCTTCTTTTCTCATTCCCAAGGCAAATGATTGTCATCTGTGACTTATTTAAATAAATGAACAAATAAAATTATTAAAAAGAAAAAGAAAAAAGATTTTCTATACTGAATTGAAAGCGTTCTTTTACCTTAGAGCACTTTCGCTACATCTGCCTTTTTTCTCCATTATTTACTTTGTTAAAAATTATAGCTCTTCATGGACATCTTACCCCATAGAATGGAAACTTGACAGTAGAGATTATGCCATTTTGAATGTTTTTGTAGCACCCCCAGCTTACACTCACACTCAGGCATTGGGAGCCTGCAGGATCACTGATACCTCAGGTTTCAATGAGAATGTACTTTGTATACCTGTTTCTACCACTATAGCTCATGAACCCAGGGCTGTTTAGTATTAACTATCAGATAATAGACACAATTAGCTTGGGAATAGAAAAGGAACTATTCTTCATCATAAACCTGGGGCCTATTGTTCCTCAGGTACAGAGAGCATCCATGAGAAGAGAGAGCACAAACTTATAATACAATGGTAAGTGAACACATGTGGCCAATGTAACTGCAAAGCCTGCTCCCCTTTCTCTTTGTAGAGTCCTCATGTAGCTCCATCCTAGGTACAGGACAGTTTCTGACAGCAGCCCAGCTGGACCCTTAGTATCTATTCCTCTCTGCTACTCAACTCTCACATGCCATGTGGAGCTCTCTTTTGAGACCGCAGTTTACTTTCTTCTCTGCTATCTCTATCTCTGCCCTCCTGGAAGCTCTGTCCTCCCTCAAGTGACTGACTCTCTGTATATTTCCATTTTTAAATATATTTTTAAATTTTTATTTTTTAAAAACATGTAATTTCATTTTTAATTAAAAATCTGTTTTGTCTCCCTCTCACCCATTCTACCTTCCCTTCCCCCACCTTGAAAAAGAAAGAAAAAAATCCCTTATAATAAATATACACATTTACAAAGAGAGAATAGATAAAACAAATTACCACATTGGCCATGTTTCCAAAAAAGAATGTCTCAGTCTGTACTCTGAATCAATTACCTATTTCTCAAGAGATGGGTAACATGTTTCATCATGAGTCCTCTGAAATAGTGATTGCTCTTTGTGTTGATCTTTCAAAGTTATTTGTACTAACAATGTTAATTGTAATAACTAAAATCTAAATGTGTGTTCCTTACCTGACCCCCAGTGTGTGTGTGTGTGTGTGTGTGTGTGTGTGTGTAGGGGGGAGAACTAGTTAAGTTTACTTATAAATTCAGCAACAGTTTAGGCTTTTAAGCATTTATTAAAGTATATTAGGGGTTAGCAAAGAGAGAGGGAGAAAGCTCCCTTCACCTAGCTATCCAAGAGAGTGAATCCCACCTCAGTCCACCAGAAGCCCCGTGTCGAACCAGAAGAAGGGTGGTCCCCACAGACAGCTCCAAGCTAATTGGCTGGTAGCATTCAAGTCCATTGATTGACATGACTTACAGGCAGTCCATGAACTTCCAGGATGCCAGCCTGACCTTTGAAATCTCAGAAAGGTCATCTCATGCTTTCTCAACAAGGGGTGGTGCCCTGGTTCTCACATAATGTATAAACTGTTCCCTTGGTTCTGTTCACTTCATTTTATATGAATTCTATGTCTTCCTAGGTTTATGTGACATATTTCCTTTATTTTTTCTCCATAGCACAATAGTTTTCCATTATATTTATATACCATAACTTATTCAACCATTCCCTAATTGATGAGCACTCCCTTTAGTTTCCAGTTCTTTCCCACCACAAAAAAAAATCAGTTATAAATATTTGATCTTTTTAAGCTATAGGCCTAGTAGTAATACTTCTAGGTCAAAAGGTATGAACAGTCTTAAAAGTTTCTTGGCATAGTTCCAAATTGTTTTCTAAAATGTTTGGACAAATTCTTACCCCTACCAACATAGATTTTTTTGTATTGGGTTTCCCATAGCCCCTTCAGACTTTTATACTTTCATTTTTTTCAACATTGCAAATTTGATAAATGTGAGTTGAAACCTCAGAGTTACCTTAATTTGTATTTCTCTAACCATTATTAAATTGGGGAACTTTTTCATATGGCTAAAGATATTCTTGGATTCCTTCCTCTGAAAGCTGCTTGTTCTAATCCTTAGACCACTTTATCAACTGGGAAATATCTCTTTTATTATACATTTGGATTAGTTCACTATATATCTTGGTAGTGAGACCTTTATCAAAGAAACTTGCTGGAAAGATTTTTTTTTAACCACTTACTAGCTTCCCTTCTAATGTTAGGTTAATTGGTTTTGTTTGTTCAAAAATATTTTACAGGGCAGTTAGGTGGCACAGTGGATAAAGCACCTGCCCTGAATTCAGGAGGACCTGAGTTCAAATCCAGCCTCAGACACTTGACACTTACTAGCTGTGTGACCCTTGGCAAGTCACTTAACCCCAATTGCCTCACCAAAAAACAAAGCAAAAATATTTTAATTTTACATGATCAAAATTGAAGCAATGCATGGAGTGTTGAACTTGGAGTTAGAAAGAACTGAGCTTAAATCATGTTAGTTCAAATCATACATTTACTGGCTGTGTGACTCTGGGCAAATCACTTCATCTCTCATTGTTTCAGTTTCCTCATCTGTGAAATGGGATAATAATGGTACCTAGCTCACAATAATAATGTGAGAGGTTCAAATGACATAACACATGTAAAGTACTTCACAAACCTTTAAGCTCTATATAAATCTTATGCTAGCTATTATCTTCTGTGATCCTCTCTATCATTTGTTTCATCATGAACTTACCCCTATCCATAGTTCTAAGAAGGATTATCTTTCTTGCTCCTCTAATTGATTTATAATGTCATTACTTATACCAATGTTGTGAACCTATTTGGAGCTTCTCTTGGTATACAGTGTGAAATATATGTACTAGACTGTACCTACTTTCTGCCAGACTACTTTACAGTTTTTCTGAGTTTTTATTGGATAGTGAATTTTTATACAAAATACTTGGGATCTTTGGGTTTAGACACTATGCTACCATGTGTGGGGTTTTTCTGGGATTGGGGGAGGAGAATTGGGCATTCTAGCTGGAAGCTGGAAGGTGACAGGAGCTCTGCTGTGTATTCTCAGCCGATTCCTGGGCGGTGGTATTTTTCAGGTTGTATAATTTCCCTTTCCCCATTTTATTTCCTTTCCCTTGATCCTACTGATCCTGTTTGTGTTTGTTTGGTTTTTTTAAGTTCGTTCTTGTTAAAATAAATCCTGTTCTGTTTTGAGGGAGGCTGCTGGTCTCCTTCCTTGCCCCAATATTGTGGCGAGCCACTTAGCTAACACTCCCCAATTAAAAATTGGTCCCCACAGACTTTTTTGTTTCACTGTATCTTTGTACTGAGTTCTTTCAGTTATCTTTGTGTCATGTGAGTTTCCCCCCTAAAATCAGTCCATCATGGTTTTAGACACTCTTAGTATGGCTATGATTAATCGATCTTGTTGCTCTTATATTGACCAGTCAGGAAAAATTGTTACAGATCTCCCATTGGCAAAAATGCAAAATTGAAAAGAGCAAATTATTCTGATCCCATTTTATTCTTTTTTTTTGGTGAGGCAATTGGGGTTAAGTGACTTTCCCAGGTTCACACAGCTAGTAAGTGTCAAGTGTCTGAGGCCGGATTTGAACTCAGATCCTCCTGAATCCAGGTCAAGTGCTCTATCCACTGCACCACCTAGCTGCCCCGATCCCAATGTGTTGTAAGATTACCCAAGCCATATTTCTTTGTCTCTGGACAGTTCAGAAATTCAAGTGGCCTGTAATAAGTTAATTTCAGAAATTCAGTTCTCCTACTAATCACCAAATGCCTTTGACTCTTCCTTCACCTCCCTTGGGGTGGGATGGGAGAAAATTATAATTATTGTGGCAATTCTCTTATTTATCATGTTGTTTGCCTACTTGTGCTTGTTTTGCTGCTATGGATTATGCCTCCAATGTAGTTCATTGTTAGGCTCTTCTGCTTCTTCTTTGTTAATGAAGCCACTCAGGCACCACTTAGGGAAACTTTCATAAGGTTTTACCTAAAAGATTATATGAGCAGATCACAAGGGATGGAACGTATGGTGGGAGCTAGTGTAGGAACATGAAGAATGTAAACTACCTTGAGTAAATGTAAACATCAAAAGAAGCTTCAACTATCTCATGGAAACACTTGCAGATGACTCTGGGCCACCCTGGCAATATGCCTTCTTTGTTCTATTTCTATATAATATCTGACCTGGCCTGGGGTTTGTTCAGGCATTCATTATACCATTCTGTCCTCCTTCTGCCAGAAACTGGGTCTCATAAGAAAACTCCTCCCAAACAATCCAATTAACCCTAATACCTTAAAAAGCAGAATTGGCCAAATGAATAAAAGAGGCACAAAAAGTCACTGAAGAACTCCTTAAAAAGTAGAAGGGCCCAAATCAAAAAGAAAGTACAAAAGCTCACCGAAGAAAATAATTCCTTAAAAATTAGATTTTGGCGAGGGAAAGTGGGGGCAGCTAGGTGGTGCAGTGGATAAAGCCCTGGCCTTGGATTCAGGAGGACCTGAGTTCAAATCCAGCCTCAGACACTTGCCAGTTACTAGCTGTGTGACCCTGGACAAGTCACTTAATCCTCATTGCCCCTCAAAAAAAAAATTAGATTTGGGCAAGTGGAAGTTAATGACTTTATGAGACATCAAGAAACAATCAAAATCACAAGAATGAAAAAAATAGAAGAAAATGTGAGATATCTCATTGGAAAAACAAATGACTTGGAAAATAGATTCAGAATATATAATTTAAGAATTATTGGACTACCTGAAAGCCATTATCAAAAAAAAGAGTCTACATATCCTATTTCAAGAAATTATCAAGAAAATATTGCCCTGATATTCTAGAACCAGAGAACAAAATAGAAATTGAAAGAATTCACTAATCACCTCCTAAAAGAGATCCCAAAATGAAAAATCTCAAGAATATTACAGCTAAATTCCAGAGTTCCCAGGCCAAGGAGAAAATATTGCAAGCAGCCAAAAAGAAATAATTCAAATATCTTGGAGCTGGGGCAGCTAGGTGGCACAGTGGATAAAGCACCAGCCCTAGATTCAGGAGGATCTGAGTTCAAATCTGGCCTCAGACACTTGACACTTACTAGTTGTGTGACCCTGGGCAAGTCACTTAACCCTCATTGTGCTGCGCAAAAAATAAATAAATAGATAGATAGATAAATGAATAAATAAATAAATAAATGGATGAATGAATGAATAAATAAATAAATATCATGGAGCCACAATCAGGATAACATAAGGGTTAGCAGATTCCACATTAAGTGATTAGATGACTTGGAATATGATATTCCAGAGGACAAAAGAGCTAGAATTACAACCAAGAATCACCTACCCATCAAAACTAAATATAATTCTTTGGGGGAAAATGGAAATTCAATGAGATAGAGGACTTTTAAGCATTCCTGATGAAAAGACCAAAGTTAAATAGAAAATTCGACTTTCAAATACAAGACTCAAGAGAGAAATAAGAAGGTAAACAGGAAAGAGAAATCATAAGGGATTCAATAAGGTTAAATTGTTTACATTCCTACATGAGAAAATGGTACTTGTAATTCCTAAAAATTTTCTTATTATTAGGACATTTAGAAGGAGTGTACATAGTCAGAGTGCATGGGTACGAGTTGAATATGATGGGATGCTTAAAAAAAAAACAAAATTAAGGGGAGAGAAAGAGGAATAGACTGGGGGAGGGAAAGGAAGAAGTAGAATGAGGTAAATTATCTGGCATAAAAGAAACACAAAAGAACTTTTGGAGTGGAGTGAAAGATGTGGGAGGTTGGTGGAGAGGGGGGGAAATGGTGAGCCTTACTCTCATCAAAACTGACTCAAAGAGAGAATAATAAATACACTCAGTTGGGTATGAAAATCTGTCTTATGGAGAAAGTAGGAAGGGAAGAGGATAATAGCGGTGCTGATAGAAGGGAGGGCAGATTGGGGATATAAAAGTTAGAAGCAAAAGACTTTTGAGAATGAACAGAGTGAAAGGAGAGAGAGTAGAATAAACAGGGAGAGGAAATATGATGGAGGAAAAACATAGTAATCATAATTGTGAAAGAAATTTGACAGCAAGTTTCTCTTTTAAAGGCTTCATTTCTCAAATATATAAAGAACTGAGTCAAAGTTACAGAAATAAGTGCCATTTCTCAATTGATAAATGCTCAAAGAATGTTAACAGGCAGTTTTCAGAAGAAAAAAATCTATCTATAGTAATAAAAAATGCAAAGATTCCTTCTGCTCCCTCCCCTCCCACAACTTCCTGCTTCTCTTTAAATCTTAGCTATATTGGTTTTGCTTGTGTACAGACTTTTTAATTTGATATAATCAAAATTGTCCATTTGATTAAGATACAAGTGGTTAATTGTGGGAATTTAGTGACCCACGTTAACTAAAACTTGTGAATCAATTCTAGATCTAGCTCAGTTCACTTTCTATTCAGTTATGGGTCTAGTTCAACATCTGTCTTGTGGGAAAACATTATGCAATTGGAGGAATTGGTAGAAAGCCTTATTGTATTGTTTGAAACTAGTCCTGCACGGCTGAGAAATTGGATCACTTCTACCCAGATACCCAAACTAAGGGCCAAGGTTATGCTGAGCAGAAACTGAGTCAGATCCAAAGATTGATGTGTTTTCTCACAACTATACATCTCAAGCAACCCATATTTCTTGTCTGAAAATTGGTCCCATACTGATTGATCAGTTATTGTTTCCATGTTCTTTTGATGCTTTACAGACATTTGAGGGAAATAGGACATCTCTTTTTCTGAATTCAGGGAATTGTGCCAATTTGCTCTCTCCCTCCCAACTTGGCCCTAATCTTTCATCCAATTAGAAATCAGATTACCTAATGTGATATTGCTTCCTTTCAATTAATTGACATTATTTGATTAATTGTTTTTAATGTATAAAAGTCTGTCTTTCTCTGTGTTCAGGGTCTAGGCCAAAGTTAAGGAGTTCTAACCCTACTTTATGGCAGTTTGCATCCATTGCTTAATGAATTAATATGCTCAGATCAAACTTTTGTTTCATCTTTCACCCACCACACAGCTTAACCCCAAATGTCCAAACCTTAACTCATTATCCTTTCTCCAAAGCCTTCCCTTCTTCGTAACTTTCTTATTCCTGTCAAGGGCACCATTATCCTCTAAGTCACCTAGGCTTGCAACCTAGATGTCATCTTTGACTACCAACTGTTCTGTACATTTTTGTAGTACCTCTGTATATTGTTTTCCTGATTTATTTCATTCTGAGTCAACTCATAATATAGTCAACTCATAAATAGGTCTTTCCATATTTCCCTATATTTTTATATTCATTGTGCAACAGAGGCCTGCCTAATGAAGTCCCATGTTAAGAGTGTTCTGCCTGATGCCAGCCCACCTGGAAGAGGCTAGATGGTCTCCTTCCAAAAGGCATGATGATGTGTAATAGGAGGGTCCTTTTTCCTGACTCAGAGGAGGCACAGATATTCTGCCTGTTTCTGTCAAGAAAAGAAGCCTTTCTTTACAAAAGGAAAAAAAAAAGCTTTTCAATTAGCTCTTGACCTAGAACTGGGAATGCATTCAAAAGACATTAACTGGCCAAGGCATCTCCCCTTCCCTGCCAGGCAGTGTTCAAGTGAGGAGGTAAGGACTACTATAAGCCTTTGGTGAAGAGAGAGGCCTCAGGCCGTTGTCTCCCTGCAGGAATAATTGCCATGTGATCTAAGAGTTCACGACCATGCTGTTGCTCTGTTTTTGTTGTGTTTATTCTTTCTGGTTTTATTTGAGGGAGTATTGTAATTGCCTATGTCAACTGTATGAGAACTAACCTCTAACCTGTGAATGGCTCAACCCAAACAGAGCAGGCTAGAGACAGGTGAGTCAGGAATTAAATAAAGTTTTATTTTCAAAGTGAGAAAAAAAGACTTGCAAGCAAGGAGGAACTATAGACACACATGCTGGGGCTCCATCCCTAGTGGGGAGTGTGGGAGATCTCCATACTTATACTATTGACTGCTCAGTGAGCTGTAGCCCTGACAATGAAGTAGCAGAAAGCATAAGATAAGTTTGACTCATTGCAGGACGTTCTGACTTTGTCCAGTGTTTGTCTTCGATCAGAGAACACCTGGTGAATTGTGTAATTAGCCCAGAGGGTGATTACAAAGGATTATTGTTCTGCCAAGCTCAGGGTACAACTTTTTTGCTGGGCCTTAGCTCTGGAAAACAGGGAGTCTAAGTTTTATTTTGTCACCTATCAGCTTGTGAGACTCAAAAGGTCAGAAGATTGTACATCAGAAGTCCAGGAACTGAAATCATGGCAGGATTTGCGGGAGGCCTGACAGAAATGAGGTCAGAACTGAGACCTCTAAAGAGAGACCTACTTGACCTCATTCATTCTGAGCAATAGCAAAGACCTCGTCCATAGCACTATTCTAGTGCTATGCCACTAGAATACATTTTGAGGACGAACTTGGTGGGACTAATGCTTTGTAGCAGTTTCTTTAAGTCTTATCCTGCTCTTCCCAGTGACTGAGGTGAGGGATGAAAGGGTGTGATACCCTTCTGTCCCCAATTTTGTAAACTGGAAATGTTTTGTAAGTTCTGTTTTTATTAGATCTTAATAGTAAATATCCATTTGTAAAAGCTAATTTTAACTGGTTAAATGAAACTGGGGTACTAATTACTAGTCATTAACATTGGAAAGAATATACTGGGATGGGGGTTTGAGCATCCAATGGCATTGGAGAAAGCTACCCTTTAGAACTTTGAGAAGGAGATATAGCCTTGTTAAAGGACTTAGCTTCCCTGTGAGAGGAAAAGTTGAAATAAAGAAGCTCCTCCTTTGTATCCTAAATGATACAAAGTTGAAATAAAGAAGCCCAGAGCTTATAAATGCTATAATTGTTTTTTATGGTACAGTAATATTCCCTTACCTTGTTGTACCACAATTAGTTTTTCTCTCAATCCATGGGCAAATTATTTGTTTCCAATTCTTTGCTATTGCCAAAAAAGTGTTGTTAGAAGTACTTTTTCATGTGTGGGATCTGCCTCTTTTTTTACCTCTTGGATGTATGCCTAGCAGTAGTCTAGGAGAATCACTAGGATTTAAAACTGTAGGGATCTTCAGGATTATCCTGTCAAATCCACTCATTTAATAAATTAGGAAAAGGATCTATATATACAAAAACATTTATAGTAGTTATTTTTCAACAGCAAAGAATTGGAAAGTAAGAAGGTGACCTCCTTTGGGGGAATGGTTAAACAAATTGTGGCTTATGAATGTAATGAATGTTATAGAACTGTAAGAAATTTTTAAAATGGATGTTTTCAGAGAACCTTAGGAAGACCTATATGAACTGATTCAGAGTGAAGTGAGCAGAAGGAGGATAATAAGATATGTAATAGTAACATTTAAAATCTAACAAGTTTGAACATTTTGAAAGCTCTTATCAATGCAATGATCGAGTATGATTCCAAAGGGCTGATGGTGAAGCATGTTATCCACCTTGCAAGCAAGGTAACGGACTCCAAATTCAGAATAAGACTGATATTTTCAACCAGTGCATAGATTTGTATTTCTTGACCATGCATATTTTATGGGTTTTTTTTTCCAATGGGTGGAGCTGAGAGAGGTAGAAGGTAAAAAAAGGAAAAGAAAAAGAGAGCCATTAATGTTTTTTTTTAAATGCAGAGAACAGAAGACTGTTCAGAAAGAAGCATATACAACATTATAGCTTTGAAAGCTCCAGCAGCTACAGAAGCAAGTTGAGTAGAATAATAAGCTATTGGGCGCTGGCCAGGTCCTAATTTTTGAGTCAAGACCCAGAAGCTACTCCTCTTTGTTCATGTACAAAAAGAGTAAAAGACTTACTGTAGTCTGGGAATCCTAGTGCAAGTGCTGATAACAAGGCCCATTTTAATTCTGTTATAGCTGAAAGTTGCTGGGAATCCAGCTGTAAAGGTTCTGGGACAAAATTTTTGGTTATAGATATAAGAGGCTTAGCAATTTCACCAAAAGAGGGTATTCGTTGTCTGCAATATCCAGCTGCTCCCAGAATAGCCCTTAGCTGCTTCTTAGTAGAGGGAACAGAGAGAGTTATTCAATAGCTTGGACATGCTTAGTGCCAGCAGCCAAAACAAAACCCAAATATTCCACCTGAGGTAGACACCACTGTACTTTAGACTTAGAGACTTTATGGCCTTATTTGTGCAGCTCTGATAACAGACGGCAGCTTTCTTCCTGGCAAATCTCAGCATTAGGTGAAGTCAGGAGTAATTCATCCACATATTGGAATAAGGTGGAACCTTTCAAAGTAATGGAGGCAGGGCAGCTAGATGGCACAGTGGATAGAGCACCAGCCCTGGAGTCAGGAGGACCTGAGTTCAAATCCATCCTCAGACACTTGACACTTACTAGCTGTGTGATCCTGGGCAAGTCACTTAACCCCAATTGCCTCACCAAAAAAATAAATAAATAAATAAAAGATAAAATAAAAGTAATAGAGGCTAAATCCTGCTGCAAAATTTGAGAGAATAGTGTGTGACTGTCAAGAAACTCCTGTGGGAGTCTGGTCCAAGTCCGCTGTCTATTCTTCCAGGTAAAGGCAAACAAGTATTGGGAATCCTGATTACTGGTATCAAAAAGAAAGCAGAACAGAGATCTACCACTGTGAAGCATGTTGCCTCACACGGGATTGAGGAAATGATAGTAACAGGGTTGGGCACTATTGGATATCTAGGTATAATATAAGAGTTAATTGCTCCCAGATCTTGTACAAAACGATAAACAGGTTTGCCATTAGGCCCAGGCTTGGGCTTCTTAACTGGCAAAATGAGAGTATTACATGTGGAATGATGGTATGGGACAATGATGCCTTGGTTTGTCAAAGCCTCAATTATAGGAGCAATTCCCTCAATGGCTTCTCTAGATAAAGGATATTGTGGAATGGACAGTGGTGGGCCACCTGTGGTCTTAATGGTAACAGGCACAGCAGATTTAAGGAGACCTACATCAGAAGAGAAAGAAGCCCATAGGGACTCAAGAATATCAGAAGGGATTTCAAATGTATACCCCACTGTTTCCTGAGTATCTGAGATCAAAATTGACAGCAAGTGAACAGTGTCTTCTGGCAATTCCGGGGAAATGCCACCATCTGGAGAACAAGATATGGTTGCTCTAAATTTACAAAGGAGGCCATGACCTAATAGATTTGCAGGAGAGTTGGGCATAAGTAGAAAAGAATGTTCTACCATTAATGGGCCCATAGATACCATGTGACGAGTTAATTTTGCAACTGTTTGAGTTTTCCCTGAGACTCCAACTACATTTAGAGATCCAATAGATGTACATTCAGGGTCAGGTTTGCTCACTAGGACTGATATTAAGGCTCCCGTATCTAATAAATAATCATAATAAGTATCCCCAACCCTAAGGGTTACATGGGGTTCATTATTCTGAGGAGGTGAATGGACTGGCACAAGAGGGCTAAATATTTTGGGGTCTGGAAAGGTAAAGTCTTCAGATTTCATGGTCCTTTCCCCTCCCCTACACCATCAGTCCTCTGTATCTCTCTGAAAGGGTCTTTAAGTAGTTTGGTTCTGCTCCTCTGTACCCCTCTGGGAGGGCCTATAACTGTTTTGATTCTGCCCCTCTGTATGTCTCTGAAAGGGTCTATAATTGTTTTGACTCTGCCTCTCTGTACTTCTCTGAGAGAACCTATATCTGATTTGATTCTGTTCCCTTTGCACAGTCCTATAATACCACATTATGTGCCCCTGTCTGTTGCAGTAATAGCAAAATCTAGGGGGTTGATAGTGTAACAATTGGAATGACACCACCTGCTGGAGAGCTACTGTAGGAAAGCTCCACCATGAGAAGAAGGCGTCTGAGGGCAAGCCATGTGGTCAAGGTCCTTGGCATTAGGAAGTGACATTTGCTCATGGGTGCTGTCTATCAAGACTACCAGCCAATCAACTTGAGGAGCCTCCCATTTATGGGAGGAGGACACAAAGTAGGAAGTGGATGCAGGCAGAGGGCTTTTTCCTCTTTTGGTTCCTGACCTTACCATGGCAGGTCAGATGATGGGGTCTCTTAGAAATAGTTAGATTTTTACCTTTCTCTCTGATCCTAATGCTCTTTAATAAATACTTAAACACTTAAATACTCTTGCTAAAGCTTATAATTTATTGGTGAACACTCATTAGATTTTTTTGTTTTTTTCGTGAGGCAATTGGGGTTAAGTGACTTGCCCAGGGTCACACAGCTAGTAAGTGTTAAGTGTCTGAGGCCAGATTTGAACTCAGGTACTCCTGATTCCAAGGCTGGTGCTCTATCCACTGCGCCACCTAGCTGCCCCCTCATTAGATTTTATATAGTATAGCTAGAATTTTAGCCCCGTACAATAGCAATTCTCAACTGCCTGATCTCTCTGCTTCGTGGTTTCCAATAATAGAGCTAAAATGTTCTATCTGTCCCTTTCTTCCCTCTCATTTCCTTCATCATTATATGTTGCTATTTCTTTAATTCTGTCAGTACTCAGGGCATTCCAACCTGAACAGATAAAATGGGCATCCCTAAAATCTAATGGGTCTAGTCTGGTTTGGCACTCTTACACAGTCTGTCATAGACTCTATTAAGTCTTTCATTAGGTTCTTGAATTATATCTATACATTTTTGCCAATTATCAGTCTTACTAGCACAGGATTCCATTGCCTTCAACAAAGTTTCACTTGCTTCCTGCAACTTATCAAAAGGCTCAGGGATAGAGGCAGCTAGTGGCACAGTGGGTGGAGCACCGGCCTTGGAGTCAGGAGGACCTGAGTTCAAATCCAACCTTAGACACTTAACGCTTGCTAGCTGTGTGGCCCTGGGCAGGTCACTTGGCCCTGGTTGCCTCACCAAGAAAAAAAATGCTCAGGGATATTGGGGTCCCAGTTAGGGTCTTCTAAAGGCCATCTAATAGTAACTTTCCCTGATGTTTCTAAGGAGTTTGCTGTAGCGAATATATCAGCTCTTTCCCCTAGGGATAATATTGTTTCTATGAGATCAGTAACATCACCCCAAGTGGGCTGATATCCTCTGACAATTACTCTAAACTGATTGATAACTGTTGTGGGATCCTCATCAAATTTAGGAATATTTCATTTCCATGAACCCAAATCTTTGGGCCCAAAAGGTGTATGTATATTGTCTGAGCTTTACTACAGTACCCTTTCCATCATGGGTGAGGATCTCTTGAGGGGGAAGAACTTTGGGCTTCTCTGTCTCCTCTAGAAGTGGATTTTCCATAGAGGAAATAGAGGGAATGGGTATAGAAGCTGGGCCATTTGGTGTTCTAGCCTGAGAAACAGGCTCAGATTCAAGCTCGGGCCTGTATCCCCCTTGTCTTGTATTCTCTTGTAGCAATTCCCTGCTTGCTTTGAACCAGACTTTCCAATAAAGTGAATGTTTAGGTGGCCAGTGGCATAGGATTCTTTGCAAATGCCTCAATATTTGAGAATTAAATGACCCACATTCAGGCCATTCTTCCTCTAATACGCTATGCCACATAAAACACAGTTTGATAACCTTTCCTTTGGTCATGGTTGATTTCACTATAAGTTTTCCCTCATCCCAGTCCATGAGTAGCTTTCCTAATGGGGAATCCAGGGGAATTTCACGGGGTGTGCTCTTTCTAATCTTCTCCCTGACATTCAAAACTTTCCTTACCACAAAACAAAATAAATAAATAAAAAGTATTAATTAAATTCAAACTGACCAAGTGTTAATATGATCTTTTCCCCAGCCTGTCTGATTAGCCAGGCTGAAGTTAGAAAAGGGGTACTTAGGGAGTTAAAGAAACCTGTTTGAAAATTTAAAGGGAAAAGAAAAGCAGATACTTAGCACTACTTTGAAACTTAAAGGGTTTCTTACCCAACTTGATGATAAGAAGATTGAGGGGTTCAGCACTCCACTTCATGGGTCACCAAAACTGTGATGGTGGTAAAACTAAATCACCTTACCTGCCCCCCACAGCAGGGAGGGGGCGGAATACTAGCCAGGAATTACTTATAAATTGGGAGCTACAGCAACAGTTTGGGCTTTAAGCTTTTATTAAAGTATATTAGGGGTTAGCAAAGAGAGACCACATGTCTCTGAAAGAATAGAATAACCTAGATCAGATCTATGAGAGAGAGAGAGAGAGAAAACCTCCTTCACCTAGCAGGTCATGCTTCCAAAGATACTGAATCCCAGTCAGTTAGACCAGAAGCTCCCTGTGGAACAGGAAGAGGGGCAGTCCCCACACACAGCTCCAAGCTAATTGTCTGGTAGCATTCAAGTCCATTGACTGACATGACTTAAAGGCGGTCCATGAATTGTGAGGCAACTTCCAGGATGCCAATTCAATCTTAGAAAGGTCAAATGCTTTCTCAGCAGGGAGCAGGGGGCAGGGGCCCCTGGCTCTCGCAATATCTGTAAAGCATTTATTTTTTGTTTATCCTTGTTTTTTGTGGGGCAGGCGGGGTGGGGTATTTTATGTCTGGGACCAGATTTGGGCTTGGGGCCTCCTGGGTCCAGGGCTGATGTTTTGTCCACTGTGTCACCTAGCTGGCCCATGATGTGTGTTAAAATAATGGAATATGGTAGACACCCAGGGATCTGACTTGATTGACTTAGTAGTGTTTGAATTGGGTGTGAATGAGGAACTACTAAGTACCCACTTAAAGGTGATTAGATTTTAGCCACTAGCCAACCCTGAGGAGAGTATGCTCTCAGAGGCTGAGACATCAACAGGAGACTGCTCTCAGCCAACCAACTTGAAGAACCTCCCATTTCTGGGAGGAGGACAGGAAGTAGAAAGTGAAGGCTGGCAGAGGAGATCTCTCTCTTTTGGTTTGAGACATCAGCATGGTGGCAGAATTTCACGTGGGCTGTTAGTAAAGGAAAGGTTTCTGTAGTTCTGGCTATACCGAATAGATCCAAGCTTTAATAAATCCTTAAAAGCCTACTCTTGGTGAATTTATCAGTGATTTTAACCAGTTTCCCCCAAAACTGGGGGAACAGATTAGAACCCACATTTAGATTTTTAAACAACACAGTTGACATCTTTAAAATGAAGTTAAGGGGTAAGAGGAATGCACTGGAAGAAAGGGAAAGGGAGAGGTGGACTGGGGAAAAGAAGCTCACATAAAAGAAACAAGAAAAAGCTTATGGAGTGGAGGGGAAGATGGGGAAGGAGTGGGGGAGTGAGTGAGCCTTACTTTCATCAGAATTGGCTCAAAGAGGGAATAACATACACACTCAAGTGGGTATAGTAATATATTTTGCCCTGAGGGAAAATGGGAGGGGAAGGAGATAAGAGGTGTGTGTGGGGGGGGGGGAGAGATGTGAAGGAAGGAAGGGCAGATTGGGGGAGGGGGCAGTAAAAAGCAAAACACTTTTGAGGAGGGATAGGGTATAGGAAGATGGAAAATAGAGTAAATATCAAGGGGAGGGAATAAGATGGAGGGTAATACAGTTAGCAGTAGTAACTGTGAAAGAAATGATGAGCAGGATGATATCAGAAGGATGTATGAAAAATGCAAACCACTAAAAACTGATGGTATCTGATTACAGATTGAAGTATAGTTTTATTTGTTAGCTCATCTTTCTAAAGTTATTTTGTCTATTTTCTTTCACAACCTAACTAATATGAAGATGTTTTGCGTAACTGCACATGGATTTCTTATATTGAATTGCTTGATTTCATAGGGATGGTTGAGGAGGGAAGGAGGAAGAAAATTTAGAACACAAAGTTTTTTAAAAATCAATGTGGGGGGGCGGCTAGGTGGCGCAGTGGATACAGCACCGGCCCTGGATTCAGGAGTTCCTGAGTTCAAGTCCGGCCTCAGACACTTGACACTTCCTAGCTGTGTGACCTTGGGCAAGTCACTTAAGCCCCATTGCCCTGCAAAAAAAAAAAAAAAGCACACACAAAAAAAAATCAATGTGGGGGGGCAGCTAGGTGGCGCAGTGGATAAAGTACCGGCCCTGGATTCAGGAGTACCTGAGTTCAAATCCAACCTCAGACATTTCACACTTAGTAACTGTGTGACCCTGGGCAAGTCACTTAACCCCCATTGCCTCACAAAAAAAAAAATCAATGTGAAAAATTTTTTTTTAATTTTTTACATGTAAGTTGGGGAAAATTCTAAATAACATGAAAATAAATAAAAAATCAATCAATCAATTAATTAATTAATTAGTGTTAGAGGCCAGGTTGCTTTTTAAATAGAAGAGAACCACATCAGATATCTTACATAGATATGGCTAGGGGAAAAGTTCTTACCTGAACAAGGGATTTTAAAATTTCAATTATATAAGAGAAAAAGCATTTGTGCAATCACAACCATTGCCAGTAGGACATGAAAGGAAGCTCTTGATCAAAGGAAATATTTGCATCAAATGTCTCTGATAAAAATCTGATACCTAGTGTGAGGGCCAAAATTTAATATACGGAGCATTACTTGGGAAACTCGCCAAACTATTGGGGTCCCGGAAATAATGAGGGACCTTCATATTCAAAGCTTCCTCCCCTCTGAACTGCCCTTTTAGATATTTCTCCCAGGCCAATAAGAAAGGAGCCTTAGAGCTTCTTTTCCACAAAAGGATCAGATTTTATTACTTGGGAATTAATTAAACAACAAAGGTGAAATTAATAAAAATCAAAGATAAGGAAGTAGGAAAAAGAAAATATAGATAAATTCTCTTAACTCTAAACTTAGCCTATGCAATCCCCAGATTGTTTCCAATTAAGCTAATTCAAAGGAATTTGTGTTCACTCACCACACTTGGGATGTCTACAGTTGCTCGTGCCACCAGAAAGGCAGAAGCCAGAGAGAGAGCTAGTGTTCTGGAAGCACCTCAGCCTCCCCCCAGGGAGCGTTCAATCTTCCTCCCCCAAAAAGGGAGGTCCTTCAAAAACTGCGAGTTTCCCAAAACACTTTTGATTCCGATATCTAAAATCCCCAATACTCCTATCAATACCTTGCTGCTTACTTCCACATTTCTGTAAAATATATACCCTTCCATGGCAAAAGAAGCGGAGTCTTGAACTATGTTGATTGTCATTCTTATTCAGCTTAAGTTTTTCTTCTTTAACCCCTCTATATTGTCTGTCAGGCTTTTCACCATACAAATGCTTTATAAGATTACTAATTAAAGACAAAAGCAGGTTAGCAAAATTATGAACAAAACGAGTATATCTGGAATTTAAAGGGTTTTCTAAGGTTGTCTCAGAAGCATAGTCAGGCTGGGGAAGGGCTGAGCCTGAAGCTGCAAATGCAGGTAGAAAAAGTTGAGCATGCGCATCAGATCTCTGGACTTCCCAGGCAGGGGAAGCTATGGGCTTGGCCATAGGAGGAGTAGAGGGTGGGGTCTGGAGAGGAGGGGAGGGACCAGCACAATTTGAATCAGACTTGATTTTGAACTCAGGCCTGGATTCCTCTTCCCCCACTTTGCCTCCAGGTGCTAGGGAATTAAAAGCTTCTAGAGGGTGGGTCATTGCCTCCAGGCATGCAAAATTAGAGCAACAATTAGTGTTAGAATTGGGAAAAGCTGCAGGAATCTCTTCAGGTTTCTCTGAAAAAGCATGGTTGGGAGAGGGAGAGATATTTCCTTGTGTGAGTAAGTTGCTGGCTCTTTTAACAAAAAGAAAAAGAAAAATAGAAAATCCACAAAAACAAAGCATTAACATGATCTTATCTCCCATTTGTCTGGTTAAACAGACTAAAATCAAAAATAGGATAATTAGGGAGTTTAAAAGGTCCATTCGAAAAAATTTAAAGGAAAACACAGCCAGTACACCAGTACTTAGCAGTTAAAGGGAGAGGGAGGGGAAATTTCTTACCCAACTAGAAGATCAGAAGAAGACTGAAGGTTAGCTTTCCTCTTCGTGGTCAGCCATCTGTTAAGGGCTAAAATTCTAGCTAAACTGTCTAAAATATCTAATGAGTGGTCGCCAATAAATTATAAGCTTTAGCAAGAGTTAGACTTTTAAGCATTTATTAAGGAGAATAAGAATTTGGTAAAGAGAGAGAAAGGCCTAGATTCCTATCTATTAAAGGGAGAGCACATTTCTAGCTCCACTCTCCACCAGAGTCCAAAGGAAAAGACCCGAGACTGAGCGCCAGTCTCTTCCTTCCTCCTCCCACTAGTCCGCGTCACTTCCTGACTCCTGGTCTTGCCCTCAAAGACCTTCCCTTCATGGGCAGAACTCCTCTACAGTAAGTATCCAGCAGGTGGCGTTATTCCAATCGTTACAGAATGCTGGACCTAGAGTTAAGAAAACCTGAGTTCAAATCTGGCCTCATACACTTCCTAGCTGTGGGACCTGGAATAAGTCACTTAATTTCTGTTTACTTCATTTTCCTCATCTGAAAAGGGGGATAATAAAAGCATTTACCTCACAGTCTTGTGAAGATCACTTGGGAAAATAATTGTAAAGCACTGAGTATACTGCCTGGCACATGGTAAGTGTTATATAAATGTTACTAGTGATGATGGCAAATTGTAAAACATAGAAGCTACAGAATAATATCCTTGACATTTTTCTTCTCTTGCTCAGCAGACTTCTCCCTCTTAACAGACACCCCTCCCACCACAAACCTATAAAAGTTATATCTATGGCTTTGCTCAATTGGAACAGTGCTCAGAACAATCTGACTCTGTCTCCCCTTGTTAGCA
Organism: Dromiciops gliroides; assembly: GCF_019393635.1. Classification (NCBI taxonomy): domain Eukaryota; kingdom Metazoa; phylum Chordata; class Mammalia; order Microbiotheria; family Microbiotheriidae; genus Dromiciops; species Dromiciops gliroides. The sequence continues at coordinate 47,026,414 of NC_057861.1, read as the reverse complement.
AGTAAAAACTCTCTAAGCTTATGTGATTAGACTCAGTTTGGTTCTTTGACCCTTAACACTGAGTTACCCTGTTCCTTTGTCCCCTGCTCTCTACTATCATGTTGCAGTACACAATATCAGAGTGCCAAGGCTTCTTCTTTCTCTTAGTCTATATATCTCTGAATCCCATGGGAATGTTCACTCACTTAGAGCAGGATTCAGGATGGTATACTGATCAGGGTCCTTGAAACTCAAGGTAAATAAAGTCAGAATTTTGCTTCCTCACATTGACTGCTTTCTCAGACTTAGTCCTAAACAAGTTCTGGAGATGTAATGGGTCTGTTCTCACATAGGGTATGTGGACACACTCCTGTCCTCTGGGCTGTATTAATCACTTGAACCTACCCTCATACTGCAAACACAAAATTATGTTCAAACTAATTTTATGTGTTTAGGAAATAACTATGGTGTGGGGGGAGGGGGAAGGCGAAAGAGAAATATATTCCCTCCACTTGCCACTTTAGCTCTTAAGCCCACACCAGTGTATTTCCATTTATACAAATAACCTACTCAATGATTGTTTTTAGATCTTTTTTTTTAATTTTTTTATTGGTTTTTTTTTTTTGGTGAGGCAATTGGGGTTAAGTGACTTGCCCAGGGTCACACAAATAGTAAGTGTGTAAAGTGTCTGAGGCCAGATTTGAACTCAGGTACTCCTGACTCCAGGGCTAGTGCTCTATCCACTGCGCCACCTAGCTGCCCTGATTGTTTTTAGATCTTAAACATAAGCATTTGTTTTTAAAAAGGCCAAATAAATCATTATAACATTACAGGTACTCATATATTAACACAAATGCAGGAAAAATAGATACATCACAATCTACACATAAACCTGAGTCCTACTTTCCTACCAATGTACTCAATCCTGGTAGGGGAGAATGGGCACACATAGAGAAACTTGACAGGGAAACAGATGAGCGAGGGAAATCCAAGTTCTAGGAGATAACTCACAGCTCTGGAGTGCAGGCTAATTCTTCACTCACCATGATTATACAGTGGACAATTAGATGGAAGCATCTCTTCTTATATAATACAAAACCTGTCTTTAGCCCCTTTATGTTTTTCCCATTCAAACCAGAGATGGCAGCAGAGAGCAACATACCCTTCTGAAAGAAGTGAAGACCGGTCTGGGCTTGTTTACCTTAATTAGGATTTTGACCTGTGTAATTAGAGCACTGCATCTCTTCCTCTTCAGCAAAGCAAATTCAAAGCCTGTCTTTCCTCTTTCCCCTTTTCCTGCTCTAACTAGAGAAGCAGAGAAAAGCAAGAGGACTTTGTGAGAATTTTCACCTCTCTCTAACATTAGATGACACTGAAGGACAATAGCTGTGTCCACAATCTCCATTAAAATGTGTTCTTTAGGGGGCAGCTAGGTGGCGCAGTGAATAAAGCACCAGCCCTGGATTCAGGAGGACCTGAGTTCAAATCCGGCCTCAGACACTTGACACTTACTAGCTGTGTGACCCTGGGCAAGTCACTTAACCCCCATTGCCCCACAAAAAAAAAAAAAAAAAGATGTGTTCTTTGAGGGCAAAGAGTATAATAAGAATTTAAGTAAATGGAACCAAAAAGGTGATGTCGTAAAAGGTAATATAGACTTGTCTCAAATCCCATAGGCCCTGCCTTGACTATTTCCTAAGCAATCTTCAGGGAATAAAGGTAATCAAAGGAAGAGGGCCCATTGCTCCTCTGACCAAGTAAGACCTGGCTGTTATGAGATTGGGACAAAGGATTGGCCTCACTGTGGGACTTGGCACAGTGCCTGGCACATAGAACATGCTTAATGACTAACCAATTGAGAGAAAAGAGAATGATTTGGGAAGTCCATCTTGTAACTTCAATTATCATTATGTCCGGGGGCAGCTAAGTGGTACAGATTTCTTGTGAGATTCAAGCAATCAAAACTTATGTTCCTTTGAGTAAAGCTCCCCCTCTCAGGTAAGGGTATGAATCCCTAGATGGACAGAGGAGGGAGAAAGGAGAGGGTAGAGGGAGAGATGAATTGCCCAACTAGAATCCAGTTGGGTCCTCAGTGGGCATTTTGCCTCACTTCTTACCTAGCCTTAATTACTGAATGGGCATTGCCTCAGTCAAACTGAGACCTGGGAAAGACCTAGCTTTAAAAAGTCAAAGTCTCCCCCTGCTTTAGGGCCTTCTCCAGTCATCCTGATGTATATCTTGCGACTGAACCCAGATGGCTCTGGAGGAGAGAGTGAGGCTAGTGACTTTGCACATCCCTGCCTCACTTAAATCCAATTCATTGCAAGTCATGACATAACCTCCTGATGTTATGGTCCTCTTCAAGAATGAAGGACAGGGGGCAGCTAGGTGGTACAGTGCACCCACCCTGGAGTCAGGAGTACCTGAGTTCAGATCCAGCCTCAGACACTTAACACTTACTAGCTGTGTGACCCTGGGCAAGTCACTTAACCCCCATAGCCCTGCAAAAAACAAACAAACAAAAAAAACGAAGGACAAACAGCAGCTGATTTGGAGGAGCTATGTGGAAAGAGGTCTGGTCTTGGAGTCAGAATACCTGGATTTAATCCCTACTAGATCATTTGCTGGTTGTATGTTATCTTCACCTGTAAAATGGGGGAAATAATGAAGACCTCTAAAGTGTCAGGGAGAGTACTAGATTTGGAGGACCTGGATTCAAATCTTGGCTCATCTGCTTATTAGTTGTGTGATCTTGGACAGACTGTTTCCCTTTTGGTTTTATTTTGGAAAAAGTGATAGACTTGAACTGAATAAGCACTAAAGTATATTCCAGCTCAAGTTCCCATAATCCTGTGATAATCCTTCCACATAGGAAATGTGAGGGATTTTTGTTGTTGTCATTGTTGTTGCTGCTGCTGCTGGTGGTAGTGGTGGTGGTGGTGGTGGTGATGGTGATTGTAGGACCCCAAAAGAAAGATCTGGACATTATCAGGGATATGTTCAGAGCTATATACACATACAAACCTCTGTAGAGGGAGGGGAACTGGACTCCTCCTGAATAGTGAGATGATAGAGAGAACAGGCAAAAATGCCAGCCCCACCCCCTTATATGGGCCCTACCGATCTGCCACCAGGCTCTGGACTGTTTGCCTAAGTTCTAGATAAGGGCATCCTATTTCCTGAGTCACCAATCACTCTGAGTCATAGACTGGGGGTGTGGAGAAGATGCTAGAGAAGTGGCATCTTCTGAGGCACAGATCTCCCTTAGTTCCCTGAAAGATGGTGGCTGAAGCTCCACTCTCTCCCCCTCACAAGCCTTCATAGGTCAGCTTCTCTCTTCTACCCTTTCACAGACTCATCAGTCTCAACAAACACTCAAAGGGTTCCTAATACTGTTGGTAAAGTTGCTGATGGGAGCTCATATTTTGCTTAGGGAGACAGTACATGATACACTAACTCATTCATTCCAGTTCAACAAGTATTTCTTAAAGACTGACCATATTCAAGGTACAGATCTAAGCACAGAAGCTGCAAAAACAAAATTGATAAGTCCCAGTTCCTCAGATACATACATTCCACTGGGATGGAGGGGGAAATGGGCATATAATATATAAAGAAAAAAAAGCAAGTCCAATATAATTTCAGGAAAGAAAAAGCATAAATATCTAGGAAGCCCAAACTTCCTTTACTTAGAAGTAACCCTGGACAAGTTATTTAACCCTGTTTGCCTCAGTGTCCTCATCTGTCAAATGAGCTGAAGAAGAAAATGGCAAAAACCCCTCCAGTATCTTTGCCAAAAGAGCTCCAAAATGAGTCATGAAGAATTGTACCCAAGTGAAACAAAATGTGGTCATAACTGTGCTAAGAAGTATGAACACTTGGAACTCAGAAAGAAATATGAGTCTCTCCTCAAAAATGAGGGAGCTAAAGTCTCTTAAGATGAAGCAATTGGGGGTGGAGCCAAGATGGCGGAGGAGAGGCTGTAACTCCCACAAGGTCTAGATAAATCCATCCAATCACGCCCAAATAATGCGGTAAAAAATCCAAATTCAGAACAGCCTAATGCACATAAGAACTGAGTGAGACTATTTCTCCGCAAAAAAGGGCAATTCCGATCACCTACTGATCAGGCTGAATAGCTCAGCACACAGTCCGGACCCAGCCAGGGACACTGCTTCCAGCGCATGTCAGAGTCTTCAGCACCAGCAGCTTCTGAGGCTCCGATCTCAGACTGGTGACGGGGTTCGGCGGTAGGCCAGGGTGAAATGGAGGCAGTATCTACTGGATTTGGGGAAAAGCGCCCTGGGTCTGAACCAGTGGGCTGAATCGAGTGGTGGTGGCCCAGTGGGGGAGGGGCAAAAGCACACCAAGCTTCTGACCATAGACAATCAGAGTTCAATCAGACTTCTGTTTCCAGGTCAAAGAGAAAGCTGCTGTGATTACTCACAAGCCAGGCAGGCTGAGAAGAAGTCCAGTCACCCCCTGGGCCATGCTGTAGCAAGAACAGTGTGTCCTGGAAGCAGCACTACACTTTAAGAAGGAGTAAAAAACCAAGAAATAGTAAGCCAGGATGAGTAGGGAGAGAAAGCAGAAGACTATTGAAAACTTCTTTGGGGGAAAGGTAGACCACAATACATCTTCAGAAGAAGAAGATAATAACAGGGTCAAAGCTACAACAGCCAAAGCTTCCAAGAAAAATATGAACTGGTCTAAGGCCATGGAAGCTCTCAAAAGGGACTTTGAAGAGAAAGTAGGAGAGATAGAACAAAGATGTAGAGAAAGAGAGGAAGGAATGGAAAGAGAAATGAGAGCAATGCAGGAGAGTCATGAGAAAAAAAGTCAACAGTTTGAAAAGCCAAATGGAAAAGGAGATTAAAAAACTGTCTGCTTAAAATAATTGCCTAAGAATTAGGATTGAACAAATGGAAGCTAGTGACCTTATGAGAAACCAAGACACAGTAAAGAAAATCCAACTGAATGAAAAAATAGAGGGCAATGTGAAATATCTCCTTGGAAAAACAGCTGACCTGGAAAATAAATCTAGGAGAGATCATTTGAAAATCATTGGACTACCTGAAAACCATGACCAAAACAAGAGCTTAGACACCATCCTCCAAGAGATTGTGAGGGAAAATTGCCCTGATATTCTAGAAGCAGAAACTAAAATAGAAATTGAAAGAATCCACTGATCACCTCCTGAAAGAGATCCCAAAAGGAAAACCTCCAGGAATATTATAGCCAAATTCCAGAACTCCCAGGTCAAGGAGAAAATATTGCAAGCAGCTAGAAAAAAGGAATTTAAATACTGTGGAGCTCCAATAAGGATAAAGCAAGATCTAGCAGCTTCTACATTAAAGCACCGGAGGGCATGGAATATGATATTCTAGAGGGCAAAGGAACTGGGACTACAGCCAAAAATCATGTACCCAGCAAAACTAAGCATCATCTTTCAGAGGCAAACATGGAATTTCAATGAGAAAGAAGACTTTCAGGCATTTGTTATGAAAAGACCTGAACTGAATAGAAAATTTGACTTTCAGATACAAGACCCTGAAGAAGCATAAAAAGATAAACAGGAAAAAGACTTCATGAGGGATATTAAAAGATCAAACTGTTTATATTCCTATATGGGAAGATAATACTTCAAACTCATAAGAACTATCTCAGTAAGGAATTAACAGAGGACACAGGTCTGAACTGAATCCAAAGGGATGATATCTATAAAGCATTTATGTTTTGTTCTTTGTGGGGGGGTCTTATGTCTGGGGCCAGATTTGGGCTTGGGGCCTCCTGGGTCCAGGGCTGGCGCATTGTCCACTATGCCACCTAACTAACCCATAATGACATCTTTAAAATAGGGTTGAGGTGTAGGAGAAATAGACTGGGGGAGGGGGAAGGGGAGAGATGGTCTGGGGAGAGGTTGTTCACATGAAGGAAACAAGAAAAAAGCTTATGGAGGGGAGGGGAAGAGGGGGAAGGAATTGGGAAGTGAGTGAACCTTAATGTCATCAGAATTGACTCAAAGAAGGACTAACATACATACTCAAGTGAGTATAGTAACATATTTTTGCCCTGAGGGAGGGGAGGGAGATAAGGTGGCGGGGGAGAAGGGAAGGAGGGAAGAGCAGATTCGGGGAGAGAGCAGTAAAAAGCAAAATACTTTCGAGGAAGGTAAAGATGTTCTGCATAACTGCACAAGTATGACATATTGAATTGCTTGATTTCATAGGGAGGGTTGAGGAGAGAGGGAGGAAGAAAATTTGGAACACAAAATTAGCTCAAAGACCTTAAACTCATCAGAGTTGGCTCGTGGAGGGAATAACATGCACACCCAGTTGGGAGGAGTAATCTATCTAACCCTATAGGAAAGTATGAGGGGAAGAGGATAAGGAAGGAAGGGTGAAAAAAAAGGGAGTACAGAGTAGGGGAGGGGACAGTCAGGAGTAAAAGACTTTTGAGGAGGAATAGTTTAAAAGATGATAGAAAATAGAGTAAATATCATGGGAAGGGAATAAGTTGGGGGGAAATAGTTATGATGATTGAATATAATGGCAAAATGTATGGTACCTACTTTGCTGGGCTAATATGAAGAAAATTCTTTGTCAAGTTTAAGGTACTTTATTTAGGTTATGATGAACAGGATTGTAACGATTGGAATAACGCCACCTGCTGGATACTAACTGTAGAAGAGTTCTGCCCATGAAGCGAAGGTCTTTGAGGGCAAGACCAGGAGTCTTTTCTTTGGTATCAGGAAGTGACGCGGACTAGTGGGAGGAGGAAGGAGGAGACGGAGGGCTCTTTCCTTTGGACTCTGGTGGAGAGCGGAGCTAGAAATGTGCTCTCCCTTTAATAGATAGAAATCTAGGCCTTTCTCTCTCTCTTTACCAAATTCTTATTCTCCTTAATAAATGCTTAAAAGTCTAACTCTTGCTAAAGCTTATAATTTATTGGCGACCACTCATTAGATATTTTAGACAGTTTAGCTAGAATTTTAGCCCTTAACAGATGGCTGACCACGAAGAAGAAAGCTAAACCTCAGTCTTCTTCTGATCTTCTGGTTGGGTAAGACATTTTCTCTACCCTCTCCCTTTAACTGCTAAGTACTGGCGTACTGGCTGTGTTTTCCTTTAAATTTTTTCAAATGGACCTTTTAAACTCCCTAATTACCCTATTTTTGATTTTAGTCTGTTTAACCAGACAAATGGGAGATAAGATCATGTTAATGCTTTGTTTTTGTGGATTTTCTATTTTTATTTTTGTTAGAAGAGCCAGCAATGTACTCCCACAAAGAAATATCTCCCCCTCTCCCAACCATGCTTTTTCAGAGAAACCTGAAGAGATTCCTGCAGCTTTTCCCAGTTCTAACACTAATTGTTGCTTTAATTTTGCATGCCTGGAGGCAATGACCCACCCTCTAGAAGCTTTTAATCCCCTAGCACCAGGAGGCAAAGTGGGGGAAGAGGAATCCAGGCCTGAGTTCAAAATCAAGTCTGATTCAAATTGCTCTGGTCCCTCCCCTCCTCTCCAGACCCCACCCTCTACTCCTCCTATGGCCAAGCCCATAGCTTCCCCTGCCTGGGAAGTCCAGAGATCTGATGCGCATGCTCAACTTTTTCTACCTGCATTTGCAGCTTCAGGCTCAGCCCTTCCCCGGCCTGGCTGTGCTTTTGAGACAATCTTAGAAAACTCTTTAAATTCCAGATATACTCGTTTTGTTCATAATTTTGCTAACCTGCTTTTGTCTTTAATTAGTAATCTTATAAAGCATTTGTATGGTGAAAAGCCCGACAGACAATATAGAGGGGTTAAAGAAGAAAAACTTAAGCTGAATAAGAATGACAATCAACATAGTTCAAGACTCTGCTTCTTTTGCCATGGAAGGGTATATATTTTACAGAAATGTAGAAGTAAGCAGCAAGGTATTGATATGAGTATTGGGGATTTTAGATATCGGAATCAAGAGTGTTCTGAATTCACTCAGATTATTAATGTCAGTTCAGAGGTTACATAGGATTTCTATGCTATTACATATACATTTTGGAATTAATGGTATAGGTTTATTTTCATAGAGATTTTAATGCTTTTGAGATTGTGTCTTATACTTAGTTTCTAAAACAAGGAGAATATTTGTAAAAGCTTTTTATAGTCATGCGATCAAGTTTATATTTTGTAATACTCTTATTAATATTAAGTTCATATTCATTTAGATTTCCCTAGTTTGAATTTCATTGTCTTTTATTATTCCACGTGTATTTTCTTCTATTCATTCATCTATCTAATTTTGAAACATGGTTTTGATTTCATAATACAATGTTAATTCTAGGAGTATTGTGCTCCCATATTCTGAGTTGTTTGTTTTTGTTATTTTTTCTCAACTGATTATTTGATCAAACTCTTTAAAGCATTTCCCTGGCAAATTGGTTGCCATGGCAAGTGTAAATTTATTCTAGAAGTATTATTTTTGATAAGCATATTCCAAAAAAAAAAAAAGGGGGGAACATTTGTAAAAGTTTTCTTTTTTCAAAAAAAAAGTTTTCTTTGAGATTCTGTTGTGCTTTAACTTGTATTTAAATACGTTCTGATTTTTCACAAAATTAATTGTATACTAAGTAAAATAAAAGGGGGTATTATTTGAAATTGTTGCATAATTATATATTGTGTTCTGAGTCAAGATATATTCACATTTTTTGCAATCATTTATTATCCTCAATTTTTAAATCCATATGAGACTTGGATTATGGGAACTTATCATTTAAGACATTAATTGCCTTTATTCTGAGTTATCAGATGCCAGTTGGCCAAGATGCCATCCAATCACAAGAGGAATACATGCAAAAGCAGACCCTGAACTGTCACATGAGGGGAGACATGCATGAAGTCAAGGTATGGCCGAGGGAACGGCTTTTGACAAATGTTGAGGTTGGATTCTCTTGGTTTAATATTTTATTTTATTTTTCCCCACAATATATTGTACAGATGACTGGAAGTATTGATCCCACCCATCTCACTTCTACACTTGGCTTCTATGCTCCCTCCTATATGCCTGATGCCATGGACCATCTCAATCCCATGCATCTGATTAAGTCTGACTCAGTTTCCTCCAATATGTTCGGTGGCATGGACATATATTCCATCCACCTATTTTAAGCCTGGCATACTGCATGGGCAGTACATATTGCTCAAGTGTGGGAATGCTCATATCCCATCATTTCTCTGTTCTTTTATGGTAACCCCCATAATTATCTCAGGTGTCATGATAAATAACAGTGTTGAATTTGGCCTTGACATCTGTTACTAATTATATTAGATTTTAAATTTCTCATAATGGCATGAGGATAATTAGGCAGATGATGCAAAAAGTGATAAAACAAAGATAAAAATTATTTTTATTAATTAATATTGCAGCAATTGTCTTCTCAATTACCCTCCATAAGGGGGGACTATAGTAATATTATAATTTTAAAGAATGTTTCAATTTTTGTTTTATTATATGTTTCATGTGTAACAACTAAGATTATGAATTCCCTTAGACATGTTTTTGAGAACTTTCATTGTTTGATTTGATTATTGACAAAGCTATTTTAAAGTTGTGTTAAGCTCAATTTTGTAGGAAATTTCCTGGCTGATTACCAGTATCCACACATCAACCCCTGAAAAGACTTCCATTCCACGACTACACCTAGAGGACATCTGAGAAAAGACTTTCAGAGACTTTAAATGAACAGTTTTGATTTGTTGTTTTTTTTCTCTTTCTGTTATAATATACACCATCTGTAACATGTATTCTCTGCAGAGGCCCTCCCTTTGCAAGACTAATGTCAAAGCGTCGGTTCATGAGGACAAAAAAAATCGCCCCTCTGGACAAAACTTTCCTCTCTTCCTTTTCTATATTGTTGTTCACATATTATTAGTTAGCAATAGTTATTATATTCTTTTTACTGTTCTGTCAAGGAAACATTTTGTTTCTTGAGGAACAACAGGGGGGACTGTAACGATTGGAATAACGCCACCTGCTGGATACTAACTGTAGAAGAGTTCTGCCCATGAAGCGAAGGTCTTTGAGGGCAAGACCAGGAGTCTTTTCTTTGGTATCAGGAAGTGACGCGGACTAGTGGGAGGAGGAAGGAGGAGACGGAGGGCTCTTTCCTTTGGACTCTGGTGGAGAGCGGAGCTAGAAATGTGCTCTCCCTTTAATAGATAGGAATCTAGGCCTTTCTCTCTCTCTTTACCAAATTCTTATTCTCCTTAATAAATGCTTAAAAGTCTAACTCTTGCTAAAGCTTATAATTTATTGGCGACCACTCATTAGATATTTTAGACAGTTTAGCTAGAATTTTAGCCCTTAACAGGATACTATCAGAAAAACCTGGAAAGACCTACATGAACTGAAGTAGAGTGAAATGTACTGTATACAAAATAACAGCAATAGTATAAGATGATCTGCTGGAAGCATGTGGTAATTTTCAGCAAGGCAGTGATCCAATATAACCCTGAAGGTGTTAAGGGCTAAAATTCTAGCTAGTCTGTCTAAAATATCTAATGAGTGGTCGCCAATCAATTACAAGCTTTAGCAAGAGTTGGACTTTTAAGCATTTATTAAGGAGAATAAGAATTTGGTAAAGAGAGAGAGAAAGGCCTAGATTCCTATCTATTAAAGGGAGAGCACATTTCTAGCTCCCTTCTCCGCCAGAGTCCTCAGGAAAGAGACCCAGAGTCAGCCCCAGTCTCTTCCTTCCTCCTCCCACTAGTCTGCCTCACTTCCTCCCCGCCAAAGAAAAGACTCCTGGTCTTGCCCTCAAAGACCTTCCCTTCATGGGCAGAACTCTTCTACAGTAAGTCTCCAGCAGGTGGCGTCATTCCAATCGTTACAGTCCCCCCTGTTGTTCCTCAAGAAACAAAATGTTTCCTTGACGGAACAGTAAAAACAATATAATAACTATTGCTAACTAATAATATGTGAACAACAATATAGAAAAGGAAGAGAGGAAAGTTTTGTCCAGAGGGGTGATTTTTTTTGTCCTCATGAACCGACGCTTTGACATTAGTCTTGCAAAGGGAGGGCCTCTGCAGAGAATACATATTACAGATGGTGTATATTATAACAGAAAGAGAAAAAAAAAACAAATCAAAACTGTTCATTTAAAGTCTCTGAAAGTCTTTTCTCAGATGTCCTCTAGGTGTAGTCGTGGAATGGAAGTCTTTTCAGGGGTTGATGTGTGGATGCTGGTAATCAGCCAGGAAAATTTCCTACAAAATTGAGCTTAACACAACTTTAAAACAGCTTTGTCAATAATCAAATCAAACAATGAAAGTTCTCAAAAACATGTCTAAGGGAATTCAGAATCTTAGTTGTTACACATGAAACATATAATAAAACAAAAATTGAACCATTCTTTAAAATTATAATATTACTATAGTCCCCCCCTTATGGAGGGTAATTGAGAAGACAATTGCTGCGATATTAATTATTAAAAATAATTTTTATCTTTGTTTTATCACTTTTTGCATCATCTGCCTAATTATCCTCATGCCATTATGAGAAATTAAAAAATCTAATATAATTGGTAACAGGTGTCAAGGCCAAATTCAACACTGTATTTATCATGACACCTGAGATAATTATGGGGGTTACCATAAAAGAACAGAGAAATGATGGGATATGAGCATTCCCACACTTGAGCAATATGTACTGCCCATACAGTATGCCAGGCTTAAAATAGGTGGATGGAATATATGTCCATGCCACCGAACATATTGGAAGAAACTGAGTCAGACTTAATCAGATGCATGGGATTGAGATGTCCATGGCATCAGGCATATAGGAGGGAGCATAGAAGCCAGGTGTAGAAGTGAGATGGGTGGGATGAATACTTCCAGCCATCTGTACAATATTGTGGGGAAAAAGAGAATAAAATATTAAACCAAGAGAATCCAACCTCAACATTTGTCAAAAGCCGTTCCCTCGGCCATACCTTGACTTCGTGCATGTCTCCCCTCATGTGACAGTTCAGTGTCTGCTCTTGCATGTATTCCTCTTGTGATTGGATGGCATCTTGGCCAACTGGCATCTGATAACTCAGAATAAAGGCAATTAATGTCTTAAATGATAAGTTCCCATAATCCAAGTCTCATATGGATTTAAAAATTGAGGATAATAAATGATTGCAAAAAATGTGAATACATCTTGACTCAGAACACAATATATAGTTATGCAACAATTTCAAATAATCTTTTTTTTTACTTAGTATACAATTACTTTTGTGAAAAATCAGAACATATTTAAATACAAGTTAAAGCACAACAGAATCTCAAAGAACTTTTTTTTTTTGAAAATAGAAAACTTTTACAAATGTTCCCCTCTTTTTTTGGGGGGGGGAATATGCTTATCAAAAATAATACTTCTAGAATCAATTTACACTTGCCATGGCAACCAATTTGCCAAGGAAATGCTTTAAAGAGTTTGATCAAATAATCAGTTGAGAAAAAATAACAAAAACAAACAACTCAGAATATGGGAGCACAATACTCCTAGAATTAACATTGTATAATAAAATCAAAACCATCTTGCAATGTTTCAAAATTAGATAGACAAATGAATAGAAGAAAATACACATGGAACAATAAAAGACAATGAAATTCAAACTAAGGAAGTCTAAATGAATATGAACTTAATATTAATAAGAGTATTATAAAATATAAACTTGATCATATGACTATAAAAAGCTTTACAAATATTCTCCTTGTTTTAGAAACTAAGTATAAGACACAATCTCAAAAGCATGAAAATCTCTATGAAAATAAACCTATACCATTAATTCCAAAATGTATATATAATAGCATAGAAATCCTATGTAACCTCTGAACTGACAATAATCTGAGTGAATTCAGAACACTCTTGATTCCGATATCTAAAATCCCCAATACTCATATCAATACCTTGCTGCTTACTTCTACATTTCTGTAAAATATATACCCTTCCATGGCAAAAGAAGTGGAGTCTTGAACTATGTTGATGATTGTCATTCTTATTCGGCTTAAGTTTTTCTTCTTTAACCCCTCTATATTGTCTGTCAGCCTTTTCACCATACAAATGCTTTATAAGATTACTAATTAAAGACAAAAGCAGGTTAGCAAAATTATGAACAAATCGAGCATATCTGGAATTTAAAGGGTTTTCTAAGGTTGTCTCAGAAGCACAGCCAGGCTGGGGAAGGGCTGAGCCTGAAGCTGCAAATGTAGTTAGAAAAAGGTGAGCATGCGCATCAGATCTCTGGACTTCCCAGGCAGGGGAAGCTATGGGCTTGGCCATGGGAGGAGTAGAGGGTGGGGTCTGGAGAGGAGGGGAGGGACCAGAGCAATTTGAATCAGACTTGATTTTGAACTCAGGCCTGGATTCCTCTTCCCCCACTTTGCCTCCAGGTGCTAAGGGATTAAAAGCTTCTAGAGGGTGGGTCATTGCCTCCAGGCATGCAAAATTAGAGCAACAATTAGTGTTAGAACTGGGAAAAGCTGCAGGAATCTCTTCAGGTTTCTCTGAAAAAGCATGGTTGGGAGAGTGGGAGATATTTCCTTGTGTGAATAAGTTGCTGGGTCTTTTAACAAAAATAAAAAGAAAAATAGAAAATCCACAAAAACAAAGCATTAACATGATCTTATCTCCCATTTGTCTGGTTAAACAGACTAAAATCAAAAATAGGATAATTAGGGAGTCTAAAAGGTCCATTCGAAAAAATTTGAAGGAAAACACAGCCAGTACACCAGTACTTAGCAGTTAAAGGGAGAGGGAGGGGAAATTTCTTACCCAACCAGAAGATCAGAAGAAGACTGAGGGTTAGCTTTCCTCTTCGTGGTCAGCCATCTGTTAAGGGTTAAAATTCTAGCTAGTCTGTCTAAAATATCTAATGAGTGGTCGCCAATCAATTACAAGCTTTAGCAAGAGTTAGACTTTTAAGCATTTATTAAGGAGAATAAGAATTTGGTAAAGAGAGAGAGAAAGGCCTAGATTCCTATCTATTAAAGGGAGAGCACATTTCTAGCTCCCTTCTCCGCCAGAGTCCTCAGGAAAGAGACCCAGAGTCAGCCCCAGTCTCTTCCTTCCTCCTCCCACTAGTCTGCCTCACTTCCTCCCCGCCAAAGAAAAGACTCCTGGTCTTGCCCTCAAAGACCTTCCCTTCATGGGCAGAACTCTTCTACAGTAAGTCTCCAGCAGGTGGCGTCATTCCAATCGTTACAAAGGACTTATGAAAATGGCAACCCATCTACAGAGAAAGAAGTGATAGTATCTGAAAATAGATGGAAACACATTTTTTTTCTTTTTCTTTTTCTTTTTTTTTTTTGGTGAGGTAATTGGGGTTGAGTGGCTTGCCCAGGGTCACACAGCTGGTAGGTGTTGGGTGTCTGAGGCCAGATTTGAGCTCGGGTGCTCCTGGTTCCAGGGCTGGTGCTCTGTCCACTGTGCTACCTAGCTGCCCCTGGAAACACATTCTTAAAAAAAAAAATTTTTTTTTCCTTTTTGACAATTCCTCAATCTGAAGTTTTGGGGGTTTTTTGACTGTTTTCTCTCACAACCTAGCTAATGTGGGAATGTTTTCCATGACTACTCATGTATAACTTATTTTGAAATGCTTGAGTTCTAGTGGGTGGAGGTGGGACTGGAGGAGGAAGAGAAGTTGGAACACAAATTTTTTTTAAAATTGATGTTAAAATTCGTTTTGCATATATTTTGGAAAATAAAATTCTATTCAATTAAAAAAATAAAAAGATGAAGCAATTGCTTTAATTCCAAGGAATGATGTCATGAATCTACAGGTACCATTAGGTGAAAGGTCATCCAGTATAAAGGCAAAAGGAACTGCCCCCCTCCTCGAGGGCTATAGAAGCAGCTATTTACTTACACACTATATTTTTGTGGCATGTACCCAAGATGATGGAGAACATTCCAAGATTTCTTAAACTAGAAAACCACTACAACTTTCTAGTAATTTGTGTGGGCAAAAATTATCTTACTGGAAGGAATCTAAGAAGACACATCAAAAATGATGAAGCCTTAGTCAGGAAATTCAAGTCACTTAGGTCTCAGGCAGTGTCTCCATCACTGTTGCCCATCAAAAGCAAAGTATTCAGAAAAGAAAGGCATATTTAGAAAAGTAATAATTAATTCAGATGTATGAGAATGGATTATATCTTAATGTATAGGAGTGCCAGATTCCTAGCCAGGAATAGAGTGTATGCGATAAGAGCTCATAAAATGTAGTAGCCTCAAGTTTTGCAAATTTAATCAAAATCATATGAAGTTGAAAAGGAAGAATAAAGGATAAAAATATTTACTGTGTATAAACCAAGCTAGATACTATCAATAGTAAGTACAGTATAGGAAGAAGTATGGCAGTTAAGAAATCCAAACGTTGACAAGAAACACAATCTAAGAAAGAAGCCATCAAGTAAAGCATTGACTTTAGATGCCTAAATAAAAACACAGAAGGTTTGGGTAACAAGTAAAACAATCTAGAGATCCCAATGTAAGGATATCATATCATTGACATTTGATAGGATGAAATCAATGTCTGAATATTGAATATAGCCTTAAACATATATACTTTATTGGAAAGAAGCAGGATAGATAAAAGATTTGTGTGACAGGGTAGGAGGTTGACGATTAAAAGAGTAGTAGTACTATACTTTATCCTGTGATAAAATCCAGGAACAGGAGGATGGTGTATGGAAGAGAGAATTTAGGTGGAGATCAAAAGAGGTTCTACCTCTTTTTTTGCTGGCATCAGAAAATAGTAGATAACATGGCTAGGATGAGGGCGTAAACTGGTTTAGTTAACACATCACAGACCTGGCAACAACCCACAATATAGTAGTGCCAGGGGATTTCAAATATCTGCCTATCTCCTATACCTTTCAGGCAAAAGGAGAGCAGCTAATAATTTAATTTAATTTCTTCCTTTAAAAGGTGGAAAAAATGGGGCAGCTAGATGGCGCAGTGGATAGAGTGCCGGCCCTGGATTCAGGAGTACCTGAGTTCAAATCCGACCTCAGACACTTAGCACTTACTAGCTGTGTGACCCTGGGCAAGTCACTTAACCCCAATTGCCTCACCAAAAAAAAAAAAAAAAAGGTGGAAAAAATAACAAAGGGGAAAGCCTATTCTACAATGGCTTCTCCCCTAAGAGGAAGAAATAAAGAGAACACTAAGGACGAAATGATCACTTCATCTTAGAATTTATCATTGAGGAAAGTAAAACGGGGGAAAGTTTGATATGGATCCTTGATTTGAGAAAAATAGACTTCAACAAAGGAAGGCTAGGTAGAAGAGAAGGGGTGCTACAGTGGAAAGATGAGTGGGTATGAACTCTTAGAACATGGGTTTGAAGCTTCTTGTGTGCCCAGGTGAGCTCGATTAAGTCACCTAATCTATGCTTCTTCACTGCAAAAATGAGTTACACTAGATGGCCTCTAAAGTTCCTTTCAGCTCTAAATCTTAGTCCAATAGTAATGGGAAACATACAAGAATGGAATTCTCAGGTTCCAAATTTTTTTTTCTGTAAAGAGAAATAATTTCAGTGAAGAAGAAAAATGAAATGCATGTGGGTGCACAGGAAATTCACCAACCAAACTAAATTGTAAGTAAATTGTATACACCAAAAAGTGAAAGCATGGACAGATGATGGAGGATAAAACCAAATGTGTGATGTGGTACATACAGTGACCTTTTGGTTTTGTTTTTTTTTTAATACTCTGTCAGGGAAAAGAGGAGGATCAAAGAAGGCATAGCATCAAAGAAGATCAAGGGTGGATAAGATCACAATTCTTTTGCTTTGCTTTTCTCTGCCAAGTAGAATGTCCTTTAGACTATAAAGTAGGGAATTTAAATGCCTAGTAAGCAGCTGATCAATACCCAAGATAATTGAAGAGATAGTAAGAAAACACCTTTGATGAGTCTGAGTCACCAGGTCAAAATGAACTATTTCCTTGGATACTGAAAGAATAAACATGTAATTGCTGATCTGTCAATGATAATCTCCCCACAGAGATCCATCCCTTAGGACAAAGAATAAGAAAAAAAGAGAGTGGGGGGAAAGGAAACAAAACTAACCTATAAGTCAATCTAGTCTGGTAGTTCAGGTAGTGTCCCACATCCAGTCGTCCCACCTCTGCAAAGAAAACAGTCACATTCCCATCTTTCTTGCTTGAAGTAAAGCTTAGTCATTATGATTATTCATTATTCAATTGATTTTTTTTGTTGTGAATGGAATTCTTTCTATTTACATTGCTGCAGTCACTGTAATATTGTTTTCCTCATTGTGTTTATTTCACTTTGTATCATTTCATAAAGTTCTTTCCATGCCTCTCCATATTTTTGCTTAACCATTCCTTAATTACTCACTATCTACATTGTTTCTAAATCTATGCTACTACAGAATGTGCTTCTACTAATGTTTGGTGTATGGGACCTTCTTTTCCATCTTTGACCTATCTGGGGTAAAGGGACATAGGAATTATGATCACTTTCTTAGCATCATTCCAAACTGCCTTTCAGAATGGTTAGACCAACAGTTCCACCAACCATCCATTGATGTGCCTATTTTTCCACAACCCCTCCACCATTGACTAATCCCATCTTTGCCAATTTTTAGAGTGGAAGTGAAACTTCATATTGGTTTTGATTCTCATTTGTCTTATTGTCAGGTGATTTGGAACAATCTTTTATATAGTTGTTAATAGTTTGCAAATTTTTTTTGGGGGGGGGGAGAGGCAATGAGGGTTAAGTGACTTGCCCAGGGTCATACAGCTAGTAAGTGTCAAGTGTCTGAGGCCACATTTGAACTCAGGTTCTCCTGAATCCAGGGCCGGTGCTTTATCCACTGTGCCACCTAGTTTCCCCTTAGTTTGTAATTTTTTGAGAACTATCTTTCCATCTCTGTTGATGGCCTGACTGTGTAGATGGGGCACTAATCATGTTTTCTTTTTTTTTTTCATTTTTATGCAATTTTATTAACATATTTTATTTTTACATCATTCACATTTTCTACTGTATCCCTGTCCACAACCTTTTCTTTAGAACCTTCCATGACAATAAAAGGGAGGGGCAGCTAGGTGGCACAATGGATAAAGCACCAGCCTTGGATTCAGGAGGACCTGAGTTCAAATCTGGCCTCAGACACTTGACACTCACTAGCTGTGTAACCTTGAGCAAGTCACTTAACCCTCATTGCCCCACAAAAACAAAAACAAAAATATTAAAAGGGAAAAAAATAACAAAACTAACCAAAAAAATCCTTATGTTTTTGCAGTATTATAAGCCTGTACCAAGTATCTACTAATATTCCCCAGAGATTGTTCTACTTCTTTACTGGTCTTCACCCAAAAGCAATGGGAAGGTGTTGGCTAAGACACAGATTCCTCCATTTGTAGTCAGAAGATAATCTAGGGCAATGCAGTGGGCTAAAATGCAGTGCCAAGGAGTTAAGGCTTTATTCCTAGACACCTATGGCCTTATAAGTTTCATGGGCTATAAGGGCTATGGTAGCTAATAAGTTAAGGATCATGTAGTCCACCCAATATGCCCCTATACAAGATAAGAAGACCCTGACAAATCTGTGGAACCCAGTGTCTTGAACATGCCCTGGAAGTCTGTTCCCACAGAATCTGTGTAGGTCCATATATGCAGGATTCAGGGTGTCCTTGTGATGCTAAATGACCTAACTACTGTACTAGAGATATTAGGGACTAAATTGTGAGAGGCTATATCATCATTCTGCTGCGTACCTACCAAGATGGAAAATTTGCATTAAAACTCATATCAGGGCTGGGGCATGCCCATGATACTAGAGAAAACATGCTCCCTTTTCAGGAAGTCAGAGACTGAACATTTACAGAGTTGGGAGAACTTGGTCGCACAGTCACAAGGACAAAGGTCAAGTTCTGACCCTTTTCTCCAAAGCTGAAGAGGATGGATGAGTGGAGGGAAGGGTCCACATTAGCCTGTGACATTGCTTAATATTCCAGAGATACTCTTTGTACAGTATAATTTACAAAAGTTGCATTCAATGACATTAAACTATCTACTAACCATTTACAAAATTCTTCACTCTACTCCAGAGGAACTGGATCATCTCACAACCACTGGGTACTGAGGCTGCCATCCCATTGGCTTGACTCCCCACTCTGCAATCATAATATGAAAGTTAAATTATTCTCTTGGTGGAGTGGGAATGGTACCCTGGGTAGAGCTCAATGGAAAGCCTTGGATCTATGTATCAGATGTTCCTGAGGCTAGGCAACACCCCCCACATCCACAAGGTTCCTGGATGAGGCAACAACTTGGGTAGGGATCACATACATTCTGTTATTTTGGTAGAGCCTCCAGGAGGTCAGGGTTACCCCACCCCTCCGAGGAGTATCAGAATCCTCAATATAGTCCTCAGAGTAAAGTGAGCTCACCAGTGAAACAGGTCACAAATATAGTACATCAAGGTGACCAGGAAGAGAAAAAGCAAGAGGCAGCTGATGGCATCTTAGTTCCAAGCAATAGTCAGGTAAAGCCTGTGTTACCTGTTGGGAGACAGAAGGAGAGACACAGACATGGCTCGTGGCTTTCATTCCCAACCTTCCTTCTCTGTCCTGGATGTTCAGGGTCAAAGTTTCTACTTTTCCCACTAATATGGCTATCTCTTCTTTCATTTTCCAAAAGCTGTTGCTTATCCCCTGGACAACAGTAATTCAACTCTTGCCTCCTGCCTCTTTACTCTTTATTTGTGAAATTACTCCACCTGCCTCTAAGGGTGGAGAAATAAGCATGGAGTCTGATGTCCTAATTAGCTGCATGCTCCCTATGGTTCCCTTCATTGCAGATTGGATGGTTAGAGGAAAGTTAAATGGACTTCAGGGAAAGAAAATAGCATGTTTCTTTTTGTATCCCCAGTATTTAGTCCAGTGTCTGGCACATAGTGGGAACTTGATAAATGTTTATTGATTGATTGGATGCACGCCCTGTAAAGGTGACTATAATAAGGCAACCAGAAGGGTTTAGGGCATGTAAGTGGATATTAGAATGCCTGGTATTGGGTGGTAGGCACTGTCATAAACATCCTCCCTCCTTCTCCACCATTTTTCATGGTTTTTGTAGGGGGGAAAAGGATGTCTAGATGTGAATTTACACAAGCAGGAACATATGCCCTGACCCTGAGTTTCAGTATTGGCAGAACACTGGTGTGTTCTTCCCTTCCTCCATTCGTCTCTTTTTTGTAATTGCTATGTTGAAGGGGAGACGGTTCTTGGGAGTCTGTCGACCCAATCTGTTGGGCTTTGTTTAGGTGCTGGGTCTTGAGGGTTTGCTTGAGGCTACTATTCCAATATTCCACAGTCCTTATTGCTTGTGGATGATATGAGATATGGAAGGCCTATATGATATCTTGAGGTTTTACCCATTTCTGAGTGAGTTCTGATGTGAAAACCAGGCCATTGTCATTGGAGCTAAAATCTGTGTAACTTAGCTAAAGGCAGTTGTCCTTTTCTATGTTTTTCATGGTAATCTGTAATCCAGTGGTTTTAGGGGAAGGGCTTGCTGCACTGACTTCTATGTGGCTTCTGGGGCATCCTGTTGCCTTGTGCCCCACTTAAAATGTGTAAAATAGAATATCGTACATAGCAAGGTGGGGGAAGTCATAGAACTATCCCCAAGTTGGGGGAGGGGAGGAGTTCTTTGCCAAGAAAACCTTAATGGGATCATGAAGAGTCAGACATGACTGAAATGACTGAACAATAACGGTACAGGAGGGGAAGGGGTACAGGGAGCCAATATCCAAAGAACCCAATTATCTGATATATACTTCTTTTTGTTGGTGAGGGGACTTCAGGACCAGGAGCTTTTCCTTGACCTTGGCAGGGATATCCAGCTAGGACTTTACCCATTGGAACCCCTGAAATTTCACTTGTCAGGCAAGGCCCTGAACTTTGTCATTTCATTGCCCAATCATCTGGGTATAAATTGGTAAATCAAAATGTCAAGGACAGGGGTCACTGCTTTCTTTCTTTTTTTTTTTTTTGGTGAGGCATTTGGGGTTAAGTGACTTGTCCAGGGTCACATAGTTCATAAGTGTTAAGTGTCTGAGGCCGGGTTTGAACTCAGGTCCTCCTAACTCCAGGGCCAGTGCTCTATCCACTGTGCCACTGAGCTGCCCCCACTGCTTTCTTTATCAGGTTCTGCCAACATAATGTTATGTATATAATGGATTGTCTAACAGTAAGAGGAAGCTTAAATTTAGCCAGTCCATCCCATTCACTGGTGGGAAGTTTTAGGGTCAGTCAGTCAGTCAATAAGCATTTATTTCAATTAACTGTACCTGTGAAAGGACCATAAAAGTACAGTGCATCCAGGTAAAAGCAAACTACTACTGACCCTCAGGCCAAAGAAGAATTGAAAAGATAGCCCAGGTCAGAACAGCCACTATATCCTAGTCCCCAGGAATGGCCACCAGTATCTCTGTAATAGTAACAATGTCAAGAACAGTCAGAACCACTGAGTCAACTTCTTTACTCAAAGTCTGGTCATCTATAGCAGGGCTTCTTAAACTTTTTCCCCCCGTGACCCAAGAATTTTTAATTTTTATGTGACCCTGGGCATATAGGTATATAAAATATATATACATAATCTTTTACTGTTGCCAAATTTTTTACAACCCCCACATTCAGTTACATGACCCCATATGGGGTGTGACCCACAGTTTAAGAAGCTTTATCAATATAGCTTTGTCCTCTTCACCCTCCAGGATTTTATATTGCCTCAACCATAGTAGCTGCCTGGGCCACATTAGGAGTGCTAGAGAGACCCTCCCAAGTTTTGCTTGTTTGTTTGGTTTGGTTTGGTTTTCGCAGGCAATGAGGGTTAAGTGACTTGCCCAGGGTCACACAGCTAGTAAGTGTCAAGTGTCTGAGGCCGGATTTGAACTCAGGTACTCCTGAATCCAGGGCCAGTGCTTTAACCACTGTGCCATCTAGCTGCCCCCCCCCCCAAGTTTTAAGGTTAAATTGTGAGTAGTATTGAAGGAGCAAAACCATCCTTAGTGCTTATTAGGGCCAATAAGCCCATTCGATAAGGTGATTGCTATGATGCAATCTGCTTGTGCTTCCCAATGGAAAAGTAACATGGGCAGTGACCCAGTCTCCACACAAGGGGGTGCCAGATCCAAAACCTGTCTCCTGTGGTGATTTGTTTGAAGACCAGACTCCGCCTCCAATCTAGCTTGGTCCCTTGAAATGGGGTGAGGTCAGATTAGAAGGTACAGATCTTGTTCTTGTCCTCTTCTGAGAGAGGAGCAGAGGCTGTGATCCACGCAGCTCTGTCCTACAGTGTGAGATGGACTAGCTCCTCCACCTCCACCTTCTCATCAGAGGGATCACTGCAGTTATCAGAATCTTACCTGAAGGACACTGTGTTTGCCCCTCCTGAGGATCTCCTTCTTTAGTTTTCCTCTATTGCCTGTTATCGTTGTCCTTTCCACCTCCATGCAGCAGGCCTATCCCTTGTTTGAGCCTCCTCTTTTCCCTAACATAGTGAAAATGAAACAAAACTTGTCTGTTGACCTTAGCTTCCTCCCACCACCCTCGGATTGTTTTGAACATCATCACTCATGATGCTATTTTTCTCCAGAACTATATTTGTTCTGTTATCTGCCCTTGTTTCTATCTTCTCTACATCTCTTAAAAATGGAAACTTTTGGGGGCAGCTAGGTGGCGCAGTGGATAAAGCACTGGCCCTGGATTCAGGAGGACCTGAGTTCAAAGCCAGCCTCAGACACTTGACACTTACTAGCTGTGTGACCCTGGGCAAGTCACTTAACCCCAATTGCCTCACTAAAAAAAAAAAAAAAAAAAAAAAAAAGATATAGTAGTTCCCCTGATTAGAGATTTTCAAGCAAAACCTGGATGGAGGGGTGAATCATGTTCATGAATGGAAGTGTGTGGTTGGAACAAAGCCCCTTTTATATCTGACAGTCTAGGATTCTGTTATCCCATGGTCACACACTGGTATTTCCCAGTCTACTCTGTATCAGAGTACCTGCTATGCCAGGGTTTTGTTATAGTTTCTCATGTTTAATCATTAACAGGGCCAGTGACTTTGGTGACAAAAACTTTCTTTTCTGGGCCTTCACCAGCTATGGGTACTGAAAAAGCAATTGCCAGTAGGTATTTTTGCACAGATTGTTTCTCAGAATGTTGGCTATCAGGACTGAGCTGAAAGCATTGCTATTCCTAAGACTCTTGATTCAGGGCTAAGACTTTCTCTATTGGGATCTGAAGGAGATAGAGGTCAAGGTGGTGATGATGGTAGTATATGTTGTTTCCTGTCTCTCCCTCATTGCTTCATTTAGGCTAGCTTGCTTGCCCTCTGGGAAGAAGTTCGTTGGCAGTTGATAAGGATGATTGGCTCCTTTTCTACAGGAATTATTTCCCCAGATGATGGCCTTGAGCACTGGGTTAGAAGCAGAAACAGTTACCTGAAGGGTATTGTCACTCCCAGGCAGTGCCAGGTGCTGGTACTCTTGTGAGAATATACCTTTTGGTGGCAGTTACTCAATAGTTTCCAGTTGTGCTGATGAGGAAGGGAGATGACTTTTCCAAAATGATTTGCCCCCTTGATGATGGGTGTGAGGGCTAGGCTAGAAGCAAGTCTGGTGGCTATTGGGAGTGGTTCACTGCTATTGCCAAAGTTGTTGTGTTCAGGGGCCTGGGCTGTCTCTGTCAGGGTCTTAGGGAGATGGTGGTCAAAATGGCACTGGTAATCAATGAGATGATGTATATTTTGCAAACTTTCAAGAGCCATAGAAATGTCAGTTATTATTTTTTAAGTCAGGTATATTACCAAAGCCACCAGATTGGTCTAACCTTGATTAGTAATGGGTGGGTCCATGGACTTGGGGCATTGCACCACTCCATGTTCAGTATCCTGGCATGCAGTTTAAAACAAATTCATTCTTTTTTTTTAATAGAATTTTATTTTCCAAAATATATGTAAAAACAAATTTTAGCATCAATTTTTAATAAAAATTGTTCCAACTTCTCTTCCTCCTCCATTCCCAACCCCCACCCACTAGAACTTAAGCACTTCAAAATAAGTTATACATGAGTAGTCATGGAAAACATTCCCACATTAGCTAGGTTGTGAGAGAAAACAGTCAAAAAACTCCCAAAACTTCAGACTGAGGAATTGTCAAAGAGAAAAATAATTTTTTTTTAAATGTGTTTCCAGGGGCAGCTAGGTGGCGCAGTGGACAGAGCACTGGCTCTGGAACCAGGAGCACCCGAGCCCAAATCCGCCCCCAGACACCCAACACCCACCCGCCACATGACCCCAGGCAAGCCACCCAACCCCAATTGCCTCACCAAAAAAGAAAAAAAAAGAAAAGAAAAAAAAATGTGTTTCCATCTATTTTCAGATACTATCACTTCTTTCTCTGTAGATGGGTTGCCATTTTCATAAGTCCTTCAGGGTTATATTGGACCATTTGTCCTCTAATGAGAAAGGATTAGCCTCACTGTTCACTCTTTGGCTCATTAAACCAACCACCCTGACCCTCATGGATGATTTCATTTCCTGGCTCATTTCTAGGACCTTCAAGAAAGGTAGGATATAATAAGGTACTCATTGGACAATATGAGGCATTTATTATGATAATTTACTCCTACATACAAAAGAAATGCTAAATAAGGTCAGCTCACAAGAGCGCAGAAAAAAATTAAAACAGGATTCAATAACAACTTATAAGTAATATTATAATCTTCTGGGAGACTAATACTTAAACTTAATCAAAACATAAAGTTTTCAGGACCACTGTTATTGTAGTGTGTCCTTCATTTTCTAAGGGGACTGATGATATCATAGGGTGATGTCTTGACTTGCATGAATTGGATATAAGTGAGGCAGGGTTGCACAAAGTCGTCAGGCTCACTCTCTCTTCCAGAGTCATTGCAGTCCACTAGCAAGGCAAAAGTCAAGATGACTGGTGATGGCCCAGGATGCAATGGATGACCCTGGTGTCTTCAATGTCTAACCAAACTGTAAGTGCTCCACAGCACCTGCTTCGGCTGCCTTCACGGCCATTTGAACAAATTGTTCTCATCCACCCATTCCATGGGGGAGGGAGTTTAGGGTGTCTTCGCATGTTTGGGGTAGAGACCCCCTTAACCCACTGATTGATTTAAGTCCTGTCAGTTTAGCCCATCTGCTGAGATGGTTTTACCAGGGTCTGGACACTGTGCTCATTTTACATTTCACCTCATCTTGGCATTGTCCAAACAATTCTAGATATATGTCTGCTGCCAAAAATGGCTCAGTTTTCACAGTCTTCTTGTTAGAGGTCATCTTCTCCAATGAATAAATTTCCCCTGCCACCATCTAGCTCCAACCCAATAAGGCCCTAACCCGTTGGACTTATCTATCTCACCAAGTTACCTCCAAGACTGTACACACCTATCTAAGGTTCATCCAAGATCAAGAAAGAATTAGCATTTAAAAAGTGTCCCAAATTCAAGCTCAGACTTGCCCAAGCAGGACATGTGCTTTAACTTCCATGTGAATTTAGTCACATGGAGGTTGGGGTAGGGAATGGGGCTAGCCACTCTTCTCATATTTTATTCTCAGCATGCAAATCAGAAACATTCCTTCATGAATCATCACTAGAAAAAGAAAATTGGGTCAGGAGGCAGGTCACCCTACTTTGTTCATCCAGAATATTCTGGCTCTTCAACTGATAAGGGGACTCTCAGTCATCTCAAAGTACAAATCCCCCAGTTGTGAATCACAGATAAGTAGAAGCAACTCTCCCTCTACTCTCAAACTTCCATGTGGTAACCTGGAACCAGGAATTGTTACTCTAAGCATGCTCCAGTGAGACTTGATGGTCACTGTTATACTGGGAAAAGGTTTATAGTTATGAGCTTCTGTTCAACAAGCATTTATTAAGATTCTCTTGGGTGAAATGCTAACTGATGGAGTTATGAGGGCAAAAAAATTTAAATGATATCTTCCTTTAAGGAGTTTATATTCTTTTTGAGGCTAAGCTTATGGCCCAGGGTTGAGAGAGGGATTTGAAGGAAGGTCACTCACCTTAGGTAAAGAAAATAATGATTTCTCCTTGGAAGTTAGATGGTGACTTGGCTTCACAGTGGTAGCCCCAGAATACAAAGTTTTCACAAGGCCCCATGGGACAAGGTAGAATTAATCAGCAATCTTCTTATTAGATAAAAACCACCTAACTATATCCTCTCTCTGGCCTTGGAGCAAGAAAGGCAAATGCCATAAAAAGAGCTCTGGGGGCAGCTAGGTGGTGTTGGGGCAGCTAGGTGGTATATTATTGCCCTGGAAAAAAAAAGAGCTCTGGACAAGAGAGTCAGATGAATTAGGTTCTAGATCTGGTTCTGCCACTGACACATTATATGACACTCAACAAATTTCTCCCCCTCTCTGGGTCTCAGTTTCCCTACATGTAAAATGACTTCAATAATGCTGTTACTGTATAGTGTTCTCGAGTCTGCTAATTTTAGCTTTCATTATTCCATGCAAGTCTTTCTATGTTTTTCTAAAATCACTAAACTCATCATTTCTTATAGCACAGTAGTATCCCATCATAATATACCACATATATACCACAACTTATTCAGCATCTCTTCTCAAGGACCAAGATTGGTTATTAAAATGACACAGGAAATCAAGTCAACAAGTCACACATTTGACTTCATTTCTTTTCATATTATGTTAGTATAAAAAGCAGGAATTGCAATGCTCTTATCAGCAAAAATAAAAAGTCATAATTTCAATAGAAATAAGAAAACTATATTACATTTGGAGAAACCATAAACAATGAACCAATAGCAATAGCAAACATATAGCCACTAAATGGCATAATGTAGAAAGATCAATATCCTAACTCTCCTCTCCCATGCATGTTAGGCTAATTTTTCCATAATAGATAAGGAGGCCTTGGGGAGCGACTAGGTAGCGCAGTGGATAGAGCACTGGCCCTGGATTCAGGAGGACCTGAGTTCAAATCCAGCCTCAGACACTTGACACTTACTAGCTGTGTGACGCTGGGCAAGTCACTTAACCCCCATTGCCCCGCCAAAAAAAAAAAAAAAAAAGATAAGGAGGCCATCCTCAAGTCTTGATTGGCTCAGAGGACTAAAGACTCAAACTGTTGATGTCACTTACTGGCAACCTGAATACAAGATCTTTGAAGGAAATTAGCCTAACTCATATGGAGGAAGGGGGAGATGTTAGGATATTCCTCCTATCATACATAGCAATTAAATCCATAAGGGAAAAAGTTAACTAATAAATAAAAGACATAGATTGCAAAACAATAATAGTATGACAGTTTAATATTCTCTCAGAGTTGGGCAAATTAGAAAAATAAAAAAGAATAAAGAAATAAACAAACTTGAAAAAATTTGAGATAAAAGTCTTGTAGTATCTTCTGAATGGGAACATTGAAAAATATACATATTCTCAACACCACAGAGTCCCTTAGAGCATATGCTGAAGCATAGAAAAATTATAAACAAATAGAAAAATGGCAGAAATACTAAATGCACACTCCTTAAAGACTATACTATAACAATATTGTAATTGATATGGGGAACACAGGCAAAACATATAGATATATATGGAGATTTATTAATGACATTATGAATAAGTGGGTCAAAGAGCAAATCATAGAAATAACTAATAACTGTGCAAAAGAGAATGATAACAGCGAGACAGCATATCAGAATTTCTGATATGTAGCTAAGGCAGTCCATAGAGAAAAACTTATATCCCTGAGAAATACATTAACAGAATATGTTTAAAAGAATAAATGAGGGGGCTGCTAGGTAGCACAGTGGATAAAGCACCAGCCCTGGATTCAGGAGGACGTGAGTTCAAATCCGGCCTCAGACACTTGACACTTACTAGTTGTGTGACCCTGGGCAAGTCACTTAACCCCCATTGCCCCGCAAAAAAACAAAAACAAAAAACAAAAAACAAACTAAAAAGAATGAGTGAATTGTATAAGCAATTAAAATGAGAATATCAACAAAGAACAAACCCAAAATAAGGACAAAATAGGAAATTTTGAAAGAGTGGAAATAAATAAATTTAAAACCAAAAAGAATATAGAAATGAAGAACAAAACTAAAACCTAGTTCTGTGAGGGGAAAACTAGCAAATTTGACAAACTTGTAGCTTACCTAATTTTAAAAGGAGGCAGATAATTACATTACAAAATTAAAAAATAATAATTAGGTGAACTCATAACAAAAGAAAAAGAATTATCAGAACCTACTATGCCATTATATACCAGTAAAACAGAATTTAAAGGAAATGGATTTTTAGTAAATAAAATAAAATATTCAAATGAACAGAATACCAAATAAAGATCTTAGATGATCCAATTTCAGAAAATGAAATTGAGCTAACTGTAAAGGAACTACCAAAGCAGGAAGGGGGAGTGGTCCTGGGGGAGCTAGTTTTACAGGAGAATTCTATCAAACCTTTAAAGAAAAATTGATATCTATACTACAAAAATTAATCTCACAATTTGGGAAAGAAAACATTCAACCACACTACTTTTTTTTTGGTGAGGTAATTGGGGTTAAGTGACTTGCCCAAGGTCACACAGCTAGTAAGTGTCAAGTGTCTGAGGTTGGATTGAACTCAGGTCCTCCTGACTACAGGGCCGGTGCTCTATCCACTGTGCCACCTAGCTGCCCCCCACCAAACTACTTTTAAGAGACAAATATAATTCTAATACCTATACCAAAGAAGGATAAAGGAGAACAATAAACCAATATCACTGATGAACACTGCAAAATTTTAAATAAAATCCTGATCCTCAAAAAAAAAAAAAAACATAGTAGTGTATCTTTTAAAAAATTCTCTATAATTGAATTGGATTTATACATGAACGGAAGAATGATTTTATATTGGTAAAATATTATAACTAATAATATTAAAAACAAAAATATACACAATTTGGTCATTTTGTATATTATTCTGGTTTAGCTTACTTGCCTTTGTATTGGTTCATATTGAGTTTTCCATTCCCATGTTTCTCTACATTTCTCATCTTTGTCATTTCTCATGGTATAGTAACATACCATTATATTCATTTACTGTAGTTTATTTATGCATCTTCCAACTGAGGAACATATACTGAGTTTCCAGAATTTTGCTACCACAAAAAGTACTGTTATAAATATTTTATTAATGGGATTTTTCTTTCTGTCATCATGATCCTTAGGGCATATGTCTTATGCTGAGACCTATAGATCAAAAGGTATAAACAATAGGTAAGCATTCCAGTCTTCAATGAAAGGAAGCAAATAATAAGCTTCACTTCAATTCCTGAGAAAGTTATGGAACAGATCACTAAAGAGATGGTTACCAAATAGCTGACTTGGCTTCATCAGGAACAGGTCATGCTAAATTAACTTTATTTTCTTTACTGTCAACCTTACTAAATTGGTAAATGAGGGAATGTGGTAGATATATATAACTTACCTAGATTTGAGCAAAACATTTGATAGTCTTTTATAATATTCTAAATGGATTAGTGATCTCCAAATTTTTTTGATCATGCACCACTCAATAAAAAAAAAACTATTTGAGCATGCAACCCAATATAGACATATTTATTAATTTTCAAATTATCTACATGTACTTCTGTACTAATATATGATGTAATTAGATAAATAGCAGAGCACTTTTTGCATATCAGGAACAGTGCCCAAGATACTACAGAGCATATAGCAGATACTCCAGAGTATGTAGCAGATACTACAGAGTGTGTAGCAGATACTACAGAGTGTGTAGCAGATACTACAGAGTGAAGGAGGTCTCCCATTGGGAATGAGATAACTCAGCTCAACCAAGAGAAAGTGTCCTTGATGTCACCCAAGGGGGAAGCTCCCCTCAAGCTCTAGAATAGCAAGCTGGGAATAAGGACATGACAGAGACTGCTAGCTCTTCTCATATCTTCCCAGAGTCCTCCTTCAGCAAGCTGAAATGAGGTTAGCTTCTTCCAGTTTCCCTCTTGAAGTTGGAAGCCAGAAGTACCCAAAGTGACTCAAAGCTTGAAGTATCCCCAAGAAGACTGAAGAAGACTGGAACTCTCCTACTCTTGCCTCTCTACCCTTCACCGTCTACAGAACAGGGTATTCATCACAACCTATGAGTAAAGAGTCCTATAACAATGAGCTTTAGATCAGGGGTTACACTTAAATGAACTCTACTCAAAATAATTTTATTTATTGAAGGCACAAAACTCTCTCTTATTCTCACTAGAATATTATTGTGAATACTGCTGTTGTTAATGTATATTAATAATATATTCATGAAAGCAATGTTATAGAATACACATCATTATTTTTTAAAACCTTGGTTTGTGATAGATTGAGTCAAAAGGCTCCATCTGGGGGCGGCTAGGTGGTGCAGTGGATAAAGCGCCGGCCCTGGATTCAGGAGGACCTGAGTTCAAATCTGGCCTCAGACACTTGACACTTACTAGCTGTGTGACCCTGGGCAAGTCACTTAACCCTCATTGCCCAGTCAAAAAATAAAAAAATAAAAATAAAAGTCTCCATCTAATTTTGTTTTATTTCAGTACTTCATTTGGATAACTGTCAAGGGTGAAGAAGATCTCCAAAGATTTATAAATCTAAATAATAAAAGTGAATATATGGCATCATTTGCTAAATAGTGATACATACATTTAAATTCTATCTATCAATTATTCAAAAGATTTTTGCTAAAATTTGAATAGTAAAGTTTCATTTCCCCTGATGTGAATCAGTTCTTCTTTCAAACTACATGGTGGTAATTGCAGGGGGGGGGGGGAGGGCAGGAGGCATAAGACAAAGGAGAGCAGTTACAATGCATAGAGTCCAGGGTCTAGAATCAATAAGACCTGAGTTCAAATCCAGCCTCAGACAAGTGTTACATGTGAGCTGTATGACTCTGGGCAAACCACTCAACCTCTCTTTGACTCAGTTTCATCATCTATAAAATGAGCTGGAGAAGGGGGCAGCTAGGTGGTGTAGTGGATAAAGAACCAGCCCTGGATTCAGGAGGACCTGAGTTCAAATTAGGCATCAGACACTTGACACTTACTAGCTGTGTGACCCTAGGCAAGTCATTTAACCCTCATTGCCCCACCAAAAAAAAAAAAAAAACGAACAGGAGAAGGAAATGGCAAACCACTCCAGTATCCCTGCCAAGTGAACCCCAAATGGGATCACAAAGAGTCAGCTGCCACTGAACAACAATATTTTAAATTAACATGTCAGTTTTTAAAACCCTTCAATTTATTTGGCAGATTTTTAAACAGATCTTAAAATCCTATTATCAAGTTTTTTTTAAGTATGCAGGTATGAGAGGTATAGGTAAAACATTGTTTTTGTAAACAAAAGCTTAGTTTTTAATCACCTTTTAAAAATTATGGCTTTGTGTATTTGGAGAAGACTAGTACCTCTGGTGAGAGAGCTGCCAAGTCCTTTTCAGGGCTGCTTTCCACCTTTGGTGTCCACTTGATTGATCCAACTCTCACCTGTGGCTCCCAGAAGCTGTAGCATGCACAACAGCCACACCCCAATAAACTGTTTCAGCAGATGGGCTAAACCAGGTTGAGTGAATTAGAAGGGTGTCTACCCCAAGCATGTGAAGACTTCCCATGGTGGAATGGGGGAATAAGAATAAATTGTTCCAGTGGCTATGAAGGCAACTGAAGCAGTTGCTGTGGGACACTTAGAGCTTGCTTAGACATCAAAGACACCAAGGTGATCCCTTCTATCCCAAGCCATCACCAGTCATCTTGACTTTGTCTTGCCAGTAGACTTGGATGACTCTGGAAGAAAGAGTGAGAAGACTTCAAGTGACTCTGCCTCACTTAAATCCAATTTATGTGCAAATCAAAAGACATAACCCATTTTTTTTGCAGGGCAATGAGGGTTAAGTGACTTGCCCAGGGTCACACAGCTACTAAGTGTCAAGTGTCTGAGGCTGGATTTAAACTCAGGTCTTCCTGAATCCAGGGCCAGTGCTTTATCCACTGCACCACCTAGCTGCCCCTGTAACATTTTATTTTTTTTACCCAATTATATGTTAAAACAATTTTAACATTTGGGTTTTTTTTTTAAGTTTTGAGTTCCAAATTCTATTCCTCCTTTCCTCCTTCCCCCTCCTTTCTTCCCCTCCTCCATCCCTAAGACAGTAAGCAATCAGATATAGGTTATACATGTGCAATCATGTAAAACAGTTCCATATTAGTCATTTTGTGAGAGACTCGGAGACAGAGGAAGGAAGGAAGGAAGGAAGGAAGGAAGGAAGGAAGGAAGGAAGGAAAGAAAAAGAAATAAAAAATAGTATGTTTAAGTCTATATCCACACAATATCAGTTCTTTCTCTGGAGACATAACATGTTTCATTATGAGTCCTTTGGAACTGTCTTGGATCATTGTATTGCTGAGAAGAGCTAAGTCATTGACAATTCTTCATCATACGATATTGCTGTTACTATATACCAATGTTCTCCTGGTTCTTCCCGCTTCACTTTGCTTCAGTTCATGTAATTCTTTCCAGGTTTTTCTGAGAGCATCCTGCTCATCATTTCTTATAGCACAGTAATGTTCCATCATAATTATATATCACAACGTGTTTAGGTATTCCCCAATTGATGGATATCCCATTTTCTGATTCTTAACTGCCACAAAAGAGTTACTATAAATATTTTTGTACAAATAGGTCCTTTTCCCTTTTATAAATCAACATTTTGAATAATTGGTAGGTAATTTCAAACTGTTTTGCCTCCTTTTCAGATCTAGTTAGATTACCACAATTTTTTAAACCTCATTATATGGCTGAGAGAGAGCACATGTTATTAGTGCTATCTTTAGTGTGTAGTTTCTTCTTTCTAGGAATTTAAGTCACTCATCCCTTTTGTGAAGAGTAGTTTAGTTAACAACTGTTAATATGTCAATTCACTTACTTAGGCACATGTAAACTGCAGTAAGTGGTAATTTGGCAAAAGCATATAGTGCATGTGTTCCCAGAG
Source organism: Dromiciops gliroides (assembly GCF_019393635.1). Classification (NCBI taxonomy): domain Eukaryota; kingdom Metazoa; phylum Chordata; class Mammalia; order Microbiotheria; family Microbiotheriidae; genus Dromiciops; species Dromiciops gliroides. The sequence continues at coordinate 46,993,344 of NC_057861.1, read as the reverse complement.
TTGTTCCAAAATGAGCTATTGCCAATCTTTTCTCATCTTTGCCAATGTTCTGGGAATGAGTTGAAGCCTCGGCGTTATTTTAATTGTTTTTCTTATTATTAATGATTTTTGGCATATTTTCATATGTGCAAAAGTGGCCGTCAGTGAAAAAACTTCTGAAAGTCTTTTTTTGTGCTCTTTAAAAATGTTTTTATCATCCACTTGAGTTTTTCAGTCACTTTTATATGATATAATGATGTTCAAAGTAGATAGGATGTCAGTCAGACCAGTGCCTGAACCTGATGGCCAGCATGTGAGCTCCTGGAGGTAGACATAGATGTGCTTTTAATTTTTCTTTACCTGTTTGAATTCAAGCTTCCTCCAAATCCTCTCTAGGGCCACTCTTCCTATGAACAAAGTAAAGGTAAATTATATTTGTACCAGTATTTGTTCTTTTTTTGGTGGTGGTGGTGGTGGGTTGTTGTTTTTTGTTTTGGTTTTTTTGCTGGGGCAATGAGGGTTAAGTGACTTGCGCAGGGTCACACAGCTAGTGTCAAGTGTCTGAGGCTGGATTTGAACTCAGGTCCTCCTGAATCCAGGGCCAGTGCTTTATCCACTGCACCACCTTGCTGCTCCCACAAATCTCTGTTACAGTAAATATGTTCCTGAAATTTTTTATTTCAGAATACCTTGTAAAAATCAGCCATTTCTTCTGCATTTAGTTATTTTTTTTACCTGTTTCATCTCTCAGACTCCGACTTCTACCTTTCAATATTGAGAGAATAAATTCTGATTCTGATTTATTCAATATCATTAGTTCCATTCTTGTGCTTCTTGTCTTAATTTCCTAAGCTGTTGTTCCAATGGAGATTCATTTTTAGGGATGAAAAATTTGATTGGTTGAAGGTTTGAATATCTATCTAGGAGTCCAATTCAATCATTGTAGGATTTTATGGGTGGGCAAAATCTTGACACCTAACTTCGTGTGGAGTCCCCCAGATCTGCTCCTCTTTCTAGGCTGGCCAAGGGACAATGAAGAGCAAAGCCAGGAGCACACCCCCCCCACCTCCCATGCACTCATGTAGATGCCTAGGCCACCCTGACAGCCACCATTGGTGTCCCCTCTGTCCCACCTCAACTGCTCTCCAAACTCTTCTAACCACATATTACATCAGTATAACATTTTTGATCATGTACCTGTAATATGTGTATTCTGATTTACCTCTAAATCATATACTTGTGATACTGTGCTAATAGTATTTGTCATACACCCAAAAAACTAAATTAAAAAGATTTGAGAAAAAGATGAAAGAGCATTTTACGTATTGATCATACAAAGTTTTCATAAATTAGAGTATTTTGCTGAAAGCAATATGGTGGACTATGCATCATTATTTTTTTAAATCTCAGCTTAACTTCTTGTAACAGGGTTTTGAAGGTCTGGTTTTCAGTTCAGTTCCATAGTTAACTACTTAGTTTGAATGGCTGTCATAACTGTAGGAGGTAAAGACACAGAGATCCAAATAGAGAAAGTGAATCCTTGGCCAAGCTTACTCAATCATGATACTAATTTTGAAATTCCATCAACCAATTATGCAAAAGTTTTTGTTGAAATTTGGCTAGTCAATTTCCCTCTTCCCTAATTAGAAGGGGTGTGTATGTGTATGGGTGGGATATGATTTCTTAAAGGTCAGGCAGGTGCCAGGTCTGGGGGATGATTGTCCCAAGCAAGGAGAAAGAGACATCAGCAGGGCAGATGATAACGTAACTAGCTCCACCCTGGTTTTTTATCAGGAGGTAGCTATCTTCATTTATTTCCAAAGTATACAGTGGGTTGGGGAGAGGAAGATAGTTTGGGGCATGGAGGCTTTGAAGCAGGATTATAGATCTGAGAGAGTTAGATACTGGATCACTTGAATCCCAAACCTACTAGTAGCTATGAACAAAGATGCCTCTTGGACCCAGGCTGTTGGTTACTCCTACACTGATTGCTGCTAACACTGTGCCTGTGTTCTTCCTGAGGCAGCCCTTCCTAGCCTATGGGAGCTTTTTTTGTTAGGAGAATGGGTGGAAAGGAAGTGTGAAGACCAAAAAGGAGTTTACATCTTCAGGAAGCATTTCCCCTCTTCCTGGCCACCCTGTTCCTGTGGCATTTGGGGTCCCCAGGGTCTGGGCTGTATAACTGCCTTCCCTTGCTCTCCCACAGGAATAAAATCAGTGGATAAGGAAATATACATTTGATACAAACCCTCATCTTCTCCCAATCAGACTGAAGACCTGGAAAAGCAACTACGTTAGGGAAAGAAGAATCTGTTTCTGTGGAAGCCTGGGCTCTACAGGAGTCCAAGTACTGTGACCACTCTCAGTCCTGAATTGTGGATCAAGGTGCCCCGAAATGCCGATCAGCCACCCCAGGTTATTGTCCCCTCTGTCAGTCAATAACCATTAATTAAGTACCTACTATGTGTCTGGCACTGTGCTAAGAGCTAGGGATACAAATATGAAAAAGAAAGTCCGTGCTCTCAAGGAATACAATCTAATGGAGGGAAGACAACACACAAAAGAAAACTGAAAGGGAGAAGGGAAAAGGGAAGGTACCCAGCTTGTGGGCATGATTGAAAAGTCTGGAAAAGTGCAGTCAGGTGGGAAATGAAGAGATGACTGGCCTGAGCTTCTTTAAGTGGAAGTTCCCTTTCTCAAAACATACAGTACTTGACTTACTATCTTTCCCTGCCTCCGTAAGTTGGGCCTTATACTAGAGGACTTCAACAGAGTCCTCGTATACTGTACAGGTACTCAAGGTAACAATTACCCAAATTCCTAAAAGCCCATCAACAGATAAAACACAGATGTTATAGTTGACATTCTGGTGAGTCACAATTTTCTACAAAACCACATTCAGACCCTATCCAGAAGATGAACACATTTGGGGGCTGCTAAATTAACAACCCCATTTCTATTGGAGCTTCACTGTCTGAATAATTCATTTGGAGAGCAAAAGGTAGCAATGCCCAGGTTTCATGTCCACCATTAGGTGGCTTAAATCCCCAGAGCCCCTATGGCTGCAAGGCTTCTCTCTAGAACATTAGAACACCAACTTGTGGAATTGGAGATCACGCAGGAAATAAATCTTCCCCTCCCTCCAAGTTCCTAGAGTTGACCAGGAAATTTCCCTTCTCTGGCTAGAAGCCTCAATTCTGGGATCAAGCTCACTCCCTAGGAAACCAAGACCTCCATCAGCCACCCATTGCATGGTAATCAGAAGCAAATCCTTCACTCAAGAACTGTTCTCTAAGGTCATGTGGGCACATGTCTGCCTCTGTCATGAGCTTCTGCAGGAACTCACCCCAGCTGCTGTCTCTTTTTGGGATGAGAAATTCCCTCTTAAGCATTTTTTTTAGGTCATTTTGTCAAGAAAGCATGGACCTCTTATGTGCTTCTATCCTTAAGCAATCATGAACAGTTCCTTGTAGGAAGAAATTGTACATATGTTCAGGCTTCTGGTCTATCTACATACACACACACACAAACACACACACACACACACACACACACACACACACACACACACCCTTACATACACATATACACCCTTGTAGAGAACCCAGGTATACTCTGTTGAGTGTTGGTTTGTGTCCTACTCAGGGAAACAACTGAAAAGGGCCCAAATGGCTGAACAGGTCTATTGGCTCAGTTTTTTTTGCTTTCACGAAAAGTGGCTCTTCTAACAATCATATTCCATCCACCCAAATCATCTTAGAGCAGTCCTAGTCACTGGAAACTAGTTAGAGTGTGACTTTCTCTTCTTACAAGGTACTAAGAGGTGAATCCATACTCTATATAATTTGAGGACCTCTTCTGACTAACTCCTCTTTATACACAGCATTCTGGGAAAGAATTGTCTGAATCTTGGATAGGACATGCCACTGAAAGTCTAGAGAAGTGTCAGGGAGTTAAACTGTAAAAGCAGAGGAGACTAATGAAAAACCTCAAGGGATCTGAATTTGATGTCATGCATGTCCAGAAATCACAGAATTCTCAAGTCATGACTTGAGAATGTTTCTGTGGCTCTGGTCCCTCATGGAACCCTTTGGTTGTGTGACTCTAGTGCTTCTTTCCTTAAGTCTATAAAAAAGCATATGGCTAGGGGCAGCTAGGTGGCGCAGTGGATAGAGCACCGGCCCTGGAGTCAGGAAGTACCTGAGTTCAAATCCGGCCTCAGACACTTAACACTTACTAGCTGTGTGACCCTGGACAAGTCACTTAACCCCAATTGCCTCACTTAAAAAAAAAAAAGCATATGGCTGTGTAAATTATTCTGCAAGGAAATTGTTGTTGTTCAGTCATGTCTGACTCTTCATGACCTCATGGATCATAGCACACCAGACCCTTCTAAACTCCACTATCTCTCAGTCTTGTTTCTGACACTATCTATCCATCTCATCCTCTGCCATACCCTTTTCTTTTTGCCTTCAATCTTTCCCAACATCAGCTTCAGCTTCAGTATTTGACCTTCCAGTAAATAGCCTGAATTCATTTCTTTAAGTATTGACTGGTTTGATCTCCTTGCTGTCCAAGGGCCTCTCAAAAGTCTCCTCTAGCACCACAATTCAAAAGCATCCATTCTATGGCACTCAGCTTTCCTTATAGTCCAACTCTCACAGCCATACATTGCTATTGGCAAAACCGTATCTTTGACTATATGGTCCTTTGTTGGCAAAACTGATGCTTTTTAGTATAGTATCCAGATTTGTCATAGCTTTCCTTCCAAGGAACAAGCATCTTTTAATTTCACAGCCGCAATCACTGTCTACAGTGATCTTTGAGCCTAAGAATATAAAATCTGACACTACTGCCATTTCCCTACCCTCTGTTTGCCAGGAAGTGATGACACCAGTTGCCAAGATCTTAGTTTTTATGTTAAGTTTCAAGCCAGCTTTTACATTCTCCTCTTTCACCCTCAACAAGAGGCTTCTAACTTCCTCTTCACTTTCTGTCATCAGAGTGGTATCCTCTGCATATCTGAGATTTTTTATATTTCTCCCAGTAACCTTAATTCTGGCTTTTGATTCATCCAGCCTGGCATTTCACATGATGTACTCTGCATATAAATTAAATAAAGTGACAATATATAGTCTTCTTGTACTCTTTTCCCAATATTAAACCAATCAGATCTTCCATGTTCAGTTCCAATTGTTGCTTATTGGCCTGCATATGGGTTTCTCAGGAGACAAGTCTGATGCTTTGGTACACCCATCTCTTTGAGGAGATGCCACATTTTGTTGCGATCTACACAATCAGAGGCTTTAATGTAATCAATGAAATAGAAGAAGATTTTTTTTTCCTGAAACTCCCTTGCTTTCTCTCTAATCCAGTAAATGCTGGCAATTTGGCTTCTGGTTCCTTTGCTTTTTTGAAAACCAGCCTGCTCTTCTGGTAATTCTCGGTTCACATATTGCGAAAGCCTAGCTTGCAACATAGTATAATCTTGCTGGCATGTGAAATGAACATAATTGTTTGGCAATTTGAACATTTCTTGGCATTGCCCTTCATTAGGATTAGGATGTAAACTGAACTTTTCCAATAACACTGGCTACAGCCAGTGTTAAGTTTTCCAAATTTACTGGCATATTGAGTGCAACACTTTAACAGGATCATCTTTTAGAATTTTAAATAGTTCAGCTGAAATTCCATCACCTCCAATAGCCTTATTGTTAGCAATGCTTACTAAGGCCTACTTGACATAAATCTCCAAGATATTTGGCTCTAGATCACATCTTCATAATTATTGAGATGTTAAGATTTTTCTGGCATCTTTTTTTGTGTATTCTTGCCACATCTTATTTTATTATTTTAACTTAAAGAAGAAAATAAGCATTCCCATAAAATAGTATAATAGAAGAGATGATTGTACATGAAACTGCAAATCTACTTTATACAACTTGCTATTCATTTTAAATATACAAAATTATCTTGTAAATTTCTTTTTGTCCTTTTTTCCTTCCTTCCCCCCTCCCCACCCTAGAGATGGCTACCATTAGACACAAATAGGCATACATGCACACACACTCATATAATTGTTCTAAACATACTTCTATTTATCGGTTCTTTCTCTGGATGCAGATATTGTCTTTCTTTATATGTACTTTATAGTAAATTTGGGTATTTATAATGGTCAAAATAACTAATTCATTCCAAGTCATTCTTAAAACTATATTGCTATTACTGTATACAATATTCTCTTGGGTCTGCTCATTTCACTCTTCATTATTTCATGCAAGTCTTTCCATGTTTTTCTAAAATTGCTGAGCTCATCATCTCTTATGGCACAGTAAGTATTCCATCACAATCATACCACAACTTCTTCAGTCATTCCCCAATTGATGGGCATCCCTACAATTTCCAGGTTTTGCCACCAGAAAGGTACCAGCTATAAACATTTTAGAACAATGGGTTCTTTTTCTTTTTCCTTAATCATATTCAGAAAGAAATACACCAAGTACTGGTGCTACTGGGTCAAAGAGTATAGGTACTTTAATAACTCTCTTTTTGGTTTTTGGGGTTTTTGTAGGGCAATGAGGGTTAAATGACTTGCCCAGGGTCACACAGCTAGTAAGTATCAAGTGTCTGAGGCCAGATTTGTACTCAGGTCCTTCTGAATCCATGGCTGGTGCCTTATCCACTGTGCCATCTAGCTGCCCCCTTCAATAACTCTCTGAACACAATTACAGATTACTCTCCAAAATGTGTGGATCATTTCACAATTCCACCAACAATTAATTAGTGTCCAAATTTTTTCACAACCCCTACAACATTTACCACCTCTTCTTAATCTCTTCTTCTGTTAAGTCCCTACCATTTTTTTCTTTTATCATGACCATTTTTGCATGAACCATTCCTTTGACATCTCTAATTTTCTTTTTTTGTGTGAAGCAATTGGGGTTAAGTGACTTGCCCAGGGTCACACAGCTAGTAAGTGTCAAGTATCTGAGGCTGGATTTGAACTCAGGTCCTCCTGACTCCAGGGCCAGTGCTCTATCCACTGCACCACCTAGCTGCCCCTAATTTTCTTTTTTTAATAGTATTTCTTCCAGTTACATGTAAAAAATTTTGGTTTTATAAGATTGAGTTCCAAATTTTTATTTCTCCCTGCCTTCCCTCCCCCTTCCCCAAGACAGAAAACAATTTCATATAGGTTATATATGTACAATCACATTAAACATTATCTCCACATTAGTCATGTTGTGAAAGAAGAATCAGAGCAAAATGGAAAAACCTCAAACAAGAAAAAATAAGAGTAGAAATAGTATGGTTCAATCTGCATACAGAATTCACAGTTCTTTTTTCCAGATGTGGAGAGTATTTTCCATCATGAGTCTTTTTGAATTGTCTTGGATCATTGTATTGCTGAGAGGAGCTAAGTCTATCACACTTGATCATAGCACAATATTGCTGTTACTGTGTACAATGTTCTCCTGGTTCTGCTCACTTCACTCAGCATCAGTCCACTTAAATCTTTCCAGATTTTTCTGAAATCTGCCAATAGTATTCCATTACATTCATATACCACAACTTGTTCAGCTATTCCCCAACTGATGGGCATCCCCTGGATTTCCAATTCTTTGCCACCACACAGAGAGCTGCTATAAATATTTTTGTATATATGGGTGCTTTTCCCTTTTTATGATCTCTTTGGGATACAGACCTAATAACGGAATTACTGGGTCAAAGGGTATATACAGTTTTATAGTCCTTTGGGCATAGTTCCAAATTGCTCTCCAGAATGGTTCGATCAGTTTACAACTCCGCCAACAATATATTAGTGTTTTGGTTTTTTCACAGCTTCTCCAACATTTATTATTTTCCTTTTTGTCATATTAGCCAATCTGATAGGTATGAGGTGGTACCTCAGAGTTCTTTTAATTTGCATTTCTCTAATCAATAGTGATTTAGAACATTTTTCATATGACCATAGATAACTTTGATTTCTTCATCTGAAAACTGCCTCTTTATCCTTTGACCTTTATTCAATTAGGGAATGACTTCTATTCTTATGAAGTGATTTAATTCCCTATATATTTTAGAAATGAGACCTTTATCAGAAATGCTGGCTGTAAAAATTGTTTCCCAGCTTTCTGCTTTCCTTCTAATCTTGGCTCCATTGCTTCTGTTTGTACAAAACCTTTTTAATTTAATGTAATTAAAATGATCCATTTTGCATTTCATAATATTCTCTATCTCTTGTTTGGTCATAAATTACTCTCCTCTCCATAGATCTGAGAGGCAAACTACTCCTTCCTCTCCTAATTTGCCTTTGTTATCACCCTTTATGTCTAAATCATGTACCCATCTTGACCTTATTTTGGTATATGGTGTAAGATGTTGGTCTCTGCCTAGTTTCTGCCATACTATCTTCCAGTTTTCCCAGCAGTTTTTGTCAAATAGTGAGTTCTTATCCCAGAAGCTGGGATATTTCTAATTTTCTTGAAAAGATCTCTTGTCTTTCCCATTGTGTGTATGTGTGTTTTTTCTATTTCCTTGCATTGGTCTTCGCTCTCATCTCTCCTTACTATTCTCTGGAATTCTACATTCAGTTGTGTATATCTTTCCCTTTTGCTTTTCTTCTTTCCTCAACTATTTTGTAAAACATCATCAAACAGCCACTTTGTTTCTTTGCTCCCCCTTTTCTTTGGGATATTTTTTGTTACTGCCGCTTGTACAATACTGTGAATTTCTGTCCATAGTTCTTCAGGCACTCTACCAGTCTAATCCAGGTCTTGTTATAATTGACTGCATAGAGCTTCTCCACCTTTAGCTGCCAAGTATGTAATGAATCTGATTTCTTTATTGACCATACCTTTTGGGTTGCTGGAAAAGCATTTGCTATGACCAGAAAGTTATCTTGACAAAACTTTATTAGCCCTGATTCGTTTTGTACTCCAAGGTCAAACTTTCCTGTTATTCCAACTATTGTTTGATTTCTTACTTTAGTATTCCAGTCCCCTATGATGATTGTGACTCTTTTGGGGGTGTTACTTCTGAGACATGCTGTAGGTCTTCATAGAATTGATCATCTTTGGCCTCTTCAGCATCAGTAGTTGGAGAATAGATTTGAATTAGTGTAATGTTGAAAAGTTTGCCTTCGATTCTAACAAATATCATTCTGCCATTTTAAAAATTATGCCCCACTACTGTTTTTTTTATCCTTTTATTGACTATGAAAGCTAGTCCATTTGTTCTAAGAGATTTTTGCCCACAATGGTATATGTAGTGATCACCTGAATTAAATCCACCTATTCCCATCCATTTAAGTTCACTGACACTCAAAATGTCAATCTTTAATCTTTTCATCCCCTGTTTGACCACATCTAGCTTACCTTGGTCCATAGATCTTACGTTCCAGGCTCCTATGCAATATCGCAAATGACCATCAGGCGGCACTCTATTCAACCACCAACTCTGGTCTGATAAATTACTCTCTGGTTTCCTTAGAGGCTGCATTATCTCATCTGGTCACCAGATGGTGCTCAAGACATTAAAATATTAAATATGCTGTCTCCCTAGCTCAGAGGCTCTAAACTCCATACTAGGTGCCATTCTCTTGAAGCACATCCAAATATTTACATAAATTCTAAAATTTAGCAATAACAACAAGCATTTATTAAGACCTTACTATGTGCCCAGCACTGTGCTAAACACTGAGAATACAAATACAAGTAGAAAGAAAGGCAATCCTTGCCCTCAAGGCATTTACATTCTAATAGGGGAGCACAAAATAAGGGAGAGAAAAGAACATTCATTAAGCACCTACTATGTATGTGCCAGGCATTGTGCTAAGGTCTTTACAAATATTCTTTCATTTGATCCTCACAACAACCCCTGGGAGGTAGATGCTATTTGTTATCCCCATTTTACAGTTGAAGAAACTGAGACAAACAGAGGTTAAGTGACTTGCCCAGAGTCACACAGCTACTGTCTGAAGCTGGATTTGAACCCAGATCTTCCTGACTCCAAGTCCTGGGTTGTTTCCATTATGTTACCCTACCTGTCTGGAGACACATAAAAGGAAACTGAAAAACAAAAGTAGAAAAGATAGCTACAAGGTTGAATGTTGGTGAACATCTTAGAGAATCCAGAGTCTAGCCTAGAGAGGAAAGACTTGGCTGGTTTGGTCATTTTTCCTTAAAATGGAGGTTTAGGGTAACCAGCCAATCAGAGGAAGAGGTTTCAAGAGTGGAAGTGTACTTCCACTGTGAATATAGGGGCAAAATGATGTGCCAAGGTGAGGTGGCTTCTGTGGATTTAGTATTTCAAGTTGCACTTGGAAAAGGAAACCAGTACAAACACGCCTATTTGGAGATACACCTATTCGACCCATTTCTTAGCTGTCCTCCCATTTCCTTCCCAGATCTTACTTTTCCTTGAACATCATACTCCATCTCCCAACTCTGCGTTTTCACTACCTGTTCCCCATATCCAAAATGTTCTTTTCTCTCTTCCTCCTCCTGGGTTCCTTTAAGATTCAGCTGAAATCCCACCTTTAGCAAGAAACCTTTCTTGGTCCTCCCCTTCCCCAAGTACCTCATCTCTCATTTCCACTGTACATATATTGCCTCACCTATAGAAAGTGTCACAACTTTCCCTAGGGAGATGATTCCCTGAGAAAGAGATTAGGTGAAAAGTTTCTGATAATTCTATTGTTTGGTTCCCTCCTAATCATTCTCTCACTTTATTTACACCCCGATGAGCTCTTGTTTGCAGCAGGACAAAATTTACAAGAAGGCTAAAAGGGCACTGCTGATGCTACATTGTCCTCTTTTCATTTTCTGCTTTTGTTTTGCTCTCTTGTATCTCCAGCCAATTCCTGGCAGAAGAAAGGAAGAGTGATCCATAATGCAGCTAGGCTGGTATGCTGCAGAAGCAGCAGATGTGGATGCAGGGAGCAGACAAGGACACTTTGACCAGTGCTATCCAAAAGCTAGAGCTATCCAAAAGGCACAGGAGGGGCAGCTAGATGGCCCAGTGGATAGAGCACTGGCCCTGGAGTCAGGAGTACCTGAGTTCAAGTCAGGCCTCAAGACACTTAACACTTACTAGCTGTATGACCCTGGGCAAGTCACTTAACCCCAATTGTCTCATTAAAAAAAAAAAAAGAAAAAAAAAGATTTCTAAAGGCACAGGAGCTAAAAGCCAGTATACCTGGGAGACTTCTGGTTCTGGAGCCCAGACTGAGACATAGCTTCAAGTAGAAGAGACAGAGAGACACTGGGAAAGCCAATGTAGATTCAAGGAAAATATTGTTATATTCCTACACCAGAACTTGTTTACCCACTACCCAACTGATAGGCATCTACTTTGTTTCTAGTTCTTTTCTACTACAATTAGCATCACAATGAATATTTTAGCATCTATGTGACTTTTCTTTCTGGCTGTGGTTTCATTAGAGGTATAAGCCTAGAACTGAGAGAATTATTAGGATTGAAACCTGGAAGGGACCTTCAGATCTCATTTTATAGATGAGGAAACTAAGGTTCAGAAAAACTTAGTAAAATTAATGTAACCAAGATTACAAGGGAAGCAGAAAATTGGGAGATAATTTTTGGAACAAATATCTCTGATAAAGATCTCATTTTTCAACTATATTGAGAACTGAGTCAAATTTATTAAAATACAAGCCATTCTCCAACTGATAAATAGCCAAATGATATTAAAAGGCAGTTTTCAGACAAAGAAATCAAAGCTATCTATAATCATATGAAAAAATGCTCTAGATCACTATTGATCAGAGAAATGCAAATAAAAACAACTCTGAAGTATCACCTCACACCTATCAGAGTGGCAAATATAGCAAAAATGGAAAATACTGGATGTTGAAGGGGATATGGGAAAGCTGTGACACTAATCCACTATTGGTAAAATTGTGGAAAGATCCAACAATTCTGGAGAGCAATTTGGAACTGTGTCCAAAGGGCTATAGAACTGTGCATACCCTTTGATCCAGCAATACCACTTCTAGGTTTATAGCTCAAAGACATCCCCCAAAAGAGAAAAAGACCTATTTGTACAAAAATATTTATAACGGCTCTTTTTGTGGTGGCTAAGAATTGGAAATCAAAGGAATGCCCATCGGTTGGGGAATGGCTAGACAAGCTGTGGTATATGTTGGGGATGGAATATTATTGTGCTATAAGAAATGACAAGCAGGATGATTTCAGAAAGACCAGGAAAGACTTGTATGAACTGATGTATAGTGAAGTGAGCAGAACCAAGAGAACATTGTGCACAAAGACAGCAATATTGTTTGATGAAGAACTGTGAATGACTTAACTATTCTCAACAATACGATTCAAGACAATTCCAAAGTGCTATTAATGAAACATACTACCCACTTCCAAAGAAAGAACTGATATTGATGGAACACAGACTGAAGCAGACGATTTTTCACTTTCTTTCATTTTTTTCTATTATTCAAGTTTTCTTCTACAAAATGACTAATATGATAATGTTTTACATAATTGCACATGCATAACACATATCTGATTGCTTACTGCCTCAGGGAGAAGGTAGGGGAGGGAGGAAAGGAGAGATAAAAATTGGAGCTCAATACTATAAACAAAAATGTTTATTATTTAAAAAAGAAAAGAAAAAACTTAGTGAATTATCCAAGATCAGTCCATTAATAAATAGCAGAAGAAGCACTTCAAGCCAGATCTTCCAACTCCAGATAGCCTTTTCTTTTCACTACGCTGGACTGCTACCTTTCAGCCAATACACATTTACAATGAGCTAACCATGTGCCAGATGTTGTGCTAAACACTGAGGATATAAAAGACAGTCCTTGCCTCAAGGAACTCACAATCTTATGCCCTACACTGAAGGCCTAAGGTGTCCAAGTTGTCAGAAACAACACAATTGGACCTCAAAGTCTTCTAACTCAATCCTAGACTCTTTTCAGTGTGTCCCACTAATCCTCCCTAATCCTCATTGTCTTTTCCCCCAATCATCTCCTGGGGCCCTATACTAATGTCTCACCCATTAATCTTTTTTTTTTTTTTTTTGCATGAGGCAATGAGGGTTAAGTGACTTGCCCAGGGTCACACAGCTACTAAGTGTCAAGTGCCTGAGGCTGGATTTGAACTCAGGTACTCCTGAATCCAGGGCCGGTGCTTTATCCACTGTGCCACCTAGCTGCCCCCCGTTAATCTTAATAATAACCTATTCACCTTTCACTCATTGATCTTAGAGCAGAAAATCATAACTCCCCAGCCTGATTTCAAAGCCCTTGGGCAACTTAGATGCTATCCAGTTAGGTTGCTTTTCCCAACTATTAGCCTAAAGACTTCTGGCTTATTCCTATTCACTGAACATGGCACCTGGTTTTGTTTTGTTTGTTTTTTTTAGTGAGGCAATTGGGGTTAAGTGACTTGCCCAGGGTCACACAGCTAGTACGTGTTAAGTGTCTGAGGCCAGATTTGAACTCAGGTCCTTCTAAATCCAGGGCCGGTGCTTATCCACTGCACCACCTAGCTGCCCCGTGTTTTGGGTTTTTTATTACAATTTTTTTGTTCTGACAAAAACCAATGTATATGAGCATTTTGATATACCAAGAAGAATGAGAAAAATGAACTGTGCATAAAGTTATGAATTGTCATTACATGTGGCTTGAGTTTTTTTTAAACATATAATATATTCAGCACCTTAATTTCAAAGCTGTCCTATATGTCCTTTCAGAATCTCCTTCTGCCTACCTCTATATATTTAAAAAATAAACAGTTGCATTGATGCTCCTATCAGGATTTTCTTCTTTTTGTATCACTACCATTCCTCCTTTCTTTCTTTCTTCTCTAGTTCTCCTTTCCAAAAAAAAGAAAGAAAGAAAGAAAGAAAACCCTTCCTTGTAATAAACAAGCAAGTAAAACAAACCCACACATTGCCTGTTTCCACAAATGTGTCATCATTCTGTACATCTCTTTCAATAAGTGTAAAACATATTTCATCATCAGTGCTCTGGAGTCATGACTGATCATTGCATTGATCATAGTTCCTAAGTCTTACACAATTGTTTTCCTTTACAATTTTTGTCATTATTTAAGTTGATTTCTTGGTTCACTCTATATCATATGCAGATCTTCCCAGGCTTCTCTGAATCTGTACCTTTCATAATTTATTACACTACAATATTATTCCATTAGAGTCACAAACCATATGAATCTTTGATCTCTTTGGGGTATATGACTAGTAATGGAATTGCTAGGTCAAAGGGTATGCACAGTTTAGTGACTTTGGGGAAAAGGTTCAAAATGCTTTTTAGAATAGTTGTACCAGTTCACAGCTCCACCAACCATTCATTTGTGTGCCTGTCTTCCAACATTCCCTTAATAATTGTTATTTTTCCTTTCTTGAAATCATTGCAAATTGGATAGGTATGAAGTGAAAACTTTCAGTTGCTTTAATTCATACTTCTCTTATCAATAGTGTTTGAAGCATTTTTCACAAAGCCGTTGGTGACTGGCTCTTCTTTTTTTGAGAATCATTTATTCATATCTTTTGACCCTTTGCCCATCATGCATCTTCTGACATATTTGAATCAATTAGTCAACTAGAATTTATTAAAAACCTACAATGAGGGGCAGCTAGGTAGCACAGTGGATAGAGCACTGGCCCTGGATTCAGGAGGACCTGAGTTCAAATCTGGCCTCAGACACTTAACACTTACTAGCTGTGTGACCCTGGGCAAGTCACTTAACCCCAACTGCCTCACTTAAAAAAAAAAATAAAAATAAAATAAAAATAAAAATAAAAACCTACAATGAGCCAGGTGCTGTGCTAATTACTGGAGATACCAAAAAAAATCAACTCCCTGATTTCAAGGAGGTCATAGTCTAATGGGGTAAAAAAAACATGCAAAAAACTATGTACAAATAAGATACATACACCTCAAATTGGAGAGAATCTCGGAAGGAAGGCACTAAGATTAAGGACTAGGAAAGGTTCTCACAGAAGGTAGGACTTTAGCTGTGACTTAAAGGAAGCAAGGAGATAGAAATGAGGAAGAATAGCATTCTAGACATGGGGGCCAGACAGTGAAAATGCTCAGAGTTGGGAGATGGAGTATCTTTGAGAAACAGTAAGTATTTCAGCATCACTGGATCACAGAATACAGGGATGGGACTAAACTGAAATGAGATTGGAAGGGGGCAAATAATTAAGGGCTTTAAAAGCAGGAGGATATTATATTTAATTCTGAAGATAATAGGGAACCACCACAATTATGTTTTGTTTTGTTTTTAGTGGGAAGGGGGATAATATGGTGAATCCCTTAAGATCAACTTTACAACTGAATGAAAGATGAATTGGAGTGGGAAAATACTTGAGGCAGGGAAACTAAAAGGCAGGCTATTGCAGTAATTCAGGTGTGAGGTGATAAGGGCCTGCACCAGGGTGATAACAGTGTCAGAGGAGAGAAAAGAACATATACAAGAAGTATTACAAAGGTAGAAATAACAGAATTTGGCTACTGATTGGAAATGGGGTGTGAGTGAATTAGGAGTCGAGTATGAGACCTAGTTTATAAATCTGGTGGCTGGTATCCTTAAGACTAATTGGGGGCAGCTAGGTGGCACAGTGGATAGAGGCCCTGGAGTCAGGAGTACCTGAGTTCAAATCTGGCCTCAGACACTTAACACTTACTAGCTGTGTGACCCTGGGCAAGTCACTTAACCCCAATTGCCTCACTAAAACAAAAACAAAAAAAAAAAAGACTAATTGGGAAGCTAGGAAGAGGGGAGGATTTGGAGGGGGTAGGCCAAGGGGGGACAAAATAATGAAATTGGCTTCCAGCAAGTTGCATTTCAGATCCCTATAGGATATACAGTTCAAATTGTCTAATAGGTAGTTGGACATGCAAAACATGGAGATTGGGAGTGTAACGATTGGAATAACGCCACCTGCTGGATACTTACTGTAGAAGAGTTCTGCCCATGAAGCGAAGGTCTTTGAGGGCAAGACCAGGAGTCTTTTCTTTGGCGGCAGGAAGTGACGCGGACTAGTGGGAGGAGGAAGGAAGAGACTGGCGCTGACTCTGGGGCTTTTTCCTGAGGACGCTGGTGGAGAGGGGAGCTAGAAATGTGCTCTCCCTTTAATAGATAGGAATCTAGGCCTTTCTCTCTCTCTTTATCAAATTCTTATTCTCCTTAATAAACGCTTAAAAGTCTAACTCTTGCTAAAGCTTATAATTTATTGGCGACCACTCATTAGATATTTTAGACAGACTAGCTAGAATTTTAGCCCTTAACAGGAGAAAGGTCAGGGTTGTGCAAGTAGATCTAAGAGTCATCTGCATAGAATATAATTGAAACCATAGGAGTTGATGAGACCACCAAGGGAAATAATAGAGCGAGAAAAGAAGGCCTGGCACAGAGCTCTGGGGGACTCCCACAGGTGACATGTAACATGGATGAAGATCCAACAAGTGAGACAGAATAGGATAGATCTGATAGGTAGGAGAAGAACCAGGAGAGAGAGAGCTTGAGAGGACCTCAGTTTCCGGTACCTTACCTTGGCAAGTGATCTTCAAAGTCTTCCTAAAACTATTCAAATGGAAGGCATTCAGTTTCCTGTCATGGTGCTGGTGGACTGTTCATGTTTCACAGGCATACAACAATGAGGTCAGCCCAACAGCTCTGTACACTTTCAGTCTGGTGGGCAGCCTAATAGTTCTTTTCTCCCATACTTTCCTTCAGAGTCTCCCAAGCACTGAGCTAGGTCTGGCAATGCATGCTCCAATTTTATCATATATGTGTACATCTCTGGAAAGTATACTGACAAGGCAAGTGAAATTATCCACAGTATTCAAAATTTCTCCATTTGCTGTAACCAAAGGTTCCATGTATAGATGGTATTGTACTGACCAGTGGAGAACCTGTGTTTTCTTAGTGTTAATGGTTAGGCCAAAATTAGCACAAGCAGCAGAGAATCCATCCACGCTTTGTTGCATCCCAGCCTCAGGCTGTATTGAGTGCACAATCATCTGGAAACAAAAAAAAAAA
This sequence comes from Dromiciops gliroides, assembly GCF_019393635.1. Classification (NCBI taxonomy): domain Eukaryota; kingdom Metazoa; phylum Chordata; class Mammalia; order Microbiotheria; family Microbiotheriidae; genus Dromiciops; species Dromiciops gliroides. The sequence continues at coordinate 46,976,317 of NC_057861.1, read as the reverse complement.
ATCATGCATCAACTCGCTCTCCACCTTAGTCTTGTTTTGTAGCCTTTTCAAATTAAATAATTGACTGTCGGTGTGGTACCTGATGCCATTTTAATCTTTGTTGAAGGCTTCTTGTCAGAAAACATCCTGCTAAAAAGCATGGGAGCAAGCACACAGCCCTGCTTCACTCCACTGATGACTGGAAAACCATGAAAGCATTATCCGTTATCCATTTTCCAGAACAAGCATGTCATCATGAAATTGACACACAATATGGATGAACTACTCCAGGCAACCGAATTTTGACATAATTTTCCAGAATCATTCATGATTGACAGTATCAAAGGCCTTGGTCAGATCAACAAACATTGTGTACAGACCTCTGTTCTGCTCCCAGAATTTCTCCTGTAGTTGTCAAGGAACAAACACCATATTAACCATTCCTCAGCCCTTTCTGAAACCACACTGGCTCTCAGGTAGATGACCATCTTCTATGTGAAGGATGAGCCTGTTAAGGAGGACTCTGGCAAGAATCTTGCCAGCAATGACTAAGAGAAAGACACCCCACACCTACTGTGATTGTCACAGGATAATCTATTTCCTTGGCCTTCATAGAGATAGGTTTAAGGGTGGAAGCACCCTTAAACTCCTGGAAAATTTCAGTCAGCCTTTGTATGAGTAATGGATCCCCTGCCTTGTAAATTTCAGCTGGAATAGAATCGACACTAGGTGTTCTGCCCCATGAAAGGAGCCTAATGGCATTCAGAACTTTTTCTTCATTTGGAAATTCAGCTAGACAGGGATTGATTTCATCCTGAGGTAAATGACCAATGACTTCAGAATTAATTGATGATGGTCTAATGAGATCACTATGGAAGTGTTCAGCCCATGTTTCCAGGATCTTGTCCTTATCACTAATCAGTGTGGCTCCATCAGCTCTGAGAAGTTGAAATACACCATAGATCTATAGCCTTTAAATAGCCTTCAAGGCATCATAAAAGCACTTTGAATTAGTGTAAAACTGAATTTCACCTGCCTTTTTACTGAGCCAAAAATCCCATATCTCTCTAAGCTTCAATTGTACTTTACTGTTGATGGAGTTAAATGCTGCCTTCTTAGAGATAGATGAAATATCTTGCTGGTAAACCCTGTGGAGTTCTCATTTTTCATTTGGCAGCTTCTGAATTTCCCCATAATTTTCATCAACCCAATATTGATGTTTGTGAGTATTCCGATCCAGGTGAGTAAATGCAGTGCTGTACACCAAATATCTGAAAGCTGCCCACTCCTTTTCAGCTCCACCGTTGCCAAATGTGTATTGGCTCAGCTTTCCCTCCAGGTTAGCAATGAACTGTTCCTCCTTAGAGAAGTGCCCTAATCTGTTGAGGCCAAAGCTTTTATTGAATGAGAATATGTAGCTTGGAGAGGACAAGCACATCAGTCAAGCACTCTGCACCACACATTGCCTTCATCATTCTCATATCCTGTCTGTCGTTTCTCCTTACAATGGCATAGTCTTTTAAATGCCAATATTTATTTGCTGTGAGGGTGCATTCATGAAGTTTTATAGCATTTAAATAAGTAGAAGGCAGTATTGGTGATAAGAAGGTTATGAGATGCACAAGCCTTCAGTAGTAAGTGACCATTGCTGTTGCTACTTCCTACTCCATTCCTCCAAAGACTTCCTGCTGTGTCTGGTAGCCTGTGCCTACTCTTCCATTAAAGTGACCTAGAATTACAAGCTTGTCCTCTTTGGGCACATTGATAATAAGGGGCTCAAAATCTTTAGAAAATTTTTCTTTGACCTCATCAGGTTTCATTATGAATATGCACTGATGATGGTGGCATGACACTTTCCTTCAAATAGCAAATGCCTTGTCATGAGGCTGTCATTCACTCCTTTTGTTGGCCTACATGCTTGTTGAATAGATTAGGGTTTTTTATTGTTCAGTCAGTCAACTAGCATTTATTAGGTGCCATATATATTATATAGTAATATGTCAGGTATCCTGTGTCCCAGTGACACTAGCCTCTTTTGTGGGTCCTTAGACATGACCCCTCTAACTCCCAGCTCTGCATTTTTATTTTAATTTTTTATTTAGAATTTTCCCCAAGTTATATGTAAAAAAATTTTTTTTCACATTGATTTTTTAAAACTTTGTGTTCTAAATTTTCTTCTTCCCTCCTCAGCCCTCCCTATGCAATCAAGCAATTCAATGTAAGTCATACATGTGCAGTTATGCAAAGCATCTTTACATTAGTCAGTTTGTGAAAGAAAATAGACAAAATAACTTTAGAAAGAAGAACTAACAAATAAAATTATACTTCAATCTGTATTCAGATACCATCCATTCTTTGTCTGTTGATGGTTTGCATTTTTCATACGTACTTTTTTTTTTGGTGGGGCAATGAGGGTTAAGTGACTTGCCCCGGGTCACACAGCTAGTAAGGGTCAAGTGTCTGAGGCCAAATTTGAACTCAGGTCCTCCTGAATCCAGGGCTGGAGCTTTATCCACTGCGCCACCTACCTACCCCTCATACATCCTTCTGATAGCATCCTGCTCATCATTTCTTTCACAGTTACTATTGCTAACTGTACTACCCTCCATCCTATTTCCTCTCCTTGATATTTACTCTATTTTCTATCTTCTTTCACCCTATCCCTCCTCAAAAGTGTTTTGCTTTTTACTGTACCCTCCCCCAATCTGCCCTTCCTTCCTTCACCTCTCCCCGACCTTATCCCCTTCCCCTCCCACTTTCCCTCAAGGCAAAATATATTACCATACCCAATTGAGTGTGTATGTTATTGCCACTTTGAGTCAATTCTGATGAAAGTAAGGCTCACTCATTCCCCCACTCCCTTCCCATCTTCCTCTCCACTCCATAAGCTTTTTCTTTCTTTTACGTGAGCTACTTTACCCCCCTTATACCTCTCCCTTTCCCTTTCTTCCAGCACATTCCTCTTACCCTTAACTTTATTTTAAAGATGTCATCATAGGTCAGCTAGGTGACATGGTGGACAAAACACCAGCCCTGGACCCAGGAGTCCCTGAGCCCAAATCCAGCCCAGACATAAGACACCCCACCCTGCCTGCCCCACAAAAAACAAGGATAAGCAAAAAATAAATGCTTTAGAGATATCATCCCTTCATATTCAATTCACACCTGTGCCCTCTGTCTAAATATATTCCTTTCAGCTGCCCTAATATTGAGAAAGTTCTTATGAGTTAGAAGTATTATCTTCCCATGTAGGAATGTAAACAGTTTAACCTTTTAATATCCTTCATGATTTCTTTTTCCTATGCTCTGCTGCTTTCTCTGCCTACTTATCTTGACTGCCTATTTCTTTGCTTTTAATTCCTTCTTAATGTGTAGCGCTGCTTCCAGGACTCACTGTCCCAGCATGGCATAGGAAGTGATTAGGCTTATTCTCAACCTTCCTGGCCTGTAAGTAACTATGTCCTGCTTTCTCTTTGACCTGGAAGCAGAGGTCTGATTGAAATCTGATTCTCTATCGTAGGAAGTTTGGCATGCCTGTGCCCCTCTCCCACTGGGTGGCTGCCGCTCAAGTTTGTTTGCTGGTTCAGAACATGGGCATCCCTCTCCAGTTCCAGCAGAGACCACAGCTATTCCCCCCCAACTGCTGGACCCCCCTCACTTCTTTTTTTTTTTTTTTTTGGTGAGGCAATTGGGGTCAAGTGACTTGCCCAGGGTTACACAGCTAGTAAGTGTTAAGTGTCTGAGGCCGGATTTGAACTCAGGTACTCCTGACTCCAGGGCCGGTGCTCTATCCACTGCGCCACCTAGCCGCCCCCCAGGTGTTGTCTTATGGCATTATTTTTGGAGTGTGTGGATGGGTTTGTCAGGAGCAGGAAGTGTCACAGCCTTTCCTCCACCATCTTGGCTCTGCCCCCGACTAGATTAGTTTTGATTGCAAAACCTACACCAACTTCACAGTACTTCCCTTCACTGTGGCCACTCCAGAAAAAAAAAAAAAGTGTGTATCTATCTCTGATTTTGGTAAGCTGACCTTCATTTGTCAGTCTTGTTTCACCCAGGGCTGCTATTTGAATATGATACCTGCTGAGTTATCTCACTACAAGAGCTATGCATCTTTCAGATCTATTGAATTTCATATTGTCTGTAAGCATGAGTACCTTCCATGTCCCGATGGTGAATGGAATCATTTCTGCAAAAGCTTTTGTACATTCTTTTTGTATGTTTCAACCACCAGGTGGAATTCCTGCCAGCCTCAGTATCAGGGCAGGGTTGGATGAAGAAGACAGTTTTTAGATCACCTTTTCTAGTCCTTTCCCCCCACCAGGAGGTAAGCAGGACAGTCCTTAAAAAGGGCAACTCAGACACAAGGGGCTGAAGAATCCCACTGCTGCTTCAGTCCAGTGAGAAGGCAACCAAATGGCCTAGGCTACCTGTGTCCAGAGTTGTGACTACAGCTTCCAATGTATCCACAACTGTTGTTTTATCACTTGCCTGTTGTCACAGGACTTTGAGTTAGGTAAAAATGGGGGAAATGGCATAGATTATGTCTTTTCATTAGCACATAAATTGGATTTAAGTGAGGCAGAGTTGTTTGGGGTTTTTTGGTTTTGGGGTTTTGCTGTGTTTTTTCTGCCAGGCAATGAGGGTTAAATGACTTGCCCAGGGTCACACAGCTAGTAAGTGTCAAGTGTCTGATGCCAGGTTTGAACTCAGGTCTCCCTGAATCCAGGGCTGGTGCTTTATCCATTGTGCCACCTAGCTGCCCCGAGGCAGAGTTGTTTGAAGTCTCGTTCTCTCTTCCAGAGACATCCAAGTCCAGTGGCAAGACAAAGTCGAAATGACTGGTCATAGCTCAGGATTTAGCGGATGATTTTCATATCCTCCACATCTAAACAGACCCTGGAACAAACTGTTCTCATCTGTCCATTTATATGCCTGAAGTTCACTCCCTCCTAACTCACCAAAGGTTTTAAGACCCCTCAGTTACCCTCGACCTGGTTTAACCTATCTGCTGAAACAGTTTACTGAGGTATGGTCACTGTTCATGCTTCTTGGAGCCACAGGTGAGAGTTGGGCGAATCAAGTGGACACCAAAGGTGGGAAGCAGCCCTGAAAAGGGCTCAGCAGGGGGGGCTAGATAGCACAGTGGATAGAGCACTGGTCCTGGATTCAGGAGTACCTGAGTTCAAATCCGGCTTCGGACACTTGACACTTACTAGCCGTGTGACCTTGGGCAAGTCACTTAACCCCCATTGCCCTGCAAAAAAACAAAAAAAAACAAAAAAAAAAAAGAAAAGGGCTCAGCAGCCCTCATGCCAGAGATACTAGTGTTCCTTAAATTCACCTTACAACAGGAGGGGAGAGATAAAGGCAAGGAAGGTATGGAAGAAGAGCATGAGAGGATGAGGGAGAAAGAGAACATTTATTAAGTTTTGACTTTTGCCCTAGGAGTTAAAAAGTCCTGAAATCAAATCCCAAACCAGACACTTACTAACTATGTTACCTTGGCACATGACTTTACCTCTCTGTGCTTCATTTAACTCATTTGTCAAATGAGGAGGATGGACCCAATGGCCTCTAAGCTTTTTTTAAGCTCTGAACCAATAACGACTGGCAAATTTTATATCCTTGTCCATATACTATTTGTGATTGACTTTCGTAGTGCATTTAGTAAATTTGTTTCTGTGTTTAGATATAGTACAGCCTTTGATGAAAAGTTGCCTAGGGAAAAAAAGAACTGGCTCTATGTTGCTAAGCCACAATAGAAGCAGCTAGACAGAATCAAATATAAAATTCTTTGTTTGGCTCTTCAAGCTCTTCTACTAGCGGCAGAGTCAAGATGGTGGAGCAATAGAAAGTAATGTGGTGAGGCCCTTTCCACCAACTACTCCAAACAGATCTAGGAAATTTGCCAGAAAGAGATAAGGTCAGAGGCAGAGCCAAGATGCCAGAGAAAAGGCAGGGGCTCAACTGAGGTCTCCCAAAAAATTCCTCCAGAAAACTTTAGATAAATAAATTCTAGAGCAGAAGGACCCACAAAATGACAGTGTGAAACAATTTTCCGGTACAAGACAACTTAGAGAAGGTTGGCAATAAAGGTCTGTTGCACCACGGTGTGAGTGAAGCACAGTCCACTACAGGTTGTACCAGCACAGACCAGGCCCCAGCAAACCAGAAGCAGGCCTTGGGAGCAATTGAATCACCATTGGCAGTAGCTGCTTCCAGAGTTCTCAGTCAGCATATAGTAAGGAAGTCAAACAATTGGTGATAAGGTAATTACAGAGGTATCTTTGCTGGCACTGGGATCTGAGTCACAGTTCCAGGGCAAGAAGGAGCACTAGCACACTTAAGCTTGTAGTCACAGTGGAGCAAGAACTCTCCACAATTCCAGGGCAGAAAAGTGTGCTTGTGGTTGCTCAGAGACTAAAGCATAGGCCAGGAGAGTAGTAAACACGTCTCTCTTTAGATCATGCCACCTTGGAAAATTGAAAACTTATAGTTCCCCCAGAGTTACCTCTGAACATAGCTGCACAAAAAAATCTGAAGCCTGGGATGGTGTCCCCTCCATTCCAGAAGCAGAGCCCTACTGTAGCAAAGAGTTAAAAGCCAAAATGGGAAAATGAGCAAAGAACAGAAAAAAATTCTGACTAGAAAGTTACTATGGTGAACAAGCTGTGGTACATAATCGCAATGGAATATTATTGTGCAATAAGAAATAACAAGCAGGATGATTTCAGAAAGGTCTGGAAAGACTTATAGGAATTGATATAGTGAATACATGTGTGTGTGTGTGTGTGTGTGTGTGTGTGTGTGTGCGCGCGCGCATGTGTGTGTGTGTGTGTGTGTGTGTGTGTGTGTGTGTGTGTGTGTGTGTGTGTAGAGAGAGAGACAGAGAAAAAGAGCAGAACCAGGAAAATTTTCTGCACAGTAACAGCAATATTGTTAGATAAAGAACTGTGAATTGACTTAACTATTCTCAGCAACACAAAGATCCAAGACAGTCCCAAAGGATTAATGGTGAAACATACTATCCACCTCCAAAGAATTGATACTGAGGGGGCAGCTAAATGGCGCAGTGGCTAAAGCACCAGCCCTGGATTCAGGAGAACCTGAGTTCAAATCTGGCCTCAGACACTTGACACTTACTAGCTGTGTGACCCTGGGCAAGTCACTTAAACGTCATTGCCCTGCAAAAAAAAAAAAAAAAAGGATTGATATTGATTGAATACTGACTGAAGCATGTTATTTTTCACTTTCTTTCTTTCTTTTTTTCTTTCTTTCTTTTTTCTTTTATTCAAGTTTTCTTATACAAAATGACTGATGTGATCATTTTTTTACATAATTACACATGTATAAGTTATATCTAATTGCTTACTGCCTCAGGGAAGAGGGAGGGAAGGAGGGATGAAATTTGGAACTCAAAATTTTACATAAAAATGTTTGTTATAAAAAAACTCCAAGTACACGCAAAAATATGTATAGCTCTTTTTGAGGTGACAAAGAATGGAAATCTAAAGAGGTACCAGTAAATTGAGGGCACCTAGGTGGCCCAGAAGATAGAACACAGGGCCTGGAGTCAGGAAGATCTGAGTTCAAATCCAGCTTCAGACACTAACTGTGTGAGCCTGGGCATGTCACTTAACCTTATTTGTCTCGGTTTCTTCATCTGTAGAAGGAAATAGCGAACTACTCTAGTATTTTTGCCAAGAAAACCCCAAATGGGGTCACAAAGAGTTAGGCATGATTGAAAACAACTCAACAACAACAACAAACTGGTAAATTATGGAATGGGAGAGTAAATGATGGCATTTAAATGTGATGGAATACTAACTGTATTGAACTCTTACCATCATAATGACAAAGCAGAGGACTGATGATAAAGCATGCTACCCACCTCTGATAGAGAGGTGAAAGATTCAGAATGCAAAATGATAAAAAAAAAATGTTTGGATATGGTCAATGTGGAAATTTGTTTTGATCAAATACATATTTGTAATGGATTTAGTTTTTCTTGTGTTTTCAATTGGCATGGGGGTGGGATGGGTTGGGAGGGGAAGTCTTGGCTGATTAAAATAAATGAAATATTAAAAAAAAGAGCTCAGGTACCACCTCACATTCATCAGATTGGCTATTAAGGGAAAAGGAAAATAACAAAAGCTGGAGAAGTTATGTGGAAACAAGTACTTTAATGAAGGGCTTCTTAAACTTTTTTCTCTCATGACCCCTTTTTGCCTGAGAAATTTTTATGTGATGCCAGACATATAGGTATATAAAATAGGGATGCATAACCTTTTGCTATTGCCAAATTGCTATTTGCTATTGCCCCACATTCAGTTACACAACCCCATATGGGGCTGTGACTCACAGTTTAAGAAACTTTGCTTTAATGCACTGTTGGTGGAGCTATGAACTGATCCAACCATTCTGGAAAGAAATCTGGAACTATGCCTAAAAGGCTATTAAACCAAGCATACACTTTGAACCAGTGACACCACTATTAGGTCTATACTCCAAAGAGATCAAAGAAAAATGTTTATAGCAGTTCTTTTTGCTATAGTAAAGAATTTCAAACTAAGAGGATGTCCATCAACTGGAGAATGGCTGAACAGTTATGATATATTAATGTGATGGAATACTATTGTGCTGTAATAAATTATTCAGGGGATAGTTTCAGAGAAACCTAGGAAAACTTGTATGAACTGATTTAAAGTAAATGAGCACAAACAGGAGAAATATATGTATTATATTATATATTATAATGTAATATAACATTTAATATATTTACATAATATGTATAATAATATCAACTTAATCAGCTTTGAAAGACTTAGTGACTCTGATCGATGCCATATCCAACATGTTTCCAAAGGATTTATGATGAAACATGCTATCCACTTCCAGATACAGATGTTGGATTCAGAATGCAAATTGCAGCAAATATTCTTTTTTTTTTTTTTTTTTTTGCGGGGCAATGGGGGTTAAGTGACTTGCCCAGGCTCACACAGCTAGTAAGTGTCAAGTGTCTGAGGTCGGATTTGAACTCAGGTACTCCTGAATCCAGGGGCAGTGCTTTATCTACTGTGCCACCTAGCTGCCCCCTTGCAGCAAATATTCTTTAATTTCTTCCTTTTTCTTTTTTTTGGATATGACTGATACAGGAATTTGTTTTGAATTACTGCACATATTTTCTATGGGCTTTGTTTTGCTTACCTTCTCAATAAGTAAGGGATTGATGAGGACAAAGAAGAGAATCTGGCACTGAAAATAAAATAAAATTGAATTTTAAAAAAGAAAATAATGAAAAAAATGTTAATAATAAAGATTAAATTTTAAAGTGGAAAAAATAAAGTCCTTCATAACCTATCCCCTTCCAGTCTTCTTACTCATTACTCCCTATCCAGTGATATCGGCTTCTGTGCTATTCCTCAAATGAAACACTCCATCCCAACTTCAGGCATTTTTACTGACTGCCCCCATAAACAGAATTCTCTTTCTCCATATTCAGCCTCCTGGCTTCTCTGGCTTCTTTCAAGTCTCAGCTAAGGACAGTGCTTGTAATATAGTAGGTGTTTAAAAAATACTAGTTGACTTGACTTAAACAGTAGTAAGGCTGCAAAGATTATTCCCTTTCAGGCTTACACCAGATTCCTGCCAGTCATCAGGATCCCAGACCAGATTCTCCCAGTGGGTGTCACTTAAGCTAGTTGATAAGGGAGAAGACCAGGTCCCCCATAGTTCAGGGAGGTAGGAACACAAGGTTCACTGGTGAGATAGGGGGAGCCTCCACCCTGAAAAGCAGAGCATCTCTGGATAATAATAGTGTCCCAAATAAGGCTAGCATTGTACATGTACATCCACTGTCACCATGAAACTTGCACTTTCTTAAATAAATGGAACCGGTATACTAGCAATTACGAGAAGAAAGATTTTTCAAAACAAGATTGGTTCTGGACAAGAATAGAGCCCTTGGGCAGCTAGGTGGCGCAGTGGATAGAGCACCAGCCCTGGAGTCAGGAGGTTCTGAGTTCAAATCCGGCATCAGACACTTAACACTTGCTAGCTGTGTGACCCTGGGCAAGTCACTTAACCCCAATTGCCTCACTTTAAAAAAAATTTTTAATTTAAAAAATAAAAAATAAACAAAAAGAATAGAGCCCTTAAAATATTTTTCACTGTGAGTAGATGCTCACAACAGATGTTCATTTTTCCCTTTTTGATGTGTTTTTGTAATGGAGTCTGCTCAGTTAAAGTGTTCAATCCCTAATAGAATTGAAATTATTTTTTAAAAGAAAAGGGAGTTTTTCACTGACTCCAAAGACCACAAAACCTTTGCTATCACTGCAACTTTATCTTGTGTTTGATAATTCCTTCCTGAAGAGTGTATGCCTTTTTATTTTCCCTCCTCTTCATCTTGGAGAGGAAAGATTTTTTAGCTTTGGGGAAATGAAGTCTGTGTTTAAAGAGGAAGGAATAGGGAGGAAGAGAAGACAAAGTTTCTTCCATTGAAGAAATATTTGGAAGGGAAAACAACATCTTTTAGCAGGATGGAGTATGATTTGCCTGAACACATGGGACAATCTGAGTCACTGAGCAGAACTGAGTCATTCAATGAATGTAACATGTATATTTAGGCCACATAATGAGAGGATGGGACTCATTGGAAAAGATCCTGATGTTGGGAAAGATTAAAGGCAAAAGGAAAAGGGGGTGGCAGAGGATAAGATGGCTAGGTAGTGTCAAGGAAACAATGAACATGAACTTGATCAGACTTCAAGAGATAGTGGATAGAAGGGCCTGGCATGCTATGGTCTATGGGATCACAAAAGATCAGACACAACTGAACTGGTTTGATGTGCAAATTCTAAATGCTCAGTAACTTTGTACCTCAGTTTCTTTTTATTTCTGATAATTAATTTTAACACCGGTTCTGCTAATTTTGTAAGGTTTCACATAAGATTTCTTCAGCCCCTTCTCATTCCTAAATGCAATCAAGTCAAGTGAACAAACATGCACTAAGCACCTACTATGTGCCAGGCACTATGCTAAGTGTTGAAGATACCAAAAGAGGAAGGGAGGAAGGGAGGAAGGGAGGAAGGGAGGAAGGAAGGAAGGAAGGAAGGAAGGAAGGAAGGAAGGAAGGAAGGAAGGAAGGAAGGAAGGAAGGAAGGAAGGAAGGAAGGAAGGAAGGAAGGAAGGAATAAAAAGACAGTCTAAAAGACTCTTAAGGAATCTACAATCTAATGGAAGTGACAAAACACAAATAATTATATACATATATACATACAAATTGGGAATCTAAGTGACTCAATGGATACAGCACTGGGCTTGGAGTCAGGAAGACTCATCTTCATGAGTCCAAATGTGTCCTCAGACATATAATATGATAAATTGAAAATGATCTCAGGGGGAAGGTGATAAAATTAAGGGAGACTGGGAAAGCCTTCTTGCCAAAGGTAGGACTTTAGCTGAAACTTGTAAGAAACCAGGGAAACCAGGAGGCAGAGAAAGGAGGAAAAACCTTGAAGGTCTTGAGGAGCAACAGTAAAAATGCCTGGAATCAGGAAATGGAATGTCATGTGAGAAGAATAACAAGGAGGCCAATAGTGTCTTCCTTGGTATTTGAAGAATAGGTATCATACAGGAAAACAACAATAATCTGTGCTTAAAGTGCAGAATTAAACTATGGTCAACATACCAGCTGATATCAAAGAGGCAGAGAAACTAGAGGCCAAATTGTCAACATTCAATGGATATGGGAGGAAAACAAGGGAGTTCTGGAAAAGCATCTAGTTCTGTTTCATCGACTACACCAAAATCTTTGGCTGTGCAGATCACAACAAAATGTGGCAAGTCCTCAAAGATATGGGAGTCCCAAAGCATATTACTTGTCTCCTGAGGAACCTGTATGCAGACCAAGAAGCAACAGTTGGAACTAAACATGGAATAACTGTTTAGTTTAAGATTGGGAAAGGAGTACAAGCAGGCTGTATATTATCACATTATTTATTTAACTTATATGCAGAGTACATGATGTGAAATGCCAGGCTGGATGAATCAAAAGCCAGAATTAAGGTTACTGGGAGAAATATCAAAAATCTCAAATATGCAGAGGATATCGCTCTGCTGACAGAAAGTGAAAAGGAAGTTAGAAGCCTCTTGATAAGGGTAAAAGAGAAAAGTGTAAAAGTTGGCTTGAAGCTTAACATCAAAAAACTAAGAGCATGACAACTGGCCCCATCATTTCCTGGCAAATAGAGATAGAAGAAATGGAATTAGTGTCACATTTTATATTCTTGGGCTCAAAGATCACTGTAAACAGTGCCCACAGTCATGAAATTAAAAGACCCTTGCTCCTTGGAAGAAAAGCTACGGAAAATCTGGATGCCACACTAAAAAGCAGAGGCATCACTTTGCTGACAAAGGTTTGTATAGTCAAAGCCACGATTTTTCCAGTAGTAATCAATGGCTGTGAGAGTTGGACTATAAGGAAAGCTGAGTGCCACAGAATGGATGCTTTTGAATTGTGGTGCTGGAGAAAACTTTGGAGAATCCCTTGGACAGCAAGGAGATCAAATCAGTCAATAAGAAATTAATTCAGGGGCAGCTAGGTAGTGCAGTTGATAGAGTACTGGCCCTGGATTCAGGAGCACCTGAGTTCAAATCCGACCTCAGACACTTAACACTTACTAGCTGTGTGACCCTGGGCAAGTCACTTAACCCCAATTGCCTCACCAAAAAAGAAAAAAAAAGAAATTAATTCAGGCTCTTCACTGGAAGGTCAAATACTGAAGCTGAAGCTGAAATAATTAGGCCACATAATGAGAAGACAGGACTCATTGGAAAAGATCCTGCTGTTTGGAAAGATTGAAGGCAAAAGGAAAAAGGGATGGCTGAGGATGAGACGACTAGATGGTATCATGGAAACAATGAACCTGAACTTGGACAGAATCTGAAAATAGAGGAGAGAGAATAGAAGGTCCATTGGATCACAAAGGGTCAGTCAGGACTGAACAACAAACATAAGAAATTTAAAGCAATACAACCAATGGTGAAGCAGATAAAACAGTTTTTGAATACAGCTAAAGAAATTTCCCCCACTACATCCTCTTCTTCTATCCCCCACACTGTCCTTTAAAGGATGAGCAATTGTTTTTCAGGAGATAGTAGTTTGCTATATTTTTGCAGTCTTTCTAAATGTCTGCATGTAGATGAGGGGGATCTCTTCCTTCTGAATTGTAAGAATTGCTCCAAACCACTCTCCCAAGTTGGACGGGCAACTCTGCCAGTGTTCTGGAGAAGGGGCTGGGGAGGTGTTGCACACAGGTCAAGATAGCAGATATGATCATAATCTTATAGGTGGAGGAGGGCCAGGGGAGAGGTTAAAATTTAGTGGCAAGAGCCTAGCAGACGTCTAAGAAAGGGAGATGGTGGGTGGATTCCTCCCAAACAGTAAGAGCAAAGTTGAGAAGAAATAAGAGTCCCTGACTCATAACCAGTGGATAGAATTGCAAGGGATGTCCCAAAGTAATAAGAGGAGATGAGTCAGAGGGAGAGAAAGAATTTAACATCCCTCTCTCAATATCTAGAGTGCCCTCCCTTGCTTTCATACAGCCCAGCTTTGCCACCTGCCCAGTGAGCACCAGAGATGGAGGTAATGTGGTCTGCATTTCCACATAGTTTTCCAGGACTTCACTCCATCCTCACAGATGTAACACTGACTCTGGGTCACAGGTGAAAGAGGTGTTGAGCAGAAAAATGGGATAGAGCTAGAGGCAAATGATGCTGGCAGAGTTGGTAGTTTGGTTGGCACTGAAATCCATTTGCAATGGCTGGCGTGGAATCAGGCCTCTCACCCACTAAAGTAAACAGCATGGTGCATGGGCAGAAAAATGGAGTAGGGCCCCTTTCCCTGAGGGATCTAGGGATGTCTTTCTTTGGTGAATTTGGATGAGGATCCATCCTTCTAGCAGGATTTGGGGGCACAGTCCCCTGGGACTCTCTGAGAAGGCAGAAGGAAGCTGATGATGGGAAGATTAAATATAATGCATGAGAGTGTGGCAACACTTAATGATGTTCTCAGGGGGCTGCCTATGCTTTTAGGGTACTTGGGGTCATTGATGCAGGAAGTTTCCCAGGTCTACACAGGATAACCTCATAGAGGATCCAACCTCTCTCTGGACTGTGGTTGCTTTCATCCTTATTCTCCTAAGGGCAAAGGGAAAGATCATGGGTCATTTCAGGCAGTCTCTTAACACATCTTATAAGTTATTCTTGAGTGTTCCCCTTAGTTAGTCTACCATCCCACACAGGTGCAAGGTGATATGGGAATCATCCATCAATCAACTAAGTGTTTATCGAGTTCCTGCTATGTGTCAAGCACCATCCTAAGTGCTGGAAATACAAAGACAAAAGTGAAACAGTGCCTGCCCTCAAGGAGTTAACATTCTACAGGGAACAAAAACTATATATCTTGTAGGAAAATATGGAAAAATATAATACGAAGTAGTTAAATATAAGGAAGTTTATAGAAAAGGAAACCAGCAGTTGGGAGGATCAGAAAAGGATTCATGTAGAAGGAAGGATTTGAACTAAATCTTAAAGGAAGAGAAGACCTCCATGACCTAGAGAGAGTAGAGAATTCATTCCTAATCTGCAAGGTCTTGCAATTTCTCTTACAATCTCTTCTTTCAAATGGACACTCACTTCACTGGTTGACAGAGAGGTGTGAGTCTATGAGTAAATTCCTTTAAAAGACTGATAATAACTGTGATTGTCTCTGCCATCCTAGAAGGGAAGTTTTCAATTCATCAGAAATATTGGCAAGTAATTACAAGTTATTGTTTGTCCTTTATTCTCAGAAAGGACCATGAAATCAGGGTGATATCATGATTTGAAGTGAATTGGATTTAAGTGAGGGAGGGCTGTGCAAGGTCACCAACCTCATTCTCTCCTCCAGAGCCATCTGGGTCCAGTGGCAAGATATATATCAGGACAACTGGGAATGGCCCAGGATGTTTAAGGCAATTGGGGTGATTGTCCAGGGTCACACAGCTAGTAAGTGTCTGAGGTGAGATTTGAACTCAAGTCCTCCAAATGTCAGGGCCAGTGCTCTATCCATTCCATTACCTGGCTGAAATAGCTCAGTTGGGAGGGTGTTAGACTGAAGATCTAAAGGGCTTTGGCTCAATCCCCAAGTTTGGGAAGAAAATTCTATTATTTCCCAAGAATCACATTTGGCATAAGAAAAATCAGGTGGAATGTCTTTACAGAGGGATGAGTTGCTTGTTTCACCTCTGAAGGTTTTTACCCCTTTTATAGCAACTGCAATTTTCTATTTATCTTAATTAATAATCTTATTTCAATTATCATCATTCTCCTCCTTGGCTCATTGCTCCTGGGTCTCATGCACCAAGTATAGCTTTGAGAGGAGGATGGGACACAGGTGTTCTGGGATTAATTCATACAGGTCTTTACAGTCCCTCAAGCAGGCAGACTAAGGCTCACTGGCCAGTGCCCCATAATAGACTCTATCTATGCCCTACCTCCGCCTCCTTGAACTGAAATTTGGTGCATGCAACTATTTGTTAAGTGACTGCTGCTCATAAGAAAATTCCAACCCTGTATCTCCATCATTGTGAATTTAAGGATAAACAAAGACAGTGAAATATGCCACAAGTCATTCCTCAGGCAGAAAGTTTTATTCTAAGGAAAGTGAGGTAGAGCTGTAACAGCTTGATGATTATCGGGGGTAGGTCGTAAAGTTTACAACTAACTTCTCGTGAGACATGTTGAAACATTTCTCAGTTCCATCTGATGTCAAAGAAAAGTATAAATACTGTGGGGACCAATTTTTAATTTTAATTGGGGAGTGCTAGCTAAGTGGCTCGCTGCAATATTGGGGCAAGGAAGGAGACTGGAAGCCTCCCTCAAAACAGAACAAGATTTATTTTAACAAGAACGAACTTAAAAAAAAAAAAACACAAACAGGATCAGTAGGATCAAGGGAAAGGATATAAAATGGGGAAAGGGAAATTATAATACCTGAAAAAATACCACCGCCCAGGAATCAGCTGAAAATACACAGCAGACCTCCTGTCACCTTTCAGTATCCAGCTAGAATGCCTAATTCTCCTCCCCCAAACCTAGAAACCCCAACACAGCCCCAGCCAATGGGATGGCCGCTCTGACAGTCACATGACTGCCCTCACTAGGCTTCCAATCATTATAATTTTGCCAGGCCCATGTAGGCGTTGGCGAGTGGTGATGATGTGAGGTGCCAGAGCCCTGGCACTGGCTACAACCAGTGGGTAGAACACCGTGCGGTTTGCGGAGCCCCAGGCCAGTGCGCGCCAAGGCATAAAAACTTCAAATAACAATTAATTCTTTATACTTTTCTTTCTTTTTTTTTTTTTTTTGGCGGGGCAATTGGGGTTAAGTGACTTGCCCAGGGTCACACAGCTAGTAAGTGTTAAGTGTCTGAGGCCAGATTTGAACTCAGGTACTCCTGAATCCAGGGCCGGTGCTCTATCCACTGCGCCACCTAGCTGCCCCAATACTTATCTTCTGAGGGTCAGTTTATAACTTCACCTTCCATAAGGGGTTTGATTGCTAGATCCCTTATCTAACACGTCTGAGTCTTTCCTTTCTCAGCATTCCACCTTGGGCCTACAAATGTTTGCTTTTCTGTGACATTAATGAAGAAGCTGCCTGGATCCCTCTGAGATAATCGAGTCAATCACATTGACTTTATCATCAAAGAAGCTCCACCTCCCACAGGAAGTTTTTTTTCTTTTAAACATTTTTTCCTTTATTTTAATCCTAAACTTAACACCAAATAAAACAAGCATTTCCATGTATATTATAGAACCGGAGAGAGGGAGTAAACACTTATTAAGTACCTACTATGTGCCAGGCATTGAGCTCAGTGCCTTACAAATCTCATTTGATCTTCACAACAACCTTGTGAAGTAGGTGCTGTTATTATTAAATTAAATGTTTGTTCAGTTATTGTCCAGAGATTCAGTAAAATCCCAAATCCATAACCCGTTTCCCCTTGGTCATATGCTTAATCCAACAATAAATGTGAGCAATTAAGGGATTAATTGCATTTGATGGATAGTCATCTAGAATCTCCATATGGGCGCTTTATGTCACTCCAGTTAAAAATACTTATGTAATGGGTGTGGCTGGCTACCACCAACATTGTAACATCTCACACCTCTCACACTCTGTCTTTGGATACCTACTGACTCTCTGGACTGAATTGATCACTCTAAGCTACTCTCATAGTTCACAAAAGGCTTAGTTCCTAAAGGGATATCCTCCTATGATTACACTTAAACTATGTCAAGGTCCATGGGGTAACCCTATTATAGGAATATATATTCCTCTTACCACTCTACATCTTGAGCCCCCTCCCATTTGTTTCCATGTACTCAAACTAGCCATTCACAATTAGGACACTTTCTGATCTTAAACATAACCATTTACTTAGCAATAAGGCAAAAGAAATAATAGCATCACAGAGTAAAAGAAATTCAGGAATAATAAATACATTGAAGTCTACATATATACCTGGGTCATGCTCTTCCACTAAATGCACTTAGTATGTATGGAGGAAAGTGAGCACATACTTATGAAAATTTTTCAAGGAGAATATCAATGAAGAAAACCCATGTAATTAAAGTAACTCACAACTCAGAAACTATAAACTTAAATTCCTCTTTCTGCTTCAGAATCTGTCCAGAAAAGTTCTGTTAAGCTATTTCTGATTTTATTCTTCCCAAATAGAATCAAATAATTTTAAAACAGAAATAGGCCAAGATCCAAATCAATATCCCAATAAAGCTTAAGTTACCTCTTTTCTAATATGCTTTATTAAATCATGATAATATGCTTAATCCAATTATTTTTTGGTTAGTCATGAGCACAGGTGCAGCATAACTCAATAATACCGTACATCATTGTAAGGTACCATTTATTTCAATAAAGTCAAATATAGATCAGAGTTTTCTCAACTTATGTTTTGGAGATAAATATAAATTGATTTTATCTCTAGGTCACTAAGAATATATATTGTTAGATGCAATGCCAATTGACCAGTGCAGGAGCAATATTGACCATAAGAGCAAAAGGCTTTAGTTTCACTACATGGATGCATTCAGTCACAAAGGACAATTTTCCTTTGGGGTTCCTAGTGGATTATCTTTGTAATGAAAGAGTGAAATACAAATCACATTGTAATAACTTGGTTATATAATGATCAGCATGTGATATATTTTTCACATAACAGTTTAATCCATACATTTCAAACCTAATCATGAAAACAAGAACAATCATGTAATTGAGTTTTTATGCACAATGTTTTTGAAGAGCCAGGTCTATCATAGCTAAATGAATCTCCTAACAATGAAAATAATCTAGCACAATGGTCTAATGAATAAATTTTATCTCCTGTGAACCATCCAAAATGAATTAGCTTTTCAAAATGATCTACAATTATGCATAGCTTCAAGCATATAACAGTAATTAACAGAAAAGGGGGGACTATGTTTGAGGCTGAAATACAGACACTTTGAACAGGAAAAAAATCAAATACATATTCTCCACGCAGAGTGACTCGTCATCACTCTATCAATCATACATATAACACACATAACCAGTGTAACGATTGGAATAACGCCACCTGCTGGAGACTTACCGTAGAAGAGTTCTGCCCATGAAGTGAAGGTCTTTGAGGGCAAGACCAGGAGTCTTTTCTTTGGCGTCAGGAAGTGACGCGGGCTAGTGGGAGGAGGAAGGAAGAGACTGGCGCTCGGTCTCATTTCCTCTGGACTCGGGTGGAGAGCGGAGCTAGAAATGTGCTCTCCCTTTAATAGATAAGAATCTAGGCCTTTCTCTCTCTCTTTACCAAATTCTTATTCTCCTTAATAAACACTTAAAAGTCTAACTCTTGCTAAAGCTTATAATTTATTGGCGACCACTCATTAAATATTTTAGACAGTTTAGCTAGAATTTTAACCCTGAACACCAGGTAGAATCAGAATCAGCAAGATCCAGGTGGCCCACATACTGCACAGATCACTTAACTTCTCAGTGCTCTAGGCCAGGGATCTCAAACTCATATAGAAATGGGGGCCACCAATCCATAAATAAGGATCCCTGCAGGCCACATGCTGACTTAGTTTTAAAATGTAGGGGACAGCTAGATGGCGCAGTGGATAAAGCACAGGCCCTGGATTCAGGAGGAAGACCTGAGTTCAAATCTGACATCAGACACTTAACACTTACTAGCTGTGTGACCCTGGGCAAGTCACTTAACCCTCATTGCCCTGCCCCCCCAAAATTTAATGTTATCTGTGTTTTATTGTATTTTTATTTATTTTGTTAAATATTTCCCAGTTACATTTTAATCTGGTTTGGGCCATACCACATGAGCAGCTGGCCCACATGTTTGATAGGTGTGCTCTGTATAATTCCTTAACTTGCCTAGAAGACTCTAAGTTGATAACAAGGGCCAAAATACATAGGTAGAAAGAACTAGATGGTGCAGTGGATAAAGCACAGGTGTGTATGTGTATGTTTAAATGTATATTTACATATAATGCACACACATATATTTGATATTTATTATTCTTGCATTCTGTTTTTCTGAATTTACCTAAAATTTATTTGTAACCCCAAAATAATACTTGTGGTTATTTCATGATCAGAGCAGTGAAAAATATGAATCACCTGATGTACAAATTCCCAACTGAGGCAGAACAAGGTGTTATCTGCCTTTTTTCAGTGTCAGTGCTTAAAAACCTGGTCATGAGACTAAATGTGGGGGTCACAAAATATTTGACAATAGTCAAAGGTTATGTATCCCTATTTTATATACCTATATACCCAGGGTCCCATAAAAATTTCTCAGGTGAAAAGGGGTCAAGAGTGGAAAAAGTTTAAGAAGCCCTGCTATAAACAAGTATCCTCTTCACGATCTATTTTAAGGCACTTTTGCATTTTGGTACTTTTCGTTGCAGATCTTGCTGTTTAAAATGGCCCCAAGAGTAGTGCTGAAGTGCTACATAGCATCCCTAAGCACAAGAAGGCCGGGATGTACCTTATGGGAAAAAATACATGCATTAGGGGGCAGCTAGGTGGTGCAGTAGATAGAGCACTGGCCCTGGATTCAGGAGGACCTGAGTTCAAATCTGGCCTCAGACACTTGACACTAGCTGTGTGACTCTGGGCAAGTCACTTAACCCTCATTGCCCCACAAAAGAAAAACAAAGCCAAAAAAAAAAAAATACATGCATTAGGTCACCTCCATTCAGCCTTGAATGATAGTGCTATTGACCATGAGTTCAGTGTTAATGACTCAACAAAATGGTCCATCCAGAAAAAGGAAGAGAGAATTCACTGATCTGTACATGAGGCTGCTCCAGGAATTAAATGTGACTAAAGGCTCAAAGAAACCTAACCCTGTATTTCCCTTGGAATATTGGTTCAGTAGCTGCTAATTCAGTGTTCATGGAGACTTTATGGAAAATAACTGGCACACAGGCAGCTAGGTGGTGCAATGAATAAAGCACCAGCCTGGATTCAGGAGGACCTGAGTTCAAATCTGGCCTCAGACACTTGACACTTACTAGCTGTGTGACCCTGGACAAGTCACTTAGCCCTCATTGCCCCGCAAAGAAAGAAAAGAAAGAAAAGAAATGGAATATAACTGCCACAAATGAGAATTTTATATATGTGTATTGTGTTACATATATATATATATATATACATATACTAAATCCCTTTGATATATTCATCAACCTAAACCTCTTTTAAAGAAGGAGGAGAAGGAGGAAAAGAGAGAGAGAGAGAGAGAGAGAGAGAGAGAGAGAGAGAGAGAGAGAGACGGAGAGAGAGAGAGAGAGAGAGAGAGAGAGAGATTGATCAAGATAGAGATTGAGATCTAGGTGGTTTAGTGGATAGAGTACCAGCCCTGGTGTCAGGAAAACCTGAGTTCAAATACAGCTTCAGATACTTACTAGCTGTGTGACCCTGGGCAAGTCATTTAACCCTGTTTGCCTCAGTTTCCTCATGTGTTAAATGAACTGGAGAAGGAAATGGCAAACCACTCTAGTATCTTTGCCAAGAAAACCCCAAATGGGGTCACAAAGAATTGGACATGACTAAAAAAATAAATAGAATTTTTTTTTAGTCATTGGAAAGGTCAATCTATAGATCTAAGGGGCTCATTCAGCTTTGAAATAACGATTCACAAAGTTAAACTTGCCATTTAGACAATGCCTAGTTTAGTTAAATGAGAAAAACAAGAAGTAACAGCAGAAAAGCAAAGCTCTTTATTGTAACCAGGAAGGCATTTCTGCCATCACTGGAACCTAAATTAAAATTTTCTCTTTGTATTGATACATAGGCTAGCAACCAAAAAGCAATTATCCTCGATGCATCAATAATCATTTCCAAATGACTATTTAAATGTAATGGTAGACTGGTCAAAAAGCCCAGTCCTTATGAGCAGTGAAAGTGACTTAGCTGCTGTAATCACTGTGTAGACTTTATACCATGTACTGATATTCTGTAACTGCTTCTGGTCCACTAACCATATAGCAAAGAGAATTCTATTTTGATCAACTGGTGTGCCATTCAGAAAGAACCATCTACCCAAAGAAAGGCTAGTCCCCATTAAGCTCATGAGCTTAATTAAGTTCTTGAGCAGGAAAGATACCTCAGGTCTTTATCTCTTCAACTAGGTCCATGGGTCTTGAATGCACGCACCTGCTATTGTTGCTTCTGTTTCTACTGGGTGTGTTCTTCCTTTTTTTTCACTTGAAGAAAATTGGAGCTGGTCACAAACTTGTGAAATCAGGGTACAAAGCATGAGAAATAAAAAGAACAGCCCCACTTCCTATAATGTTTTACTTTTCAGAAAGCACAACCCACTCTCCAATCCTCTAATGGAAAGAAGGCACAATGTGTGTGTGTAGGCGGTGGGGGAGGGTTAAAGAGAAAAAGTAAAATAATGCTGTTGTTGTTTTGAAGATTTTTTTTGCGGGACAATGAGGGTTAAGTGACTTACTTGCCCAGGGTCACACAGCTAGTAAGTGCCAAATGTCTGAGGCTGGATTTGAACTCAGGTCCTCCTGAATCCAGGACCGGTACTTTATCCACTGTATCACCTAGCTGCCTCCTGAAGATTTTTTACCTGCCAAGATCGTTAAGGCTTTATTAAAATTACCCCCAAAGTTACCTTAAAATGCAAACTGGCTTC
The DNA here is from genome assembly GCF_019393635.1 of Dromiciops gliroides. Taxonomy (NCBI): domain Eukaryota; kingdom Metazoa; phylum Chordata; class Mammalia; order Microbiotheria; family Microbiotheriidae; genus Dromiciops; species Dromiciops gliroides. The sequence continues at coordinate 46,954,071 of NC_057861.1, read as the reverse complement.
ATAAATATGGATTCTCTTCCACTGTCTCCAAAGCCCCATAATGACATTATTATTGGTACTTTGATTGGCAGTGAAGGAAGCATTTAAAGTAGCAGCTTTGATTTCATATTACCAGTTTATAAGTATAAAAATGTGATAATCTTTTTGAAAGGTAGAGTGGACATTCATTGAGACCCTACTGGGGTAGTATTTTACTAAGCACTGCAGTTAGTTACAGAGAACTAGACCTGAAGGATTGAATGTGGGATGTATTAATCTCTCACTGGATACTTCCCATTAGCAATGGAAGCTATGACCCTTAGAAGGAATCTTTTGCATTTGCAGAAGTCAAAATCAAATTTAACACAAATGATGGCCCAAATCAAACTAACTTTTGATGCCAGACTATGACAATTATCAAATATTTTCCTGTACACTGTACTCATGCCCCTCTTGCCCTGCCTCCCACTCTTTCAGGCCTCTTCCACCCTCCAGTGCCAGCCCCACTAGTCCATGCTCTTCTCTGCCATTCTCTTCCCAGACCCTGGGCAGCTAAGTGGCACAGTGGATAGAGCACTGACCCTGGAGTCAGGAGGACCTGAGTTCAAATCTGACCTCAGACACTTAATACTTAATAGCTGTGTGATTCTCAGCAAGTCATTTAACCCCGGTTGCCTCAAACATCAGGGGCCATCTCCAGTCATCCTGATATGTATCTTGCCACTGGACCCAGATGGTTCTGGAGGAGTGAGGTTGGTGACTTTGCACAGCGCTCCCTCACTTAAATTTAATTCACTGCAAGTCATGGCATTACCCATGTCCTGGTCTTCTTCAGGAACAAAGGACAAACAACAATAACTTCCCAGACCCTATAATCCCAGAGTCCCCAGACACCTCCAGAGTCTCCCAGCTGTCTCTCCTTACTCTGGTGATTATCTACAGTTTATTCTGTCAATATCTTGTTTGCACATAGTGATGTACATTTAACACTAACCCACCCCCATCCCCCATTAGGCATCTCCTCGAGGCCAAGGACTATTTCTGCCTTTCTTCCTGTTCCCAGGGCATGGCACGTGGTAAGCGTTTAATAAATGCTTATTGAAGGACTGACTGACTCCCATCCCAGGGAACTCAACATCTTCCTCCACCTCCTTCCTCCCATCTTGTGCCCAAGCCCCACCCCAGCCCTTCCCTCCTTCTCTGGGCACCACCTCTGGGCGGGGAAGCAACTGGTTTGGTTATGGGCTTATTGCTAAAAGAGCAGGGAGTTTAGCTTGCAGTCATCTGACTTGGTGTCAGTCGCACAAAAACTCGGCAGCAGCAAAACCCGGAGAGCCTCAGGAAGCCTCTGTCCCAACATCTGTCTATCTGTGTTGCAGGTAAGTGATCCCTCCTGCATGCACCCCCCCCCCAGCTTAACCCCTCCTGAGCCTTTGCCCAGACCCTTCTTGTTCAGACTAGTCCTGCAAAAGGGGAGGGGATATTTGGAGCCTTCAAAGGTCTCCTCCATCGGTGATACACTCCCATCTACCCAAGGGAGGCTTTCTGGCAACAGTGTCAAAAACCCAGTCTCAGCTACTTAGGTGCTACCCATAGTTCCCCACTCTCTCTCACATCTCATATCTAAACACTCATCAAATTCTCTGTGTGTGTATACATAACATATATACACTAAATCCCTTTGATATATTTATCAAACTAAACTATATGTGTATGTATAATGTATGTATGTGTGTGTGTGTATACACACACACACACACACACACACACACAACTAGGTGGTACAGTGGATAGAGTGCCAGGGCTGAGGTCAGGAAGATCTGAATTTAAATCCAGCCTCAGACACTTACTAGCTGTGTGACCCTGGGCAAATCACTTAACCCTCTTTGCCTCAGTTTCCTCATCTATAAAATGAGCTGGAGAAAGAAATAGCAAACCACTCCTGTATCTTTGCCAAGAAAACCTCAAATGGGGTCATGGAGAGTCAGACACAAGTGAAAGAATTGAACAACACACTCTCTCTCTCTCTCTCTCTCTCTCTCTCTCTCTCTCTCTCTCTCTCTCTCCCCCCTCTCCCCACATATGTGTGTGTGTGTGTATATATATATATATACACACACACACATATATAAACACACATCATATGTATGTATATGTACATACATATACATATATGTGGTTAATTTTTTTGTCATTGGTCAATCTATAGATCCAAGGGGCTTATTCAGCTGTGAAATATCTATTCACAAACTTAAACTTCTCATTTAGTCAATGCCTACTTTAGTTGAAAGAGAAAAATAAGAGAAGTAGCAGCAGAAATGCAAAACTCTTTATTGTGACCAGAAAATAATTTCTTCTAAAATTTTCTCTTTTATATTGACCCATAGGCTAGCAACCCAAAAACAAATAACCCTCTATGCACAATCATTTCAAAATTACTATTAAAAGGAGCAGCTAGGTGGCAGAGTAGACAGAGCACTGGCCCTAGAGTCAGGAGGACCTGAGTTCAAATCCCTCCTCATACACACTATCTGTGTGACTCTGGGCAAGTCACTTAACCCCGAATGCCTTCCCCCAAAATTACTATTAAATGTAATGATATCCTGGACAATAAACCCAATCCTTAGGAGCAGGCAGTGTACTCAGCTGATACAATCCCTATGTAGACTTTGTAGCATGTGCTGTTATTCTGTAACTGCTTCTGACACACCAACTGGTGTGCCATTAAAAAGAACCACCTATACTTTTATGATTTAAAAAAAAAGAACCATCTAAATTTGACTATTCTCAACAATAAAATGATCCAAGGCAATTCCGAAGGACTGGTGATCAAAAATGCTAACCTCTTCTAGAGAAAGAACTGGTTTTCTGAATACAGACAATTGAAACATACAATTTTTCATTTTTTCTTTCCTCCTTTCTCTCTTTATTCAAGTCTACTTACACAAAATGATTAATGTGCTAATGTCATACATGACTGCACATGTATAACCTATATCTGATTGCTTACTGCCTTAGGGAGGGGAGAGGGGAGGAAGGAGGGATAGAATTTGGAATTCAAAATTTGGGAGGGGGACAATGAATTTTTTTTTAATCTAACCAAAGCAAGGCTGGTCCCCATTCTCGACTGGCTGTTTTCTGTGAAAAGACAGGGGAGGAGGGGAAAGGGGTGTCAAGGAGAGAGAGAAAGTAGGTTTCCGAGTGGTCCTCTTTGTATGAGGAAGGGACTGGACTGTGGTTAACTGTTTGGAATGGAAAGGGGCTGTGAGTGAAGAGTGGGGAGGGTAACTTGCTTTGGGGAAGCCAAGCAGCAGAGAGGGTGGGCTAGGGTAGGTTCCTGGGAGCATCTGAAGAAGCCCTGGATGCCCAAAGTGGATGTGCCAGGAGGCTGCAAGGATACAGCTCCTTCTCTGTTATGGAACTAAAAGTATTATGGGCCTGTGTGGGACAGACAAGGTCCCATGATGAGTTCCTGCCCAGAGCTCTCAGTGCCCCCACTTTAAACTTGACCTGACTCCACTTTCCATTTCAGTCCCTTCTGAAGCACCCATTTCTGGCATTGCCTCCTCTTTCTTGCATCTTGACTCCCAACTCTCCTGTAAGACTGCCCCCAAACTCACTTGAGGAATTATCAGCACCCTCTCCTACAAGGTGGCAGAGGTCAGCCCCCTCAGCCCCGCAGTCCCCAGAGCTAGGTCCTAGCATCCAACCCCTAGATCGATCCCTGCCCTGCCTCCCACTTTTCTGAGCTCCTCCACCCTCCGGGGCCCCACCCCACTAGTCCACGCCCTTCTCTGCCATCCTCTTCCCAATCCCAATAGTCGCAGGGTCCCCAAACCCCTCCAGGGTCTCCCAGGAATCTCTCCTCACTCTGGTGATTATCTACAGTTTATTCTGTCTATATTTTGTTTGCACAGGATGATGTACACTATTAGACTGAGATTAGATTAGACTGAGATGTACATGTGCCACTCCCCCCATTAGACTGAGATCTCCTTGAGGGTGGGGACTATTTTTGCCTTTCTTCCTGTTCCCAGGGCACAGCACAGTTGTCTGGCACACAGTAGGCACTTAATAAATGCTTATTGAAGAACTGACTGACTCCCATCCCAGGGAACTCAACGTCTTCCTCCACCTCCTTCCTCCCATCTTGTGCCCAAGCCCTGCCCCAGCCCTTCCCTCCTTCTCTGGGCACCACCTCTGGGTAGGAAGCAATGGTTTGGTGATTTACAGCCTTATTGCCAAAAGAGCAGGGAGCTTAGCTTGCAACCATCTGACGTGGTGTCAGACACACAAAATCCTGGCAGCAGCAGAACCAGGAGAGCCTCAGGAAGCCTCTGTCCCAACATCTGTCTGTCTATCTGTGTTGCAGGTAAGTGATCCCTCCTGCATGCACCCCCCCCAGCTCTGCCCCTCCTGCCCCTTTGCCCAGACCCTTCTTGTTCAGACTAGTCCTGCAAAAGGGGAGGGGATATTTGGAGCCTTCAAAGGTCTCCTCCATCAGTGATACACTCCCATCCACCCAAGGGAGGCTTTCTGGTAATGTGTCCAAAACCAAACTCATCATCTTTCACCCCAAACCATCCCCTCTTCCAAACTTCTCTTCTACTGTTGAGAGCACCACCAACCTCTCAGTCAGCCAGGCTCAGCTACTTAGGGGCCATCCTCACCTCCCCACTCTCTCACATTTCATATCCAAACACTTGGCAAGTCCTGGCCTTTCTAGCCCTAGAATATGCCCCCTTCTCTCCTCAGACACTGTAATGAACCATTACTTTCTCCCCTAATTGGAGGAGAACCTAAATGTGAACCACAGCTGTTTTGTTTTTAGAGATTTCCCTGGACGTTTTTACTCTCTGGTAGGGACAGAGCTGGGGCACCCATCACCTCATGCCTAGACTGTTTCATGGCTCCTGGTTGGTCTCTCTCCACTCCAGTTTGTCCTCCTCTCATTTGGCCACTTGACCTTCCTAAGGCCCAGATCTGACCATGTCACACGCTCCTCCTTCACCCTGTTCAGTAAACCCCACTGGCTCCCTATCACCTCCAGGATCAAATATAAAATCTTCTGTTGAACCTTTAAAGCCCTCCAGAACCTCCCCCACCCCATCTTTCCAGGCTCCTTTCACCTTACTATAGGACCTGGAGTCTCTGGCCTTCTTGCTCTTTCTTGACTGAGACATTCCATCTCCCAGCTCCATTTTCTCCCTGTCCCCCTTACCTGGAATCCCCTCTCTCAGCTCTACCTCCTGGCTTCCCTGCCTTCCTTTAAGCCTCAGCTAAACTCCCACCTTCTGCAGGAAACCTTTCCCAAGCCCCCTTAATGCTAGTGTCTTCCCTCTGAGGATCTCCGTTCTACATCTCATTTGTAAATAATTGTTTGCAGGCATTAGACTGGGGGCTCCTGGAGGGCAGGGACTGTCTTTTGCCTTTCTTTGGATCCCCAGTGCTTAGCACAGTGCCTACCACATATAATAAATGCTTCTCCACTTGGCTTCAGGGTCTCTTACTATGATCCCGATTCCCTCTCTCTTGTGGGAGCACAGTGAAACCACTGCCCCATCTGTCTGCCTCTCCCTCTCTCTCTCTCTCTCTCTCTCTCTCTCTCTCTCTCTCTCTCTCTCTCTCTCTCTCTCTCTCTCTCTCTCTCTCTCTCTCTCTCTCCTCTCTCTGTCTCTCTTTCATACGCACAAACACTTCTCTATCACACAAGAGAAATGTCAGATAGCCCATATCACAAACGCACCATGTGTCGAATATACACATACCTGTCATATACATCTCACCCTTGTGTCAAACCCAGGGAAGAAAAGAGACATAATTCGTGGTCATTAGCAAGCCTGGAACACGGTTGGAAACCAGGACTCTTTGCACTGCACCAGGTGTCCTCCAGGGGCAGTGTCACACTCTAGGCTGGTGAGATTTCCCATCAGCAGCTGCAAATCCAGGTAATTCCCCAGTGGTGCCCAGATCATAGCCCGGTCCACTCGTGCCTTCTCCCATTCCACCCCTACAGCTAAGGAAGGTCCCTAGGGCTGGCAGATAAGGTTGCTAAGTAGAGGCCAAGGAAGCCTCAGGGTTGTACTCTGGCGGGAGTTATTTGTGCTGAGCTCAGCATCTCCCAAGACACAACTCCCCAATTCCTAATTATTCCTCCTGGGAGAACCAGGTTAAATATCTGCTCCCTAAGAAAAGGTCAAGACTGGTTAAGAGGAAAGGAATTACTCAGCGCCAGGTGTATAGTAGGCCCTTAATAAATGTTTGTTGATTGTTAATTGAAGCAGGAAGGTGGTAAAGTGGATAGAGCAATGGACCTGGATTCAGGAAGACCTGAGTTGAAATGTGGCCTCAGACACTAAGCTAGCTATGGGACCCTGGGCAAGTGAAGTAACTTCTCTATGCCTCAGTTTCCTCATCCATAAAGTGGGGGTAATAATAAAACCTACTTCCCAAAGTTGTTGTGAGGATCAATTAAGATAATATTTCTACAAGCATTTTGCACACCTTAAAACAATATTATTGTTGGTATTAGATGCTACAGAATGTTCCTGGAGAAAGAGGCTTTGTGTCTCAGGGAGGAGGGCTCTTGCCCAATTAGGTTGTTGGGATTTGATCTGAAAGAACCTGGTTGACTTGAGAACAACTGAGATATTTGTAAAGCACTTAGCACATTTTGGCCTGGTATATAGCAGGTACTTAATAAGTGCTCATTTCCTTCCCTCTCTTTCCCCCACCTGTTAATTTGACCCTCCTCTATATATATGGATCTTTTTCTAAGATTTTCCATGGACATGGCTAACAACTACTCTGTGAAAAAAAAGTGTTATAGTCATTATTATCTCCCATTTGACAGAAGAGGAAACTAAGACACAAAGAGGTTAAGTAAGGTTGTACAGGGTCACACAGCTAATGTCTGAGATAGAATCTGAACCTAGGTCTTCCTGATGGCAACCCCAGCTGTCCTCCCACTGTGTCCTTTCCTCCCCCACCCCCAACAAACGCCCCACATCTCCTCCAGGCTAATCATCCCCCTTTGCTTCAGTGAATCATCCTCTGGGATCAATTTCAGGCCCATCCCCATCCTTGTTGCTCTTCTCTTGTCACTCCAGCTTGTCCATTTCCATTTCTCTCTTCCATGCAAGGCTGCCCCAAGAGATACAGTCAGGTATAGAGAATCAAATAGGACTTCTTAGAGGAGGAAGAGGGTGGTAATCAACTCTGATTGGTTAAAAATTGGGATGAGAGAGAATGAATTTTACAATGAGAGGTGGAACTATTCCTAATGAGGAAGTGGAAGATATAACTTTGGTTACATCATTTACTTCTAAATTACCCAGCCTTGGGGCAGCTAGGTGGCACAGTGGATAGAGCACTAGCCCTGGAGTCAGGAGGACCTGAGCTCACACCCTACAAGCTTCTGAAAAAAAAATCCTGGGGGCAGCTAGGTGGCGTAGTGGATAAAGCACTGGCCTTGGATTCAGGAGTACCAGAGTTCAAATCCAGCCTCAGACACATGACACTTAACTAGCTGTGTGACCCTGGGCAAGTCACTTAACCCTCATTGCCCTGCAAAAATTAAAAAACAAACAAAAATCCTGTTCCTAATTCAGTAATTGGTTATTAATATGAGGGAGAAATAATCATTTCTTTCAGATGCCAGGTACCATGCAAGGAGTTAGGGATATATGGACAAAACAAAGAAAAAAAACCTGCTCTTGCTGACAAGGAATTTATATTCTATTCGGGGCTGTGCTTCTGACCCAGGGTAGCCAATAGACATGGTATATAGGGAGGGACACCGACTCCAGGTAAGAAAAGTTGGGGTGTTTCTCTGGAAATGTGATAATGGCCTGGCCTCTCAGTGGACAGCCTCAAAAGCCCTCCTTGATCTCACCAGCCACTGTCATTTTGGGGCAGAAGGACATTCAGGGGAAGGAGGCACCTTAGAGATCTTCGTGAAGTCAGGAAAATGAGATCACAGAACCTACGTCCCAAGCACTCCTCCCTAGCAGCCTGTAAAGGGGTCATTGGCAAAGGTGGGTCATGGGGGAAGGCATCCTATAGAGGAAGCTTAGAGTGACAGAGTTGCATGGGCTCTGAGACAGGGTCTAGTAAAACAACTCCCTCCTGAAGCAAGAATACTTTCCTACATTGTCATCAACAGGAGCATCACCCAGCCTTTTGCTGAATACTTTCAGTAATAGGGAGATCAGTCTTCTTGCTCAAACTGAATGGTTGCCCCTAGCTCTGTCATTGTTTTTTGCTCTAAGGCACCTCCCAGTTCTGACATTCACCAAGGCCCTTCCACCTCTGGCTTTATGAGTTCTATGGGACCTGCCAGTTCTTTGATTCTGGATCTGTTTTTCCTCCTTAGGAAGCTGCCTTCCCCAAACTCTGCCACCTTGACAATCCATGGTCATATCAGAAGTAGTTCTGGCCTGAACTAAGCTGTTTAAGGCAGATGCAGGACAGACTGGGCTACCTGGGTGTCTTATACCCAGGAAGATTTAGGCAGCAGCCAGCATGTTAGATGAGAACTGTCTGGCCAATGAGGTCTCACCCACCCCCTATCACCCAACTCCCAGGGCTTTTGGGTGGCAAATGCAGTGGAAATAGCCCTGGGCAAGGAATCAGGAGACCTGAGTTCCAGGCTTAGCTGTCATTGACTCGCAATGTGCCCTTGGTTAAGTCTCCTCCTATTTTTCCACCTGAGTTTCTCTATCTGTAAGACTGTGGTTAGACTTTCTTAAGGTTTCTCATAGTTATGACCTTCTCTTTCTCTAATATTGATGATCTGGGTGCACTGACTCTGTTAACCAGAGTTTTTGAATAATCAACTTATGCTTTTCCCTGCCAATCCCTGTTAAGACATTTGATGCCTTACCCTCAGGATGCTGGCCAACATGTATGAGTCATTTTGGAAGGATGAATACTGGATGCCTCCCGGGTACACATGGGCTGACTTAGAAGATTCAGATGGCATCACATACCCTCATCCAAAAGACCTGCTGGCAGTCATTCCCCTGACATTTGTCTTGATAGTAGTTAGATATGCCAGTGAGAGGTGAGTCAACTGTGAGGGGTTTCCCCTTATTCCCTTTGGTAACAAAAAAAATTTTAATTTTGTAGATGCCTTTTATTTCTGGAAAACCTTGACTATGAAAACAATCTTTCTCTCAAATATCTTTAATAAAGATCCTTATATACAGATATCTATATGGGTGACTTATTCCCCTATCAGACCACAAACTTAAGGGCAAGGATGGTATCTTAAAGGCTATACCTTCCCTTAGCCCTGGACACTGGGCTTGGTACACAATAGGTGTTTACCAAACATTTAATAAATTTCAGAGAAGGAAATTGCTCTTTGGCTGTGGCCCAGCATCTTGTGGAAGCCATCTGATCCACTAAAAGGGATCTTCCTGCCCTCTTTCTTGACAGCCCAGAAATCCTTCCCATAAGGAAAATATGTGATGTCCTATTCTCTAAGTTAAGTATCCAATATGTGCCCCACAGGCACCCTTCTTCTTCATACAGCCTCCCCCCATGCTCCATCTCCCTCAAGCTATGCCACATTAGCTATGGTAGATCAGTTGGTGGGCTAGATTTGACAGAGAGTTCCCAAAGAGCCATTAATCAAAGAGTTTCTATGTACTCAGCTCTTCCTGTCTCCTGTCCCAGACTCATAGGGTTGCCTTTGAGCAGAGCCATGGGTGTGCGTGACCCCTTCAGGATCAAGGCAACTCCCAACCCCATCCTGGAGTCATTTTTCCAAACCCAAAGAAAGAATCCTGGAAAGGTGAGCAGGCTCCAGGTTTGGATGCCGTTAAGAATCTTAGAAGGTTTAAGTCTCTATCCCCTTCAGCAGGGCAGTCTCTGATGTTCAATGGTCCTTGAATAAGAAGTGGAAGAGATGGGACGTGTTATATGCCCAGGGCTCACTCAGACACCTACTCTCTGTGTTGCTATTTCTTCTAGAGAGAAGGATACTTACTCTAAACATCAAGATCCAACAACCTCTAACCTCAAAGAGGATTAAGAGTTCACAAGACCTGGCTTCTAATCCCACCTCTGCCACTGACTCGCTCTATGACCTTAATCAAGTCACTTGACCTTTTTTTGGAATTTTAATTTTAATTTTCTCATCTATAAAAGCTCATTCCCAGCTTTCCCATTCTATATCCTGTAGACATGGGTTTTCTCCCCAATCAATGGCCAAATCCTGATGATTCTCTTTCCATAACATGTTCTGAAACCATGCCCTTCTCTCTACTCTTCCCACAGCCACTTTAATTCAGGACCTCACCACCTCTGCCTCCCACCCCAATTTTTGCAATAACCTCATAATTTGTTCCACTGCCACCATTGTCTTCCCCTTCACAGTCCATGCTCCACACAGCTACCAATCATATTCCAAAAGCACATGTCTGACTGTGCCACCTCTCTGCTCCCCTGAATGGCTCTATGTCATTTGAAATTATATAGGGGTGAGGCTGCTAGGTGGCGCAGTGGACAAAGCACGGGCCCTGGATTCAGGAGTACCTGAGTTCAAATCCGGCCTCAGACACTTGACACTTACTAGCTATGTGACCCTGGGCAAGTCACTTAACCTCCATTGCCCCGCAAAAAAAAAAGAAATTATATGGGGGTGCCTATCTCTGTCCCAAGTTTTAGGGAACTTAGCTGGGGTTTCTAATATATTGCTATTTTTTAATTTGAGGCTATAGCACCAGTCTTTGGCATTAACCATTTATTAAAGCATATTAAATGTTTGTAAAGAAAAAGAGAATATTGTTCAGAATTAGAATTCAGAAGCCCTACATACCTAGATAGAAAAGAGAGAGAGAGAGAGAGAGAGAGAGAGAGAGAGAGAGAGAGAGAGAGAGAGAGAGAGTGAGAGTGAGGGGGCCATGTAGCTGCCTCCTTCAGCATCCCAGGCCAAGAGAACATGAGAGAGCGTAATCTCCCTATGGTCTGGAGGAGAGGCAGCCCTTACACACTGTTCAAAGTTAATTGGCTAGCATCATTCAGATCTATTGGTGTACTGGACTTAAGGGTGGTCCATATTAAAATGAGCAGTACATGCTGAGGTCAGAGTCCAGAGAACAGACCCTCTGAGGGGAGAGGCTTTCAGGTAGGTATGGGTTTTAATCTCTATTGTCTCTATTCAGAGTCTTAGGTTCAACTTTACTTGACTCTAGGCTAGCTCTGAAAGCGATCAGGCAAGGCTCTGGAGTTAGGCCCTCGAGTGGGGAGCCTCTGGGACCCCCAAAACCCATTATTTTGTCACAGCTCTTTATTGACTCTAAGAAAGCCCTCTACCATTGGTCTCCAGTCTATCTTTGAAGACTTATTGCACATCATTACCCACACACACTCTATTCTAGCCAAATTCACCTACTTGCTGTTATTTGTATCTGACATTCCATCTCCCACCTCAATGCCATTGTATGGGGTGGATTCCATGTGTGCCATGTTCTCCTTCCTCTCTAGGAATGTTCTCATTTCTTCATTGTGGAAACCCTGACTCCCTTCTAGGCTTCCACCTCCTTCAAGAAACTCTTCCCAATTTTCCCAATTGTTAATATTCTCCTGAAATTACTTTGTACTTACTTACATCTACTTTGGGTTTACTTACATGTGCACATGGTGTCTCTCCCTAATAGAATGTAAACTCAGTGAAAGCAGGAAATGTTTAATTTTAATTTTTTCATAGTGCCTGGCAAGTTGGTTTCAGAGACTTCCCCTCCCCAGTGTGGACCCCATCTTCCCCAAAGGGCAACACAGCTAGGGCAGGAGCCAGGGTATGGCTTGGGGAATGCTTTGATTGTGGGAATTGTGCCCCAGCATGGGGAGAGAGTCCTCAGGAAGGAAGTAGCTAGGTCCTTGGACCCTGCCCCTAGAGACTAGGCTCAAACCCATTGGACTGAAGCATGCTCACTGTCATGCTCTTAGAAGTTTCCAGGTCTCTGGAACAGAGTGGGAACTCCCTGATTAGAGACACTATGTGAACTTGGGAGAGAGGACTAAAGTTACAATCCTCCCTTTGTCTGCTCTACCCCCCTAATCTTTTCCTGCTGTCCCCAGGACGAGCTAAATCACCTAGCCAGCCAGTGTGGTCTCTCTGAAAGACAAGCCGAGCGCTGGTTTCGACACCGCAGAAATCAAGAGCGACCATTAATGAGCAAGAAATTCTCTGAAACCTGGTGAGCTTGGGGCACCCAAGGCATCTAGACTTTGGTCAGTGGGCCATGGAAACAGGCCTGAGTTGGAAACCAGGGTCCCCATTTGTTCATCTCTTCACCCACTCCCTCTGACCCCAGCAATATAACTTCATTCATCTCAACCCCAATTCTATATTTTCAGTTGGAGATTTTTATATTATTGCTGTACTTTCTTTGGAGGCTTGTTCATCTTCTTCAATGTGAGTATGTCCTGTCCCATCTCTACCACATCACCATCCCTCCTCATTTGACTCCCCATCCTCTCCATCCCATTGTCTTTGTCCTTCTGCCTTTTTTCTGCCCATTTGTCCTCTTCCATCATCCTCCAAGTCTTTCTATTCCCTCATCTTCTCTCTCCCTGTCCTCAGTTCTCTATTCCCATACTGTTCACCTTGACCTTTCTTGCTTTCCCCATCCTTCCCATCCCTTCCCACCCTCTCCATTCCCATGTCCCCATATTAATCATTCCTCTCCCTTTGCCCCTTGTGACTTTTTGTTCATCTCTCATTCTCTTCATCTCTCCCCCATCCCTTATTTTTTCAGTCTCTTTTTTGTCCTCTAATCCTTTCTATTTCCATTCCCTTGATTCTTCTCTTCTTGATTATGCTCCTCCATTCTCTGCCCTCTTAGGTTCTCTATATACACTTTATCCCCACAGTCTTTCTCTTGCATCCTGTTCCCTTCTCTACCATCCATTTCATTGTCACCTCACCCTTACCTTGCTCCCAATCCATCTTTACCCCTATCCATCCTAAATCATGTCCTTCATCCTCTTATATCACCCCACGTTGCAGCTCCTGTGGTGTTGAGGTTGGGAGAGGCAAGGTCACAGACTCTCTAAGGGTGATGTTGTTAGACTGGTCAGTGTGATCTACAGACAGGCTGAGTTAGATAGGAACTGAAACAGAAATAGTGGCATTTGATCATAGAAATTAGGGTTTCAGAGGGAGCAAGGCTAGGCTTGGTGGGGAGGGGAGAAGGAAGGAGTAGATCACAGAATCCCAGAATTGAGAATTGGAAGGGACCTAATCCACAAAGGAAAGGAGTCTTCACTATAACATACCTAACAAATGGCCATCACCTAGCTTTGGCTTGAGGACTTCCATGAAGGGGGAAGACATCACCTCCCAGAGTAGCCCATTCCATTCAGGGACAGTTCTCATTAAGAAGTTTTTCATGAGATCAAGCCAAAATTGACTTCTTTATAACTTATACCCATTACTCCTGGTTCTGCCTTCTGGGGCTAAGCAGGACAAGGTGAATCCCTCCTCCTCGTGACAACTAACTTGAAAACAGTCATCATGTTCCCCTTTAGTCTTCTCCAGGCTAAATTCACTCAGTTTCTCTAGTAGATCCTCATATGATATGAATTCAAATCCCTTCCCCATCCAAATCTTACTATTTTCTATTTCTATAACGTCTCTACTCCCACTAGAGCCCCCATAATTCAGGCCCTCATCACCTCTGCTCCCTGTCATTGCAATAGCCTTCTAGTTTGTTCTGTGGCCTCCACTATCTCCCTTCTAACAGTCCGGCCTCCACACAGATGTTCCTGAAGCTCTTGTCTGACCATGTCCCTTCCTTGCTCAAGAAATTTGAATGACTCTCTCTTGCCTCTAGGATAAAATACAAACTGTTCTCTTTGACCTGTAAAGCCCTTCACAGTTTGGCTTTAATCTGTCTTATCACACTTAAACCCCCACATAGACACCATATTCCAGACAAATTCACCTACTTCTTGTTACTGGTTACCCTCCATGTCCTTCTTCAATCATGGTGCATAGAACTGTACCCAATCCTCCAGATGAGCTCTAATGAAGACAGAGTACAATAAGAATACTCCTCCCTATGCCCAGAAGCTATGGCAGCCCAGTGTACACTTAGCTCTTTGGGTTGCCATATTACACTGCTGAAACCTTGACATCTTTTTTTTTTTTTTTAGACAGGAATACTGGTTAAGTTTCCTAGTTTGACAGACTTCTCTAACTCAGCCCATACCCCTTTTAAATTATTCCAGAGCTAATAAGAGGATGATATGTTAATGGCCTGGAGAGATGTAGAAAGAACAAATGATCATGCCTATGATCTAGCCACGGGTTATACCACTTAAGTTTGATTCTGATTTGCTCTGAGCCTGGGCAGGAAGGAGAAAGGGGAGGTCAGGATAAAAATGGGAGGTGATTTCGGTTGGCAATACAGTCATTCCTGCTGAGTGCTTACAGTTCACTAGGGGAAGACTCAAGGCTATGGGGAGGAGCCATTACGTATGGGAACTAGTGATTCTGAGAGCAGTGTCTAGGACATGTCCCTTCTTTCTTCTAGAAAGGCTGGTTTAGAGAGCCAGAGACAATGTGGATCGGATACCCTAAGCAGGTAAGCATTGTCTGGACAAAGCCCTGTGCCAAATTTGTCCACTGAAACAAGCCCTGGGGATGATGGGGATGATGGGGATGATGGGGATGATGGGGATGATGATCATGGTGGTGGTAGGGATGACGATGATAGCTAGCCAGCTAGCTAACTAGCATTTATATAGCATTTTAAGGTTTGCAAAACACTTTACAAATATTATCTCTGAAGGAGGTGCTATGATTATCCTCATTTTACAGATAAAGGACCGAGACGGGCAGAGGTTAAATGACTTGCCCAAGGTCACACAACTCAGATTTGAACTCAGGTCTTCCTGACTCCAGGTCCAGTACACCATCCACTATACCTCCTATTGGTCAGAAATGAATGTATTTGCTATACAAATACAATTTTCAACTATCCTTCCTCCAAACCCCTACCTTCAAAATCACAAAATCTCAACATTGGAAAGGACTAGAAAGGCTTTCATAACTGAACAAAATCTTCCTTTATAATTACTCAAAAATTGTTCACCTCACCTCTACTTGAAGTTCTCCAAGGAGGGCAAATCTCATGCTTTCCAAGGCAGCCCAGTCTACTTTAGGACAACACTCTTTGTTAAGAATTTTGGTTTTGAGGGCAGCTAGATGGCACAGTGTATATAGCACCGGCCCTGAATTCAGGAGGACCTGAGTTCAAATCTGACCTCAGACACTTGACATTTACTAGCTGTGTGACCCTGGGCAAGTCACTTAACCTTCATTGCCCTGAAGAAGAAAAAAAAGAAGTTTGGTCTTACATTGAACCTAAATCTAACCCTCTAGCCACCTTCCACTGAGCCTAGTTCTTCCCTCTGGGGTTGTCTTCCACATAATGGCCCTTCAAGTATATAGAAACATTATAACCATGTCTTCAATTTATTTTCTTTTCCCTAAGCTAACTATACTCAATTATTTTAATAAATCCTGATCATAATCAAAGTGACCCCAAGGCCCATAACTATCCTGATTACTTTCCTTTACAACCTTCTCCAGTTTTTCAATGTCTTTCCCAAAATATGGCACCCAGAACTCCAAATCAGACTCACTATAATTTCTTCCTGCAATTGAATGTCTTTGATATTCCCTACAAAAGTTGTCTTAAATCTTTTCTTTTCTCATTGAACTGCTCATAGAACTCCTATTGCATATGCTGACTTGGCTGAGGACCTTGTCCCATACTTTTTTTTTTTTTTTTTTTTTTTTTTTTTTAGGCAACGGGGGTTAAGTGACTTGTCCACGGTCACACAGCTAGTAAATGTCAAGTGTCTGAGGCCGGATTTGAACTCAGGTACTCCTGAGTCCAGGGCCGGTGCTTTAACCACTGCGCCATCTAGCTGCCCCCTGTCCCATACTTTATTAAGAGAAATAGGCTATTTGCCATGACCTCCCTCTTTTTACCTTGGCCATATCTCAAAACCCCTAAACAATATTCCCCCTTTTTTACTTTTATATGTCTCTAATGAAGAGGTTACTCTGCTCACCTCTATAGATTCCTTTGATTTTATCTTTTCCTGTATCTTTCAACAAATTCCTCCATAATTTTGTGCAAAAGAACGTACTTAGTGCTGAATATTATTCCTCTCATAATTTAGACTAATATTGAATTGTCTCATTACATTGATGACTCATATTGAGCTTGTAGTCCACTAAAACCCCCAGATATTTTTCAGACAGATTGATGTTATTGTTATTGTCTGTCCTTCATTCTTGAAAAGGACCATGACATTGGGAGGTAATGTCATGACTTGCAATGAAATGGATTTAAGTGAGGAAGGGCTGTGCAAGGTCACCAGCCTCCCTCTCTCCTCTGGAGCCATCTAAGTCCAGTAGCAAGATAGATAGATAGGGGGCAGCTAGGTGGCACAGTGGATAGAGCACCGGCCCTGGAGTCAGGAGGACCTGAGTTCAAATTCAGCCTCAGACACTTAACACTTACTAGCTGTGTGACCCTGGGCAAGTCACTTAACCCCAATTGCCTCACACACAAAAAAAAAGAAAAAGAAAAAAGATAGAGACAGAGACAGAGATAGAGAGATGATAGAGAAAGATTATATATGTATATGTATGTGTGTATATATATATATATGTGTGTGTGTGTGCGTGTATATGTATATGTGTATATGTATGTATATCAGGACTGATTGGTAATGAACAACCTCTATCCCATATTGTACTTGGGAAATTGATTTTTTAAATGTTTATACTTTAACACTTAAGACTTTATGTCTACCCCCTTTTAAATAATATTTTATTTTACCCCAGTAACATGTAAAGATAATCTTTAATGTTCATTTTTTTTATATTTGAGTTCCAAATTTTCTCTTTCCTACTCTCACCATCCCTTCCCTGAGATAGTAAGCAATTTGATATAGGTTACACATGTTCAATCACACAAAACATATTACCATATTAGACATGTTGTGAAGGAAGATACAGACCCAAAGGGAAAAAAAAAACATGAAAAAATACAGAAAGTGAAAAACAGCATGTTTCAATTTGCATTCTATCAGTTCTTTCTCTGGATAGCATTTTTCATCATGAGTCCTTTGGAATTGTCTTGAATCGTATTGCTGAGAATAGCTCAGTCATTCACAGTTGATCATCTTATAGTGTTGCTGTTATTGTATACAATGTTCTCCTGGTTCTGCTCACTTCACTCAGCATCAGTCTACTTAAGTCTTTCCAGGTTTTTCTGAAATCTGCCTGCTCGTCATTTCTTATAGCACAATAATATTCCTTTAGAATCCTGTACCACAATTTGTTCAACCATTCCTCAATTGATGGGCATCCCCTCAGTTTCAAGTTCTTTGCCACTACAAAAAGAACTGCTATAAATATTTTTTTTTTATAAATAGGTCCTCTCCCCTTTTTTTGATCTCTTTTGGATACAGACCTACTAGTGGTATTGCTGAATCAAATGGTTTGCATGGTTTATAGCCCTTTAGCCACAGTTCTAAATTGCTCTCCAGAATAGTTGGATCAGTCCACAACTCAATCAATGAATTAGTGTCCAAATTTTCCCACATCCCCTCCATTTATTATTCCCCTTTCTGTCATATTAGCCAATCTGATAGCTATGAGGTGGTACTGCAGAGTTGTTTTGCTTTGCATTTCTCTAATCGATACTGATTGAGTTTTTTTTTTTATATGACTATAGAGAGCTTTCATTTCTTCATCTGAAAACTGCCTGTTCATATCCTTTGACCATTTATCAATTGGGGAATGACTTGGATTCTTATACATTTGAATCCATTCTCTATGTATTTGAAAAATAGGGCCTTTATTGAAAAATGTTTCCCAGTTTTCTAGTTTCCTTCTAATCTTGGTTACATTGGTTTAATTTGTGCAAAATAAATAAATTTAATATAATCTCAATTGTCCATTCTACATCTTGTAATGCTCTCTATTTCTCATTTAGTCAGAAATTCTTCCCTTCTCCATAGATCTGACAGGTAAACTATTCCTTGCTCTCCTAATTTGCTTATGTTATCACTCTTTATGTTTAAATCATGTAATCATTTTGATCTTATCTTGGTACATGGCTTAAGATGATGGTCTATACATAGTTTCTGCCAAACTGCTTTCCGATTTTCTCAGCAATTTTTGCTGAACGATGAGTTTTTATCCCAAAAGCTGGGGTCTTTGGATTTATGAAACACTAGACTACTATGGTCATTTACTAACGTATCTTGTATAACTAAATCTATGCCACTGATCCACCACTCTATTTCTTAGCCACCACCAGATAGTTTTGATGGTTGCCACTTTATAATACAGCTTGAGATCTGGTACAGTTAGGCCACCTTCCTTCACACTTGTTTTCATTACTTCCCTTGCTATACTTGACCTTTTTTTCTTCCAAATGAATTTTGTTACTTTTTTTCTAGTTCCACAAAATAATTTTGGGGTAATTTTATTAGTACGGCACTGAATAAGTAAATTGGTTTAGGTAGAATTGTCATTTTTATTATATTTGTTCAGCCTACCCATGAGCAATTGATATTTTTCCAGTTGTTCAGATCTAATTTTGTGTGAAAAGTGTTTTGTAATATAATTCCTTTGGTTTGTCTTGGTAGGTAGCCTTCCAAGTATTTTATCTTGTCTCCAATTATTTTGGATTTCTCTATTTCTTGCTACTGAACTTTGTTGGTAATATATAGAAATGTTGAGGATTTGTGTAGGTTTATTTTATATTCTACAACTTTCCTGAAGTTGCTAATCATTTCAAGTAGTTTTTTTAGTTGATTCTTTAGGATCCTCTAAGCATATATCATGTCATCTGCAGAGTAATAGTTTTGTTTCCTTATTCTCTATTCTAATTCTTTCAATTTCTTTGTTCTTCTCTTATTGCTATAGCTACCATTTCTAGTACAATATTGAATAATAGTGATGAAAATGGGCATTCTTGCTTCCCCTTGATCTTATTGTGAAGGCTGTTAGCTTATTCTTATGATCTCTAGTGTTTTATTATTTGGGGTTTTTTTTTAATCTTAATAATATTTTTTCCAGTTACATGTAAAGATAGTTTTTAACATTTGTTTTTATAAGATTTTGAGTTCCAAATTTTTCTCCCTCCCTCCCTTGCCTCCCCCATCCCCTAGACAAAAAGCAATCTTATATAGGTTATATATGTACAATTACATTAAACATATCTCCACATTAGTCATGTTGTGAAAGAAGAATCAAGGGGAATACCTTGGAAAAAAGTAGAAATAGAGTGTTTGTTTCAATCTACATTCAGATTCCACAGTTCTTTTTTCTGGATGCAGAGAGCATTTTTCATCATGAGTCCTTTGGAATTGTCTTGGATTATCGTATTGCTGAGAGGAGTTAAGTCTATCACAGTTAATCATTAGTACAATTTTGCTCTTACTGTGTACAATATTCTCCTGGTTCTGCTCATTTCACTCAGCATCAGTCCACTTAAGTCTTTCCAGGTTTTTCTGAAATCGGCTTGCTCAACATTTCTTATAGCACAATAGTATTCCATTACATTCATATACCACAACTTGTTCAGCCATTCCCCAATTGATGAGCATCCCCTCGCTTTCCAACTCTTTATCAACACAAAGAGAGCTACTATAAATATTTTTGTACATGTGGGTCCTTTCCACTTGTTTATGATTTCTTTGGGATACAGACCTAATAGTGGTATTACTGGGTCATCTAGTGTTTTTATTCTATTTTTTTTTTGTGGGGCAATAAGGGTTAAGTGACTTGTCCAGGGTCACACAGTAAGTGTCAAGTGTCTGAGTCCGGATTTGAACTCAGGTCCTGACTCCAGGGCCAGTGCTTTAACCACTGTGCCACCTATCTGCCCTCATCTAGTGTTTTTAATAGGAATGGGTGCTGTATTTTTTTTCAAAAGTTTTTTTCTGCACCTATTGAGATAAGCATATGGTTTCTGTTGGTTTTGTTACTAATAAGGTCAATTATGCTGATAGTTTTTCTAATATTGAACCAGCCTGGCATTTTGCACATACATCGCACCTGGTTATACTGTATGATCTTTGTGATATATTTCTGTAATCTCCTTGCTAATATTTTCTTTAGAATTTTTTCATCAATATTCATTAGGGAAATTTGTCTATGGTTTTCTTTCTCTGTTCTGGCTCTTCCTAGTTTAGGTCCGAGCACCATATTCGTGTCATAAAATCATTGACATACAATTGGGCAAAATAGCTCCTAATTGTTGCTTTAATTTCATCTCCATTGGTGGTGAATTCACCCTTTTCATTTTTGATCATGATAATTTGGTTTTCCTCTTTTTAAAAATCAAATTAACCAGGGGCAGCTAGGTGGTGCAGTGGATAGAGCACTGGCCCTGGATTCAGGAGGACCCAAGTTCAAATCTGGCCTCAAACCCTTGACACTTACTAGCTGTGTGACCCTGGGCAAGTCACTTAACCCCAATTGCCTCACAAAAAAAAAATCAAATTAATCAACGGCTTATCTATCTTATCAGGGTTTTTTTCCATAAAACCAGCTCTTAGTTTTATTTATTAATTTAAACAAATCCATCTTCTAAACTTCCCTGTTGACTATAGAATTGTACATACCCTTTGATCCATAAATACCCCTGCTAGGTTTATATCCCAAAGATATCCCCCAAAAGAGAAAAAGACTCATTTGTACAAAAATATTTATAGGAGCTCTTTTTGTGGTGGCTAAGATTTGGAAATCAAAGGAACGTCCATAAATTGGGGAATGGCTAAATAAGCTGTGGTATATGATGGTAATGGAATATGATTGTGCTATAAGAAATGGCAAGCAGGATGATTTCAGAAAGGCCTGGAAAGACTTGGAAGAACTGATGTATAGTGAAGTGAGCAAAACAAAGAGAACATTGTGCACAGAGACAGCAATATTGTTTGATGAAGAACTGTGAATGACTTAACTGTTCTCAACAATACAATGATTCAAGACAATTCCAAAGGACTATTGATGAAACATACTATCCACCTCCCAAGAAAGAACTGATATTGATGGAACACAGACTGAAGCATGCTATTTTTCATTTTCATTTTTTTCTTTTATTCAAGTTTTCTTGTACAAAATTACTAATATGGTAATGTTTTACATAATCATACATTTATAACCCATATTTGATTGCTTATAGCCTCAGAGAGGGGGTAGGGAAGGGAGGGAAGGAAAAATAAAAATTGAAACTCAAAACTATAAATAAAAATGCTAATTACTTTAAAAAATTTTAATTCCCTCTTCCATTGAGAGCAGCCCTATCCTTCCAACTGAGATTTCCATGTGGTAGTCATTCTCAATACTTCCCTTTCCCTTCCCCATATCCACTCAGTTCCTACATCTTGTATCTACCTCCCCAACACTGCCCCATCTGTCTTGCTTCTCTCCACTCACACAGCCATAGGCCCTCATAAGCTCTCACATAGATTATAACAATAGCCTCCTCACTGATCTCCCTGCCTTAAGTCTCTCCCCATTCCAATCCATCCTACATACAACTACAAGAGAGTGGTCTGACTACAT
Source organism: Dromiciops gliroides (assembly GCF_019393635.1). Classification (NCBI taxonomy): domain Eukaryota; kingdom Metazoa; phylum Chordata; class Mammalia; order Microbiotheria; family Microbiotheriidae; genus Dromiciops; species Dromiciops gliroides. The sequence goes on along the minus strand of NC_057861.1, from coordinate 46,932,476 downwards.
CATGTCCTAATTCAATAAACTCCATTGATTCCCTGATACTTCAAAGGTCAAAGATGAACTACTGTGTTTGGTATTTAAAGCCAATAACCTCACTCCCACCTACCTTTCCAGCCTTATTGTATACTCCTCCTCAAACTAGACTTCTTACTTTTTTCATACATGGTTCTTCCTCTCCCATCTCATTACCATTCCCCATGCTTAGAATGCACTCCCTCCTCACCTCCACATTTTAGAATCACTATAGTCCTTTAAGATTCAGTCCAGGGGCAGCTAGGTGGCACAGTGGATAAGGATTCAGTGGTCAAGGATTCAGGAGGACTTGAGTTCAAATCCAGCCTCAGACACTTGACACTTACTAGCTGTGTGACCTTGGGCAAGTCACTTAACCCTCATTGCTCCACCAAAAACAAACAAAAAAAGGAGTCAGTCCAAATGCCACTTTCTTTCTGAAGCTTTTCTTGATTACGCAGATGCTAGTGACTTTCCCCCCATTTTCTGTGTATATATATATACACGTGTACTATATACATATGTGTATATGTGTATATATGTGTGCATTTTGAATGCTTGTATGTGTGTAAATGTGTTGTTTCCTCTATTAGAATGAAAGCTTCTCGAGGGCAGGAAATGTTTCATTTTTGCCTTTGTATCCCCAGTACCTAGCCCAGTGCCTGGCACATAGTAGGTAAGTTTAATAGATACTTGTTGAATGCTTGATTGCTGGACATGACCTGATTTATGGAGGACTAGTTCAGGTGTGTTCTAACCATATGCCATAGCCTAACATGGCAGGAGAATAGGGTAAAGTAGGGTGCTTGGTTCCATTGTACTGGAGTTCCTAAATAGTTGGCTCCCTGTTGACCCCCTGTGACTATCTATGGGCAACACCATTAACCAAGTGGCTGCTTTGACCCTCAGCCTCTGCATCCTGGTATATACTGGTGGTACCTCTCAGAACTCAGTTTCTACTTCTCCTTGCTGCTCACTCTGTCTTTCGACGTGAAGAGGAAGGTGAGTCCAGAGGGACCCCAGGTTTGGGGAAAAGCCCCTGTCTTCCCAGTCAAAGGAGAAGAGGGAAGAATAGCCTGGCATCTAGTGTCTGCCCCAATGAGAAAAGTGTCCTGCTGTGTCCTGGCCCTGAAGGCCAATCCTTATGGTCAATCATAGGGCCTCATTCAATGGAAACAGTAAGGGCAAACCTGATTCACCTGAGCTCAGTGTACTCTGTGACAAACTAGATTAGGGGGTGAGACACTAAGGGAGCCAAACCCATTCTGTTCAATTCGACAGCCAAGGTGCTCTCTCTGGAGCTCCTACCACTAGTACATATCTAACCCAAACTCCAGCTCCCTCTCCACCATATGATCAAGCATATAACTCTCCTCCATCTCTCCTTGGCCTTCACCTCAATCTCTTCTTACTCTTGATGGACTGGAACCTTCCCTAAGAAGGTAGGTCTCTCAGGTAGGTAGTCAGGTCAGAAGTGGGGAGAAGAAGAAAGGTAAGGCTGTGGATCAGAGTCTAACCCTGAGCGTGGGCAAAGTCAGCTGCATCCTCTGGGAAGTCTGCAAGGTCCTGGCCTCATGACTGCCCTCCTCTTCCCAGGACTACCAGGGGCATGTCATCCACCATTTTATGGCTGTCACTTTGATCTCCTACTCTTATGTTGTCAACTTTGTGCATGTTGGTGCCCTGACGATGCTGCTACATGACGTATCAGATATCTTCATGGAGGTGAGTGAGCCCAGCCTGGAGGAGTGTAGCTGGGATCATCCTGAATTCCTGAGAGCCTCATGTGTGCAGGGGCCACAGCCCCAAAGAAGGGAACAGGGCTGTCCCTAAATTCCTCTACCATTATTTTTTTTTTTGCAAGGCAGTGACTTGCCCAGGGTCACACAGCTAGTAAGTGTCAAGTGTCTGAGGCTGGATTTGAACTCGGGTACTCCTGAATCCAGGGTCAGTGCTTTATCCACTGCACCACCTAGCTGGCCCCCCCTACCATTATTGTAGTCCATTTTACCTGTTGGCCCAGGGAGCCCTAACAGAAGTAGGAATTCAGGACTGCATCCCTGGGGAGAAAGGGAATGACCCAAAAGAGAGAGGTAAGACTTGTTCTCTCCTTGCTTTGCCCCTTTGTTGTTGTTGCTGTTGTTGAGTTGTTCAGTCATGGAAAACTCTATGTGACCCCATGGATTTTGTCCATGGGGTTTTCTTGGCAAAGATACTGCAGTGGTTTGCCATTTTCTTCTCTAGTGTATCCCCATTTTACAGATGACGAACTGAGGCAAATAAAGGTCAAGTTACTTGACCAGGGTCACACAGCTCTTCTTGACTACAGGTCGTGTGTTCCATACATGGCACTACCTAGCTGCCCCAGCTCTATCCCTACCAGAGAGTAAAATTCAGGGAAATCTCTAAATACAAAACTTAGCTATGGGGGCAACTAGATGGCACAGTGGTTAAGCACTGGCCCTGGATTCAGGAGTACCTGAGTTCAAATCCAGCCTCAGACACTTGACACTTACTAGCCGTGTGACCCTGGGCAAGTCACTTAACCCCCGTTGCCTGCAAAAAAAAAAACAAAAACCAAAAAAAACTTAGCTATGGTTCACATCTAGGGTCTCCCCATAATAGGGGAGAAGGCATACTAACTGGGTCCCTTCTAAAATAAAAAAGTTCTCATTATGCAATATAGGTAATTAGTATAGGACAGCTGTTTATTTCCCCCACGACAGGGAATGCCTGATGCAAAAGACTCCCAAGTGTGCATTCACAAATACATTTATTCTGCTATAATGTGACATAAGCATTCCCAAGAAATACAGTGCCATTTGAAATCACCCAATAAAAAGACAGTTTATGAGGATAATTAGGTTAAAGGCACAAAACTCAAAAACTCCATCAGTGCCACACACACAAAAAAGATAACCTAGTAAAAAAAAAAAAGCAGAGCACATATTCATACATATTAAATGATTAAGAAATACATAAATAGAGGGGCAGCTAGGTGGCACAGTGGATGAAGTACTGGCCTTGGATTCAGGAGGACCTGAGTTCAAATTAGGCCTCAGACACTTGGCACTTACTGACTGTGTGACCCTGGGCAAGTCACTTAACCCCCATTGCCCTTCAGTGGGGCAACAAAACAAAAAGAAATGCATAAATAGAACAACAAATGGAGGCTGTGCCCTTGGCCTTGGGTTGCTGCTGCACCTGGGCCCTACATGCATGAACAAGTTGGTGGGAGGCCATGGCAGAAGAGAGTATGGATGAAGGTAGGGGTGGCATAGACCAGCCTTTCTCTGCTCTCAGCTCCTACTGTACAAGGAGATATACAATGACACTTTCCCTTGACAAAGCCCTGAAGGTCACTTATGGAGGTGGGTGTCAGGAAGGGTTGCAGCTCCTCGGTTACTGTTGAGTGGTACCATTTTCTGGGTTCTCTTGCTGGTTTTTGCAGAAGAAATTGAATAGAAACAAACTTGAAATTCCTGTTCTGCTCAAAGTGTTCTGCAATATATCAATCATGTTGGGACAAATTCTCATTTTCAAGACACATTATAGCAGAACTGACAATACAGCAACATAAAACATCACCATTAGCTCTACACAAAGGCACAGGCCCTTAGTGGAACAATGGGACAGATATTTCACACTGGCCTCAGGCTTTCATTGTCAAGACGCAGATCTCCTAACCATCCAGGGCAGGGATTACTTTGGTTCTTCAGCTACAGGTCTATAATAGGAATGGCTGTCCTCTCTGAGAAACTCTTTTCCATCTGGTGAGCTGATGCCTGAATGCAGAACTCTGGAATTCTCTACCTATAAGGTTACCACCATGGGTGAAAATAACTGTTTCTCAGGATCACTGGTCTATGACCTGCACTGCAGAGGTATGGACAGTAGAGCAATCTCTTCCCCAACCTTGCTGGGAGTCCAAGGGAGCAAAAGTGTTAGCAAAGAGCCCTCATAGTGAAGGGCCCCAAAAGAGAGTTGGCCCAGATGTTCCCACAATTCTCATGACCTACTTCAAGGAGCAAGGTTCCAAGGCTGTCTTCCTGATTTTCTGTGGACCTTCAACACCCCAGTCACAGGTGCTAATCAGGAGTTCCTGTACCATTCTAGCACAGTCTATGTCCTTCAGTAAAAGGCCAAAATAATTATCAAGCCCCAGTCCAACATTTGAGGCATTCATGCAGCAGTGCAATCATCAGGCCTCCTGCTTAGCTTTCAGGGGATGGCAGGTACCTCTGTTTGAAGACCTCTTCCAGCCCAGCATGCTTCAATTCTTCCCTCTCCAGTCAGGCCTTGGAAGGAGTAAAAGGGAGGCAGGGAGGAGAAAGATATATAAGTCTGGGAAGGGGGCAACTGAAAGAGGAGGAAAGTTGGCTAGGTGGGCATAATTCTGCAGATCTACACAGGCCACAGAGGCCCTGAATAACTTGGTTAATAGAATCAATGGTGGCTTTACTAATGTATTCATGGGAGAAAGTGAGGGAGGCTGGAAGCAACAGCTTGAATGTCCACCAGTGTCCCTAAAGATCCTGTGCTAGGGCAGAATATGCAAAGAGCTATAGTTGGGATGGGGAGAAAAATCAACTTTACAAGGAGAAGATAGTGAGGCGTGTCTGAACAATGCTTTCTTTGGAAAAGCCCTGTGTGGTCAGTGAATAGAAAGTACAATGGGAGTTCAGGGAATGACAATGACAACCACAAAAGTTAATGCCATTTGGGCTACATTCAGAAAGACTTAGTGTCCAAAACAGGGTAAGTAACAGTTAATCCATCAATCAACAAACTATCAGTCACTTAACCCTGTTTTCCTCCATTTCCTCATCTGTAAAATTAGCTGGAGAAGGAAATTGCAATCCACTCCAGTATCCAAGGAAACCCCTAAAAGGGTCACGAAGTCGGATACAACTGAAACAACTGAACAACAAAATATACATGCTAGCCATTATTGTTTGTATATCCCTGCCTCCCTTAATTATATTTTTTAATTAGTTTGAAGATCAGGAAATAGACCAGCCTTGATTAAAGAATAGTGCATAGGGGCAGCTAGCTAGCACAGTGGATAGAGCACCAGCCCTAGAGTCAGGAGGACCTGAGTTCAAATCCGGCCTCAGACACTCGACACTTACTAGCTGTGTGACCCTGGGCAAGTCACTTAACTCCAATTGCCTCGCCAAAAAAAAAAAAAAAAAAAAAAAGAATAGTGCATAGGAAGGTGATTAATAACTTTGAAAAGGTACACTGTGGGGGCAGCTAGGTGGATAGAGCGCCAGCCCTGGAGTCAGGAGGACCTGAGTTCAAATCCGACCTCAGACACTTCACACTTACTAGCTGTGTGACCCTTGGCAAGTCACTTAACCCCAAATGCCTCACTTAAATAAATAAATAAATGGATAGATAGATAGATAGATAAATGAATAAATGAATGAATAAATAAATGGATAGATAGATAAATGAATAGATAGATAGATAGATAGATAGATAGATAGATAGATAGATAGATAGATAAATAGATGAAGGTAAGCTATGGCTAGGTCATGAAGGGCTTTAAATGCCACACACAGGGAAGATTATAGGGAGCCACTGGTAGCAGGGGAGTGATATGATTGGACCTGTACCTTAGGAAGATTACTTTGTCAACTGAGTGGAGAATAGACTGGAGTGAGAAAAAAAGCAGGAAGTCCAGTAACAAGGTTGCTTATAGTAATCCAGGCAAGAGGAACTAACCCAAATTCTGATGGCTGGATAACTGAATATAAGAGGATATAGACAAGAGATGTGGATGTGTATATGTGGTGGGCTGGCAAAAGTGAAAAGTCGAGAATGACGGTGAGGTTTCCAATCTGAGTAATGAGAGTGTGGTGCCAATTGAGAGAAATGGAGAAGTTCTCCAGAGGAGTGGATTTGAGGGGGATAAGATCTACAATGAATATCACGACCCATTTATGTGTGTTTATCTTGCGACTAGTTCTGTCCTACCAAAAATAAAAAGGATAGGGTAGGACTCTTTCTCAGGGGTCAATGCCCTGAAAGTCAGCCCACCTTCCAAAGGGCATCTTTCGGTTACATCTAAGAAAAACTTCCTAAGGTACAAAGCTCTCTGAAAGTAGAATGCATGATCTGCGAGATGTAGGCGTTCCCCATCATTGTAAGGCCTCCAGGTGAAATACAAGACCCAGGAGAAGTATAAAAAGATAAACAGGAAAAAGACTTCATGAGGGATATTAAAAGAAATAATGACTAATCTAGGGAGACTCTTGGACAAGGGTAGATTATACCAGGTACCCTCTGAGGCCTCCTCCCAACTCAGAGTTTATGTGTTACCAAAATTCCCTCTGTTGTCTCCTTCCAGGCATGTAAGATGTTAAATTATGCAAAGTGGAAGAAAGCTCAGGACACGGTGTTCGTCCTCTTTGCCCTGGTGTTCTTCACTAGCCGACTCATTATCTTCCCAATCAAGTGAGCCTGGTCCTAGGAGGTGAGGTGGGATGAGGGCAGGGACGAGGAAAATGGTCGAGTCCTGGGGACCTTCTCCTGCCAGGAGCTGCCCCCTAGGAAAAGGAGTAAGCCTCCTGTCTGACAAGTCCTTCTATGTGTGAGAAATATGGGATGAGGACAGGCCAGGAGAGTCTAGGGGTCCTTTCAGGAAGTTCTTCCCCAATCCCAGGAGCTTTACTCTGACCCTGCCATTTTGGGGGATAACAAGGTTGTTTCTAATGACCAAGGGGGCTAAGCCCTGGCAGCCTGCTTCCTCCCTTCCCCGCATCATGACCCCCAGTTTCTCTCTCTCTCTTACAGAGTCATCTTTGATACCTACTATGTTTTCCAGACAAATAACCACTTCTTCTTTGGATACTATTTTTCCAATGCCCTCCTGGTGGTTGCACAGAGTCTCAATCTCTTCTGGTCTTTCCTCATCTTCAAAATGTTCTGTAAGCTTTTATCAGAGGGTCAGGTAGGTATAAACCTTGCCCTTGCCTACCCACCCTACCCCAAACACATGACCATCAGTAAAGGAGAAGGTGGGGAAAGGAAGGTACTGGAGGTAGAACTGGAGCATGGAAACTCAAGCCTGTCATCCTAGTGCCAATAGGCACCTGAGTAATGCCAGCAAGACATCTTGTCCAGTGTCTTTGTCTTTCACCTCTTGTCTTTCCCAATCTCTGCCTCTCTGTCTCTCTCTGTTTCTGTCTCTCTCTCTCTCTATGTCTCTCTCTCATCTCTCTCTTCTCTCTCTCCCTCACTCATTTCTTTCACTCCATCTCTGTCCATCCTTTTCCAATCCATCTTACCCTACATATTCAATCAGGTGCCAAATCTTGTCACTTCAACCCCCCCAATATCTCACCCTTCCAATTCCTTCTCTACTGACACTCCCATCATCCTAGTTCAGGTACTTATCACATTTTACCTGAACTAACTAATTCATCCTTCACACAGTTAAAAAAGTGTTTTCCCCAAAACACAGGTTAGACCAGAAAGGAGATGATAGAGAGAACAGTATGCTTAAGAAGATGGGAAGGGATGAAATGAAGGGTGCACATCAAGGAATTTACATGGGCAAGGAGAAAGGGCACCAATTTTATGTGAGAGAATAATGAAAGAGGAAATAGTGGGAGAAGGTGCCTGAGTGATATGAGAAGATGAGGGGAGATGAGGGCCTGACATCAATTGTTTCAGTTAAGTAGGAAGTGAGGTGCTCAGCTGAGGGAGTAGAGAGAAGAATACTGCAGGAGTCTTGAAGAAGTCCAATTGGACTGAGTTACCAAGGGGTCAAGATGAGAAAAGGAGGAGAGTGTAGTCAGTGATGGGGTGATAGCCTGATAAGGAACTGAGGAATGGCGGAGAGGAAATTGGAGGTCACCATGAAGAACAAGGTTGGGCACAATAAAGTAAAGGGAAAGATGGAATGATAAAAGATTGTGGTTAGATAAGAGAATCCCAGACTTTATGTACATGAAAATAGAATATTTGTGGCTGATAGCAACCTCAAGGGTATGATCATGGAAGTTGAATAGTTGAGTTAGAAATTTAGAGTATTTCAGGGAGCATCAGCGGGTATATTGAATTACCTAGTATGAGAGTAGGAGTTCTGGGTGGGGTGAGAAATACTGTAAACTAGACACTGAACTCATTGAAGGAAGAAGGAAGGACAGAGCTCTGCTTGTTGATAGATAGCCACCAGGACCTAGACTGGGTTACAAATTCATTCACTGAATAAAGAATAAACTCTCCTACTCAATGAATGAATGAATTAAAAAACACTTATTAAAAGCCTTAACAATGCTCCAGCAATACCAATAAAAAAAAATTGAGACTGTACCCTAAAGAAAGGGGAGACAACACATAGAGGCTAGTGGTGGGCAAAGAGGTTTGTTTTGGTTTTAGAAGAATAGCGAGCTTTAATGTAGTGCTTTAAGGTTTGTGAAAGATTTTACAAACATTATCCCATTTGGAAAGTCATTGGCATTGTAAATGGAGTCATGATCAACATGCCCTTTCCAGAGCAATGGAATGATGTATGTTCCAAAACTGGAAATCAAGGAAAGGGAATGTTAGGGTTCACACAGTGCCAGGACAAATGCAAGGTCCAGTGATCCAGAGGGTGAAACAGCAAACAGAATCGATGACAAGTGGCCATCCCAGTAACTCCCTATTACCACCTCCCTATAACTACCCCCCCCCCATAACCAAGGAGGTATAGACTCTATTTGTCATTTAAAACCCTGTACCATTTAGCCCTAGTCTACTTTCCCAGCCTCACTATATATTGCTCCCATTGCTTCACTCACAATTCTGTCTGGTCAAATTGGCCTTCTTGGGGGGCAGCTAGGGTGGCACAGTGGATAAAGCACCAGCCCTGGATTCAGGAGTACCTGAGTTCAAATCTGGCCTCAGACACTTGACACTTACTAGCTGTGTGACCCTGGGCAAGTCACTTAACCCTCATTGCCCCACCAAAAAAAAACAAAAACAAAAACAAACTGGCCTTCTTGCTGTCCCTCATCCAGGATACTCCATGTCTCATTTCTGTGTCTTTGCACAGGTTGTCCCCCCATGCCTGAAATGTAATCCCTTCTCATGTCTGCTTTTTAGAATTCCTTATTTCCTCTAAGACTCAGCTCAAGCATCACCTAAATTAGGCATTTCCTGATTTCCTCCCCACCCCCAACTTCTACTGCCACCATCCCAAAACTTCCTTGTCTATTTACTTTGTACATATTCTGTATATAATTGTATAAGTGCAGGCTATTTCTCCCAATAGAATGGAAGTTCCTTAGGGGCAGGCCCTGTTGCCCTTTTGTCTTGGTTTTTCTATTGCTTTGCTCAGTGATTAATAGATGCTTATTGACTGATGGTCCCTCTGGTTCTCAGCTGAAGAATGATATGAGGAGTGACCTAGAGGAGCCGGACATAGGTGATGAGCAGTCAACAACGAAACAGCAGAGTAATGGAAGACTCCAGTCCAATGACATCACAGATATTCGGGCCCGGAAGGTTCAAGGGACTAACAAGCTTCCCACTGAGTCCATCCCAGTGGCATAACCTAGTCCAGCTCAGTAAGGATCCCTGGATACCTGATCTCTCCTGACTGCCTGAAGAATGAGTCACCCTGAAAATCTATCACATTCTTATTGAGCACAGACTCCATAGAACAAGACTTGTAAGAGAGAGAGAGGCCCTTAATTTCTGTCCCCCTATATCTGTCTATATCTCTGTACCCACTTTTAATGGACCTTAGGGTAGAAGAGGAAGGATGGGATATCTCTGCTGAGGATGTTATGGTGAATTTAGTGATCCTTCTATTGAACAACATTTTCCCCTGAACCATTGTCCTTGGACTCGGCCATTGAAGCCTGTCTCTTAGAAGAACAGGGTAAGAGGGAGGGAGATGAGGAAAGAACCCTTTCAAACCTCCCAAAGTAGCTCTTTCAAACTTCCCTAAGTCACTCACTATTCCACTCACTATTCCAGCATCAGCCCTGGATTCAGGAAGACCTGAGTTCAATCAGGCCTCAGATACTTGACACTTACTAGCTGTGTGACCCTGGGCAAGTCATTTAACCCTCATTGCCCCACAAAAAAGAAAGAAAGAGGGAAAGAAATAGAGAGAGAGAGAGAGAGAGAGAGAGAGAGAGAGAGAGAGAGAAAGAGAGAGAGAGAGAGAGAGAGAGAGAGAGAGAGAGAGAAAGAAAGAAAGAAAGAAAGAAAGAAAGAAAGAAAGAAAGAAAGAAAGAAAGAAAGAAAGAAAGAAAGAAAGAAATCCACCAAAGGATTTTCCAAACATTTTTATCCCTTCTCAAACCTTCCATGGCTCTCATGGCTGGCAACTTTGCCTGATATTTCACTGAGAAGAAGCAGTATGAATTTGAGCCTAGGCCACTCCCAACACTGTTCCGTGGCAAGGTACAATAGACTCCTTTTGTCTTATTTCCTGAGTTTTCCCTATTACAGCATTCAGCTTGAGCAATTTTTTTTTCCTTTTAACAATTTGGCAAGCCATCCAGGATGGGCTATTTACTAGCATGACTACAACTGAGTAAGTCTATTCCAACTGCACAGCTGGCACTGAGACCTTTGTCCAACATTCTCCCAGCACTCAGTCAGCCATGAAGTGGTCAGAGAATTAAACTCCTCAGACTCAGGAAGGAAAATGAGAAATAGGTCCAGATCCCAAAACTGATTCATTATCTTTTTTTTTTTTTTTAGTGAGGCAATTGGGGTTAAGTGACTTGCCCAGGGTCACACAGCTAGTAAGTGTTAAGTGTCTGAGGCCGGATTTGAACTCAGGTACTCCTGACTCCAGGGCTGGTGCTCTATCCACTGCGCCACCTAGCTGTTTCATTATCTTTTGTACATAAAGAAAAGGAACTACACGTTTGTGGGAATGGGGCAGTAGTGAGTAGATGGCCTTGCTCAACTTCAGGTTGCCACAAGGCAAGGTGATACTAGTATCATTATGGAATCTGGACAGGGTAAACCTCATGCCGACTACCACTTAGGCAAATTCTTAAAACCAAAGATAAGGGACAGCTAAGTGGCGCAGTGGATAGAGCACCAGCCCTGGAATCAGGATTCCCTGAGTTCAAATCTGGCCTCAGACGCTTGATACTTACTAGCTGTGTGACCCTGGGCAAGTCACTTAACCCCAATTGCCTCACACACACACACACAAAAAAAATTTTTTAAATTAAAACCAAGGATAAGGTAAAACTGAACATTAAACTGAGAGTGTCCAAAGCACATGACTGGACTGGATACTTAGATAATTGTGGGAAACAGATTTGGCCAGGTAATCATGTGTCCTTTAATTATTGTCAGCTGTATATGCTAAAAAGCACTCCTGAAGAACCAGAGCCTAGGAAAGATGAATTATTGGTGCTGTGGGGTAAGATTTTCAAACCAACACTGTACCTCATTATCATGTCCATACAATCCAGATTTCTTAAAAAAAAAAAAAATACACACAAAACCAAAAACAAACCAAAAAAAAAAAAAAAAGAAAGAAACAAATCACAAAGACCATGGTACTCTTAAGAAAATACTTTTGCAAGGAATAATCAGAGAAGGAACTTAAGAATATGTAGGAAGAAAAGATTTAATTGAGTATATTTTGCTTTAAAATTGATGATACTAACCAAAGGAATCTTAAGTTATCTTTATCTATAAAGTTTTTAGGACATTTTATTCATGAAGGGTCATAAGATCCTATCAGCCCTGATGACAGAATGTTGTAAAATGCTAAAATAATGAAGTTTAAGAAACTAGTCCTATTTGAAGTGGGGTGGACTTACAAGCTTTCTTATACTACAGAAAGAGTTTCATCTGAACGATCTGACCATCACTTATGAAAATTATGAAATTTTATCTAGTAATGGATAATATATATTGAAATTGTGGGGCAGCTAGGTGGCCCAGTAGATAGAGCACCGGCCCTGGATTCAGAAGTACCTAAGTTCAAATCCCACCTCAGACACTTAACACTTACTAGCTGTGTGACTCTGGACAAGTCACTTAACCCCAATTGCCTCACCAAAACAAACAAACAAAGAAAAAAAATTACATCTTTGAACCAATTTAGTAACAATAGACCTCAGATTCAAAGATTTCATTTTGCCTTAGGGGTAAAGAAGCAATACAGATTGGAGGCTTACTGTAATCAACATTTTTCTGGGGTTTGGAGTCAATTATTATGATGTATTTGCTGTATGTATGAAACTCTACAGTGTGCAATTCTTAATTTGTAAATGAAGGATAAATGAAATGTTATTATATGTGCTCATTATTAACCATTATTGCAACATAAGAAATATAATAATAATGTCCTAGTCCTAAGTCTATGATTAGTGAAATTTTGCTATTTGAAGTAAACTGTCTTTGGCACAATAATTTGGTATTGTTTTGAGTTTTTATTTCAGATGTGACCCCCCCATTCAAGGGGAATACTTGTGCTACCAAAAGGAAGTTTGGTTTGAGAACTGCTACAGGTGAATGTACCTAAGAAAGGTGAGGGGGTGGGGGCAGCTAGATGGCGCAGTGGCTAAAGCACCAGCCCTGGATTCAGGAGTACCTGAGTTCAAATCGGGTCTCAGATACTTGACACTTACTAGCTGTGTGACCCTGGGCAAGTCACTTAACCCTCATTGCCCCACAGAAAGAAAGAAAGAAAGAAAGAAAGAAAGAAAGAAAGAAAGAAAGAAAGAAAGAAAGAAAGAAAGAAAGAAAGAAAGAAAGGTGAGGGGGCAACCTTGTATACGCAAGGTAGGATTCTCTTGACTCAATTTCCCCCTTGTGCTATTTCCTTTCTGAACAGGAAATTTTAATACTTGGAAATTTACCACTTACCATCATTCTGAGCCTGGATTTGGTACCATATGAATAATGTGGAATTTGCTGTTAACTCTTACCTGGAATCAAACAAGGCTAAAGGAGATTTCCCCTTTTTATGGTTTATGTCAGATCAGTCATGCCCTTGAAAAATCATAACTATGTTTCTCCCTTTCATAGTCAATTTTTATTATCAGCACAAATGAGCAATGGAAGTTTGTCATTGCAATGCTAAATCTATTCATTAACACATTAATACTAAAACACCTGAATTATTATAATAGAATGCAAGTGTGAAAAACCTTACTTTTTTAATCTGAATTTGTGGTCAGTTCCTGATAAACTAAGTAAATGAGTTCTTAGGTTTGCCATCCCCTTGCTAATAGTTATATATTCATGTATAAGATTAAGCCCTTGAAGTATCACATTCTTCCAGGATATTATATGGATAATATATTTATCCTCAAAAAGAGAAATAGGATAAAGATGTAAAGTGTTTTAAAATTTTACTGAATTAATAAACTTTAGGAAAGTAACAAGATTAAACTGTTAGAAATCTATGAACGGGGCAACTAGGTGGCGCAGTGGATAGAGCACCGGGCCCTGGAGTCAGGAGTACCTGAGTTCAAATCTGGCCTCAGACACTTGACACTTACTAGCTGTGTGACCCTGGGCAAGTCACTTAACCCTCATTGCCCCAACAAAAAAACAGAAATAAAACTTCTAGTTTATATAAAAATGATTGGCTTCTAAATGTTTCTAATGGATATATAGACTTCGAGTATGTTCTAGTAATAAGTTCTAAAACTGGATTAAAGATTTTACATATAAGGTTGTATTAACAGTTATAAAAATTTTTTACTTGTCTTTTTTCCTATTTTGAAGTCGCTGATAATATTAGGGGACAAGATAACTCATTTTCCAATTCAGGCCCTCTTCCTTCAGCCTGTGGATGATAATGTCCATATTAGATACAGGGTTTGGGTAGAAATGTATGGGAACCAATTTTTAATTGGGGAGTGTTAGCTAAGTGGCTGGCCGCAATATTGGGGCAAGGAAGGAGACCGGCAGCCTCCCTCAAAACAGAGCAGGATTTATTTTAACAAGAATGAACTTTAAAAAAAAACACAAACAGGATCCGTAGGATCAAGGGAAAGGAAATAAAATGGGGAAAGGGAAATTATACAACCTGAAAAAATACCACCACCCAGGAATCAGCTGAGAATACACAGCAGACCTCCTGTCACCTTCCAGTATCCAGCTAGAATGCCTAATTCTCCTCCCCCAATCCCAGAAAAACTCCACACAGCCCCAGCCAATGGGATGGCCGCTCTGACAGTCACATAACTGCCCTCACTAGACTTCCAATCATTATAATTTTGCCAGGCCCATGTAGGCGTCAGCAAGTGGTGATGACATGAGGTGCCAGCAACATGGCAATGGCTACAACCAGTGGGTGGAGCACTGTGTGGTTTGTGGAGCCCCAGGCTAGTGCACGCCTAGGCATAAAAACCTCAAATAACAATTAATTCTTTACAAATGGAAGGATAAAGTACAATATAAAAATTGAAATTCTTTGAAGTTTCAGGTGAATTAGGGGTTCCTAACTTGTTCTTCATATAATTCTGTTTTAATGGGATTAGAACCATAAAGTCTGAACAGGTTTTTGCCACATGAACTAATTACTGGAAGGCCAATCTGATTATATTTTGTCATGATTTACTAAATTATACTGTCTTATCATTAGCAGGTTTTAATAGCATTACTTAGAGAATCTCCACAAGTGACCTGGATCCAGGAGATGGTTGCAAAAATAACTTAACAAATCTGCCCTGATCCCTGACCAACTATTTGAGAGATGCACAGGAGATGCTTTTCAGACTCCTAAAGATCGTGGATGCTGCCAAAGGAATTGAAACTCCTGAGGCTGCAACTATATTGGGTTTCTTTATTCACCCTATTGTAATTTTGCTTGTTTTATTAGTTCCCTGTGTGTTATGGACCTGTTACCTATTCTATAAGCTCCTTATCATTTCTGCTTGGATTGATACCAATTTGGGAACAAAGACCCCTGTACTGAAAGTTTGCTGGTTATAGTGTGCCCATAGCATTTATTGAAAGGCCCATCATATGGTCTCTAGGTTCCTTTCTTATCAACAATTTAACCCCTCATAGAAGACTGTCTTTGCTCTTCTATTCCTCTTTATTATCTTGTTCAGAAGGTCCACTTTTGCAGAGGATAGAGCACCGGCCCTGGAGTCAGGCGTACCTGGGTTCAAATCCTGCCTCAGACACTTAACACTTACTAGCTGTGTGACCCTGGGCAAGTCACTTAACCCCAATTGCCTCACTAAAAAAATAAAAAATAAAAATAAAAAAATAATAAAACAGAAGGTCCACTTTCTCCCCTCTTGAAAATTCCCTGCAGAAGGATCACCACCATCCAATCTCATATTGGTCTATGGCCAATTTCTGCCAGACTGTTTTTCAGTCTTCTCAACAATTTTTACCAAATAATGAATTCTTATTCCCCAAAACTTAAATCTTTACATTTGTCAAACATATAGTTACTACAATTCTTTACTGTTGTATATTGTATGTTTACTCTGTTCCACTGATCTGACCTTTCTATTTCTTAACCACTACCAGATAGTTTTTGTGAGAAATAGCATTCAAAAATTTTCGAGACCCCAGCGTTGGAGGTGTGTCAAAAAGCTCGTTTATTGTCATTCTCGCAAGAATGGGCTGCCCCCCAGTGGGACGAACCAACATGCAGGCTTGAAGGCCTGCCTTTTATCTTCTTCCCATCCCTAACTGGTGATTGGCCCTCTCTCTAGGGTTAAAATCTATGCACAGGAACTGGTTAATCAAACAAACACAGCAGACCTGCCCCACTGCATTGATTTTCTCATGGGAACTTCCTGTGAGTAGTTCTTTGAAAAGCCCTATATTTTAATTAAACCCCCAGTTGTGGATATCAGTATTTGAGTGCCTATTTTTATTCTGCCAGCCGAATCTGAATTCACTTCTCAGACATTAAGTCACCTGTAATTGTTCCCCCCAGACAGCTCCAATTACCCTGAGGGGGGGGGCCCACCTTCCTCACAGTTTTGATATTTATTGCCTTATAATATAGTTTAAGGTCTGGTACTGGTACAAAAGGTCTTGACTTTTTGTTCTTCCAAATCAATTTTGTTATTATTTTTTGTAACTCAGTAAAATAACTTTTTAGTAATTTAATTGGGATGACATTGAATAAATAGATTAGTTAGGTTAAAAAGTTATTTTATTACATTGGCTTTGCCTACTCATTAACAATTGATATTTCTCCAATTATTTAAATCTGGCTTCGTTTGTATAAAAATTGTTTTATATTTGTGTTCATGTAGTTCCTATGTCTGTTTTGGCAGGTATACTCTCAGGTATTTTATACTGTTTAGTTTTTGTTTTGTTTTTTAGTGAGGCAGTTGGGGTTAAGTGACTTGACCAGGGTCACACAGCTAGTAAGTGTGTTAAGTGTCTGAGGCCGAATTTGAACTCAGGTACTCCTGATTTCAGGGCTGCTGCTCTATCCACTGCACCACCTAGCTGCCCTATACTGTTTAGTTATTTTAAATGGTTTAAAATATTATTGAATAATATTGGTGACAATGTAGTTTCCCTATTTTTCCTCTTTTAATTAAATCTTTTGTTTTGTTTTTGTTTTTTGGTGAGGCAATTGGGGTTAAGTGACTTGCCCAGGGTCACACAGCTAGTAAGTGTCAAGTGTCTGAGGCTAGATTTTGTAATGGGGGAAATGGGGTACAGGTTCGAGTTAGGGGTTGGGGTTCTTAGGAATTCTTCTTTAAAGAATTACACCCTCTCGCACACAAAAGTAGTTAGAATAGGGTGGTAGTTTATTTAGAGGCAAGGGAAGGGAAGGGGTGGGAGGGAAGGGAAACCATGAAAGAAATCCTTGGACTTCTCATGGGGAGATAGGCACAAAGCACATGGTTCAGAGGTACCAACCTCCTCGTGCAGGAGAATGGCAGGTACTTTTATAGAGGACTGATGGGGGTGGACCATCTGCCTGTGGAAAGTTCCTTTAGTGAGGGAGGACCATCCCCCACTGGCAGTGACTGGAGGAATTGGGTGAGGGGTGGCCACGGATCTCTCTTCAGGACACAAAGGCCACGGCCACACCCAAATTTATCTTCCCAGGGGTAAGGGAGACCAGAATGAAGGGTGGAGGGCCCAAAGCTAGCTCAGTCCAAACTGGTTCCGCTTATCTCTCTAGGGTATCTGTCCTCTGGTTTAGTTTCTCAAGGAAAAGATTCCTTGATGTGCCCCAGAGAACTTCTGGGGTGCTCTGCACCCCATGACACTTTGAACTCAGGTCCTCCTGAATCCAGGGCTGGTGCTCTATCCACTGTGCCACCTAGCTGCCCCCTAATTAAATCTATTTTAACTTTAACTTTAAAATGATTGTTATCCCTGATTTGGACAAAGCTGAGAAAATAACAATAAGAAGCAGTTGAGGCCTGGACCAACATTCTCCACACCTTGGGACTAGAACTTGATCATAATAATCAGTTACTAAAAATAAAACAAAATAAAAATGAGTAAGCAAAAGAGAAAGAGTCCAACCATAGATAGCTACTATAGGAATAAAGATCTAAGTTCATATTCAGAGGAAGACAATGGACCTTTAAAAGCCACTCTGGAGAACAGATTGAGGAGATACAATATAAGAATGGTTGGACTATCTGAAAGTTACAATAAAAAATAATCTTGATACAATTGTCATGGGGTGCAGAGCACCCCAGAAGTTCTCTGGGGCACATCAAGGAATCTTCTCCTTGAAGAAACTAAACCAGAGGACAGATACACCTAGAGAGATAAGCAGAACCAGTTTGGACTAAGCTAGCTTTGGGCCCTCCACCCTTCATTCTGGTCTCGCTTACCCCTGGGGAGATAAATTTGGGTGTGACTGCGGCCTTTGTGTCCTGAAGAGGGATCCATAGCCACCCCTCACCCAATTCTTCTAGTCACTACCAGTGGGGGATGGTCCTCCCTCACTAAAGGAACTTTCCACAGTCAAATGGTCACCCCTCCCCCCCATCAGTCCTCTATAAAAGTACCTACCTGCCAGTCTCCTGCTCTTGGAGATTGGTACCTCTGAGCCACGTGCTTTGTGCCTATCTCCCCATGAGAAGTCCAAGGATTTTTTTCATGGTTTCCCTTCCCCCCTCTTCCCTTCCCTTGCCCCTAAATAAACTACCACCTTATTTTAACTACTTTTGTGTGCAAGAGGGTGTAATTCTTTAAAGAGGAATTCCTAAGAACCCAAACCCGTACCCCATTTCCCCCATTACACAATATTATAAGAGATTATTAAGGAAAATTGCCCTGAAGTTCTAGAACAAAAAGGCAAGGCAGAAATAGAAAAAATCCACCAATCACCACCTGAAAGAGATCCCAGGATGAAAACTTAAAAGAATATCATAGCCAAATTTCAAAGCTCCCAGGTTAAGGAGAAAATATTACAAGCATCAAGAAAAAAAACCAATTTAAATATTGCAGAGCTACAATCAGGCTCACACAAGACATAGCAGCTTCTACATTGAAGAACCATAGGTCTTGAGGGGCAGCTAGATGGTGCAGTGGATAGAGCACTGGCCCTGGAGTCAGGAGGACCTGAGTTCAAATCTGGCCTCAGATACTTAACGCGTACTAGCTGTGTGACCCTGGGCAAATCACTTAACCCCAATTGCCTCACCAAAAAAAATATAAAAGAACCATAGGTCTTGGAACACTGTATTTCATAGAGCAAAAGAGCTGGGATTGTGACCAAGAGTAACTTACCCAGCAAATTTAAGTATAATCCTGAATGGGGGAAAATGGATATTTAATTAATTGAAAGACATGAGTACTGATAATATTTTCACATATAAGAAGTAAAGAATTTGAATTTATTTAGTCCCTTATGTAATGATTGGAATGACGCCACCTACTGGAGACTTGCTGTGGGAAAGCTCCACCATGAGGAAAATGCCTCAGAGGCATTGTGGCTTTTCCTTGGCGTCAGGAAATGACATTTGCTCATGGGTGCTGTCTACCAAGGCTACCAGCCAATCAACTTGAGGAGCCTCCTATGGTCTGGGAGGAGACAGAAAGGAGGAAAGGGAGCCTGCGCAGAGAGCGCTGGGGTCTTTTGGCTTCCTGACTTGATGGTGGTGGAGGCAGAGGACTTCACAGGAAATTTGAGGAAAGATAGGAATGCCAGGCTGTTAGAATTCTGTTCTCAATCTTTTTCTTTCTATTTTCCAATAAACCCTTAAAAACCTAAACTCGTTTTATCAGTGATTTTTAGTCAGTTTCCCCCAAAACTGGGGGAACAGATTAGAATCCACATTTAGAATCTTAAATTACACAGTTTTGACAACCACGAAGGGATCACCCCTATAATTGAGGCTTTGAAAAGCCAGGGTATTATTATTCCATGTCATCACTCTCCATGCAATACTCCCATTTTGCCAGTTAAAAAACCCAAGCCTGGGCCAGATGGTAAACCTGTTTATCGTTTTGTGCAAGATCTTAGAGCAATTAATAATTATGTTATCCCTAGACATGCTATAGTGCCTTCCCCTTCTACCATAATTTCTTCCATTCCCTATGAATCTACATGTTTCACAGTGGTAGACCTCTGCTCTGCCTTTTTCTCCATACCAGTACATGAGGACTTCCAATATTTATTTGCTTTTACCTGGAAAAATAGACAGTGGACCTGGACTAGACTCCCACAGGGATTGTAGACAGTCCTACATTATTTTCCCAAATTTTACAACAGGATCTGGCCTCCATTACCTTTAAAGGCTCCACACTAGTACAATATGTTGATGACTTACTTTTAGCCTCCCCTAATGCTGAAATTTGTCAAGAAGATAGCCATCACTTACTACTAGAGCTGCACAAGAGAGGCCACAAAGTGTCCAAGTCAAAGGTACAATGGTGTTTGCCCCAGGTGGAATATTTAGGATTTATTCTGGCTGCTGGAACTCGCTCTGTCTCTTCTAAGAGAGCCCAGGCCATTCAACAACTTTCTGCCCCCTCTACTAAGAAGCAATTAAGAGACATTCTGGGAGCAGCTGGGTACTGTAGACAATGGATACCCTCTTTTGGTGAAATTACTAAACCTCTCATAGCTCTTACAAAAAGTTCTGTTCCAGACATTTTACAGTTGGATCCCCAGCATCTCTCAGCCATAAAAGAATTAAAACGGGCCTTGTTATCAGCACCTGCCCTAGGACTACCAGATTATAGTAAGTCTTTCATTCTCTTTGTGCATGAACAAAGGGGGGTGGCTTCTGGAGTTCTGACTCAGTCAATGGGGCCTAACCAATGCCCTATAGCCTACTATTCAACTCAGCTGGACCCTGTAGCGGCTGGAGCGCCACCTTGCCTTAGAGCAGTGGCGGCCACAGCCCTTTTGATAGAAAAAGCCTCTGATTTGGTCCTAGGTAACCCTCTAACTGTGCAATGCCCTCACGAAGTGGAGGCTCTCTTACTACGTCACAGGACACAAGCCTTTTCAGATCAAAGGCTGGCTAAGTATGAAATAACCCTGTTAGGTAATGAGAATATCACTTTAAAACGCTGCACAGTTCTTAATCCAGCAACACTACTCCCTAACTTACCATTCTCGGGGGAACCGTTGCATGACTGTGCTTCTTTAGTTGATATGGCTGAAAAACCCCGTGATGATCTTTTTGATACACCTTTAGAAAATCCTGATCTTGTCCTCTATACAGATGGTTCCTCATTTATGAGAGAGGGAACCCGTTTTACTGGAGCTGCTGTAGTTTCTGATTATGACACCCTCTGGGCAGCTTCTCTGCCTTCCCATTTTAGTGCACAGGCTGCTGAACTTGTGGCTCTTACACAGGCCTGTAATATAGCCAAAGGTAAGAGTGCCACTATTTTTACTGACTCAAAATATGGCTTTGGCATATGCCACTTTATTGGTATGATTTGGCATCAACGAGGCTTCCTAACATCCTCGGGCAAGGCTATTGCCAATGGGGACCTTATCAAGGACCTCTTAGATGCCCTGAAACTGCCTTCTTCCCTAGCTGTTGTACATTGCCCTGCCCACACAGGGAATAGTGATCCTGTTTCAAAGGGAAATGCACGAGCTGATTCTGCAGCCAAGCTTGCTGCATTAGAAGCTCCTGAACATGTATTTAACCTTTCACCTTCTGAGGATATTCCTTCCAACCTAACCTATGATGATTCTGAAGTAGAAAAGTGGAAAAAGAAATTAAAGGCAAAACAGATCAATGGCATCTGGGTGTCTCCGGAAGGTAAGCCATTTCTTCCCCGTAAATTCTACCACCAGGTATGCCTCTCTATTCACAGAAAATGCCATTTTGGTACACAAGGCATTGTAGACTCTATTAAGAGAACCTGGATAGCACCAGGTGTGACTAATACAGCATCTCGAATCTGCTCGAATCTGCTCGGGCTGCTCCACATGTCAATCTTATAATCAGTATGCTTTTAAGGCCAAAGCTTATGGAGGGCATCCCCTAGCATATACACCTTTTGAGCACTTACAAATTGATTATATTACTATGCCAAAAGCAGGACATTATAAATTTTGCTTTGTTATAGTTGATCAGCTCACTCGGTGGGTGGAGGCCTTTCCCAGCCCCCGAGCCACAGCTGCTTTTGTTGCCAAAATTCTTCTTAAAGAGATAGTACCTCGTTTTGGCCCACCAGCCCACATCGATTCTGACAAAGGCACACATTTCACTGATTCGATTTTATCCCAAATCTACTCTTTCTTGGGAGTGACTCCAAAATTCCACACGCCCTACCATCCACAAAGTTCAGGCCAAGTTGAACGTATGAATAAAGAGCTTAAGAGCATGATTGGCAAATTATGTACTGAAACCCATTTGAAATGGCCTGATGTTCTACCATTGGCATTATTCTATCTACGAAGTAGACCAAGGGGAGAACTTCATATATCTCCTTATGAAATGCTTTTTGGTCACCCTCCTATCCAAGCTAAAACTTTTTCCCCAGTTTATACATCACTGGTGGGAGGTGATACTTCTGTTGCCTCCTATATACAGGAATTACAAACCAGGCTACGTGAACTCCATGAGGCAGGAGCTGTTGTCCAGGCAGGTCCATTAGACTTTTCATTGCATAACTTCAACCCAGGAGATAAAATATATGTAAAGAATTTTCAGAGAACCAGTGGAACCCAACCTGCCTGGGAAGGACCTTTTCAGGTATTATTGACAACTCCTACTGCCATTAAAATTGGTGAAAAAGACTCATGGATTCATTGCTCTCATGTAAAGCCTGCACCATTCATAGGTGAAGAGATTTCAGATAGACCTGAGATAGACGCTAAAAAGCTAAAAACCCTAACGATAGCAACTGTTAAAGAGCAAAGAGAGTTCAGAGAACATAGGCAGTTCCCATTTGATAATCCCACTGATCAGTTAAATGCTTTGGGACTCAGTCTTCATAAAGTATCAGGAGACGGAAATTGCCTTTTTAGGGCTTTAGCAGACCAGCTAGAAGGTCACTGTAGAAATCATCTCAGACACAGACAAGAAGCTGCTTCTTATATGATTAACCATAGACAAGAGTTTGAGTCTTTTAGAGTAAATGACTCCCCTTTTGAAGAATATGTTGATGAATTAAAGAAATTTGGAAAGTGGGGAGGAAATGATACAATTGTAGCATTTGCTAAGCAGCATCAGCTGAATGTTGTGGTTCATCAATTAAATCAGCCTTTATTGAAAATCAGTGGCACAGACAAAACTGATGCTAGAGAACTCCACATTTTCTACCATAAAGAACATTATGACAGCATTAGAAAGATCAATGACAATTCAGAAACCCCTGCCACTTTGGCTTGAAGAGAATTGGGGAACCAGTTAAAACAATATGGCATACCCCAAACTCTAGCAGCTTAAATACCTTAAAATTTAACAAGCATTTCCTTCCACAGGCAAAAGCACTGAAGCACATGGCCTAGTTTTCTGGCCCACCTCAATTTCTCCCACCCTTTTCCCTACCCTATACCTATTTTTTTTTAATCCTTTTTGTTTTTTGTTTTGTTTTGACTTTTGAAAGGCACTGAAAAGACCTGGAATTCACCACACCTTTAAATTCTTTAAGAGCACAAAAGGGTGCTTAGCGAATCTTTTGCCTTTTATTTTTGG
The DNA here is from genome assembly GCF_019393635.1 of Dromiciops gliroides. NCBI lineage: Eukaryota > Metazoa > Chordata > Mammalia > Microbiotheria > Microbiotheriidae > Dromiciops > Dromiciops gliroides. Next base: position 46,909,410 of record NC_057861.1, on the reverse strand, counting down.
TTTTTGGTTTTGCTTTGTTTTTTTTTACTTTTGTTTCTTTTGCTTTTCTTTAAAAACCCGATTTTGTAAACTAAGTGACTTTTCAAAGGCATTTTAAGTATATGCTATTGAATATTGAATCTTGCTAATTGAAGTCTTATTTCTTTTTGATGAATTAATCACCACTTTAAGTATCTGCTACTGTTATACTAGAGAATTCATGTATAAGATGATGTGGTCTACTTGCTAAAAGAAGATTATGTAATAATGTCTAAAAGAAGATTATGTAACAATGTCTAATATAATCAGCTATTTACATTCGTTTATTATTTATATGTCATTATACTCTGGGTATGGTTTGGAATTATTGTATATATCACTAATATATTCTCAGTTATGCAGCATAGCACACATTTTTACCATCATATTGTCTTTGGTGAAATTAATGAGATTTCAGAAATATGGAAACTTATCATTTCAGAGACTAACTTGCTGTGAACTCTGATGCAGGCCCTGGAGAGAATATATGTGCAACAAAAGGAGAGACAGGTATACATAAGTCCATGGTTTGCTTATGATGGTGACTATGTAGAGCACAATTACTAGGCACAGTCCAGTATTCATCCTCTCTCCCTCCTAATTTAACCTAATTTAACTGAACTTATTTATCTTTTTATCTCACTCTGTTGAACTCACCTGTGGCCTAGCACAATCACTGGCTGTCTCGGAACCACAAGATATGGTATGATAACCTTTCCATAACATTTTCAGGTGTCATGAACACATACTAAATTTGGCTTTGATCCAGACACATGGTGGTAAAAAGTGTTACTGATTGCAAAACTACCTCAACCCTCTATTGGAAGTCTAAGGATATAAAGAAGGGAATGTAATGGAATTTACTAATTTGATCATTGACGATGCTATGCTAAGGTTTAGTAAAAAATACAGCAATTCAAACAGTTAAAGAAGAGAATCCAGCTTTCCAGACCAGAGTCCAGAATCCAGAATCCAGAACAGAGTCCAGAATCCAGTTTTCCAGACCAGAATCCAGTTTCCTCCTGATGACATCTTACCACTTCAAGAAGACAAGAGAAATCAGAGACTCTATACGAACTGTTTTGTTTTGTTAGTTTTTACTATCTCCTTTCTGTTATAATATACATCATCTGTAACATGTACCCTATGCAGAGGCCCTCCCTTTGCAAGACTAATGTCAAAGCGTCGGTTCATGAGGACAAAAAAAAAAAATCGCCCCTCTGGACAAAACTTTCCTCTCTTCCTTTTCTATATTGTTGTTCACATATTATTAGTTAGCAATAGTTATTATATTCTTTTTACTGTTCCGTCAAGGAAACATTTTGTTTCTTGAGGAACAAAAGGGGGGACTGTAATGATTGGAATGACGCCACCTACTGGAGACTTGCTGTGGGAAAGCTCCACCATGAGGAAAATGCCTCAGAGGCATTGTGGCTTTTCCTTGGCGTCAGGAAATGACATTTGCTCATGGGTGCTGTCTATCAAGGCTACCAGCCAATCAACTTGAGGAGCCTCCTATGGTCTGGGAGGAGACAGAAAGGAGGAAAGGGAGCCTGCGCAGAGAGCGCTGGGGTCTTTTGGCTTCCTGACTTGATGGTGGTGGCAGCAGAGGACTTCACAGGAAATTTGAGGAAAGATAGGAATGCCAGGCTGTTAGAATTCTGTTCTCAATCTTTTTCTTTCTATTTTCCAATAAACCCTTAAAAACCTAAACTCGTTTTATCAGTGATTTTTAGTCAGTTTCCCCCAAAACTGGGGGAACAGATTAGAATCCACATTTAGAATCTTAAATTACACACTTATAATTGGTATTTACCTTATGTTTCTCTTGAATCTTATGTATTGAATTTTCCATTAAGTTCAAAGGAAGGCTCCAGCTACCCTCTGTCCCTTTTCAATTTTTATTATTTTTTAATTATTTTTTTTAGTGAGGCAATTGGGGTTAAGTGACTTGCCCAGGGTCACATAGCTAGTAAGTGTTAAGTGTCTGAGGTCAGATTTGAACTCAGGTACTCCTGACTCCAGGACCGGTGCTCTATCCACTGCGCCACCTAGCTGCCCCTCCCTCTGTTCCTTTTCAAAGAGTCCCATATTGCTTCTGGGATTGTTGCTCTGTCACAGAGCCCAGTATATTGGCCCATTATTTGAATTGCATAGCAATTCAAAAGCTTTCACCCAGGCAGAAATTCTGCCCTCTAGTGTAGATTCCATGATAGCTCAGTCTCAGTTTTGGTTGTGAAGACTACACATCATCGGAGACTATGCAACTATTCTGAAACTTTTCCTCGACCTGTAGGAACTGATCCCAATATGGTTTGCTCCTTGACTTTTTTTTAGAGTGTGGCAAGCAAGATTAGTTAACCAAATTGAGTTTGTGGTATATAATTTGGCCACTAGATGGCACTCAGACTATTTACACATAACCTATTTCCTTTAGTGGCCAAGGTTTAGGAATGTGATCTGGAATAATTTGGGGGGAAAGCCTCCCAGAGTACTGAAAATACAAAATTCCACTTCTCTCTGCTCTTTGAGTCCCCATCCTTCCTTTGATTGCTGCTCTGCTCAATGAATGAATCCTACTGGGAGAAGACAGAAATGTCCTATCCTGAGAATCTAAGTAGCTGGTCAAGTGTCTCTTTATCTTGCCTCTCTGCCATCCCAAAAGGTGGCTGGTTAAATCCAAAGTTCTCTGTTTCTTTTAACCTATTCATTTGTTGTTTTCAATAATACTTGAAAACTATCTTTCCCTAGAGAAAGATAAGATCAATTTTAATCATTTTTGAGTAGTGCGTATCTTTGTCTACAGAGAATACCAATGCATGGACATCAGCAACTGACTTAAAATGCACAAGAATTTAAACAGATCAGGAAATTAAACTCTGTCCTAATGATGAGACTTGATTCTAATCTGGGGGCTCTGAACTGTGGTGCTTTTATTAATAGCCTGTATTTTTTAACTCCCTAAAGTTACAGGATTCCATGTATATCTGAACTGTTCTACTTAGACAAAAAGAGTTAATTGTTTGGTAGCCAGGTCCATTCAAATGGCAAATTCCTTAAGAGCCTCCAAAAGAAAACATAAGGGGCCTAGGAGGAGAAGTCAGTGACCAAAGGGTAGGTAACACCCAAGTCTGTCCAGTGGGAAGAGACAGGAATACAGACAATTCATGCTTCATGTAAGTTCACATTACACAAATAGCTTTAAGTAAAGAATTCTGAAAGAAATCTGCATTCCAAAAAACACCTATGTTAACTTTAGTGTACAATACTATGCGCGCTCTCTCTCTCTCTCTCTCTCTCTGTCTCTCTGTGTCTGTCTCTCTGTGTCTGTCTCTCTCTCTCTCTGTCTCTCTCTTCCCCCCACCCCCATTCCTGCCCCTCAGCTTGGATCTTTGTGGTCTCCACCCCCACCCCTCCCACACACAAAGTAAACTAAAAAAAACCTCCAAGTAAAAAGCAGAAGAACTGAGAAACCACCACCACAGAGTGGGGGCTTGGCTTGAGACCTCCTGATAGGAAACAGGAGGTCTTTGCCCACTCTGCCCACCTGTCCAGCCCTGGCCCTCTCATGTCTTCCTCATGTCTGTCATATCTATCCATATTCTGTACCAGCATATCTGTCCCCAGCCCACGTATCCCCAGTCCTTTCCTCTCCCGTCTGTGCCATCTCCCATATGTCTGCCTCCCCAACCTGGTCTTCCTGTCAGTTCTGGTCAGGCCCCCATGTGTCCTTGAACCATGTGCTGACCCTTCCATCCAGAGGCATGTGGGTCCCCTTTTTACCTTTCTCCCTTCTCCCCTTCTCTATCTCCTCGGGAAAATTGCTTTACATAGAGGTCTGCAGAACAGTGCACTTTAAGTAAGACAAGAATTGTCTGTATCTAGAAAGAATCAGCTGCTTTTCCTTGTCATTTAGGAAAGGGAAACAAAAGAGGGAGTCCCCAGCCCAACTTTGCCCTTTATAGAGATATCCACTGGTTTCCAATACTTGGATGCATGTATATAGTCTTTTTTTTTTCTTGGTAGGGCATTGAGAGTTAAGTGACTTTCCCAGGGTCACACAGCTAGTAAGTGTTGTGTCTGAGGCTGGATTTGAACTCAGGTCCTCCTGAATCCAGGGCTGGTTCTCTATCCACTGTGCCACCTAGCTACCCCCCCCATGTATACAGTCTTGAAAGCAAAACATATCCCATTTAATCAATGCACAAGCATTTTTTAAAGTACCTAATAACAATAAGCATAATAGCTGCATGTCAGGTCCTGAGCTAGGCAGAAGCACCACCCATACTATCTTTTGCACATTCTTTTATCCATTTGAGCCGGAGGCAGGTACTATAAATATTATCTCCATTTCACAAATGAGGATAGAGAACTTATCCACTGCTTTACAGTAAGTATCAGAGACAATATTCAAACTTAGATCTCACCTAACTCTAAGACCCGTGGAATTGTGGCCACTATTCTGTCCCTTCTCAGTAAGAAATGACTTAGGAAGAAACATGAGAGAGCTGTCCTCAAGCATCTAAAGGTATGTGTAGAAAAATAATATTTATCGGGGCAGCTAGGTGGCGCAGTGGATAGAGCACCGGCCCTGGAGTCAGGAGTCCCTGAGTTCAAATCCGGCCTCAGACATTTAACACTTACTAGCTGTGTGACCCTGGGCAAGTCACTTAACCCCGATTGCCTCACTAAAAAAAAATAAAATAAAAATAAAAATAAAAATAATATTTATCTAAAACCATCAGCAAACATTATTCATAATGGGGAAAAGCTAGAAGCCTTCCCAATACAATCTGGAGTGAAGCAAGATTGTCCATTATCACCTCTATTATTTAATATTGTACTATGTGAGAAAATTATTAATAATGCGGTTTTGGGGGGACCCAGGGACCACCCCACTCAGGGTCTGGCTGGTTTCCCAAGGCCAGCCCAGAGTCAGTAGAAGTGCAAAAGAAATGTAGATTGACCTTCCTAACTACCTAAAGGAAATTAACTTCCCTTGGCGACCCCCAAATCATGTCAATTAATGGACTTGAATGTTACTGGCCAATTAGCTTGGACCAATGTGCAGTGATCCTCCTCTACCTGAGAGAGGATAAAGATTCTTGGGGAGAGGGGGGTCACTCTCTTCTCTTCCCGTCTTTTCTCATTTTCTCTCTCTTGGCTGGGACACTGGAGGAGGCAGCCAGCCACACAGTCCCCCTCTTCTCTCTTTAACTAGGTAAGTAGGGATTCTAATTCTGAGCAATGTGTTCTCTCTCTTTACTAACATTTAATATGATTAATAAATGCTTAATGCCAAAACTGGTGCAATAGACTCTAATTTATAAGTAGCAATATATTAGAAACCCCAGGGGCAGCTAGGTGGCGCAGTGGATAGAGCACCGGCCCTGGATTCAGGAGGACCTGAGTTCAAATCCGGCCTCAGACACTTAACACTTACTAGCTGTGTGACCCTGGGCAAGTCACTTAACCCCAATTGCCTCACTAAAAAAAAAAAAGAAAAGAAACCCCAGCTAAGTTCCCCAATAGCTTAGAACAGAGACAGGCACCCCCAACATATTTCAAATGACACAACTAGAAATGTTATAGCAATCAGAGAAGAAAAAGACATTAAAGGAATCAGAATAGGTAATGAGGAAAAAAGACTATCACTCTTTGCGGATGATATGATGTTATACTTTGAAAATCCTAGATAATCAACTAAAAAACTATTTGAAATTATTAACAACTTTAGCAAAGTTTCAGGATACAAAATTAACCCACATAAATCATCAGCATTTCTGTATATGACCAACAAAGTCCAGCAACAACAGATAGAAAGAGAAATTCCATTTAAAATAACTGCAGAAAATAAACAAATAAATGAATGAATAAATAAATAAATAAATAAGTGAATAAGTGAATAATAAAATAACTGTAGGCAACATAAAATACTTGGGAGTATATCTGCCAAGGCAAACTCATTAACTATATGACCAGAACTATAAAACACTTTTCACACAAATAAAGTCAGATCTAAACAATTGGAAAAATATTAATTGCTCAGGGCTAGACCAAGCCAATATAAAAATGACAATCCTACCTGAGTTAATTTATTTGTTTAGTGCCATACCAATCAAACTATCAAAAAATATTTTACAGATATATAAAAAATAATAATAAGATCCATCTTGAAGAACAAAAGCTCGAGGATATCATTAAAAAAATGCAAAACAAAACAAACAAATAAATGAATGAATGAATAAAAATTAAAAATAAAAATAATCCGGTACTAGCTACGAAATAGAGAGATAGATAAACGGAATAGAATTGGTACATACACTATGGTAAATTACTATGGTAATCTAGTATATGATAAACCCAAAGATCCAAGCTTTTGGAACCGTGAGGAAATGGGTAATGGTCTCCTGTCAATAACGATACAACTATCACCATTCAAATTACACTCCTCCAGACCTGTTTGAGGACAAAGGTCTCAGTCCCCCTTCCCTCCCCTCCAGCAAACAGATCACATGGTTCAAGTAGCCCTGAGCTGGTCTAAATGAGGGCCTCTTCTGGGCTGTGTCCAAATAAGAGAAGATTGAAGAAATGTCCTTGTGTCACCTCCCCCATTGACTGAGAACCCCAAGAATAATTATGGAAATTAGGGTTAAGAATACTGCCTTTTGGGGGCTAGGTGGCGCAGTGGATAGAGCACCAGCCCTGGAGGCAGGAGTACCTGAGTTCAAATCCAGCCTCAGACACTTAACACTTACTAGCTGTGTGACCCTGGGCAAGTCACTTAACCCCAATTGCCTCACTTTAAAAAAAAAAAAAAAGAATACTGCCTTCTGGTTATCTAGCTCTAGATTATAACCCTTAAATAATCTGGCCACTGAAGAACAAGGAGAGGGTCCATTTCGAGTTAGGGACTAGGGATTAAAAAGGGGCCTGCAAGCCTTCACTCTCTGCACTTGCACTTGCTGACTGTAGCACTTATTTGCAAGTGTCCATTCTTGAGAGAATGAAAATAAATGAGCCTTTGACACATTGCTGCTGAGTTTCAGAGAATTATTGAGCAGGGATCGTTTTCCTCTTAGGTACAAAAACTCATTTGACAACAATTTCTGGGAAAACTGGAAAACAATATGGCAGAAACTAGGTATAGACCAACATCCCACACTATATACTAAAATAAGGTCAAAATGGGTACATGATTTACACATATAGGGTGATACCATAAACAAAGTAAGAGAGCATGGAATAATTTATCTGATTTATGAACAGAGGAAGAATTTAGGACCAAAAAAGATATAGAGAACAAAATAAATGTAAAAGAGATAATTTTGATTATATAAAAGTAAAAAGCTTTTGTACAAATAAAACTAATGTAACCAAGATTATAAGGAAAGCAGAAAATTGGGAAAGAATCTTCGAAACAAGTATCTCTGATAAAGACCTCATTTCTCAAATATATAGAGAACTGAGTCAAATTTATAAAATTACAAGTCATTCCCCAATTGATAAATGTTCAAAGCATATGAATAGGCAGTTTTCAGACAAAGAAATCAAAGCTATCTATAGTTATATGAAAAAAATGCTCTAAATCACTATTGATCAGAGAAATGCAAATTAAAACAACTCTGAGGTACTACTTCACACCTATCAGAGTGGCAAATATAGCAAAAAAAGGAAAATATTGAATGTTGGAGGGGCTGTGGGGAAACTGGGAAACTAATCCACTGGTGGTGGAGCTGAGAACTAGTCCAACAATTCTGGAGAGCAATTTGGAATTGTGCATACCCTTTGATCCAGCAACACCACTTCCAGGTTTATATCCCAAAGACATCCCCAAAAAGAGAAAAAGACCTATTTGTACAAAAATATTTATAGCAGCTCTTTTTGTGGTGTCTAAGAATTGGAAATCAAAGGAATGCCCATCAATTGGGGAATGGCTAGACAAGCTATGGTATATTATGGTGATAGAATATAATTTGCTATAAGAAATGACAAACAGGATGATTTCAGAAAGGCCTGGAAAGGGGGCAGCTAGGTGGCACAGGGGATAAAGCACTGGCCCTGGATTCAGGAGAACCTGAGTTCAAATCCAGCCTCAGACACTTGATACTTACAAGCTGTGTGACCTTGGGTAAATCATTTAACCCTCATTTCACGCACACACACACACACAGAGGCCTGGAAAGATTTATATGAACTGATATATGGTGAAGTAAGCAGAACCAGGAGAATGATGTGCACAGATACCCTATATCCGATTGCTTAATGCCTCAGGGAGGAAGGAGGAGAGTGAAGGAGGGATAGAATTTGGAACTCAAAACTTTAAACAAAAATGTTTATTATGATTTTTTAAAATACTCAAAGTCTTTAAAAAAAGACAAAATAAATAAATAAAGGTATGTGTAGATTAGTCTTGTTCTGTTGGTACCAGAGGATAGAACAGATCATTGGGGGGGGGGGGGGTCTCTAAACTTGGAAGAGATTTCAAACTTTACCCAAGTCAACTACCCAGAAATTCTATGACCTTGACATTGAAAGGGATCCCAACCCTTGGATTCAGAGGAAACCTAAAGAGAGAGAGGAAATACAGAATTGCTGCTTTAGGGACCACAGTGTTACAGCAGCACGGCATCTGCCTTGAGAGGCCTTATGCCTGATTGGCCTATAAGGATCTATTTCTGGAGTCTGCCCTTCTAACTGTATCCAAATTCTCATTGACTCCCTTCCTCTAGGTCTCCTATCTGTCTTGCCAAGAGCTGGGTTCCTTCAGGGGGTGTCTAAGTTGACTTCTTTTTAAAAACTACCTGGGGGGGCGGGGCAGTTAGGTGGCACAGTGGATAAAGCACCAGCCCTGGATTCAGGAGGACCTGAGTTCAAATCTGACCTCAGACACTTGATACTCACTAGCTGTGTGACCCTGGGCAAGTCACTTAACCCTCATTGCCCCACCAAAAATAACAACAACAACAACAAAAAAAACAAAAACCCTACCTGGGGTATGGTCAGTTTTTGCCCCAGCCATTGGCCTGTCTATCCTCACAATCCAATCAAAGGACTTTTTCACACTTCCTAAAGGGATGGCAAAGCATGTGACTTTGTACTTTGTTAGCATATTAATAATTCCATTACTTTCTATGATTACATCAGCTAACAGGGGAGGAATCCCCCTCTCCCTTCACCTCCACCTGACATATAAACTAATCTGTTTCACATTTAAAGACCTATACATCCTAACCCCTACCTATACTCATCTAACCTTATTATATAATATGCCCCTTCATGCATTTGATGATTCAGACAAACTGGGTTTTTTTATGCTGTTTCTCATCTACACATTCCATTTTCCATTTCCTTGACTTTGTACTGGCTGTGCCCAATTCCTAGAAAACTGTGCTAAATAGAACCTGGCTGAGGACAGATCCTCCAGATTAACTTTGACGCATTAACTTCCATTCTTTAGATCTAATCATTAAATCATATCTGATGCCACCTAAATGTAATATTATCCAGCTCATTTTGGTCCATCATGTCCTAAATGCTATGATGATAGCCTTCATGGAAAATTCTCATTTTTCACTTTTTAAAAATATTTTTTTCCAAAGAAAGAACTGATATTGATGGAACTGACTGAAGCATGCTATTTTTCACATTCTTTAAGTGATTATATGGTGAGGTTTTACATGAACATATATGACCCATATTAGATTGTTTGCCATCTAAGGAAGGGGGTGAGGAGGGGAGGGGAGGAAGGAGGGACAGAGATTGGAACAGAAAAATATAAATAAAAATGTTTAACTTTAAAAAAAGGTGTGGGGAGCAGCTAGGTAGCACAGTGGATAGAGCACTGGCCCTGGATTCAGGAGTACCTGAATTCAAATCTAGCCTGAGACACTTGACACTTACTAGCTGTGTGACCATGGGCAAGTCACTTAACCCCCTTTGCCCTGCAAAAAAAAAAAAAAAATTTTATAAAAAAAAAAAAGGTGCGTAGCTAGGTGGCACAGTGGATAAAGCACTGGCCCTGGATTAAGGAGTACCTGAGTTCAAATCCAGCCTCAGACACTTGACACTTACTAGCTGTGTGACCCTGGGCAAGTCATTTAACCCCCATTGCCCTGCAAAAAAAAAAAAGGTGGGGGAGGGGTGTGCTGGGAAGGGTACGGAATGTACATATGTATCTATATACACACACATAAATATATATGTTGTGTATATATGAGTTATTTAGGTCTTATTTATATAGTAATTATATTTAAACAAATTTGTCATATATATTATTTATATAAGTTGATATGTATACGTTATTTATAAAACAGCTATTTACATGTATAAAAAAAAGAAAAAGAAAACTGCCTGCTCATTTAAAAAAAAAAAGGAAGAGGAAGAATTTAAAATACTTAGTTATATGTACTAGACAATATCTAGGTATATCTAAATGTAATAACATGGAAAATATACATTATAAATGTCATATATGTGTGAATGTGTATATTATATCTATGTTTGATATATGTATAAAATTTAATTATATATCACAAATAAAATTTTTTTAAAAGAAAGAAAGAAAATGTTCTCCACATCCAGAAAAAAAGAACTGTGGATTCTGAATGCAGATTGAACCAGACTGTTTCTACTTTTTTGTTTTTTATTTTTTTGAGATTTTTCACTTTTGTTTTGATTCTTCTTTCACAATATGACTAATGCAGAAATATGTTTGATGTGATTGTACATATATAACTTATATCGGATTATTTTCTGTATTGAGGGGAGAAGAGGGAAGGGAGGAAGAGAGAAAAATTTGAAACTAAAAGTCTTATGAAGGGGCAGCTAGGTGGCACAGTGGATAGAGAACCGGCCCTGGAGTCAGGAGTACCTGAGTTCAAATCCGGCCTCAGACACTTAACACTTACTAGCTGTGTGACCTTGGGCAAGTCACTTAACCCCCATTGCCCTGCCAAAAAAAAAACAAAAAAAAAAACAAGGGAGGAAACTGAAGCAGGCAAAGGTTAAGTGCATTGCCTAGGGTCACTCAGCTAGTAAGAGTCCGACAGTGGCTCTACTCTGCCATCTTGTGGCCTCTAGGTGTTAAATCTGATACCCAATTAAAGAACTATGGATGCTGTGGAACAAGACCCATCAAGGGGATTGGGAAGGATATCCCATTGAATCTGAGGATATATGGGATCAATAAAACTGTAAAAAGAAGGGTATAGAGGGAGAGAGTACTTCAAGAGAGATCATCCCCTCATTATTCTCCTCATTATTCTTTACAGTATTTTTTTTTTTTGCTTATGGTATCATCCTTTATATGTAAATCATGTGCCCATTTTGACCTTATTTTATTTTATAATTTTTTAATAAAGTATTTTTTTCTGTTACATGTAAAGATAGTTCTCAACTTTTGTTTATACAAGCTTTCCAATTTCAGATTTTTCTCCCTCCCTCCCCTCCCCCCTCCCCTAGACAGCAGGTAATCTGATATAGGTTTTTATATATGTGTGTGTGTGTGTGTGTGTATACAGATAATACCATCAAACATATTTCTGCATTAGTCATGTTATAAGAGAAAAATCAGAGCAATGATGAAAAACCTCAAAATAGAAAAATAACAGCACCAAAAACAAAAGAAATAGTATGGTTCATTCAGCATCTATACTCCACAGTTCTTTTTTTTTTTTCCTGGATTTGGAGATCCTCTTCTATCATGAGTTCCCTGGAACTCTTCTGTACCATTGCATTGGTGAGAAGAATCTAGTCCGTCATAGTAGATCAACACACAATGTTGATTATACTGTGTACAATGTTCTTCTGGTTCTGCTCATCTCACTCATCATCAGCCCAAGCAAGACCCTCCAGGTTTCTCTGAACTCCTCCTGCTCATCGTTTCTTACAACACAATAGTATTCCATTACATTCATATGCCACAACTTGTCCAGCCATTTCCCAATTGATGGGCATCCCCTCAACTTCCAATTCCTTGCCACCACGTAAAGAGAAGCTATAAATATTTTTGTACATGTGGGTCCCTCTCCCCTTTCCAAGATCTCTTTGGGGAAAAGACCCAAAAGTGGTATTGCTGGGTCAAAGGGTATGCACAGCTTTATAGCCCTTTGGGCATAATTCCAAATTGCTCTCCAGAATGGTTGGATCAGTTCACAGCTCCACCAATAATGCATTAGTGTTCCAATTTTTCCGCAGCTTCTCCAACATTTATTATTTTCCTTTTTTGTCATTTTAGCCAATCTAATAGATGTCAGGTGGTACCTCAGAGTTGTTTTAATTTGCATCTCTCTAATCATTAGAGATTTAGAGCATTTTTTCATATGGGAATAGATAGCTTTGATTTCTTCATCAGAAAACTGTCTGTTCGTATCCTTTGACCATTTCTCAAATGGGGGAATGACTTGGATTCTTATAAATTTGATTTAGTTCCCTATATATTTTAGAGATGAGGCCTTTATCAGAAGTACTGGCCATAAAAATTGTTTCCCAGCTTTCTGCCTCCCTTCTAATTTTGGATGCATTGCTTCTGTTTTCTTTACAGTATTTAAGAAAGCAAGGGAAGGAAATAATCTGATTTTTATAGTAAATAAAGGAAAAGAAGTGAAGAGGGGCAAGCCTGTGGGCACATTTGGGAGAATTTACCCTTGTCTCCCATGAAGTTATGGTGGTTGGAGTTGAAATTGGGGTACCATGAAAAATCAAAAATGAGATAGCCATTATGTGGTGGATTTGGGATCTCACCGACTCAAAATATCAGCTAGTTCCCTAAGACCAGCTGCAAGCAAGGGTGCTCTGACCCCTGAGCAAATATCCAAACCTCCCAACAGCATGACTCGAAACAACATGACACCACTGTAGGTTCCCACCACCCTGGCAATACATAGTTCCATCAATGGCTTTCCCAAGGGAAATCCCTTCACCCTGAGTGCTAAGTATGTGGGCATATTCCACCCATAATCAAGTCTGGCTTTTTGTGACTTGTAATCCTGATTAGAATCAATACCAATTCAACCTCTAAGATCTGAGTTGGCTTGGGGGGTGGACTCATTTATTTCTTCTATCAGGTAGTAAATATCTTCTGCCATCTTCCTTAGAGGAAGCTAAGTGGCACAGTAGATAAAGAGGGGTAGGCCTGATGTCAGGAAGACTGAGTTCAAATCTAGCCTACAAACAATTATTAGTGTATGATCCTAGGGAAGTGACTTAACCTCTGCCTACCTCAGTTTATTCAACTGTAAAATTGGGATAATAATAGCACCTGTCTCACAGGACTGTTGTGAGGACAGGATAAGATAATGTTTATAAAGCCTGGAATATAGTAAGAGAGAGACAGAGACAGAGAGAGACAAAGAGAGAGACAGAAACAGAGGGAAAGACAGAGAGAGACAGAGAGTAAAATCTGAATGTCCATCACTTACGATAGTATGAGTAACACTGTAGTAAATAAATAAACTGCAGTTTACCTATGTCTGTATCCTCTGCTGGCTTATTTGGGCAGCAGCTAGTAAGGACTATGAAAATTCCTATGACCAAAGATGGACTGGAATCAGGAAACACTTATGACAGGCAGACCAAGCAGCATACCATTGCAGTAATACAAATGTGGAATAATGAGAGACTATACAAGGGCGGTGGCACTATCAGAGGAGAGAAGGGGGCATATTTGAGAGATGTGAAATCAACAGGCCTTGGCGATAGATTGGATATGGAGATGGGAGGGGTGAGAGTAAGGTAGGAGTCAAGCATGACACCTAGATTACAGGTCTGGGGGGCTAGGAAGGATGACAGAATCCTTGATAGTAATAGGGAAATTTGGAATGGGAGAGAGTTTAGAGAAAAAAAATAAGTTTACTTTTGGACATGTTGGATTTAAGATATCTCCTGGAGGGGGCACTAGGTGGCGCAGTGGATAAAGCACCGGCCCTGGATTCAGGAGGACCCAGGTTCAAATCTGGCCTCAGACACTTGACACTTACTAGCTGTGTGACCCTGGGCAAGTCACTTAACCCTCATTGTCCCACAAAAAACAAAAACAAAAACAAAAACAAAAACAAAAACAAAAACAAAAAGATATCTACTGGACATCCAGTTTGGTATGTCTGAAAAGCAGTTGGAGATACAAGACCAGAGGTCTGCAGAGAGGTTAGGGCTGGATAAGTAAATTTGAGAGGAGGGGGAGAAGGAGGAAGAGGAATTCTAACTAACAAGTCCTGTGCTAAGTACTTATTTTATTTAATTCCGAGTTATAAACATAGAAATGATAATTAGATGCATGGGAGCTGATGAGATCACCTAGTGAAATAGTATAGAGGGTGTTAAGGGCTAGAATTCTAGCTAGTCTGTCTAAAATATCTAAAGAGTGGTTGCCAATAAATTATAAGCTTTAGCAAGAGTTAGACTTTTAAGCATTTATTAAGGAGAATACGAATTTGGTAAAGAGAGAAAGGCCTACATTCATCTATCTATTAAAGGGAGAGCATGTTTCTAGCTCTGCTCTCCACCAGAGTCCCCAGGAAAAAGTGCGAGTCAGAGCGCCCGGCTCCCCCTTCTTCCTCCCACCAGCAAACATCACTTCCTGACGCCAAAGAAAAGACCCATGGTCTTGCCCTCAGAGACGTTCCCCTCATGGCGCAGCTTTTCTACAGTAAGTCTCCAGCAGGTGGCGTCATTCCAATCATTACAAGGGGAAAGAGAAGAGAGCACAGGGCAGAACCCCGGGGGACATCCAAGGTTAGAGGGTATGACCTAGATGAGGATCCAGCCAAGGAGACAGAGAAGAAGCAGTCAGATGCATAGGAGGTGAACCAGGAGAGTACAGTGTCCTGAAAACCTAGAGAGGAGACAATATCAAGGAGGAAAGAGTCACACAGTGACAAAGGAGAATGAAGATTGAGAAAAGGCCATCAGATTTGTCAATTAGGAAATCACTGTTAACTTTGGAGAAAGCACTTTCAATTGAATGATGGGCTCAGAAGCCTGGATGTTAAGAGGAAAGTAAGGGGGGGGCGGCTAGGTGGCGCAGTGGATAAAGCACCGGCCCTGGATTCAGGAGTACCTGAGTTCAAATCCGGCCTCAGACACTTGACACTTACTAACTGTGTGACGCTGGGCAAGTCACTTAACCCCCATTGCCCTGCAAAAAAAAAAAGAGGAAAGTAAGGGGCAGCTAGGTGGTGCGGTGAACAAAGCACCAGCCCTGGATTCAGGAGTACCTGAGTTCAAATCCAACCTCAGACACTTGTCACTTACTAGCTGTGTGACCCTGGGCAAGTCACTTAACCCTCATTGACCCACAAAAAAGGGGGAGGGAGAGTAAGAGGAGAGAAAGTGGAAGTGCCTATTATAGATGACATCTCTAGAATTTAGCTACAAAGAGCAGAAGTTAAAAGACAGTTGATGGGAAAGGAAGGATCAAGTCTTTTGAGGATGAAGGAGACATGGGTATGTTTGTAGGTAGTAGGAAAGCAACCAGTAAACAGGAAGAGATTGAAGATAAATGATAAAATGGGGGTGACCAATGGGACAATCTGTTGGAGGAGACAGTGTGGAATGGGTTCACTTATATGGGTACAGGGGTATACCTTGGAAAAGGTAGGGCCACCTCTTTATGTGAGACAGGGATGAAGCAGATAGTGGCAAAAGGCATCTAAGTGATATGAAATGAGGAGGGGAGAAAAGGGTGCTCTTGGCAAATGACCTTCAATTTTTTACGAAGCCATGGAAGGTTTAAGGAAGGATAAAAAGATTTGGAAGAGCTGCTATGGAGAGATAGAGAGTATCTCTTTAAGGATCCTCACCTCCACTTTCACATGCTCACATCCAAGGAGATAGTAGATGTTATTCTTGCTCCTTGACACATGATAGGACAATCATTGAGAGCCCCAGAGTAACACCCATTTTCCATTTCATCATTCACACCAAAAGCCCTGGATAGAAGCTACTTTAAGGCCAACGGAACTAGGAACTGAGGACTCTGGGGAAATGTGTACTCACACACAATCCAGCCCAAATCTCTATGACCATTTGTCTTCTAAAGTCAAGGTCCTCCTGAATCTTCCTGGGTCTTGGCAGAGCTAGGCTATATCAGTCAATAAACATTTATTAAGTACAAGGCACTTCTTCTTTCCTTCTGTATCATACTTGTGTAGACGCATTGGTAAAGTAGGACAAAAGTAACAAGATCTAGCACTTTAGAAGAGACCACTATATGTGAAGGCAAAAGATCAGAGAGAGGAGAGAGGAACTCTGTTCCAAAGCATGTCAGCAGACAGTGTCCCCCAGTAAGCAGAAGACACTGTCCCTGGCTTAGTACTTCTTTCTCTGAATTGATTGCTATTTATTTAATTCAGTCGGTCAAAGGTAGCAGCTGGCATTACAGTAGAAAGGGTCATATCCAAGAATCAGGAGGTTCAAGCCTGTCTCTGCCCTTGCATCTCAATGACATGAGACAGGTTACATCTCTTTGAAATTCAGTTTCCTTATATGATGAGCAGAAGGGAGAGATGATCAATTAATCCATAAATAAATATTTATTTAGTGCCTACCAACTATAGTAGGGACTTAGAATATAAGTTTAACCCAGACGTGCCACACACCCCCAATTCTTCTAAGACTTTCTCCTTGGGATGGGGTTGAGTCATTCATATCAGCCTATCTTCACATTGGCAAGTCTGGTAATTTTTCCCAGAGTTAAGGGGAGATGTTACAAGAGGTTGATTATAGCCATGACTGTGGCTATCATTGCAACTCTGTCAGGATTCTAGAGGTAAGCCTGATGTAAGGGGAATACACTCCTATTTACTGCTATGGTAGCTCCCAGTGACCCACTAGTGTGCTTCCCATTTGCACGATATCAATCACAATTAAATCATTGATTCTTTTTTTTTTTTTTTTAGTGAGACTATTGGGGTTAAGTGACTTGCCCAGGGTCACACAGCTAGTAAGTGTTAAGTGTCTGAGGCCGGATTCAAACTCAGGTACTCCTGACTCCAGGGCCGGTGCTCTATCCACTGCGCCACCTAGCTGCCCAATCATTGATTCTTAAACATAAAAGATTTGCTAAACAATAAGGAAAGATCTAGAAAAATCATAATATTTAGTCAATAAAAGACAAAAGCAGAAATAACCACAACTTTTATTCTATAGAAGGTAAAAACAGGAAAAATTAAACTATAGCAATCCACCCATAACCCTAGCTCATACTCTCCCACCAAATGAACAAAGTGTCCATAGAGGAATGTGGGTACACAATTAAAGAAACCCACTAGGAAAAACATGAGCAGGGAAACCCATATTGCTAGAGCATATGTACTAAGGTAGTATAATACAAACAACTGGTAACAATAATAGCTAGCACTTCTTTTAGGTTTCCAAAGTACTCTGCAAACATTATTTCACTTTATCTTCACAACTCTGGGAGGCAAGTGCCATTATTATTTCTCTTTTGCAGAAGAGAGGTTGTGACATGCTCAGGGCCACTCAACTAACTAGTAAGTATCTGAGGCTGAACTTGAACTCGGGTTTTCCTGACTTCTATCCTCTGTTCCACCTACTGACAAATACAAAATACATATTCCTTTCTGAAAGCTAACTGGTTCTTACTGACTAATTGATACCAACTGGTAATCATAAAGAAGAATCGCACTGGTGAGGGCTCATTAGCGATAGCACTACAGAAGATATCTTCAGCCCATCTGTGGAGAGGTGCTCATAGGGAGCATATGTATATGGCCAATGGGTGTGAAAGAAGGGGCAACTCATTCTTCCTCTGCTGCTGAAGTACTGAGTCATTACTGTTCTTGCTCCACTCCCATTGCCATTGGTCTCATCCTCCCATAGAGGCTTCTCCATGGCATTGTGCTGGATGCTGTTTCATTGTTGGCTATTGTAATCCCTGTCACCTCCAGCTTTGGGCTTAGCTGAGAACCTGGCCTAGGGGACCACTGTGCATCTTCAGAAGGAGCCAGAGACCATATCCCAAGATGAGTAGGAGGCTCAGCTCTGGGATTTGAAGTTTCCTTAGCAGAATCCCAGTGTCAGGCACCAGACTCTCAACTCTTCTCACCATTCCACTCAACTCCATAGTTGGACTCCTTGCTCTGCTCAACAGTGCCATGTGCTTCTGCTACAAGCCACCATTGCCAGCAAGGGGAGGAGGGGGTGGACAGAAATCCTCTTCCTCGTGCCTTGCTTTCGTCTCCAAGAGGTACAAGGGAAAAGGTGAAGAAACAACTCAATTCCTGACTTGACTGACTCCATAACTTAGTTCTAGCAGTCAGCTCTATTGATTTTAAATTCTTAGTCTCTGTGATTTGCCCATGGTAAACCCATGATCTCTCACATCTCAGCTCACTATCCTGACAGTTTCATACGCAAATAATTCACTCAAGGTCTAACAAAGGACACACATGTACAATCCACAAACTCAACCACTTTGAGTCTGAAAGGGCCATCTCCTTATATTTCACTGTCTCTGTTACCTGCCCTTTATATGCTGTCGTTTCATCAAGTAGATTGAGGGGATTCAATTCATGAAAGTTCC
This sequence comes from Dromiciops gliroides, assembly GCF_019393635.1. NCBI lineage: Eukaryota > Metazoa > Chordata > Mammalia > Microbiotheria > Microbiotheriidae > Dromiciops > Dromiciops gliroides. Next base: position 46,890,848 of record NC_057861.1, on the reverse strand, counting down.
TTTGATCAAAACCCTCCACCAAACACACTATTTTATTACTTTTTAATTTTTTATTTGTTACTTTATTGTTTATTTTTACTGTTGTGTAGGAGCCTAGGTAACCTCAAAGGTACGCTGGTGAATGTTTAACAAATGGTTCAGGGATGGAGAGGTGGGGAGTATACATGACATACTTTTAAGCTTAATCTGCATTATTAATATTTTCTCAATTAATTTCTTAAGACTAGACTAATGGTGTCAAACATGGGATCACAGACTGCAGCACTTCTGATTGCAGCCTGAAGCAAATTAAAATGTAATTAGGAAATATTTAACCAAATAAATTAAAATACAATAGAATAATAAGGTTGATATGTAGTTTTCTAAGTCAATGTGGGGCTACCAGGGATCCTTAGGTTTAATGACCACCATTTCTATTTGTGTTTGATGCCTCTGGTCAACAAAACAATAAATCCAGCCCTTATTTATAGTGTTTGCCAAGGTATGAATGGTCTCTGTGTAAATATAGCAATTGATTCAAATCCTGTACTAGCTGGTTCTAGCACACCCCCAGGTACCCATCACGTACAAGATACAGGAAGTTTTCCTCTATATCTCTTCAATTCATCTTCCCCCTACATGGACATTAGAGGAGGAAAGACAGATGCATAAGAACTAAGGCCAGGGCAGCTAGGTGGCACAGTGGATAAAGCACCAGTCCTGGATTCAGGAAGACCTGAGTTCAAATCCTGCCTCAGACACTTGACACTTACTAGCTGTGTGACCTTGGGCAAGTCACTTAACCCCAATTGCCTCACTAAAAAAACAAACAACAACAAAAAAAAGACAATATCACAAAATGATAATAACACCTAAATTAATTTACTTAGACAGTGCTGTGCCAATGAAATTCCCAAAAGAATACTTTATGGAACTATAAAAAATGATAACAAAATTCATATAGGGGCAGCTAGGTGGCACAGTGGATAGAGCACCGGCCCTGGAGTCAGGAGTACCTCAATTCAAATCCGGCCTCAGACACTTAACACTTACTAGCTGTGTGACCCTGGGCAAGTCACTTAACCCCAACTGCCTCACTAAAAAAAAAAAAATTCATATAGAGGAGCAAAAGGTCAAGAATCTCAATGGTAATAATGAAAAAAAGTGAGAAAGAAATGAAGGGAGAGGACTTCAATACCAGATCTCAAACTGTACTTGAAAACAGTAATCATCAAAAAGGATATGATGTTGGTTTAAAGAAGTTGATCAGTAGAATAGATTAGTACACACTGGTTGGTTGGTTAGTTGGTTGGTTATTGTCCTTCATTCTCAAAGAGGACCAAAATGACATCACTATGTTGGAGTCAAGGTACAGTGTATCCAACTGTGGCCAATCAGACCAATACAAGTTAGGAAGACCCTATCACACATGAACATTTGGAATGGAGATATCTGTATATTTGTTTATCTCACATTTCTTTTTGAGCTACTGCAATTCTGCTTCACTCATAGAGCACACTGCCTTTTTGGATTTGGGCAGGCCATGCTGGGCAGTACTTTGCCAGTGTCTCCTGTGTCACAGAATTGATTCCAAAGTTCTTCAGAGAGACCCTGAGAGTGTCTTGTATTTTTTCTTCTGACCTCCATGTGAGCACTTGCCTTGTGTGAGTTCTCGATAAAATAGTCTTTTAAGCCAAATTTATGTTTGGCCAACCCATCAGAATTGTGCTCTCTGTAGTAGAGTTTGAATGCTTGGCAGGTTAGCTCAAGAAAGGACCTATGCGGGGCAGCTAGGTGGCCCAATGAATTGAGCACTGGCCCTGGAGTCAGGAGGACCTGAGTTCAAATCCAGCCTCAGACACTTAACAATTACTAGCTGTATGGCCCTGGGCAAGTCACTTAACCCTAATTGCCTTTAAAAAAAGAAAAAAAGAAAGAAAGAAAGAAAGAAAGAAAGAAAGAAAGAAAGAAAGAAAGAAAGAAAGAAAGAAAGAAAGAAAGAAAGAAAGAAAGAAAGAAAGAAAGAAAGAAAGAAAGAAAGAAAGGATGGACCTATGTGTCTAGTACCTTATCTCGCCAGGTGATCTTCAGAATCTTCCTAAGACAATTCAAATGGAAGTAATTCCCTTTCATGGCATGGAACTGGTATACTGTCCAGATTTCATAATTATGCAACAATGAGATCAGCACAAGAGCTCTGTAGACCTTCAGTTTGGTAGGCAATCTAATACCTCTTCTCTCCCTCATTTTCCTTTGGAGCTTCCCAAACACTGAGCTATCTCTGGCAAAGCATATGTCAACCTCATCACCTATGTGTACATCCCAAGAAAGTATTCTACCAAGGTAGACATCATACAGAGCAAACACAATAGTGTTTGATAGACCAAAAGACCTAAGTTACAAAGGAAAGTCCTCACTATTCATCAAAAACTTCTGGGAAAACTTGAGAACAATCTGACAAAAATTAGGGTTTGATCAATACCACATCATATATAAGGATACCTTTCAAATTGATACATGGTGCAAAGTTGTATCATAAACAATTAGAGAGCAAGGAAGAAGCCTTTCAAATCTATGGATAGAACAAGAGTTTGTGATGAAGTAAGTGATAGGGTTATACAAGATAAAATAGACTTCCGGGGGCAGAGCCAAGATGGTGGAGGAAAGTCATTAAACATACAGATCTCCTAACACAACTACCCCAAAAACAGCAATAAAAGAACCCCTGGAGCAGCAAAACCCACAAAAAGATGGGCTGAGATTATTTTCCAGCCAAAGACAGATTAAAGGGGTCTGTGCTAGGCTGTAAGAAGAGTCCAACCTCGCGATCACACTGACACAGACCCCAGGCATGCTGAGCCAGAGGAACTTGCCCCTGATTCCCAAATCAGCTGCAACACCAGTGTCTTCTGGAACTAAACTTATGTTTGGGTGAGAGGGCTGAACGGCTGGCCGGGGGGGGGGGTGATTAAAATACAGGGGTGTCTGCAGGATATAAGGAGGAATTCGGCTATCCCACTCCAGTGGGGAACCAGGAAGAAATCATGAGCAGTGGGAGGCCCAGGTAGGGGAGGGGTGCAGGATCATAGGAGGTAAGAACCACCACAGCATTCTTCTGGTTGGTTAATTAGCAAGTTAGCTTGAGGTTATCTTCAGACCAGAGAACAGGCCAGGTGAGATAAAAACCTGCCCTCCCTCAAACCCAAATACCTGGCACCCTCTGAAGCTTAGGACAGTGCAGCTTGGAAGTAGGGCCCCACTGTAAGAGGGAGTCAAGTAAAGACAGCAAGATGAGCAAGCAAAGAAAGTTGAGAACCATTGAAAGTTTCTTTAGTGACAAGGAAGATCCAGGTGCTCCCTCAGAAGAGGATAACAACCTCAGGGCCCCTACATCCAAAGCTTCCAAAAAAAATATGAATTGGTCTCAGGCCATGGAAGCTCTCAAAAGGGACTTTGAAGATAAAGTAGGAGAGATAGAAGGAAGATTTAGAGAGGTGGAGGAAAGAATGGAAAGAGAAATAAGAGTGATGCAGGAGAATCATGAGAAAAAAGTCAACAGCTTGAAAAGCCAAATGGAAAAAAAGATACAAAAGCTCTCTGAAGAAAATTATTGCCTAAGAATTAGGACTGAACAAATGGAAGCTAATGACTTTATGAGAAACCAAGACACAGTAAAGCAAATCCAAATGAATTAAAAAAAAAATAGAGGGCAATATGAAATATCTCCTTGGAAAAACAGCTGACCTGGAAAATAGATCCAGGAGAGATAATTTGAAAAGCATTGGACTATCTGAAAACCATGACCAAAATAAGAGTTTAGACAGCATCTTCCAAGAGATTTTCAGGGAAAATTGTCCTAATATTCTAGTAGCAGAAGGTAAAATAGAAATTGAAAGAATCCACCAATCACCTCCTGAAAGAGATCCCAAAAGGAAAACCTCCAGGAATTTTATAGCCAAATTCCAGAGCTCCCAGGTCAAGAAGAAAATATTGCAAGCTGCTAGAAAAAAGTAATTCAAATACTGTGCAGCTACAATAAGGACAAAACAAAATCTAGCAGCATCTACATTAAAGACCAGAGGGCATGGAATATGATATTCCAGAGGGCAAAGGAACTGGGACTAAAGCCAAGAATCATATACCCAGAAAAACTTGTATAATCTTTCAGAGGAAAAAATGGGACTTCAATGAAAAAGAGGATTTTCAGGCATTTGTGATGAAAAGATCTGAACTGAATAGAAAATTGGACTTTCAAATACAAGACCCTAGAGAAGCATAAAAATGTAAACAGGAAAAATAAATCATGAGGGATATTAAAAGATTAAACTGTTTACATGCCAACATGGGAAGATAATACTTCTAACTTGTAAGAACTTTTTCAGTTAGGAATACGCAGAGGACACAGGTCTGAACTGAATATGGATGGATGATATCTGTAAAGCATTTATTTTTTGTTTATCCTTGTTCTTTGCGGGGCACACAGGGTGGTGTGTCATGTCTGAGGCCAGATTTGGGCTTGGAGCCTCGTAGGTCCAGGGCTGGTGCTTTGTCCACTGTGCCACCTAGCTAACCCATGATGACATCTTTAAAATAGGGTTGAGGGTAGGAGGAATGAACTGGGGGAGAGGGAAGGGGAGAGGAAGACTGGGGAGAGGTAGCTCACATGAAGGAAATAAAAAAGTTTATGGAGGGGAGGGGAAGGGGGGAAAGAGTGAGGGAGGGAGTGAACTTTACTATCATCAGAATTGGCTCAAAGAGGGAATAACATATATATGTTAGCATATATAACATATATATATATTCAAGTGGGTATAGTAATATATTTTTGCCCTGAGGGAAAGTGGGAGGGGAAGGAGATAATGGGGGTAGGGGGGGAGAAGAGGGGAAGGAGGGAAAAGCAGGTTGAGGGAGGGAGCAGTAAAAAGCAAAACACTTTTGAGGAAGGTGAAAATGATCTGCATAACTGCACATGTATGACATATGGAATTGCTTGATATCATAGGAAGGATTGAGGAGGGAGAAAGGAAGAAAAATTCAGAACACAGAATTAGCTCAAAGACCTTAACCTCATCAGAGTGGGCTCAAGGAGGGAATAACATACACACCCAATTGGGAGTAGTAATCTATTTGACTCTAAAGGAAAGTAGGAAGGGAAGAGGATAAAGAGGGAAGGGTAAAAGAAGGGAGGACAGAGCGGGGGAGGGGGCAGTCAGAAGTAAAACACTTTTGAGGAGGAATAGGGTAAAAGAAGATAGAAAATAGAGTAAATATCATGGGAAGGGAATAGAATGGAGGGAAATAGTTATGATGATTGACTAAAATGGCAAAATGTATGGTACCTACTCTGCTAGGCTATTGTGAAGAAAATTCTTTGTCAAGTTTAAGGTACTATATAAAAGTTATGATGAACGGGATACTATCAGAAAAACCTAGAAAGACCTACATGAACTGAAAGCATTGTGGAATGAGATGATCTGCTGGGAAGCACATGGTTATTCTCAACAAGGCAATGATCCAATATAACTCTGAAGAACTTATGAAAATTGCAATCCATCTATAGAGAAAGAACTGATGGTATCTGAAAACAGATTGAAACACATTTTTTGACAGTTCCTTAATCTGAAGTTTTGTTTTTATCTGTTTTCTCTCACCAACCTAGCTAATGTGGAGATGTTTTCCATGACTACTTATATTAAATTGCTTGAGTTCTTGGGGTGGGGTGGGAAGGGAGAGAGGAAGAGAAGTTGGAACACAAAGTTTTTAAAAATTGATGTCAAAATTTGTTTTTACATGTAATTTGGAAAATAAAATTCTAAACAGAAAAAAATAAATAAAAAGATAAAATGGACAATATTTATGTGGAGTTTTTGCACAAACAAACCTAATGTAACAAAAATTTGAAGGGAGACAGGTGAGGAAAAGCTACATGCAACAAGTTTCTCTGATAAAGTCTCCTTTAATTTTTTTTTACAATTTATTTTAATTTCAGTTTCAAATTCTCTCCCTCAACACTCCTCCTCCCCTACTCACTGAGAAGGCAAGAAACATAAAGCCAAATATATAGAGTCATGAAAAACAAATATCCACATTAGTCATGTTCAAAAAAAGAAAGAAAGAAAAAGGAAGAGGAGAAAATATACTTCACTCTGGGTTCATCAGCTCTCTGTTTAGAGGTAGATAGCATGTTTCCTTATCAGTCCTTAAGAATTGTGGTGGGATATTATTTTGGTCAGAGTTACTACACCTTTTAAAGTTGATTATAACATTTTTATTACTATATAAATTGTTCTCTTTTTTCTGCTCTCTTCACTTTGTGACAGTTCATAGGTGTCTTCCCAGGTTTTTCTTGTATTTCATCACAGTCCATCACAACTTGAACAACCATTTCCAATCGATGGGCATTACCTCAATTCTTTGCCACCATAATAAGAAGTGCTATAAATATTTTTGTACCTATGGGTCATTTTCTTTTTTCTTTGATCCCCTTGAGATATAGACTTTATGGAGGGCTGCTAGGTGGTACAGTGGATAGAGCACTGGCCCTGGAGTCAGGAGAACCTGAGTTCAAATCCCGCCTCAGACACTTGACACTTACCAGCTGTGTGACCCTGGACAAGTCACTTAACCCTCATTGTCCCGCCAAAAAAAAAAAAAAAAAAAGAGTCTATGTAGAAATATAGACTTTATGGCACTATCTCTGGGTCAAAGGGTACGCACAGTTTAATAGTTTGGGGGGGGGGAGGTTAGTTCCAAATTGTTCTCCAGAATAACTGAACCAGTTCACAGCTCTAACAACTGTACATTAGTCTACTTATTTTCCCACACCCCCTTCAGCATCTGCCATTTTCTTTAGTATTTGAGCCAATCTGATGAGTGTGTGAGGTGGTACATCAAAATTGTTTTTTGTTTGTTTGTTTGTTTTAGTGAGGCAATTGGGGTTAAGTGACTTGCCCAGGGTCACACAGCTAGTAAGTGTTAAGTGTCTGAGGCCAGATTTGAACTCAGGTACTCCTGACTCCAGGGCCAATGCTGTATCCACTGTGCCACCTAGCTGCCCCATCAAAATTGTTTTAATCTGCATTTTTCTAAATACTAGTGATTTAGAGAATTTGTTCATATCACTATTGATAACTTGTATTTCTTCCTGTGAAAACTGCCTATTCATATCCTTTGATCATTTATCAATAATTCTTATTTAACTGCACTAAGACTTTTGGAATACCCTGTATAGGAAACTAATCCAAATTTTTAAGAATAAGAGCTATTGTGTGATAGATAAATGGTTAAAGAATATGAACCAGCAGTTTTCAAAGGAAGAAATCCAAGTAATGTAAATCATTAATACTTATGGAAATGCAAACTAAAGCAATTTTGAGGCTCCACTTCACCACTATCAGTCTGGCAAATAAATGTAACAAAAGAGAAAAAAAATGACAAATGTTCAAGAGGCAATGGGAAAACAGGTACACTAGTACACTGTTGATGGTGCCATGAATTGGTACAGCCATTATGGAAAGCAATTTGGAACTATGCCCAAAAAGTTATTAAATTGCACATAGCCTTTGACCCAAATATTCCAGTACCAGGCGTACAGCCCAAAGAAATCAAAGAAAGTGGGAAAGGATCTATAAGTACAAAAATATTTATAGCAGCTCTCTTCATGGTGCCCAAAAATTGGAAACCAAGGGGCCATTCTCCTTTTGGAGAATGACTAAACAAATTGTGGCATATGGATACAATGAAATATTATTGTACCATAAGAAATACTGAAATGGACAATTTCTCTTCTTGGGGCGGGGGGGGGGGGACAATGAGGGTTAAGTGACTTGCCCAGGGTCACACAGCTGGTGTCAAGTGTCTGAGGCTGGATTTGAACTCAGGTCCTCCTGAATCCAGAGCCAGTGCTTTATCTACTACACCATCTAGCTGTCCCTAAAATGGACAATTTCATAGGAAACTGGTAAGACTTTTTATGAACTGATGGAAAGCAAATTGAACAGAAATAGAATAATTTATACAATGATATTACAGAGAAAATTAACTTTGAAAGACTTTAGAATTCTGATTAATAACATGATAAACCACAAGTTTAAAAAAAATGAAGATGAAACATGCCACTTACCTCCTGATAAATGGTAATGAACTTAAAATATAGAATGAGATATACCTTTTCGGATACAGCTAATGTAGGAATTTGTTTTGCCAGAGCACATAAATATGCAATGAAGGATTTTTTTTTTATTTGCTCAATGGAAGGGGGGCTAGTTAATGGAAAGGATAAATTAATATGAAATACTCATTACTTGAAAAATAAAAAACAATTATGAACTTGTCTGAAAATTTTTGCAAAGACAGCAGATGGGTAATTATGAATAGTGTCATCTCATAAAACAGAGGAGTGGCAGAGGTCCAAAAAGAGGCTTAAACAAAGATTAGCAAGATGTCTAGTTCAACAAAGTCATCCCAAGGGCATTTAAGCAGGAAAATGGAAGGAAGATAACAGAGTGAAGAAAAGATTTGCAGAAGTCATTTAAACAAACTTCTCTATCAAAGATAGTAGAACCACTAGACTTGGACCCTAACAGCTCCTTGTCTCTTGAGCACCAGGTGTGATAGTATCTAGCCACAGAAAGAGATATCCCTTCAGGAAATTAGATTCCGAGGAACAACTGAGTAGGACACACTGCCCAGACAGACATGGATACAGAGAGACAGTCACCAGAAGCCAGAAGCAGCTCCATAGAGCATAATCCTTGGTCAGAGAAAAGACAACTAGCCAGCTATGAACTAGAGAGTTACTGTGCCCAGTGAGGACCATTAGATATTAGACATTAGAAACACAGCTGAGGGGCAGCTGGGTGGCACAGTGGATAAAGCACCAGCCCTGGATTCAGAAGTACCTGAGTTCAAATCCGGCCTCAGACACTTAACACTTACTAGCTGTGTGACCCTGGGCAAGTCACTTAACCCCAATTGCCTCACCAAAAAAAAAGAAAGGAAGGAAGGAAGGAAGGAAGGAAGGAAGGAAGGAAGGAAGGAAGGAAGGAAGGAAGGAAGGAAGGAAGGAAGAAAGAAAGAAAGAAAGAAAGAAAGAAAGAAAGAAAGAAAGAAAGAAAGAAAGAAAGAAAGAAAGAAAGAAAGAAAGAAAGAAAGAAAGAAAGAAAGAAAGAAAGAAAGAAAGACCAGCTGAGCAACCCACCTATTAGAGATGCTGTAGCTGGGCAGGGGGGGGGGGGGTAGGTGCTTTGTAAAGGACTCCACAGGAGAGAAAGGACTTCCATGCACTGTATTACCAAAGTAGTGAGTAACTATGCAGAGATCCTAGAAAGCACCATTGTTTCAAACGATTTACAAATTACAAACAGTTCTTTGTCTGGACCCTTGTATGTTCTGACAAGCACCTACCTTCTTCCCCAAATTTTCCATAGCATCTTAAAGAGCACATTCAATATCCTTGTTCTTTTGTATATTCAACCTACCTCATTAGATGATTCCCCCAAAGGCATCTAAGTCCATCATTTCACACCAACAGCACAAACATGCTGCTAATTTTAACTTAACTTCTTATCACAGTGTACCCAGCCATGCAACAGATATCAGGACTTAAGCACACAATCACACAGCCATGCAGCTATTACAATAAAATAGCTAGTCTGGCCTGCCAAAGTCGTGCTGGAAAATCCTACTGTCCACAGCATAGGAAAGGGAGGAAATAAACTACAGCCTTCCACACATACACAAGTTTATATATATATGTATATATATATATATATATGTGTGTGTGTGTGTGTTATGCATATATGTACTGTGTGTACAAATTGTTGTGTGAATATATTCATGCACACGTGCATATATTGTATTGCTTGTGTGTCTGTGTGTGTATGCAATATGTATATGCGTGTATACATGTATACATACAGAAAACTCTTACCTTGGTACCCTCTTTTGTCATCTGTCTCACTTAGAAGCAACAAGGAGAAAAGCAACATGAAGAGTTTATGGGAAGAGAATGATCTTTGTTACAAAATGTACCTACAGCAAGTTTTTTTTTTGGGGGGGGGGGGCAATAAGGGACAAGTGACTTGCCCAGGGTCACACAGCTAGTAAGTGTCAAGTGTCTGAGGCTGGATTTGAACTCAGATCTTCCTGATTCCAGGGCCAGTGCTCTATCCACTGTACCACCTAGTTTCCCCTACAGCAAGTTTTTATGGTCCCAAAGTAACAGAGGAGAAATCTTGACTTTGAAGAGTCTGAAATGAGACTCTTCTGTAGCCAACAACCAACTTGACTCAATGCCCCTTAGTTTTTGCTTTTTCTTAATAGCAAGTTGCTACAAATTCTAACTTTGGCTCTCAATTATTTTCAGTACCAAAATGAGCCATTTTATAAGGCAAAATGCCTAACCTCCATATACATGTCCATGTACATATGCATATATCTGCATATACACACATATACACATACACATGTACAGCTCTTGTATATATGTCATGTAGAAAGGCTTTAATCTATTGCCCATCTATCTTCCATCCGACCACCAACCTGCCCCACTTCTCTACTAGAAACAAGGTCAAAAAAACTTCATGAAATGGAATGGAGGGGGGGGGGTCAGCTAGGTGGCACAATGGATAGAGCACCAGCCCTGGAGTCAGGAGTACCTGAGTTCAAATCCGGCCTCAGACACTTAACACTCACTAGCTGTGTGACCCTGGGCAAGTCACTTAACCCCAATTGCCTCACTAAAAAAAAAAAAAAAAAATCTCAGAGAAATCGAATGGAGGGGGCAGCTAGGTGGTTCAGTGGATAAAGCACCAGCCCTGGATTCAGGAGGACCTGAGTTAAAATCCGGCCTCAGACACTTGACATTTACTAGCTGTGTGACCCTGGGCAAGTCACTTAACCCTCATTGCCCCACTACAAAAGGAAGAAAGAAAGAAAGAAAGAAAGAAAGAAAGAAAGAAAGAAAGAAAGAAAGAAAGAAAGAAAGAAAGAAAGAAAGAAAGAAAGAAAGAAAGAAAGAAAGAAAGAAAGAAAGAAAGAAAGAAAGAAATTGGGGAGCAGCTAGGTGGCGCAGTGGATAAAGCACCAGCCCTGGATTCAGGAGGACCTGAGTTCAAGTCCAGCCTCAGACACTTGACACTTACTATCTGTGTGATCCTGGGCTAGTCACTTAACCCTCATTGCCCCGCAAAAAAAAAAGAAAGAAAGAAAAAGAAAATATCCAGTTATAAAACTATGTGTTTTATAGCAATGGCTGTGGTGGACACATGAGGCAGTCCCTTCCAACTGTACCCTCCTCTGGTTTGCTTCTGTAATGAGAAAGGAACAAATTCTCTACTTGAGTCAAGAATCCCTCAGCAATGTGGCAGTTGGTCATTTCACCCAGTCTTCCTCAGACATTTCGAGTTTCTGCAAACAAGTCAGGTTTCTGATCCTGGTGAAATATTTTATCCAGGGAGATACTTCTAGGAATATTTTCCATCATCTATTTTATTTTTTCTAAAACTAATTTCCATCAAGGTTATCTCAACTTCTGTTGTACTTCAAATTTGTAATGTACAGCGTAGGAACTACCTGAACTAACTTTATCACGTATAACCAGGCAGGTAATTTGGGAATGTAGTAAAGGGTTGTTTTGTTTGTATGGGCTAATGATCATCCCAGTGAACATCGCTATATCTCTGGGAAAATGATTCTGATATTTGGCTTGGGTGTCTATATCCCAAAGTGAAGAATTAAGATCAAAGGCAAGGGGGCAGCTAGGTGGCACAGCAGTTAAAGTACCAGCCCTGGATTCAGGAGGGCCTGAATTAAAATCCAGCTTCAGACACTTGACACTTACTAGCTGTATGACCCTGGGCAAGTCATTTAATGTTCATTGCCCTGCAAAACAAAACAAAATATCAAAGGCAAGATACGAGTGGTACCATCCAATCACACTGTAACCTCTGGTAGCCAGAATTTCTACAACTTGAGTTTGGGTCCATCTCAAACTGTAGTCCTATATTTAGACTATGACAAAGTTCAGCTGCACAGATATCAACTATCTTATCAACTTCAGAGTATCTTCCTCCTAAAAGAATAATCATTTCTGCCATGGAAATATGAGCATGCAAATCTATTATTGAAAGTGCTTCTGAAATTTGCTTCACTGAAGAGACTTTAAGAAATCAGCTGGGGGGCAGCTACGTGGTGCAGTGGATAGAGCACTGGCCCTGGAGTCAGGAGGACCTGAGTTCAAATCCAGCCTCAGACACTTAACACTTACTAGCTGTGTGACCCTGGGCAAGTCACTTAACCCCAATTGCCTCACTAAATTAAAAAAATTAATAAATTTTTTAAAAAAGAATTATACTAAAAAAAAAAAAAGAAATCAGCTGGAAGGGGTCAAAGGAGCTTTTGGGTTGCCTGAGCACTTTGGGAGATTTCATGGGTTTGTATTTTTCCATCTTCCTTACTTTTGGCTGACTCCTCAGCTGAGATGCTCAAATGTCTGTCCTTCTAAGTCCCTTGTATCACACCAGTTCCTGCATATTTTCTATTTGTCAACTGGCATCTATGGGCTCATACACTTGTGCATCTCTCCTTTCCCTGATATGTCTTATTAGCTAGCTGTTATGTATGGCCTGCTCACATCCAAAACTGATCATCCCTATTAACTCCAGGTATGTGTGTATCCATCCAATACAGTTAATGTCACCACAGTTCTTCAGGCTTGGATGAACTGAGGTCCTATTCAAATATTTCAGTTTGCATCTTTCTCATTGATTCAAAATGTAATTCCTAATTTTCAAATATCCCTGGCAGCCCTCAAAAAAAACATGGTGATGGCTTGTTTCTCTTCCTTCTGAATGGTGTTTCTGTTTACTTCCACCTCCTGTTCAAGCCATTTGATCTCCTCTCTTTCCTCCTGGCTTTCTTTCCTCCCCTTGGCAGGAAGGATGGAAAAGCATCTCATTATCAAGTCTTTTTTACCCTCTGCCAAACTCCAGAGCAGCTAACTGCTCAGTGTCCTTCAACATTCCTCTTCCATCCTGCTTGGAGCTTCCTTCTATACCGCGATTAGATGTCTGATTGAGTGACTGATCAAATCTCTCATCATTGCTGCTGAACTCTTTTTTTTTTTTCAGGGAAATGAGGGTTAAGTGACTTGCCCAGGGTCACACAGCCACTGCTGAACTTTTGCAACCAGGAAGCAATGAGTGCTTCCCTCCAACCTTGTGAAGAGCTAGGAAGGTACCTCCTGGGAGTTGCAGAAATGGCACCGTCTTGTCCCTTGGGAGGAGTGAGCCCTCAAGATATGTTTTATGGTCTGTATTACTGGGAGAATCAAATAAAAGCACATCACTGGGAGTCCTTAGGGGGAGGTGTGAAGAAATTCATCTGATTCATCAGCAATGTTCACTTCTTCATCATCAGATGTCTCAGATTTTTACAGCATTCAGGTTAGGGCCAGCACACCCTCAGAAGCCTAATGAGGATTAGGACTTCTTCCCTGAAAGCTCATCTGGGGCCTAAAGATGACTTCTGCTCTTCCGCTTGGGCAGGCCTTTTTCCAGGCGACCCAATGTTGTCTTGTTAAAGCAGTCTGGTGTAACTCTTGTCAAATAGTGCAGCTGCCTATTAGTTTTGCGATTTTTGTCCACCTCCAGACAAATTTGTCCAGGCCTTGTTCAAATAGCTCTTTTTCCCTCTGCACCCACTTGACTGAGTTACTAGCCAACTTTATAAATTACTGTAATCGTGAGTTTTCCTGATTTTTGTGAACTTTTCATATACTTTTTGTTACTTTCCTTTTGATCAAGTCAGAATTTGTCTGGAAGTGATTTGTTAAACATATAATATTCTTTGAAGAACATTTTCTTGATGAGAGCCCTGTTCTCAGCACTCTATCCAGAGTCTAAGGAATGAGGCCATTATCAGTTCTTTAAGTAGTGATCAAATCAAGTAGTGATCTTGCTGTAAACCAGATGTTGTGTTTTCATCACCTCTGGGTAGAGGAGGAACCACCGCCCCTGGATCTCCCTCAATATTCACATCTCAGCCACCATAATCATGATCATGACTCAAAATGTCCAGGGGCAAACTTTTCAAGTGCGGAGAGTGCGATGGGGATTTTACATCTATGCAGAGGGTCTTAGATAGCATCTCTTGACATGGAAAGGCTGGGGAGCTTGTTTCTGGAAGAATCACATTGACGTGTAAGGAGGAGATGTCTTAAAAGGCACTTATTGTAGCTGATTCTGGTCTTCTAACCTTAAGGTGAATGGGAGACATTTTGATTGGTTCCAGAGGCATAGTCTCTCTTGTCTTACTCCTTTAGGCTTCTCTATTCCTGCTGGCATGAATCTTTTCCTCTAGGTGCCTGGTAAGAGACCATGATGTAAGAGAAGAGGCTTTGGGGATTTCTCCCCTTTGAGGTCATGCTGCCCCAAGAAATGGACCCCAATTCTTGATCTCTGCATTTGTTTTGTTTTGTTTTTTCCTGTGTTAAGTGAGAGGATTGTAACCTCCAGAATTCTGAGTTTCTAAAGATCAAGAAGTTACTCAAGGAGGACTCTAAAGGTTAAGAAGGTATCCCAATGATCCAGGCCAGGTTTTGCAACCAGATCAGCATGACTGTCACAAAAAGCAAGAAGCGGGGACAGTTAGGTGGCGCAGTAGATAGAGCACTGGCCCTGGAGTCAGGAGGACCTAAGTTCAAATCCAGCCTCAGACACTTAACACTTACTAGCTGTGTGACCCTGGGCAAGTCACTTATCCCCAATTGCCTCACTAAAAACAAAACAACAACAACAACAACAACAAAAAAGCAAGAAGCAACCTTTGGGATGACCCAGACTAGCAACTGCAAAGACAGGAATTTTTCCAACAGCAATGCTGTTTTTAAATGTGAACTTAGTCAAACCAAAGCTATATGAGAACTGAGCTAAGTTGAGAAAATTCCACCCCAGAGAGAAGATAGTACTGGGGAGAGTATGCTCCTGACATATTAGGGGAAATGTTATACTTTATTTTTGCTATATCTTCAAAGTAAACATAACTTTGTAAAAGCTAATCAATAATAAGTGTTTAAAAGATGAAAAAAAAAGTAAATGTTGGAGGGGTTGTGGGAAGATAGCCACACTAGTGCATAATTGGTGGAGCTGTAAATGAATACAATCATTTTGGAAAGTAATTTGGAATTATGGAAATAAAGTGACTAGGATGTCCATACCTTTTGACCCAGAGGTCCCCCTTCTAGGCACATATCCCAAGGAGGCCACTGATAAGAATAAAGTCCCTATAGATACAAAAAATGTGCATAACCAGCTTTTTTTGTGGCAACAAAAAACTGGAAACAAAGTAGATGCCCATTGATTAGGAAATGACCAAATAAATTGTGGTATGTAAATATATATACTACTCTACTATAAAAAAAATGATGAATACAGGGAAGCATGGAAAGACTTACATGGACTGATGCAGGCCGAAGAGAATCAAGAAAGCAATATAACAGGATGACTACAATAATGCAAATGGAAAAAACAGCAACCACAAAATAACCAAAAGAGAACACTGTAAAATTGCAAAGAACAAGTATGGTCCTAAGGAAAAGAAATAAGAATATGTCTTACCACCACCACCACCACTATCAACTTCTGTATGCAAGTGGAAATCTATAGGTGTGGAAGATATTTTCATATTTTTTCAATGTATTGCTCAGTTTTACTGATTTTTCTTCCTTTTTAAAAAATTCTTTATTATATAGAATAACTTTCTAAAAGGTAAAGGGATACTGGGAGAAATTTTGCAAAGCAAAAACAAGCAATTTTTAAACTATTTACACAAAAAAATCGAACTGAAGTGTTAGTAACTAGCCCCTTAAAGTGAGAATACAGCTTGTGGGGCAGGAGAGGGGGGGGGAGGGCGGACAGGGCACTTAATTCAATAGCAGTGGAGAAAGAGGCACCTTCGGACTATTCAGGCTGCCCTGAAACCCTAAGGGGAGAGACGTGGGGTCCTAGAGAAGAGGAAAAAGCCAGGGCATTCTCACTACACAACCGAAGAATCCTTCAAACCATTAATAATAATAGAAATACAAATAAAAAAAATAACCCTGAGGTTCCATCTCACACCCAACAAATTCTAAATGATAAAAGACAGAAATATTCGAGGGTGGGAGAATTATGTAAAGATAGGTACACTGATGCATTGTTTGTTAAGCTCTGAATTAGTACAACCATTATGGGAAACAATTTGGAATCACACAAATAAAATGTCTAAAATGTCCATACCCTTTGAACAGACATCCCACTTCTAGGCATAAAACCCGAGGCAGTTATTGATAAAGAGAAAGTTCCTTATAATACACCAAAATATTTATAGCAGTACTTATTGTAAAAAATAATCACCAGGGGCAGCTAGGTGGCGCAGTGGATAGAGCACTGGCCCTGGAGTCAGGAGGACCTGAGTTCAAATCCGGCCTCGGACACTTGACACTTACTAGCTGTGTGACCCTGGGCAAGTCACTTAACCCCAATTGCCTCACCCAAAAAAAAAAAAAAAGAAAGGAAGGAAGGAAGGAAGGAAGAGAGAGAGAGAGAGAGAGGAAGGAAGGAAGGAAGGAAGGAAGGAAGGAAGGAAGGAAGGAAGGAAGGAAGGAAGGAAGGAAGGAAGGAAGGAAGGAAGGAAGGAAGAAGAAGAAAGAAAGAAAGAAAGAAAGAAGAAAGAAAGAAAGAAAGAAAGAAAGAAAGAAAGAAAGAAGAAAGAAAGAAAGAAAGAAAGAAAGAAGAAAGAAAGAAAGAAAGAAAGAAAGAAAGAAAGAAAGAAAGAAAGAAAGATTTCCAGTTATTAAGAGCTTTGAGTTAGCTCTTTGGCACATGTGTATCCTGCAGGAGCACCACACCCACTTTACTCTAAGTTTGTGCCCACTCTGCCCATTGACCTGAATATGTTTTGGGAGAGTGGTTCTCAATCTTTTAGGGAAAAAGTTTTGTACCAGCTGTTCTTAGTTTACCACCATAGTAAATATCTTTGCTAATTAAAGAAAACAGCTGATTGTTAATAGGAAGCATTCCCATGATATTATTGACCTTTTTGTTCTTCCAGATTAATTTTGTTACTATTTTTTTCTAGCTATATAAAATAATTTTTGGTAGTTTGATTGGTATGACACTGAGTAAGTAAATTAATTTAGGTAGAATTGTCATTTTTATTTACACTGGCTTGGCCTACCCAGGGGAACAATTCTTATTTTCCTAATTGTTTAGATCTGTCTTTATTTGTGTGAAGTGTTTTGTAATTGTGTTCATATAATCCCTGGGTTTTCTTGGCATGTCGACTCCCAAGCATTTTATATCATATGCAGTCATTTTATTTTGTTTTGGGAGGGGTTTGAGGTGGGATTTTTTTCCGGGAAATGAGGGTTAAGTGACTAGCCCAGGATCACACAGCTAGTAAGTGTCAAGTGTCTGAGGTCAGATTTGAACTCGGGTCGTCCTGAATCCAGGGCCGGTGCTTTATCCACTATGCCACCTAGCTGCCCCCATATGCAGTCATTTTAAATGGAATTTCTCTTTCTAACTCTTGTTGCTGGGTTTTGTTGGTAGTATATAGAAACGCTGATGATTTGGGTGTGTTTATTTTTATACCCTGTCGCTTTGCTGAAGTTATTAATTGTTTCAACTAGTTTTTTAGTTGATTCTTAGGGTTCTCTAAGCATACCATCATATCATCTGCAAAAAGGGATAATTTTGTTTCCTCATTGCCTAGTTTTACTGCTACAATTTCTTTTTCTTATCTTATTGCTATTTCTAGCATTTCTAGTACAATATTGAATAATAGTGGTGATAATGGATATCCTTGCTTCACGTTTGATCTTACTGGGAAGGCTTCAAGTTTATCCTCATCACGGATGATGCTTGCTCTTGATTTTAGATAAATACCACTTATCATTTTGAAAAATCCTCCATTGACTCCTATGCTTTCTAGTGTTTTTAATAGAAATAGGTGTTTTATTTTGTTTTTTTTTTTCCTTTGCAGGGCAATGAGGGTTAAGTGACTTGCCGAGGGTCACACAGCTAGTAAGTGTCAAGTGTCTGAGGCCAGATTTGAACTCAGGTCCTCCCAAATCCAGGGCCTGTGCTTTATCCACTGAGCCACCTACCTGTCCCCATGCTTTACCTATTTTTTTCAAGTAATTTATATAGTATTGAGATTAATTGTTCCTTATATGTTTGGTAGAATTCACTTGTAAATCCATCTGGTTCTGCAGGTTTTTTCTTAAAGAGCTCATTAATGGCTTGCCCCCAATAAAGTACTTTTATAATTAAAAAAATAGAAATAACATTAGGGGCCAGCTAGGTGGCACAGTGGATAGAGCACCAGCCCTGGATTCAGGAGGACCCAAGTTCAAATCTGGCCTCAGACACTTGACACTTACTAGCTGTGTGACCCTCGGCAAGTCACTTAACCCTCATTGCCCCACAAAAAAAAAAAATTTAAATAAAAAATAAAAGTACTTTATTATTTTCCAGTTACATGTAGAGATAGTTTTCAACATTTTTTATAAGATTTCTAGTTTCAAATTTTTCTCCCTTGCTCCCCTCCCTTTCCCCCTCCCCAAGACAACAAGTAATCTGCTATAGGTTACATATGTACAATAACATTAAAAATATGTCTGCATTAGTCATGTTATAAAAGAAGAATCAGAGCAAAAAGGGAAAGCCTCAAAAAAGAAAAACAACAGCACCAAAAACAAAAGAAATAGTATGGTCCAATCTGCATCCATATTCCACAGTTTTGGTGTTTTTTTCTGGATTTGGAGAGCATTTTCCATCATGAGTCCTTTGGAACTATCTTGGACCATTGTATTGCTGAGAAGAATCAAGTCTATCACAGTTGATCAACACATAATGTTGATGATACTGTGTATAATGTTCTCCTGGTTCTGCTCATCTTACTCGTCATTAGTTCATGCAAGTCCTTCCAGGTTTCTCTGGAATCTGCCTGCTCATCGTTTCTTACAGCACAGTAGCATTCCATTACATTCATATACCACGACTTGTTTGGCCATTCACCAATTGATGGGCAGCCCCTCAATTTCCAATTCCTTGCCACCACAAAAAGAAGAGCTATAAATATTTTTGTACATATGGATCCTTTTCCCTTTTTTATGATCTCTTTGGTAAAAAGACCCAATAGTGGTATTGCTGGGTCAAAGGGTAGATGCACAGCTTTATAGCCCTTTGGGCATAATTCCAAATTGCTCTCCAGAATGGTTGGATCAGTTCACAGATAGACCAACATCTTACACCTTATACTAAAATAAGGTCAAAATGGGTACATGATTTAGGCATAAAAGGTGATACCATAGGTAAATTAGGAGAGGAAGGAACAGTTTACCTTTCAGATCGTTGGAAAGGAGAACAGTTTATGACCAAACAAGAGACAGAGAATATTATGAAATGCAAAATGGATGATTTTGATTACATTAAATTAAAAAGGTTTTGTACAAACAAAATCAATGCATCCAAAACTAGAAGGGAGGCAGAAAGCTGGAAAGCAATTTTTATAGCCAGTACTTCTGATAAAGACCTCATTTCTTTTTTTGTTTTGGTTTGGTTTGGTTTGGTTTGGTTTTTGGTGAGGCAATTGGGGTTAAGTGACTTGCCCAAGATCACACAGGTAGTAAGTGTCAAGTGTCTGAGGCTGGATTTGAACTCAGGTCCTCCTGGCTCCAGGGCCGGTGCTCTATCCACTGATTGCCCCTAAATCAAATTTATAAGAACCAAGTCATTCCCCAATTGAGAAATGGTCAAAGGATATGAACAGCCAGTTTTCTGATGAAGAAATCAAAGCTATCTATTGCCATATGAAAAAAATGCTCTAAATCACTACTGATTAGAGAAATGCAAAATAAAACAACTCTGAGGTACCACCTGACACCTATCAGATTAGCTAATATGACAAAAAAGGAAAATAATAAATGTTGGAGAAGCTGTGGAAAATTTGGAACACTAATGCATTGTTGGTGGAGCTGTGAACTGATCCCCTGATGTTATTTCTAAAAGATGTTGCAGTTCCTCATAGAATTGATCAACTTTGGCCTCTTTGGCATCAGTGGTTGGAGCATAGATTTGTATGACTGTGAGGTTGAACAGTTTGCCTTGGATTTGCACAGATATATCATTCTGTCATTTTTGAAGTTATACCCCAGTACTGTTTCTCTTATCCTTTTATTGACTATGAGGGCTACCCCATTTCTTCTAAGGAATTCTTGATCACAGTAGTATATGTAGTGATAACCTGAATTAAATTCACCCATTCCCATCAATTTAAGTTCACTGACTCGCAAGATGTCAATGTTTAATCTTTCCATCTGCTGTTAGACCACATCCGGCTTACCTTGGTTCATAGATCTTACATCCCAGGTTCCTGTGCAATAGTGTCCTTTACAACATCAGATTTTCCTTTCATCACAAGACACATCCACAGTTAAACTTCCTTTTAGCTTTGACCCAGCCACTTCATTAATACTGGAGCTACTATTAGTTATCCTCTGCTCTTCCCAGTAGCATTTTGGACACCTTCCAACCTGAGTCGCTTATCTTCTGATGTCATTTCTTTTATCACTTTAATATTGTCCATGGGATTTTCTTGGCAAAGCTACTGGAGTGATTTGCCACTTCCTTCTCCAGAGATCTCTTCAAGAAAAGTAGAGATATCAAGGGAATGTTTCATATAAAAGTAAGTACTACTTCTATTCCCATTTTATAGAGGAGGAAAATGAAATAGAGTTTATGACTTACCTAGGTCCCATAGCTAACAGTGTATGCGGCCTGATTTGAACTCAAGTCTTCCCATCCACTGAAAGACTCATATGAACTTATACAAATGAAGTAATCAGAGTTTGCACAATAGCCACAAGATAAATAGAAAACAATCACAAAACAATCACAACTGGATGTTGCAAAATTCTAATGACTGAGCTTAACCCCAGAGAAGAGATA
Organism: Dromiciops gliroides; assembly: GCF_019393635.1. NCBI lineage: Eukaryota > Metazoa > Chordata > Mammalia > Microbiotheria > Microbiotheriidae > Dromiciops > Dromiciops gliroides. The sequence goes on along the minus strand of NC_057861.1, from coordinate 46,869,876 downwards.
TGAGGAGACACTTCCCCTACTTCTTTGTAGAAATGAAGATTTACAGGCATGAAAAACACTGCATATTATGTACCACGATTTTTTTTCAATGCATTGATTTGTTTTGCTGATTTGTTTTTTCCCCCTTCTCTTCTATGTACACTAATGCGCTGTCAGTAGAAGTATGAACTGGTTCGACCATTCCGTAAAACAATTCAGAAGTGTCCCCAAGATGTCACAAAACTCTACTTATCCACTAACCCAGTGGTACCACTACAAGGCATATACCTCTGTCTTTTCTCCCCTTTATGGAGTAAAGGAAGTTCCCCTTTGGGCAAGTTCCTCTTTGGGTATAACTTTTCTCCTCAGCTTAGGAAAGAACAGTTTCAGTCGAATGATAAGGTGGGAAGTCAGGCTGCAAAAGGCTTATAAGACAGTGAGAAGAGAGGAGGAAGAGGAACAGAAGGCTGTTACCAATATTCAATTGGTGTTGTTAAAAGATAGCAAGAAATCAGACATGAGCATCCAAAGAATTGAAAAATGAATATCACACAGACAGCAATGGAGAAGTACATGGTAGGCATGAGAGACCTGAAATATATAACAAATGAGGAATTCTAAGAAGACTAAGATTATGGGTATTATTAGGGAAATGTATCATAGGAAGGAAAAGTTACCAGAAAAAAAAATGTTAAAGATTTTAAAAGTCCCAAATCCCTCAGACACTCTACTATTGACCTCCTACCACAATGACATTTAGCCCATAACAACTCCCTAACCACAAGTTAAAACTTCTCACACCATCAAATTGGCTAACATGTCAGGAAAGGGAAATGACAAATGCCAGAGCAGATGTGGAAAAATTGGGATACTAATGCACTGTTGGTGGAGTTGTAAACTGCTCCAACCATTCTAGGGAACAGTTTGAACTGTGTCCAAAGGGCTATAAAACTCTGCATACCCTTTGGCCCAGCAATATCAATATTGTCTGCCTCCAAAAGAGATCAAAAAGAAAGGGGAAGGGGGCAGCTAGGTGGCACAGTGGTTAAAGTGCTGGCCCTGGATTCAAGAGGACCTGAGTTCAAACCAGGTCTCAGACACTTGACATTTACTAGCTGTGTGACCCTGGGCAAGTCACTTAACCCCAATTGCCTCACCAAAAGAAAAGAAAAGAAAAGAAAAGAAAAGAAAAGAAAAGAAAAGAAAAGAAAAAGAAAGGGGAAGGACCCATATGTACCCAAATTTTTGTAACTATTTTTTTTGTGGTGGCAAAGAATTGAAAATTGAAGGAATGCCCATTAACTGGGGAATGACTGAACAAGCTGTGGTATGTGATTGGGTTGGAATACTTATTGTGGGATGGTTTCAGAAAAACCTCAGAAGACTTGTAAAACAAAATGAGCAGAACCAGGAGAACACTGAACAGAAGAATAGCAATATTGTAATGATGATCAACTGAAAGACAACTACTCTGATCAATATAATGATATAAGACGATTCCAAAGCACTCACAAGGAAAAATACTATCTACCTCCAGAGAGAGAACTGATGAATTCTGAATGCAGATCAAAGCCTACTTTTTTAAACTTACCTTATTTTTCTCACTTTTCTTTTGCAACATGGCTCATAGGGAAATAAGTTTTGTATGACTTCACATGTATAATTAATATCGTATTGCTTACTTTCCCAATAGGGGAAGGGATAAAGGGAGAGAAGGAATTTATAACTTTAAAATTTTAAATGAATGTTAAAATAAATAAAATGTATTTTTAAAAATACTATCTGCCATGCAACCAGTTCCAAATGCATCTAATCATATTATCATTTAGTCTATAGCTCTTCATCTTTCAACCAATAATTGTACTAGATACTTTATAATGTGTTTTCCTAAAAATCTAGGTAAAAATTATATTTGCAGCATTTTGTCACCCTGTCAAAAAATAAAATAAGATTGCTTTGACTTAGTTTGTTCTTAATGTAGTCATATTGGCTCTTTGGGTTCCTTTCCAAACGTTCTCCAAACATCTCTTTCATAGGTTAGCTTTGTTCTGCATGGTCCCAGAGGGAATAACTGGTAACAATGGGTATAAACTGCAAAGAGGAAGAATTCCGTTTAATATTCAGATATTAGTAAATGATGCTGCTTATTAATAACTGGTGCTATGAAGTCATTGACAGGCACTTACTATGTCTGACAGAAGAATGGGTTTTCTCAGGAGAGAACCTACTCAGTGTAGGCCTTCAAGAAAAGACTGGAGGACCATCACTTGTCAGGGTATTGCAGAACAGATTCATGTTCAGACACAGGTAGGAAGGACTAAGATTGCATTGAGCTTTCTTGTCAATCTGGGATTCTGGGATGCTGTGATTCTAAAATACACCACACGATGGAGCCAGCGGACAACATTAAAATGGGAAGGATGCAGGAAAGAGGAGAAAGTCAAAAAAAATGGCCTAAACAAGCAGCCTCAGAGAGACACGAGTTCCAATCCCATTGGACAGGAAGAAAGAGGGCGGAGCAACAGGTAACCTCCATGAAAGGCTGGAAAGCCTCAAATCAATATGATTGGCAATAATGATTAAAGGAGACTGGAGGCAGTGTGCATCACTGAAAGGAGCACTGGGTTTGGAGGCAAGAACGGGATTCAGGGGGCAGCTAGGTGGTGCAGTGGCTAGAGCACTGGCCCTGGATTCAGAAGGACCTAAGTTCAAATCCAGCCTCAGACACTTGGCACTTACTAGCTGTGTGACCCTGGGCAAGTCACTTAACCCTCATTGCCCTACCCCGCCTCAAAAAAAAGAGAGAACTAGGCCCAGACCCTAGCTTCACCATTTTCATCTTAAGTGGTCTTGGGAAAGTCAATACCATAATCTGAGCCTCAGTTTCTTCATCTGCGGAATAAGAAATTTAGGCTAAATGGCGTCCAAGGTCCCTTTCACTTCTGATCTATTATATGTCCATACTACCCTATAAGTTCCCTAAGAATAAGGACTGTTTTTCATTTTTGTCTTTGTATCTCTAGCACCTAGCAGAATACCTGGAACACAGTAGGTGCTTAATAATTGTTTGTCAAATCAATGTTTTTATAAACTTTAGCATGATATGTAAATGTAAGTTATGATCATTAAATATCACATCTTATAGAGATAAGGCATCATAAGGGTGGTGATCCTGAGAACCTCAGTTATGTGGTAAGAGTGATGCCTTCAGGGCAGCTAGATGGCGCAGTGGATAGAGCACTGGCCTTGGATTCAAGAGTACCTGAGTTCAAATCCAGCCTCAGACACTTAACACTTACTAGCTGTGTGACCCTGGGCAAGTCACTTAACCCCAATTGCCATACCAAAAAAAAAAAAAAAAAAAAGAGTGATGCCTTCTTTAAGAATTTTTGTTGTTGTTGTTATATTTAGTTGTTTTCAGTCATATCCAACTCTTTGTGACCCCATGTGAGGTTTTCTTGACAGAGATACTGGAGTGATTTGCCTTTTCCTTCTTGGGCTCATTTTACAGATGAGGAAAGTGAGACAAACAGGGTGAAATGACTTGCCCGGGGTCATACAACTAGTAAGTGTCTGAGACCAGATTTGAACACAGGAAGATGAGTCTTCCTGACTCCAGGCCCAGCTCTCTATACCCTGTGCCACCTAGCTGCCCACACTCCAATACTACCATGACAATTATCACCACACCCAAACTTGTTTCAGCAGCAAGGGCTTATTTGGATTTCAGACCCAGTGGCTAGGCCTGAAATAAAGCAAGAGAATGAAATGGATTATTACTTAAAATGTTAAGATATAAAAGCTGGGTGACACTGTAGATGGAGCACTGGACTTGGAGTCAGGAAGACTCATCTTCCTGAGTTCAAATCTGGCCTCAGACACTTACTAGCTGCGTGACCCTGGGAAAATCACTTCACCCTGTTTGCCTTAGTTTCCTCATCTGTAAAATGAGCTGGAGAAGGAAGTGGCAAACCACTACAGATCTTTGCCAAGAAAACCCAAATGGGCTCATGAAGAATCAGACACAACTGCAACAACTGAACAACATGTAACTCACCAATCTCTGCCCCTTTCCAGACTCCCCTCTCTCACTTTATAACTCTACATTCACTGCATTCAAAGAATCTATATGCTATAATAACATAGGCTTTTTTGCATAATATAAAGTATAATGGGAAGAGACCAAGTAGTTCAATATGGAGACATCTACCTCCAACAACCTCCAAAATCTCTTTCTTTTAGTTAAGGGGGCAGCTAGGTGGCGCAGTAGATAAGACGCTGTCCCTGGATTTAGGAGGAGCTGGGTTCAAATACAGCTTCAGACACTTGACACTAGCTGTGTGACCCTGGGCAAGTCACTTAACCTGCATTACCCTGCAAAAAAAAAAAAAAAAAAGAATACTACATGACTCTAAGATGGTAACCCACGATCCTATGATTTGTGAATTCTTTTTCTCTGTCTTCATCCAGAGTCCACAGAAGGTGATATATATGAATAGAAAGTCAAACTCAAATAAAAAGAACAGCTGGATATGAAAATCCTTCTTCCCCTTGACTCACCCCAGTACAGTCAGAAAGTCCTTCCTCTTATCTGACTCATTTTCTTCCCAAGATCCCCTCTGGTTGTAATGATTGGAATGACGCCACCTACTGGAGACTTGCTGTGGAGAGCTCCACCATGAGGAAAATGCCTCAGAGGCATTGTGGCTTTTCCTTGGCGTCAGGAAATGACGCTTGCTCATGGGTGCTGTCTATCAAGTCTACCAGCCAATCAACTGGAGGAGCCTCCTATGGTCTGGGAGGAGACAGGAAGGAGGAAAGGGAGCCTGCGCAGGGAGCGCAGGCCCTTTTTGGCTTCCGGACTTGATGGTGGTGGCGGCAGAGGACTTCACAGGAGATTTGAGGAAAGATAGGAATGCCAGGCTGTTAGAATTCTGCAAGAGCAGACACTGAACTGTCACATGAGGGGAGACATGCATGAAGTCAAGGTATGGCCGAGGGAACGGCTTTTGACTAATGTTGAGGTTGGATTCTCTTGGTTTAATATTTTATTTTATTTTTCCCCACAATATTGTACAGATGGCTGGAAGTATTGATCCCACCCATCTCACTTCTACACCTGGCTTCTATGCTCCCTCCTATATGCCTGATGCCATGGACATCTCAATTCCATGCATCCGATTAAGTCTGACTCAGTTTCCTCCAATATGTTCGGTGGCATGGACATATATTCCATCCACCTATTTTAAGCCTGGCATACTGCATGGACAGTACATATTGCTCAAGTGTGGGAATGCTCATATCCCATCATTTCTCTGTTCTTTTATGGTAACCCCCATAATTATCTCAGGTGTCATGATAAATAACAGTGTTGAATTTGGCCTTGACACCTGTTACCAATTATATTAGATTTTCTAATTTCTCATAATGGCATGAGGATAATTAGGCAGATGATGCAAAAAGTGATGAAACAAAGATAAAAATTATTTTTATTAATTAATATTGCAGCAATTGTCTTCTCAATTACCCTCCATAAGGGGGGACTATAGTAATATTATAATTTTAAAGAATGTTTCAATTTTTGTTTTATTATATGTTTCATGTGTAACAACCAAGATTCTGAATTCCCTTATATATGTTTCTGAGAACTTTCATTGTTTGATTTGATTACTGACAAAGCTATTTTAAAGTTGTGTTAAGCTCAATTTTGTAGGAAATTTCCTGGCTGATTACCAGCATCCACACATCAACCCCTGAAAAGACTTCCATTCCACGACTACACCTAGAGGACATCTGAGAAAAGATTTTCAGAGACTTTAAATGAACAGTTTTGATTTGTTGTTTTTGTTGTTTTTTTCTCTTTCTGTTATAATATACACCATCTGTAACATGTATTCTCTGCAGAGGCCCTCCCTTTGCAAGACTAATGTCAAAGCGTCGGTTCATGAGGACAAAAAAAATCGCCCCTCTGGACAAAACTTTCCTCTCTTCCTTTTCTATATTGTTGTTCACATATTATTAGTTAGCAATAGTTATTATATTCTTTTTACTGTTCCGTCAAGGAAACATTTTGTTTCTTGAGGAACAACAGGGGGGACTGTAACGATTGGAATAACGCCACCTGCTGGATACTAACTGTAGAAGAGTTCTGCCCATGAAGCGAAGGTCTTTGAGGGCAAGACCAGGAGTCTTTTCTTTGGCGTCACTTCCTGACGCGGGCTAGTGGGAGGAGGAAGGAAGAGACTGGCGCTCAGTCTCACTCTCTTTCCTTTGGACTCTGGTGGAGAGCGGAGCTAGAAATGTGCTCTCCCTTTAATAGATAGGAATCTAGGCCTTTCTCTCTCTCTTTACCAAATTCTTGTTTTCCTTAATAAACGCTTAAAGGTCTAACTCTTGCTAAAGCTTATAATTTATTGGCGACCACTCATTAGATATTTTAGACAGACTAGCTAGAATTTTAGCCCTTAACATGGTCTTCCTTACTTCTTCTTTAACCCTTTAAGCTACAACAGCCTATGGTGACTGACTCAGGGCTTTAGTGATTGCTGGCCTCTTGGCCCTTTCAGTACTTTCTAATCCAGGCCCTACTCTCTCCCAACACTGCTCAAACTTCTCAGGACAAGCAAGTTGGTCTAGAAAGCTGTACTCTACCCTGGCCCTGGACCTAGGGAAGGAAGGTTCAACTAAACCCTACAACCACTAGTATTCTGAGCCCCTGTTATACCCTAGTCACTGGTTTTAGAGGTAGAAGAGATCTTAAATGATCTAGTTCAGGGGTAGCTGGGTGGCACAGTGGATAAAGCACCAGCCCTGGATTGAGGAGGACCTGAGTTCAAATTCGGCCTCAGACCCTTGACACTTACTAGCTGTGTGACTCTGGGCAAGTCACTTAACCCCAACTGCCTCACCAAAAAAAAAAAAAAGAATTAATTTTTAAATGATCTAGTTCAAATATATCATTTTAGAAGTGAAGAAACAAGCCCAGAAAGGGAAAGATTTGCCCAAAGTCATATGAATAATAAGTAACAGAGCGAGCATCAAACCAGATCACTCAACTCAAGTATTCTTTCCATTATATGTCTCCTTTCCTCCAGCCCTAAAAATTGGCAGGTATCAGTGCTAAGGAGAGGAATTCAGGGATGGGATCCCCTGGTATGGGACCTCAGTATAGAGACCTCCTATTAACAGAATCTCAGGATTGGAAATTACTTCAGGAGCCATTGAATACAACCCATTCCTAAAAAGGAATCCCTTTCCCAACAAACCTGATAAGATTTCATCCAGGATTTGCTTGAAGAAGACAAACCTACCACTTCCCAAAGCAGCCGTTCCTCTTTTGCTTGATGCTCATTGTTAGGAAGGGTTGGGGGTTTTTTTTCTTTATATCAATTTTAAATTTTCCTCCTTGATATTGCTACCCATCATTCCCAGCTCTGCCCTCTGAGGCCAAGAAGAACAAGTGCTATCTCTCTTCCACATGAGATACCTTCAAATATTTAGATGCAACTATCATGTGTCACTATTTTTTCACTATACCACTTCATTAAATGTCATTCCTTTGGATTAATATGCTCTGTGGGTATTTATTAAAGGGGATCACATTTACCCAACTATACCCTCGAGACGACCATCTCTCTCTTCCTACTTCCTCACCCATGCTACACAGTTCACTACTCATTCTATCCTATACTTCCTTTTAGGCTTCTAGGGGAAAGGTAGTCACCCCAGCTTTCTTCCCACTTACAGCTGGCTTCCTTAAACTCATCACCATTTTTCACAGGCTCCTTTCCCTCACTGCCCTCTCTGGGCCACCAGCAGCAATCCCTCACAGGAAGCGTGGGTTTGAGCAAAGGGTACCAGATCTTGGATTTCCAGACTCAGCAAAGTAGTCAGCATAGACCTTGGAGATCATTGAAATTATAGGAAGACAATTGCAACTGTAGGAGGAAACTTACCTGGAGAAGATAACATCCTGGATGCTGGGGGGGAGGACTGAGGGAAGGGGAGAAAAGTGGCCAGCTGGGAGAGACTTTGGGGGGAGGGGTATAACATCAACAGGATTTGCCCATTGATGTGGGGGCAGAGAATGACAATCTATATTGTCCTGATTAATCATAACAGTTGTACCAAATAAATGTGTCCATTAGAACTGTCATACTAATTATAATCCTGTTTCCATAATTATCATTCTATGAAATGCATAATCATGCCTCATCCTCAATCATCTGCATTATTATCTTCCTTTGGCCCCAGGTTGTCGATGATTCAAGGAGAGAGAATCTGGCAGAGGGATTTCTGATGATCCCAATATACAGGAGACTTTCATTGCCCTCGTCCCCAGCTCTACCAGGAGTCTCAGAGAGCACATAGTCAATGGGCAGGAAGCCACACAGTAGGACAGAAGATTAGGAGACATGTATGCTTAAATGATTTCTTGGCTTCAGATATCTGACCACCTCCCCTGAGGCAACAGTCACAATCAGCGACTGCCAAAGGAACAGCTGGGACTGTGGTTAAGGCCATTACCACTGCTGCTTCATCCCAAGACACAAGTAGGCAGTGAATAAGACTACCTGTGAGGCCATCCAGATGCTAGGAGCAAAGATGGAGGCCTGAATGTGAGGAGAGAAGATTCCAAGTCCCAAGCCTGGCAGCTATTGAGAACTTCATCTAATGGTAAACAAGGAAGGAAAGGCTGATTTTTCCCATTGTTCTTCCGTCTTTCCTTTCCTGAGATCCCAGACACATGGGCCTCACCTTATTATTTCTTTTTTTTTATAGTGCTTTTTAAAATTATTCTGAACTTAAGAAATAAAACAAGCATTTCCACAACAAAGTGGACTAGGAAAACAGAGGATGCATCTGAAACTGCAGATCTATTATGTATAATTTGCTATTCCTTTTTTTTTTTTTTTAGGCAATGGGGGTTAAGTGACTTGCCCAGGGTCACACAGCTAGTAAGTGTCAAGTGTCTGAGGCGGGATTTGAACTCAGGTACTCCTGAATCCAGGGCCAGTGCTTTAACCACTGCGCCATCTAGCTGCCCCACTATTCCTTTTAAGTACACAACAAAGTTACCATGTAACTTTTTTTCCCTCCCTCAAGATGGCTACCATTAAGACACAAATCTGCTTGTGTAGTTTTGAGAGAGAGAAAGAGAAAGAGAGAAGAAAGAGAGAGAAGAGAGAAGAGAGAGAAGAGAGAGAGAGAGAGAGAGAGAGAGAGAGAGAGAGAGATTGGGAAACACATATATATATCAGTTCTTTCTCTGGATGTAAATAGCAACTTCCTTCATAGGACTTTTTTTGGTGAGGCAGTTGGGGTTAAGTGACTTGCCCAGGGTCACACAGCTAGTAAGTTTGAAGTATCTGAGGCCGGATTTGAACTCAGGTACTCCTGAATCCAGGGCCGGTGCTCTATCCACTGCGCCACCTAGCTGCCCCCATAGGACCTTTTTAATAGTCAAAATGGCTTGGTCACTGAAACTTGTTCTTGAAACAATATTGCTAATACTGCTCATTTTGCTCTTCATTATTTCATTCATGTCTTTCCCTGTTTTTCTAAAATCATTGATCTTATAATTTCTTAAAGCAGAGTAACATTCCATCATGAACACATACCACAATTTGTTTAGCCATTCCCCAGTTGATGGGCATCCCCACAATTTCAAGTTCTTTGCCACCACAAAGAGAGCTGCTATAAATATTTTGTTTGTTTGTTTGCTACTTTTCCATCAGCTGAGGGTATGGGTTCAATACCTGTGGACAAGATCTGTGGACAACCAGGAGGTGGTTTAGGGGAGGAAGGTTGTAACCAGAGAGAAGAGATATCCAATAGGGACTCTAGATTTTCTAATTTTTAAAACATATCATGAACAATATTTCATTTCACCGCCTAAGTAATTCCAAGTCTAACCAACTGGAATTTGAACTACTTACCACCAGTGTAGAAGCAAAGGTTCAGTGGTAGGAGTAGCTGTTTAATTGTCTCCTAGAGGAGGTCACTCTAGTGACCAGAAAGAGCATTTCAGACATTTAGGGGGTTACAGATGCCAGAGAGAAGATGATGTGTTTTCCAGTTGCTGACTTAAGCTCAAAACCTCTTACAAAGGAATTTAAATGTTGCACTCTCTTGCTGGGTAAATTAATACATTGACACAATGTCATATGGGATTAATGAAGGAATTACAAGAGCCAATTTTGGCTCTACATATATTCCCCTTCTTGGCTAATTATGCTGAGAGAGCTGACTATAGTAACTCCTTCCACTTCTTTGACTTGCTTCTAAACCCTCTGCAACCTGGCTTCTGATTTTATCATCATTTGAAAGTGCCTTCTCCAAAGTCACTACTGAACTCTTAATTATCAGACTTAAAGGTCTTTTCTCAACCTTCATCCTGCTTGACTTCTCTGAAAACTGACACTGTCAATCATTCCCACCTCCTGAATACTCTCTCCTCCCTAGGTTTTCATGGCATTGCTTTTTCCTGGTTCTTATCCTGCTTGTCTGGCAACTCTTCCTCAGTCTCTGTTGCTAGATCTTTATCCAGAGTATTCTCACTAACAATGAGCATTTCCCAAGTTCTGTCCTTGGTCCTCCTCTCTTCTCCCACTTCTCTATCTTGCTTAGTGATCTCATCAACTCCCATTGGTTTAATTTTCACCTCTGTGCAAATGAGTCCCAGATATATGTGCATATACATATAACATGTGAATATATGTGTTTGTATATGTATGCATGTGTATATGTGTGTGTATCCAAGTCTAGTCTCTCCCAAGCACCAGTCCCAAATCACCAACTGACTCTTGGACATCTCAAACTGGATGTCCCATAGACACCTCAAACTCATCATGTACAAAACAACTCATTATCTTTCCTCTAAAACTCTCCCCTCCTCCACACTTTAGTGTCACCATAGCATCACAAATGGTATCACCATTCGCCCAACCACCCAGACTCATAGTTTTGGTGTCATCATCAACTCTGCCTTTGAACTCACCCTACTTACCTAACCTAACTGACAAGACCTGTCAATTCTACCTTCTCTACATCTCTAATATGTGTCCCTTTCTCTTCTTTAACACTACCACCACCCTGGCACAGATTCCCATCACCTCATTGGACCATTGCAATAGCCTCCTGCTTAATCTCCATATCTCTAGTCTCTCCCAACTCCAATCCACACTACACTCAATTGCCAAAGTGATTTTCCTAAAATACAGGTCTGACTACTTCACCCTCCTCTTTACTAAACAAACTCCCATAATTCTATTATGTCCAAAAACAAATGTGAGATGCTCTATTTGGTATCTAAAGCTTTTGATAATCTTCTTACCTTTCCAGTCTTCATAAACCCTACTCCCCTCCATATACTCCAGGATATAGTAATCATGGTCTCCTGCTTTCCCTCAAACACAACACTCCATCTCCCAACTCCATGCCTTTGCACTGTACTTTATGCCTCCCACATGAGCTGTTCCCTATACGCAGAATGTTCTTCCACCTCATTTCTACCTCTTGCCTTCCCTAGAGTCCTTGAAGAAAAGGCTCATATCCCAACCACAGCAAAAGGCTTTTCAAGTCCCCCTCAGCTCACCAACCCCATGACTATTTCCTTCCCTCAGTGATTACTATCCATTTACATGTACACATGTATATACATAATTATTTACATGTTTTCTCCCTCACTAGAATGTGGGTTTCTCGAGGGCAGGAACCATAGTTTTACTTTTCATTGCATCCCCAGAATTTGGCACAGTGCCTGGCCCATAGTAAGTGCTTAGTAAATGTCTGTTAATGGACTGAGTACCACATGGAATGAAACATTTGTCCCATTCAAATCAATAAGAAGGCAAAGTGAGCCTACATAATGGTTCTCTCAACAGAGAATTATTACCTCCTACTTTCCTGACAAAACAGAAGCCACCTATGCAAGCTCCTTCTTCCCCCAACCCACTTTACTCCTCAGAACCTCTCATCATCCCTCAGTCTATGTTTTTATTTGCTCTAGTCTCTAAAAAAGAGGTGGCCCTTCTTGTCAAGACTAACCACTCCATGTGGGGTTTCTATCCATGCCCTCTTGTCTCCTCTTAAGAGGCTGCTCTCTTCTTTTTCTTATCTTTAGTCTCTCCTTCTCTCTTGCTTACAAACATGGTCCATGTCGTCCTTAAAAGAAACATTCACTTGACCCTACCATCCATCCCCAAAAGCAATCATTCTATATCACTTTTTCCTTTCACAAACTCCTAGAAAATGTTCTCTAATTGTTGCCTCCTTTTCTTATTTTCCCCTCCTCAATACTTTGCAATCTTTGACCCCCACTACTCCATTGAAACTGATCTCTCCAAAGTTACCAATGATCCCTTAGTTACTACATTCAATGGCTTTTTCAGGGGTCTTATTCCACTTGCCAGCTCTACATCATTAGACCACTACTCTCCTCTTGGACATTCTCATTCTTTTCATTTCTGTGACGTTGTTCTTTCTTGGTTCTCTTCTTGCCTGTCTTTTTGTTAATTCCTCCTTCCTAGTGAGCACGGGAATCCTTCCAGGCTCTGTCCTGTGTCATGTATAGTCTCTCTATGTTTTCTCTCTTGGTGATTTTATCCTCTCTCATTAATCTCTCAATTATCATTGCCATGCAAATGACTCCCAGATTTATTCACCAAACTCTAATCTCTTTCTAAAATCTATTGTCAATTGCCTATTGTCCATATCTACCTGAATAATCCATTAGAATCTCAATATCCATAAAAAACTCAATAAATATGTCCAACAAAAAATTCATAACATCCCCCTCCCCTGTCTCCCTCAAAAAAAAAAAAAAAAACCCAAAAACCCCTATCCTCCAAACATCCCTATTTCTGTTGAGGGCATCCTTCCAGTCACATAAGTTTGAAACCTTGGAATCATCCTTTTTCCTTTGCTCTTCCTGCCACCTCCCCAGCTCCTATCTATCCAATCAGTTTCCAATTATTATTTATTCTGCCTGTACAAAATCTTTCCCACATCTCTTTTCTCTATTCCCACAACCTTTCCCCTACTTCATGTCTTCATCACCTCTGTCCTGAACTATTTGCAATAACTCCTGACTTGATATTCTCACTTCCAGTTTTTCTTCTTTTCCCATTGACATTGTCAAGTTGCTAAAACACAGATCTGACCATATCACCCTCCCCCACCTTCTCTAAAAATCTCCAATGACTTCCCACTGACTTAAGAATAAACTACTGGGGGTGGGGGGCAGCTAGGTGGTACAGTGGATAGAACACCAGCCCTGGAGTCAGGAGGACCCAAGTTCAAATCCGGCCTCAGACACTTGACACTTACTATGTGGCCCTGGGCAAGTCACTTAACCCCAATTGCCTCACCCCCCGCCAAAAAAAAAAAAGAATAAACTACTACTCCCCAATTGAGAAATGGTCAAAGGCTATGTTTTTCAGATGAAGAAATCAAAGCTGTTGCCATATGAAAAAATGTTTTAAATCACTATTGATTGGAGAAATGCACATTAAAACAACTCTAAGGTAATACCTCACACATATAAGATTGGTTAATATGACAAAAAAAAGGAAAATAATAAATGTTGGAGATGTGGAAAACTTGGAATACTAATGCATTGTTGATGGAGTTGTGAGCTGACCCAACTATTCTGGATAGCAATTTGGAACTATGCCCAAAGGGCTATGGGGCTGTGTAGACCCTTTGACCCAGTAATATCACGACTAGGTCTATATACCAAAGAGATCATAAAAAAGGGAAAAGGACCCACATACACAAAAATATTTATAGTAGCTTTCTTTGAGGTAGCAAAGAATTAGAAATCAAGGGGATGCCCATCACATAGGGAATGGCTAAATAGGTTGTAGCATATGAATATAATGGAATACTATTGAACTATAAGAAATGATGAGCAAGCACATTTCAGAAAAATCTGGAAAGACTTAGGTGGACTGATGCTGAATGAAGTGAGCAGAACCAGTAGAACATTATACATAATAACAGTAACATTGTGTGATGATCAGCTGTGATAGACTTAGCTCTTAGCAATGCAATGATCTAAGATAATTACAAAGGACTCATGATGGAAAATGTTCTCCACATCAAGAAAAAGAACTATAGAATCTGAATGCAGATTGAACCATACTATTTTTACTTTTTTTGTTGTTATTTTTTCTTTCTTGAGCTTTTTCTCTTTTGTTCTGATTCTTCTTTCACAACATAACTAATGTGGAAATATGTTTAATGTGATTGTACATATAAAACTTATATCAGATTGCTGTCTCGTGGCTGGGGAAGGGAAAGGAGGGAACGGAAAACATTTGGAACTCAGAATCTTATAAGAAATAAATTTTGTATATATAACCTATATTAGATTGCTTGCTGTCTTGGGGAGGAGGAAAGGAGGAGAGGGAGGGAGAAAATTGGGAACTAGAAATCTTATAAAAGCAAATGTTGAAAACTATCTCTACATGTAATTAGAAAACAATAAAATACTTTTTTGATAAAAAATAGATTAAAAAAAGAAAAAAGAAATGAATGGTGTGGGGCAGCTAGGTGGCACAGTGGATAAAGAACCAGCCCTGGATTCAGGAGGACCTGAGTTCAAATTCAACCTCAGACACTTGACACTTACTAGCTGTGTGACCTTGGACAAGTCACAATTCTCATCACCCTGCCCCAAAAACAAACAAAAACAATGGCTAACATTTATATATCACTTTAAGGTTTACAAAGTGCTTTACATAAATTACTTCATTTTATTCTCACAAGAGTCCTGGGAAATAGATGCTATAATGAGCTCCATTTTACACATAGAGGAAACTGAAGCTCATTTAACTGAAGTTAAATGTAATGCTTAGGATCACACAGCTGGAAAGTGTCTGGGGCAAGATTAGAACTCAGGTCTTTCTGACTCTAGCCAGTTCCCGCCTTGTTTTTGGGGGTTTTTTGGTGAGGCAATTGGGGTTAAGTGACTTGCCCAAGGTCACACAGCTAGTTAAGTGTCAAGTGTCTAAGACCAAATTTGAACTCAGGTCCTCCTGAATCCAGGGCTGGTGCTCTATCCACTGCGCCACCTAGCTGCCCCTCCCACCTTGTTCAGGGAGTCTTCCCAATTCCTCTAAATTCTGGTGCTTTCCCTTTCTTATTTCCTATTTATCCCATGTATAGGCTTGTTTGCACCTAATTGTTTGCATGTTATCTCCCCACTGGACCATAAAGTCATTGAAAACAAAGACTGTCTTTTGCCTTTCTTTGTATCACTAGTGCTTACTTAGCACAGTGCTCACACAGAGCAGATGCTTAATAAATACTGATTGATGGATTGATTCCAAGTCCAACAATTTTCAATAAATATTTGCTGGAATGGATTGGATTGAATCTCATAATGGATAATAATCATTATTATTATTACGTATAACATAATGTTATTGTATTATAGATAGTATTGTATAATTATGTTATTATTCATTATCATATAGGAAATTGCACAGTGCTTTTTATGATCCCGAACTTTTCCCTGAAACAAAGGTCCATTTTTTTTCTTTTTTTTCTTTTTTTTTTTTTAGTGAGGCAATTGGGGTTAAGTGACTTGCCCAGGGTCACACAGCTAGTAAGTGTTAAGTGTCTGAGGCCAGATTTGAACTCAGGTTCTCCTGAATCCAGGGCCAGTGCACTATCCACTGCACCACCTAGCTGCCCCTCAAAGGTCCATTTTTTAAAAAATCAATATTCTTGATATTGGGACAAATTACATTTACAGTGAGTCCTGCTTTAAAGGCAAGAAGATAGACTGAATGAATTCTAGAGGTCCAATACACCTCAAGGTTTCTCCAATCTTTAATCAGATAATACTTCAAATTACTACCAGGCCCATACTTGAAACATTTTCTGTTTGGTCAAACTTTTCAGAAATTGTGCTCCTCTGGTAAAGCCTTTGAGAGCCCAGTGGCATCTCTACAGACACTAAGGCATCAGAGTAAGACAATGTACTAGCAGCCCAGTTAGTTACCTTTGGTCCTGGGACCAGCCTGGCTAAGTCTTCAGAGATGCACTCATCACCAGGTTGGACAAAGTATGATGCCTTGATCAGGAGAACTCTCAAAAACTATCTAGTAAATTGTAGTCATCAGTGTCCAGGGAGGGAAGGTCCTCATCAACACAATCACAATGCCCTAACATATTGATATAAATATTCATTCTAATTAGTCCTTCACCATCTTGTAACGATTGGAATGGCGCCCCCTGCTGGAGACTTACTGTAGAAGAGTTCCACCCATGAAGTGAAGGTCTTTGAGGGCAAGACCAGGAGTCTTTTCTTTGGCATCAGGAAGTGACGCGGGCTAGTGGGAGGAGGAAGAGACTGGCACTTGCTCTCACGCTCTTCCCTTTGGACTCTGGTGGAGAGCGGAGCTAGAAGTGTGCTCTCCCTTTAATAGATAAGAATCTAGGCCTTTCTCTCTCTCTTTACCAAATTCTTATTCTCTTTAATAAACGCTTAAAAGTCTAACTCTTGCTAAAGATTATAATTTATTGGCGACCACTCATTGGATATTTTAGACAGACTAGCTAAAATTTTAGCCCTTAACAATCTCATTGACATAAATACAATTTTTCCATTCACAAGTCCTAGGATTGTAGATTATAGGCTCACAGATTTAGAAGATGGAAAGGAACTTGGAGGATATTTACAGATGAGGAAACTGAGGGGAATTGATTTGTCCAAGGTCATACAAGTTAAGTATCTGAAAGATTTGAATCCAGGGTGGTACTTGAATAGAGCAAGGGACCTGGAGTGAAGAAGACCTGAGTTTAAATCCAGCCTCTAAGATTTAGTAGCTGTCTGACCCTAAGCAAGTCACTTAAACTCTCAGCCTCAGTTTTCTCAACTGAAAAATGGGGATGATGATAGCAACTGCCCTCCCAGAGTTATTGGGAAGATCAAATGAGATAAAATCTGCCCTTAATAAATGTTTGTTTCACCGCCGCCGCCACCACCACCACCACTCCCTAGGCTAGACCAGTATTTTCACTATGAACAGTTTTAAGCATGTTGAAATATTGAAAATAAAAGAGCTAAAGTAAAAGAAACTGATCAACTCTAAAGCTGAAGAAGAATGTTACCTTCCACTTGATGAGAGGCAAAGTATCAATGTGTTGTAGTGAATAGGACAGGAGTCAAAGAGATCTGAGTTTGAATCCTAACTCAGACACTAGCTGGGAGACCTTGGGCAAGTCACTTACTGTCTGCCTCACTTTCCTCATCTGTATATTAAGGGAGCCAAACTTTTCCTCTAAGGCCCCTTCTAGCTCAAAATAAATCTATGACCCTCTGAGACCCATCTTCTGATGGTCTGAACCAGGGACACAGTAGCAGGTGACCAGTTCCATCCCCCATCACAAAGGGTAATTATTTCTACTACTCACTTCTCTGCCAGCTTTATTTCCCTCCTGGTAGGAATGGGATGTAATTCCTTAACTGAACCTCTTTACATACACTATAAGAAGTCCCTTTATGTGTATATGATATCTGATCATCCATCCATTTCCATTCATCAGACAAATCTTTATTGAGCATTTACTGTGTGCCAAGGCCTGCTCCTGCTTAAATTCATTAGGGAAGATGACAGGCAAAAAAACAACCAGAGACCAAGGCAAGGGTGCCTCAAAAAGACATTGGTTCGGGGCCAAGTCTGCAACTTTGGGATATCATAAAGATCATTAAAAGTGGTACATCCGGGCAGCTAGGTGGCGCAGTGGATAAAGCACCGGCCCTGAATTCAGGAGTTCCTGAGTTCAAATCCGGCCTCAGACACTTGACACTTACTAGCTGTGTGACCCTGGGCAAGTCACTTAACCCCCATTGCCCCGCAAAAAAAAAAAAAAAAGTGGTACATCCAGGACTTAGTCCAGGTCCAGTGACCTAACTAGCTGTGTAATATGGGTGAGTTAAGTCACCTAGGACTCACTTTCCTCATCTCTCCAATAAATGGGTTAGATGACATCCTTTCTAAAATCTATAAATCTCTAGGACATTCACTGTCATTTATGTAAAACCTATGGCAGAGAGCCTCTCAAAGTACTGTGAGCTCACACATTCCTTTTCTGATCCTGGGGACTAACCCCCACTCCCCCCGAAAAAATCATTTTCTCTCTTTACCTCATCATGCCCCAAACCAGAGTTTACTACAGGGCAATCTCCAAATTGTATTGCTTAGAAATAGTTTGCATCATTTTCCCAAGGGCAGCTGGGTGGCACAGTAGATAGATGCCAGGCCTGGAGTCAGGAAGACTTATTTTTCTGAGTTCAAATCTTACCTCACATGCTTACTGGCCCTTAATCCTGTTGGCCTTAATTTCCTCATCTCTAAAGTGAGCTGGAGAAACAAATGGCAAACCACATGGCCAAGAAAACCCCAAAGAGGATATCGAAGAGTTGGACACAATTGTACAACAAAAGCTCCCAAATATTGTCCACTCCCCAAATCCCATAATAAGCACTCAAAGTAATAGATGTATTAGATATAGGGAGGTCTTACTTCACCCCACTAAAAATGTAAGAGATAGGGCAGCTAGGTGGCACATCAGGTGAAGCACTGGCCCTGAATTCAGGAGGACCTGAGTTCAAATCCAGCCTCAGACACTTAACACTTGCTAGCTGTGTGACCCTGGGCAAGTCACTTAACCCCATTGCCCCACCCACTCCCCCAAAAAATAAATTTTTTAAAAATCTAAAAAATTAAAAATGCAAAGTATTCACAGGATCGTATCAACACAATGGTAGCCATCTCTAGGATGGGGGGGAGAAGAAAAAAACAAATTTATGTGACTTTATTATTTATTTAAAAGGAATATCAAGTTTTACATAATAAATTTACAGTTTCATATCCAACCATCTTTTTTTATTATAGTATGTTATAGAAATGCTTGTATTATTCCATAAATTTAAAATAAAATAAATAAGTAAGGGAGGGAAGAGTTAACTATAGGGGAAAATAGTGCAGTTCTCACTGATGCCCTTCCCCACCTCAAGGAGATACCCTACAAGGAGAGGCCCTAAACCAGATTGTAGTACTGGTCTCCAGTGATACATAGGAAGAGGGGAAGAGAGAGACAGAGAAAGAGAGAGAGATTTATTTTTTTTTTAGTGAGGCAATTGGGATTAAGTGACTTGCCCAGGGTCACACAGCTAGTAAGTGTTAAGTGTCTGAGGCCGAATTTGAACTCAGGTACTCCTGACTCCAGGGCCTGTGCTCTATCCACTGCGCCACCTAGCTGCCCTGAGAGAGAATATTTAACCCCATTTTGAAGGTGAAAATGACCCTTCCCTGACCTGGCCAGTTACTGCTGGGCCTGGTTCCTAAATCATAAGCCAAGAACAAAAGGACACTGACCTGGGAGCCTGGAAACCTAGATTCTTTCACAGGCATTGCCACTAAAAAACTAACCTCAGGAAATCACTTAAACTTTCTGAACCTGCTCTCTCACCTGTAAAAGGGAGGATTATAACCCCTGCCCTTGTCTCAGAGGTTTGTGGAGAGAGTCAAATGTGGGAATGAAATTGAAAGTGTTATTATAGGTGAAAGAGGGAGCTGAATGGCTCCATTATCACCCACCCTTGGGTTGAGAGAAATTGAGAGTAGGAGAACACTCTCTCCTACAAAGACCTGGCTTTGATCTCAAGCAAAACTGAGACCATCCTGAGGAAGCCTGACCCCAGTGACAGGGGATCAAGCTTTCCTCCCTACACACATATTCTCTGGCTCATTGTGTCCCGACCAGAATGCTGGGGAGGGGGGAGCAGAAAGCCGAAATATGACTCATGTCTAGGGTCTCCCCAAAAGGATTCTGACCTCATCATTCAACTGAAAATGCCATTTCTGAAGTTACCAATTATCTCTTGTTGTTGTTTTTTGCGGGGCAATGAGGGTTAAGTGCCCAGGGTCACACAGCTAGTTAAGTGTCAAGTGTTTGAAGCCAAATTTGAACTCAGTTCCTCCTGAATCCAGGACCTCTGGATAAAACACTGTGCCACCTAGCTGTCCCTCCCCCCTCCCAATTATCTCTCTCTTTTTTTTTTTTTTTTAGTGAGGCAATTGGGGTTAAGTGACTTGCCCAGGGTCACACAGCTAGTAAGTGTCAAGTGTCTGAGGCTGGATTTGAACTCAGGTACTCCTGAATCCAGGGCCGGTGCTTTAACCACTGCGCCATCTAGCTGCCCCCCCAATTATCTCTTAATTACCCTATCTACCCACCTTTTCCCAATCCTGACCCTCCTTGAACTCACTGCTGCAATTTGACCCTATTCAGTCACTTTCTCCTTCTAGATACCCCTTTCTCTAGGATTTGGTGACCAGTCCTGGGGCTCTTCCAAGCTGTCTTACTGATCCTTCTCAGTCTCCTTTAGTCCTCCTTAGTCACAGTCTTCATCTAAGTCGAATCCTTTCATCATAGACATCCCTTAAGACACTATACTGGGCCCTCTTTTCTTTTCAGTCTACTACTTCACAGATATATGTCAGATTTTTTTTTTCAAAGTGTTGATTGGTTTTGCTATATCATTTTCTCTTCCTCTTTTTCTTTCTAAACACCATCATGGCTCTCAAACAGTGGGAAGGAATGAATAAAGAGAGAAATCTAAGTGATAGAAAAACAAAATATACTAGTCTTGTCTTTTTTTTTCTTCATAAAACAGGCTCTGTTATAGAAAAGTTTTTCAATCTACCAAGTAATAGATTCATATATAAGACAGCTATTTACTTAATCCACTACAGAAGAAATGCTTATGGCATAAAAGACTCATAAGCAGGTGTAAGAGGCATGTCCCACACCATGTAAAAACAGGATGCTCTCGCCCTGATAATTTTATTAGGTAAGAATACTTCTTTGAGTTCATCAATAAATCAATCAAAAGCATACCAGGATAAACAATTCCTAGATGCATGTACTGAATCACTCAGTTAATCCAAAGCATAAACTAAGTACAGATTGAACAAAAGCAACTGATGCCATATGGTAAATATTGGTTGAAAAGAATGGGGGTGGGGGGCAGCTGGGGGGCAGCTAGGTGGCGTAGTGGATAGAGCACCAGCCCTGGAGTCAGGAAGACCTGAGTTCAAATCTGGCCTTAGACACTTGATACTTACTAAGCTGTATGACCCTAGGCAAGTCACTTAACCCCAATGGCCTCCCCCCAAAAGAAAAGAAAAGAAAAAAGAATGGGGGGGGGGAGCTAGGTGGCACAGTGGATAAAGCACCAGCCCTGGATTCAGGAGGACCTGAGTTCAAAATTGGTCTCAGACATTTGACACTAGCTGTGTGACCCTGGGCAAGTCACTTAACCCTCATTGCCCCGCCAAAAGAAAGAAAAGAAAGAAAGAAAAGAATCAGGGGGGGCAGCTAGGTGGAGCAGAAGACCTGAGTTCAAATCCAACCTCAGACACTTGATACTTACTAGCTGTGTGACCCTGGGAAAGTCACTTAATCCTCATTGCCCTGCCAAAAAAAAAAATCAGCTGTACCCTATGGAGCTAACCCCTACTACCTAGAATCATAGTCCATCAGAACTACAAAGGAATATTGGAGATCATGTACTCCAATTCCTTTATTTTATAGTTGGAACCCAAAAAGTCAGTAGGAAATCTGGGCATAGAGACCAGGTCAGCTGTGTTCCAGTCTTTCTATTTCTATTTCTATTTCTAAGGTGGCAGTGAATAGAGTGCAGGGTATGGAATCAGGAAGACTTATCTTCCTGAATTCAAATCTGACCTTGGACTCTTACTAGCTGTGTGATCCTGGGCTAGTCACTTCACCCTATTTGCCTCAGTCTCCTCACCTGTAAAATGAGAAGGAAATGGCAAACCACTCCAGAATTTTTGCCAAGAAAACCCCATATGGGATCACAAAGAATCAGACAGGAACTGAACAGCAAAACTCCCTTTTCCCACATGAACAATCCCTGGGCTTCTTCACCAGGATCAGAGAGGGCTCTCTCCCAGCCTAAGGCTCAGAAATCAAGAGAGCTGACTCAGACCTAAGGACCCTCTGAGACACTATAGCCATTCTCAACAGCCTCCAAGCCCTCGGAGCCCACCCTGTACTCAAATCCAGTTTTACATCCTCCACTCACTACTTCAATTCTACAATTTAACAAATATTTGTAGACTACCTTGTACAAGTCAGAGTACCAACTGGTTGTGTGACCTTGGGCAAGTCATTCTCTCTTTGTGGGCATCAGTCTCCCCAACTGGAAAATGGAATAGCAAGCCCTACTCAGAGTCTCAAACTATTGAAAAGATTTAAGAACAAAAATTCAATTAAATTCCACAAATATTTATTGAGTACTTTGTGCAGGGCACTTTCCTGGAGTCAAGATGGGGTGGGGTGGGGTGGGAATTTGAGCCAGAAGTTTCATCTGCAATTTTACAACTAGGTTCCACCCCATCCCACCCTTCTCACCAGCGAGTAATCACCAGAGCCTATTAAATGGAGAGAGTGGGTTCTGAGGACAGAGTGCTGGCAAATGGGACAAATCTGACTCTGGAAGGCCTGATGGGAAGGAAGGAGACAGGGGAGAGCACAGGGAGAGCAGGGGAAGGGGGGCGGGGAGTGAAAAAGAGAGGGAATGAATGCCAGACAAAAGGAAGAACTCCTATTTCAAAAAGACTGCATTGTAAAACATGGAACTGGTTGCTCCAGACATTTTGTATACTTTTAGCTAGCTGCCCCAGGGAAGGGCATGGAGAGGGAAGGATCAGAATAGATATGTCAAAAACAGTTGGCCTTATTTCTTGAGCATCCTCCCCTTTAAAGCTCTGCTTTACCTAAACTCTATTCTTGCTGGGGTGTAGTCCCCTTAATTGCTACAACCCTCCCAGAAAGCCCTTCCCAAAAGTGTCAAGCAAGGTCAGAAACAGACAATGTGACCACCTAAAGAAGATACTATGTTTACTCTTTAGGGGCTGGAAGCACAATTTAGAAAAACATTTATTAGGCACCCATTTTGTGCAAGAAATGTTCGTTGTATCCAACTCTTTGTGACCCCGTTTGGGGTTTTCTTGGCAAAGATACTGGAGTAATTTGTCATTTTCTTCTCCAGCTCATTTGACAGATGAGAAAACTGAGGCCAACAGGGTTAAAGTGACTGTTCCAGCATCACACAACTAGTAAGTGGCTGAGGCTGGATTTGAACTTAAGAAGATGAGTCTTCCTGCCTGGCACTCAATTCACTGCACCACCTCTTAGCCCTAGGAATATACAGAAATGAAAAAACATACATATGTGCTCTTAATAACAATAGCTGGCATTTATGTGGCTTTTTAAAGGTTTGCAAAATGCTTTACATAAATTATCTCATTCAATCCTCACAACCCTGGGAGGTAGATGCTACTATTAGCCTCATTTTACAGATGGGCAAACTGAGGCTCAGAGAGATTTAAATGATTGGCCCAAGATCATCCAGGTACCAAATATCTGAAGCTAGATTTGAACTCTGATTTTTCTGACTACAGATCTAGCTGCCTATCCAATGCATCCTTTAGCTTCTTTAAGTAGCTTATATTCTTCTAGGCGATTACAAAGATAATATGGGTAACTGTAGCACAAGGGACAGAGAAGGATGGGGCAAAGAAGAGAGTCAATTTCACAAACATTGATTAAGTCCTTACTATGTACAAGGTTTGTCTGTCCTTCATTCTTTTTTTTTTTTTAGGGCAATGTGCCCAGGGTCACACAGCTAGTAAGTGTCAAGTGTCTGAGGCCATATTTGAACTCAGGTCCTCCTGAATCCAGGGCTGGTGCTTTATCCACTGCACCACCTAGCTGCCCCTAGCATTCATTTTTGTAAGACTTTCAGTTCCAAATTTTTCTCCCTCCCCTCTCCACAAGACAGCAAGCAGTTTGATAGAGGTTATACAGTACAATCATGTTAAACATATTTTACATTGTCATGTTGTGACAGAAGAATCAGAACAAAAGGGGAAAACCCTCAAGAAAGGAGTAAAAACAAAAAAGTAGAAACAGTATGGTTCAATCTGCATTCAGATTCCACAGTTCTTTTTCTGGACGTGAGAACATTTTCCATCATGAATCCTTTGGAAATGTCATTTGTATTGGATCATTGTATTGCTGAGAACAGCTAAATCCATCACAGTTGATCATCACACAATGTTGCTGTTACTGTGTACAATGTTCTGATTCTGCTCACTTCACTTAGCATCAGTCCACTTAAGTGTTTTCAGGTTCTTCGGAAATCTGCCTGCTCATCATTTCTTAAAGCACAATAGTATTCCATTACATTCATATACCACAACTCCTTCAGCCATTCTGCAATTGATGGGCATCCTTTCAATTTCCAATTCTCTGCTACACAGGGTGATGTCTTGACTC
Organism: Dromiciops gliroides; assembly: GCF_019393635.1. Taxonomy (NCBI): domain Eukaryota; kingdom Metazoa; phylum Chordata; class Mammalia; order Microbiotheria; family Microbiotheriidae; genus Dromiciops; species Dromiciops gliroides. The sequence continues at coordinate 46,845,510 of NC_057861.1, read as the reverse complement.
ACCATGAATTGCATCTAAGTAAGCAGAGCTACCTCACTCTCTCTTCCAATCATCAAAGTCCAGTGACAGGACAAAAGTCAAGATGACTGCCAATGGCTGGGGATGCAATGGATTACCTTGGCATCTTCAATGTCCAACCACCTTCATAGCCCTGTAAGGGCCAAATTTAGTATGGGGAGAGTTAATTGGGTGGCTCGCCATAATATTGGGGTAAGAAAGGAGATTAACAGCCTCTTTTCTTTCTTGCTTTTTTTTTTTAGTGAGGTAATTGGGGTTAAGTGACTTGCCCAGGGTCATACAGCTAGTAAGTGTTAAGTGTCTGAGGCCGGATTTGAACTCAGGCACTCCTGACTCCAGGGCCAGTGCTCTATCCACTGCGCCATCTAGCTGCCCCAACAGCCTCTTTTCAATAAACAAAACAGGGTTTATTAATGGGAACAAATTTAAAACACAAGTGAGGTTAATAAAGCTAGGGACAATGAAAAAGGGAATAGGGGAAGGAAAAAATGCAACCCACAAACTCACTACCACCCGGAATCAGCAGTTCCAAAGAGAACCAGCTGCACAGCATTCTCAGTCCAGACCAAAGGTCTGCCACACCAGCCTCTTGCTCCCTCTTTCCCTCAAACCAAAGTGAGCCCTCTCCTTCCCAGCTTTCTCCCAAAAGCCCCCTCACCCACAGGAAACAGGGCCATCCACACACACACACAGCCCCAAGCTAATTGGCTGGCAGCCCTGATTGACAGAACTAACAGGCAGCTCCACAAAGACAAGTTCCAGATGCCAAAGTCCCCCTGACTTGTCCTCACTAGGCTTTTCCTTATGGCTGGGCTTCCCCACAGTATCTCTCCAGCAGGGGTGGTATTCCAATTCTCACAGCCCCTTCTTCAGCCACCTTCATGTGGAACAAACTGTTCTCATCTACCCATTCTACCAGGGGAAGTCTTCATATGCTTGGGGTAGACATCCTGCTAACTCACCAATGGGTTTAAGGCCTACTGGTTACCCTCTGCCAAGAAGGTTTTACAAGGATGCGGCCACTGTGAATGCTACAGCTTCCTGGGGTCACAGAGGAGAGTTGGGTGAAGGTGGACATCAAATGTAGATGAGCAGCCCTGAAAAATGTGCAAAGATAGAAATGTCACATTCCCTCCCCATAGTGAGCTTACATTATGTTATCATTGTTGGAGGCACCCCCCCCCACACACACACACACACACACACGCACCCCAGCTCTGACATTCTATGCTCTAAGGCAAAGATGTCAAACAGTCCTTAATTTGGCCCACCACACTCCCAGGGGCTGCCCTTAAAGTGCCCTCCCAGCTCCACATTCCAAGCTCTAGAAATGTCATTTGAATAGACCAGTAGATCCTTATCACACCTCTCTGGTCCAGCCTGTCCTAAGGCAGAAATTTTAACTTGGAAAAGAAATGCCTCTCCCCACAGACCACACTGCCTCAGTGGGCCAAGGCAAGTTAGAACCTCCTGCCTCCTGGTTTAGGACTCACTCTCCCTTCTACTACCACTATCTCTGATTGACTGAGTTAAATAAACAATCATAAGGTCAGAAACAGATTACTAAGCCAGTGGCAGTGCCCTCTCTGGTCTCTGGGGACAACAGCCACTGACTGATCAAAACAGACACCTCCTCTCTCTGATCTCTGGCCTCTGGCCTTCATACATAAGAGGAGACAGTCTAAAGTGCCAGACACTTGTACCTTTGCCCTGACAAAACATAGGATCTCCCTGGATATGGTAAGGCGGGAGAGAAGGAAAAGGGGGGGGGGGCGGGAAATGGGACAGAGACAGAGAATAGAGGTTGGCATTCCCTTCCCCCCACAGAAACGCTGACCTTGGCTCACTGTCCTATCCCCTAACTCTAAGGATTACTAGGATTTAGAACTGGACGGGACCTTAGGCACCATCTCATCAACTCTTTGATTTTATTTATGAGGAAAACTGAGGACGGGAGAAGGGAGGTGACTTGGCCAAGGTCAAACAGAGAGTAAATGACAGGAGGACTTAAACTCAGTTCTTCTAACTGGCGATCCCCTCCTCTTTCCACTATACTATGTTGTCACCTCCACTGAAGCCCAGAGATGGGTGGGAAGTACCATGCCCAATAAATCACAGAGTTAAAACTCAAACCCGGATCTTATTTTAATTCAGATACTTTTTTTTTCCAACTATAGATTGCCTAACGGTTGCTCACCCTCCTCTCGGGAACTGACCCCACTGCATAAAGACCCAAACTCCTCACTCAGCCCGGAGATTGGAACCTCCAGAGCTTCTCCAGTCTGATCCTATCATCTCTCTAATCTGCTCTCTCCCAATTCCCAGAACAGACCTCGACCCTGCCCTGGAGGTGTACAGGCCACGTGGATTTGTGCCCGGGGCATGTTCCCTCTGGTCCAGGCTCCACCTCTCAGTTTGCCAAGTCCCAGTCTTCCTGGGAGCCCCAGGCTTTGGACACTCCTCCCTTCTCTTCAATCTGCATAGCCTGTAAGCACTTTTCTCTGTACCGTGCCAAACTCGGATTTATCCAAAGTCAGGTGGCATTACTGGAAAAAATCTCAGAGTCCATCCTTTCATAGTGTCATGGGAGGATCATAGGACAGAGGAAATTATCTTAAAATGATCCTTTTTTCTCCACCTGTTGGCCCTTTCGCTTTTCAGTGAGGACCTACAACAAATCAGGGACAGGTATCCTTCCGTCATCCTTCGATCTCCCTCTGTATCTGGAAGCCTAGCACACAGTAGGGCTCAACAGCGATCGTCCGGCCAGAGATGGGGCCGGTTCTTTTCAACTCAATTTAACAAAACCTTTATTTTCCACCTGCTACTGCGTGCATTGTATTATTGGACACCGAGGTCTGAAAAGATCTGGGGTTGGGGCAGACAGAAGCCAAATTTCAGGATCATGTTCCTGCCAGAAATGGGATGGGGTGGGAGTGGGGAGAGGGATGGATACACGGACCAGACCGCGTTTTTTGCGCCTGGTTTGTAAACAACGGGGGCAGACAGCGGTTTGCTGGCTTCAGACACTCACTCCAAAGTTCAAAGAACGATAAGAAAGGAAAAGATAGGAGAGATCGGGCCTGGGCCAAACAGGCTGTCAATATGAGGGCGTGCGCGTGTATGCATCTAATTGTGTACGTGTGTGCGGAAACGGGGAAGATTGTGAGCGGCCGGGAGCCGGCCTGAAAAGGCTCTGCACAGGTGGGAGGCCGATGTGGCATAGGGCGCTTTGTCTGCCGATGGGGGCTCGGGAGCTTGGGGTAAGACCGGTGTCTGTGTCTCTAAAACGAGACTCAAGTGCAGGAGAGGTTGGCAGTGTGCCCGCATGGTTCTGCTGTGTGGGGGGATGGAGGAGAGGGGATTCAGCGCGGAGGGTGGGGGGACTGAGGTGGCTTCGGGGAGGCCGGGTTGGTGGAGGAGGGGTGAAGCAGACTCCAGGCTCCCGGAAGCTGCAGGAGGAGCCCTGGAAGCTGGAGAGGGCGGGCAAGGAATGGGGGGCCTTGGGGCAGGGCTCTCCGCCAGCGTCCCGCCCAGCGAAGAGAGTGGAGGCGGCCCTGGGGCCGGGCCGGACGGGGAGGGACTGGGCGGGACGGGGCGGGGCCGAGACTAGTCGGCAGCTAAGCTACAGCCCCCAGCTCCCGGAGGCTCGAGCGCCTCCTCCTACGGACCCCGAGCCGACTCCCCCTCCCTTTTCCCCCCTCCCCCCTTTCCTCCTCCTGCACCTGCTCCGGCCGCCTCTGCTTCTCGTGCCTCACCCGCTCCCAGCCCCGCCCGAGCCCAGCTGGGGCTCTCCGAGAAGCTATCCCCTATACCCCTTAGCTCCCCCCCCATTCCAGGCTCCATCAAACCCTGAACCCCCGCTAGGTTCTTCCTCACCCTAACCCCCCATTAGTCTCTCCAGACCCTCCACTCCCAGCCCGCTCCCTAGCATCCTACCCAATCCCGACGCCCCCGCCTTCCAGACTGCTCCCCCCGCCCCAACTCCGGAGACTCCTCTGTCATCCAGGGCCCTGCGGCTTCCAGAGTCCCCCTCATCGCTCCCTGGGTCCAAGGCTTGGTTGCCCTGAGCCCCCAGCGCCATTTCCCAGCCCTTCCCCCCTGCCTTCCAGTAACACCGATTCTTTCCCACTCCCCCCCCCCACCCCTTTTCTCCAGGCTCCCCCCCTCCCCAGCCCAGGTCCCGCCCTAGCCCCTCCTCCCCTCTCTCGGAACAGAGTCCTGACTGCCGGGGGTGGGAGGGGAGGGGAGGCGCGTGTCCGATGACCCGTCCCGTCGCTGCCTCGGCAAGGGAGCATCCAGGGTAGCCACGTCTGCCTCGCCAGTGGGGACTCGGAAACCTCCACCAGCTAAGGCCGACTGCCCGCGGAGAGCGTCTGCCCTAACAGCTGTCTGCCTGTCTGTCTGTCTGTCTGTGCCGCCGCTGCAGGTAAGCACAGCTCCCCCACTCCCTCTAACCTCCGCCAGCCGGGAGAATCAACCCCCATGCTTAAGGGGCTGTTCCGACTCACACCCACGCAGTCGGCCCTTTCTCTCTGGAGCCCCGGCGCCTAGCGCCTACACTGCCCCTGCTGCCACGGGGGTGGGGGGTGGGGGGTCCTCAAGGGCCCTCAAAGGCCTCTCCTCCCAGTGGCGCGCTCACAAACACGCACGCACGCAGACACGCACACCCTTTTCGCTGGTTGATCGTGGCTCCCAGCTGACCCTCATTCCCATCATATAGCCCCTCATCTTTGCCTCATGCACACCCCCTCTAAGAGTCCCTATCCACACACACTCTTGTATCGCAGCGCCCATATCATTCCACCCCCGTGTGAATTTTACACACACACCTCTCACCCTTGTGCACGCATGTCCGATATCCATCCCATAGAGCTTTAGTACCCTCGGGTCACACACACACACACACACTCCCCACGTCACCCACCACTCTGCTTCTCAAGCACACACACTCCTAGGAACAATTTAACTTCACAAACCTAACCTGAAGCTGGCAAAATTCCTGGAAAATTTCCCACTTGTGGAAGGAATACGGGAGGGCCATGGGATTCCGCTCCCCACCTAGGTTGGGTTCTGAGGCAGGAGAGTGTTCATTTGGAGGGGAAATTGGGCACAGTGTATACCAGGGCCAGCGTATGCCAGGCATGTCTGAGCTGCCGTTGCTTTGTGGGGGGAGGGGTTTGAGGAGGCCTGGGAAAAGAGCCCAGGCTGGGCAAGTCTCTTGTACCCTCTGTGAGAATTAAAAGGGGGCCCTGAACTTAGGGTTGCTAAAGCCCTGTTTACACTCAGCTCTCCCTGCACCAGGCCTGAGCTTCAGTTCCTGGCAGGAGAAATTTAAGGCAGCCCTGGCCCGTGACTCATCTTACATCTCACTCAGGCCCATAGAAGACAGTCCAGTCAGTTGATGCCTTCAAGTCCATTCGGAATTCTTCCTCCCACCTCAACCTATCCCCAGTGACTCAGGGCAGGACTTCCCTGGGTCCTCCCATCCCTTCACATGATAATTATAACCAGACTGATTTCTCTAAGGATTACAAAGCACTTTCCTCCCAACAACCCTAAGAGATAGGCCATGAAAGTACTCCCATTTTATAGATGATGTAACCAAGGCTCTGAAGGGCTCTTTTTCTGGTTTGTGTTATCTATTAAGTGAATGTCAGAGTCAGAATTTTAACACAGGTCTCCTATAGTTCCTATGAGCTGTCCACTACCATACCTAAAATAGAGGTACAGCAGCAGGAGTCTCCCATCTTGAATGCCTACCTCTTCCTTGACCTTTAAGTAGCACCCTCCTTCTTCAAATTTTCTTTCAGTATCTCTTCCTCATTCCCATCATGCTCTAACTTTGTAGAATCATAGCTTTACGGCTGGAAGGAACTTTAGGTGTCATCTTCATTTGACAGTGAAGAAACTGAGGTCAGAGAAGTCAATCAGCTTGCCCAAAGTCACACAGGTAGCAAATCTATAGAACCAGGATTTGAACCCAGACCCTCTGACAGTAAAGCCAATACTTTCCCCACTGTACTGAAGTCACAAGATTCCAAACTGTATCTTTGAGAATGTTGTGGATTCTGTTGACTAAGGAAGGCTAGCAAACCTAGAGATAGCTATACAACAAAGATTGGTTTAAAGCGCAGTTAAGGAGAGCTATCCCTTAGGAAAGAGTCAAATAGTATTCCCTTCACATTAAAGCAAGAATAAATGCCCTGCAAAAAGGGTCTGGGAGCCTGTGGTCCACCAAAACACAAAACCAAAGATGATCCCACCCTTCAAGAATAGCTCAGGTATCCCCTGTTGGAGCTTTTTCTAACTCGGCACATAATTCATCCAGTTGGTTTTTTTATTTGTTTTTTTCTGGGGAGGTGAGATTCACCCATCACTGAAGTCCTAAGCTTGAAAGTCAGCTCACCATTCTCAGAAGAAGTTGCTGACTGAGAGAAAAAAGCCAACATGTCTGGTGGTAGGAATCAGAAAAACTGGCTAGGCAAGTGACCTGGAAGCTGTTAGCTTCAATTCTTTTCTCCAAATACAGCTCAAACCAGTGAAGATTAGTGCTTAAATTTGTGGCAATCAGTTTACCACACTCAGAAGGGCTTTGTGGGGGAGACAAAGTCCAAACTGAAACCACACAGTCCCTGTCCTCTGGGAGTTTCTATTCTGCTAGAATGAAATTTGAAAGTCTCTTCCCCCTCATTTAACTTCTGAATGACTTGTTGCTCCCAGGCTACCTCTTTGGGCTACTTTCTTATCCTGGCTGGAAAGATATTGGGGGCCAAGCCTCTGATTTCATAGTTCATATAACTCAGCCTCACTGAGAGGCTTAGCCAGGACTGGGCTATGAGGTCTTTTGGACTCCACATTCAGAACTTTTTCCATTGCAGAATCATAAAACGTCTGAGTTGGAAAAGACCTCAGCTGTCATTTAGACAAATGGGTACTCAAGTAGGAATTGCCCCTACAAACTACAAATCATCTAGCTTTTGCTTGAATGGAGAGCATTGAGGCAGCTGGGAAGCTAGAAGGCTGGACTTGAATTCAGGAAGTTCCGAATTGGAACCCTGCCTCAAGTATGTACTGTGTGACCCTGGCCAAGTCACTTAACCCCTCTCTGCCTTAGTTTCCCCCACTGTGAAATGGGGATAATCATCAGGTACCTATCTCACATGGTTGTCGTGGGGAACATTTGAAGTAACATATAAACTGCAAACCTTAAGGCATTATATAAATGTGAGCTTTTGCTATTATATTATATATTATCATCATTGTCATTGTTGTTTTTGTTTTTATTCAACATTATTATTAAAGACCTGGGGGCGGGGTGACCCCCTCTCACCCAAGACAGCCCACTCCACTTTTGGACAGCTCTGATGTTAGACTGGGCCAAATAGAACAGAGCTGATCCTTCTTCTATATGAAAGTCTTTCCAACATTCCTTGCTGGTGCATATGATGCCCTTTCTGGACTATTGTCTAATGTCAGATGACTTCAGTTCTAGTCCAGATTTCATCATCATCCTCTCCTTTCTGAATTCTTTAAATTCTATTCATCTATGGATGAGTCATTCCCCTGGGAGTATTATACTCCCCACCCCTATCACCAGCCTTCCCATGGAATATGAGCTCCTTGAAGGCAGGAACTATGATTTAAAAAAAAAAATTGCTTTATATTCCTAACTGGCACTTAATGAATAATTAAGTACTTAATGTTGAATGAATGAATGAAGACTGGTGGGAAATAATAATGATAGCTTCCATTTCTATTTTGTTTCTACATTTCAAAAACTAATCCTGTGAGATAGAGAGCACTAATGTGATTATGCCCAGTTTATAGATTGAGGGAACTGGGACCCAGAGAAGGAAAGCAAGAATGGTTATCAAGTTTATCAGACCCAGAGTCAGAACTGGAACCCAGGACTTTTTACCCTCTTGGGGATGGAAACAATTCCCCACAGTCATGTTTGATTGGAGATTCTTCATCCGCCCTTAAAATCAGAGTCCTGCCCCTCCTGACATTTCTCTCACCCCTGGAGCCAAGGAAGGTCCCCAGAGTTCCCTGGTAGGAGTTATGCTGGGTCAGCTCTCCAATTCCTCGTGGCTTCCCCAGGGAGGATGGGGTGAAAGATAAATCACCCTTCCTGGGAAGAGATAGAGGATAAAAGCAGGAAACTTCTGTGTTCTTGAGGCACTAAAAGAACTAGATGGTGTGGTTGCCAAGCCACAGCCAACTGGTATTTGAAAGAGGAGAATGGGAACAGTGCCACCCACCAGGCTGGAAAAAAAGGCAAATGACCTGATTTTCAAAAAAAAGAAGAAGAAAAAGAGAGTCTGCAAATTATATGCCACTGAGCTGGACTTCCATTCCTGGGAAAATTCTAGAATGGATCATTAAAGAGATGGTTAGTAAACATCTAAGAAAGGAAGCTGTGATTACAAAGGACTGATGCACCTTTATCTAGAATAAGTCATGCTTGAGAGACAAACTTAGAGCCAGAAAGGCCTGCCTTCTAGTCCTGCTTCTGATACACACTAGCTGTGTCACCCTGGGCAAGTCACTTTCTCTCTTTTCAGTAATCCTATCATCCTAAATGACTTAACCTCTAGGTGCCCAGACAACTCTCCAAGATGGTTAGTTACAGACTAATTGTCAGATTTGACTTAGCATAGGGGTCTAGGAGTGGAGAAAGATCTGCACCAGCACTTCTGTACCAGAGATCTATACTGTTGGCCATTTTTATTAATTTATTATTAACTTGGATAAAAGGAAATATGGCATGCTCATCAAATCTTCGGAAAGCCCAAAACCAGGGAGGGATAGCTAACACTGGATTACAGTTTTAGGATTCATAAAGATTGTGAGAAGTGAGATTATTGAGCTATATTTAATTAATAAAATGACATTAGGGGCAACTAGATGGTGCAGTGGATGGAGCACTGGCCCTGGAGTCAGTAGTACCTGAGTTCAAATCCAGCCTCAGACACTTAACACTTACTAGCTGTGTGACCATGGGCAAATCACTTAACCCCAATTGCCTCACTAAGAAAAAAAAATGACATTAAAGATGGATAATCACAAAATTTTACTCATGATATCAAAAAAGGAACTTTACAAGTACAAGATGAGGAAGGCATGGCTGTTTAGACAGCAGCTTTCATGGGAAATATCTGGGAGTCTTAGTGAATCACAAATTCAATATGTAAAGACTGTGTGAGGTGGCAAGTAGAGCACTGGTCTTCGGGTCAGGAAGACCTGAGTTCAAATCTGGTCAGATAATTACTAGCAGAATAACCCTGGTCAAGTCACTTAACCTCTATCTGCTTCAGTTTCTTCAACTGTAAAATGGAGATAATAATAGTCACTCCCTTCCCCCCCCCCCCAATCCCCCAGCTGTGAGAATCAAATGAGATAGCATATTTGTAAAGCATTTAGAATTGAGCCTGGTGCACAGTAAGCACTATATAATTGTTAGCTATTAGCTCTGATTATTCTATGATCTCAGACTTCATTAAGATAGGCATAAGTTCCAAGAATCGGGATGTTCTGGTCTTTCTCCTCCAATCAGAACTCAACTAGAATATAGGGTTTGGTTTTGGGGGCCAGAGTTAGGGAAGGACTAGCTAACTTTCAGAGGAGGGTAACCAGGATGGTGAAGAGCCTTGAGTCCATGTCATATGTTGATGGATTGAAGGGATTGGGAATATTTAGACCAAAAAGAAGGCTCAAGGAGAGACGTGCTAGGTGTTCGAGACTTTCATGTAGGAGAGGGATTCACCTTGTTCTACTTCGTCCCAGGGGGACAGAACTAGGAATAACAGTGATATATTTAGGTTTGATATCAGGAAAACTTGACTAACCATGAGATCTTCTCTTAAGTGGAATGGATTCAAGCAGTGGTAGGTTTTTTCCCACATTGGCACATCCTGGATGGTCACTTGTAGTGAGCATCGGACTACCTGTCCTCTAAGGTTCCTTCCAACTCCAAAATTCCGGGATTCTTTGAGGTTAGTTGGAGGCATCCCTCCTCAGCCAAGAAGTTGGATCCTTAAGGAAGGGAGGAGACTAGCCCCAGCCAGGTGACTAGAACTGGATATAACAGGGCCTAGACCCCCTGTGAATGCTATCCTCTTGAATTAGTGCCTTTATCCCCACACAGCCCCGCCTATAAAAATGACCTGACAAAAAGGAGCAGCCTAGTATAAACGGAGGCCATAAATAACAGTAATTATAACTGAGGCTTTTTTTTTAGATTTGCAAATTGCTTTCCCCACTGTGATCTCCTTTGATAACTACCCTGAGAGACAATTGCTATAGTTATTCTTCCCCATTTTATAGAGAAGAAACTGTGGGTGATAGAAGGTATAAAGCACCGATTTAAAAAGCACTGTGCTAGTCCTTGGGGATACAGAGACAAAAATGAAATAATTCCTGTCCTTAAGTATCTTATATTTTACTGGGAGAAACAATGCATACACACACACATACATATATATATACATATATGTGTGTATACGTGTGTGTGTGTGTGTGTGTGTGTGTGTGTGTGTGTGTAGAGCTTTATACAAAATAGACACATTGTCCCTCTGGGAGAATCAGGAATGGCTTCCTGTAGAAGCAAACATTTAAGCCAACCTTTAAGGAAGCTGGGAAGTCTAAGGCATAGGTGTGGAGAAAAGGGTACATTTCAGGCATGGGGGACAACCAATGAAAAGTCATAGAGGGAGGGGCAGCTAGGTAGCACAGTGGATAGAGCACCAGCCCTGGAGTCAGGAGTACCTGAGTTGAAATCCTGCCTCAGACACTTGACACTTACTAGCTGTGTGACCCTGGGCAAGTCACTTGACCCCAATTGCCTCACAAAAAAAAAAAAAGAAAGAAAAGTCATAGAGGGGAGAAAGCACCCCCCCATCTCCCCCCCCCCCCCCCCCCGTGTATAAGGAACAGTGTCTTAGGTAGAATCTGAAACCCCATCTTCCTGACACCAAGCCCAGTGCTCTATCCAGGCCTATGTGTGGAGTCTGAAATGGATCATCAGAGGGGACTAATGTGGGGAGGAGGAGAGGAGATGATGGATTGGTCAAAAAGGGGGATAGGTCACAGGCCTTGGGATTTAAAGCTGGGAAGGATTTGAAGGTTCACCCAGTCCAGCGCCCTTATTTTATAGAGAGGAAACTGAGGCCCAGAGAGGGGTAAAAGTATCTGGTCTGTTAGATTTAAATCTAGGTCCTCTGAATCCAAATCGGGTTCTCTTTCCATACTAGCATGGAGAAAACAAGGAGGTGTAGGAGGTTGGAGGATGCAAAGTCTTGAGTTGAAGCTGAGTAGGCACTGGGAGGGACATGGTTTCCAGGTTGCTTCTGAGAAGCGGTACGGTGTGGTAAAAATGGGACTGGAAATGAAATCTGGAGCCTGGGGTCTAATTCCTTTCCCACCATTTGCTAGCTTTGTGCTTGGGGAAGTCAAGGCAGTGGACTCGTTAGATGCCGTTAGATGTGCTGGGTCTGGAGTCAGGCAGATGAGTTCAAATCCGACCTCAGATACTTCCTAGTTGTGTGATCCTGGGCAAGTCACTTCACTGCTGCCTGCCTCAGTTTCCTCACCTGTGAAATGGGGATATTGATAGCACTCCCTCCCTCCCAGGGTTGTGGTTGTGAGGATCAAGTGAGATATTCATAAAGTACTTTGTAAACCTTAAAGTGCTATGTAAATACTAGCTATATAAAGGCATCTCTTTCCTTAGAACCTTTTTTTTTTTCACCTGTAAAAATGGAGAGAGAAATTGGGACAGCCAGGGTTTAGGAGAAGGAGCACTTGATTAAGAAGCCTTGTGAAACTGGAAGATCCACTTAAACCCCAACCCCCCTGTGTTTGAGCCTCCATTTCCCCCATTTATAAATGGGGAGGGGCTGAACTCAGTGAACCCTAAAGTGCTTTCCAACCCTAAATCCTGTAATACTGTGTTAATCCTTGCACGAGCTCTATACCACCGGAAATTTGAGCTGTTGTTTTTATTGTTAAGTTGTGCCTAGCAAGAAAGGCCCAGAGACATTTTGAGCTATACAGTGAGGTAAGGGATTGGGGGGGGAGGAGTGGCTGGGAGGAGATAAGGGGTGACTCTGGACTTCCCCTGAAGAGTGAGGACAGGCAGAAATGCTAGGCAGCCAGCCCTCCCTCCTTTTCTTCCGTGGGCCCCACAGGCCTGCTTCCAGACTCCAGCTTGATATCCTGAGCTCCAGATCAGAACACTATAGTTTCTAAGCCCCCAAGCTAGGCCCAGGCAGGAAGGGGGGAAGCAGGTCACAGGGGGTGTTGAGATAGATGGTCTTCCGATTCCAGGTCTTCCTCAGTTCCCTGGAGGATAACAGCTCAAGGGCCCTGATTTTCCAGAAGCCTCTCTCCCCCTCCCCACCCCAATCGGATTCCACCTCTCCTTCCTTGTCCCATCCCTTAGCAAACACCTGCCCTGTGCCCACTGTTGATGGGGGAGATGGGAGCAGACAGGAGCTCACAGTCCACTTGGGGAGACAGGAACAAGAGATGTCAACAAGCTGCTATGTACAAGAACATGCTAGAAACTGGGAAACCAAAATTGAAAAGACGTCTGGTTCTGAGGGAAATGACATGTTATTGGGTATACAGCACATAAGTCATCTGAGATAATTTGAGGAGGGAGAGAGCACAAATAACCAGGGGCCTCTGCCTTCCCATAGCTCCTGGTACCTGACTTGAGCTTTTTGCCCAACTTCCAAGACTGACCAAGGAAGTGTAAGAGCAGACCTGACTTCCTTTGACCTACAATAGTCCATCAGACATTTAAAGGCAGCATCATATCCCTTCTGAGCCTTCTCTTCTCTAGGTTAAACACCCCAAGTTCTTCTAACTGACCTTTGTATGACTCAATCCCCAGGCCCCCCTCATCAACTGAGCTGTCTTCCAAATTATCTTTGGCTTTCCTGGTTCTGGTTGCTTTGGTCTGCATCAATTCATTCAAGACTTCCCACTATCTAGAAATATCCCTTCATCTAAGTTATTGATAAGAGTGTTGACCCATCATCACTTGGTGATGAACAGGAATCTCTATCCAATAAAGGAACATAAAACTTTTTACAGAAGAATGTTGATTCATTCAGAGATAAGGATAGATCTCTGGAGATCTTGAGATCTACCTCCCTCCAGGCTGACAGCAATTCATTCACCAGTCTTGGGTCTGGTCATTCAAGCAGTTCCAAATCCAACCAATAGTATGGTTTTCTAACCTACATGTCTCTAACTTGTCTGCAAGCTATGAAGTTTGTCAAATTCCTTTCAAGAAATCTAGATATTCTGTAAGAGCTTTGATATAGGATTTAAGCGGTGTTGTAGGGCAGGTAGTGTGAACACTATTAGCATTCATGATGACATGGAGCTTAGGATAAATCAGAAGCTTCTCCTGTGAGAAGCAAAACCAAAGACAACCGGATAACCGGACCGACAGTGTTTAGCAATCAAGGGACTATTAAAGCTTAGATTGATCAACCAGATCATCAGGACCAACATACTTAAGAAGTAAGAGGAGATAAAATTCTATTGCTGGAAAGTCAGTTTAGGCATGGCTACTACCTGACTTGAGCTAGGATACAGAAATAACCCCCAGAGGTCAGGACAATAATTTTTTTTTAAATCTCCCTCAACTCTCAGGAATATGACAAGTATCCAAGTTTTCTTCACTCCACCCCAAAAAGGAACTTTCCAATTTTCAAGTGGACACCCCATCTATCCTCTATAAAAACTTTTGCCTTCCCTCTGTTCAAAGAGGAGAATATTTCTAAGCCCTCCTCCCCAGTAGTGAAGTCTTTGACTTCCTGCTAGGTCACTAGTGACCTAGGTCTCTAGTGACAAATAAAAGACCAATTTAATTCTCATTGGACTGTGTGTGAGATTATAATTCTTTATTGAAGAATACCTAAGAACCACCATCCCTCCCCTGTAACAATATCAAAAAATGGATTCTGATAGAGAAGAGAGGTCCAAGGAGGGGGCAGTGAGGGTTAAGTGATTTGCCCAGGGTCACACAGTAAGTGTCAAGTGTCTGAGGCCGGATTTGAACTTGGATCCTCCTGAATCCAAGGCCGTGCTTTATAGCTTAGGGGCAGCTCGGTGGCATAGTGGATAAAGCATGGCCTTGGATTCAGGAGGATCCAAGTTCAAATCTGGCCTCAGACACTTGACACTAGCTTTGTGAACCTGGGTAAGTCACTTAACCCTCATTGCCCTGTCCCCCCCACTCCCCCACCCCCCACCCAAAAAAGAAAAGAAATAGTTGAAAAGTTCCATTTTCATAGAATTTCAGAGTTTGGACTTGAAAACCCATCTGGTATTACACAGGTTTTCTTTTTTTCTTTTATTTTTGGTGAGGCAATTGGGATTAGGTGACTTGCCCAGGGTCACACAGCTAGTAAGTGTTAAGTGTCTGAGGTCGGATTCGAACTCAGGTCCTCCTGACTCCAGGGCCGGTGCTCTATCCACTGCATCACCTAGTTGCCCCTACAGGTTTTCTTAAAATGGAAATTTATAGTTTTATACTGAATCCTTTCATGTTCTGCTGTGTACGTGGAGATTTTGCTTTTCTTTTCTCATTTTATATTTTAAGTTTTATATGAATAAAAAATTCACACACACACACACACACGCACACACACACACACACACACACACACGCACACAAGAAAACCCATCTAGGCCAACCTATACATGAAGAACAATCCTCCGACATACTTCTCAAGAGCTCATCCAGTCTTTGCCTGAATTGAAAACACCCTCTACTTCCCAAGGCAATCCTTTCCACTTTTCCATCACTCTAATTATTAGGAGAGTTTTTCCCGACATCAAGCCCAACTTTGCTTCTCCGTCACGTCCACCCATTAAGCCTAGACCTGCCCTTGGGAGACAAGCCATAGCCATCTGTCGGCCCCACTCTATTCTCTCCAAGCTAAGCATCTCCATTTTCTTCAGCTCCTTGTCATGTGGCTTGGATTCAAGACTCTGCACCCTCCTGGTTGTCTTCCTTTTGTCACTTTCCAGCTTATAAATGTGTTTCCTATAATGGGGTGCCCAGATCTGAACACACTACTTCACTTGTTTCTCCCTATAGTCAGAAATTTTCATCTCTTATTTTCATTCTGTCCCCCCAAACCGTGGGCTAGGCCTGACTTTGCTCTGACTCCCTACTCAGCTTCCAAAAGAGACCTTTTTGTCCTCCTGAGCATTTGTTACAAGCCTGAACTCATTCCTAACACAATTCAATCAAGCAGACAAGCCTTTATTAAGTCCCAACTCTGGGCAAGCCTCTGGGGTTAGAAAGACAAAGAAGAGGGAAATCATCCCAGGCTTCCATTATAATGGGACAGATAGCATACTGATTATAAAGGTGTGGCTTGGGTGAGGCTACAACCTCCCACTCCCAATGGCTTTTTCTCCCTGAGCTGGGGCCAGTTTACTCATTCCATCTTCAAGTTTTATTGTATTTGAAAATATCAAAATCATTCTCAGCTCACCAGTCAATCAATACAGCCCACTGGTCCCAGGTTGCCGACTCCTGCCTTAGGAAAGGACCAGTATTCCCCTGCTCAGCTATCAAATCCCACAAGGGCATGGCTTCCCGCCCTGGGGCGATGAGAGTTAAGTGACTTACCTAGGGTCACACAGCTAGTGTCAAGTGTCTGAGGTCAGATTTGAACTCAGGTCCTCCTGAATCCAGGGTTGGTGTATTATCCACTGTGCCACCTAGCTGCCCCCGCTCATGGCTTCTTTACTCAGCTGCCTATCCATGTTGGAGGAGCTACCTCAGCTTCCTCCCATTAATTCTCAAACCTCTATAGGTGCTGCAGCTAGAGATGGCAACTCCCCTGATGGACCTACCTCCTCTGGGACCCTAGGCCTCTGGGGATTGCTTGCAAGCTGGTTCTTGGGACCTTTCCACCTAAAAATATTATTTGTGTCTTTTTCCCTGAGCCATTAGAGGTCTAGAGACACTGTCCAGTGTCACCAGAAAGGAATTGTTGATGTTTCTCAATCCTATACCCCATATTCCAGTCCAGGTTTTATCCCCTTTCCCTTTCCTAGACTGTTTCTACTCTCATCTGGCTCCTCTGCCTCCTCTCCTTCCTCCTGGCTATTCTGCACAATCTGCTAGGTTCTTCCTAAAGTCCAAATCTGAATCTATATCTTTACTGGTTCTCTGTATCCTTGCAGCAAGGCCAAATTTAACCTGGTATTCAAGACCGATTCCCAGCCCATTGCTCTGATCTCATCTTCTGCAACTCATGTGGCTCACTCTTACTAAATGGACTTTTTTTTTTGGTGGGGCAATGAGGGTTAAGTGACTTGCCCAGGGTCACACAGCTAGTAAGTATCAAGTGTCTGAGGTCATATTTGAACTCAGGTCCTCCTGAATCCAGGGCCCATGCTTTATCCACTGCGCCACCTAGCTGCCCCCATGACTCACTCTTATTCCACTAAGACCCAGACTATCAAAGCTAGATGAGACTTGAGAGTTCATGTCATTCATGTATAGGCCTCTCTTCTGCAACATCCCCAAGGAGAGATCATCCAGCTTGCTTTGCTTTTTTTTGGGGGGGGGTGGAGGGAGGGGGAGAAGGAAGGCAATCAGGGTTAAGTGACTTGCCAAGGATCACACCACTAGTATCTGGGCCAAATTTGAACTCAGGTCCTCCTCACTCAAGGTTTGCACCACCTAGCTGCCTCCAGCTTCCTTCTGGAAGGTCTCCAAGGAAGGGGCAGCCCATTCCACGATAGGAAGTTTTTCCTTATATTGAGCTTTAATCTATCTCTAACTTCTACCTTTTGACCTCTAGAGCCAAGCCCAAATCTAAACCCTCTCCCCAAAAAGTGACATATGTAGGGCTTTAAAGTTTACAAAGTTTTTTGTTTGTTTTTTTTGTTTTTGAGTGAGGCAATTGGGGTTAAGTGACTTGCCCAGGGTCACACAGCTAGTAAGTGTTAAGTGTCTGAAGCCAGATTTGAACTCAGATACTCCTGACTCCAGGGCCGGTGCTCTATCCACTGAGCCATCTAGCTGCCCCTACAAAGTTTTTAATACATCCTATCTCATCTGGGCCACATACCTTGCAGGAAGGTCCTAGAGGGATGAATATCCACATTCTACAGCTGAGCAGACTGAGACCCAGAGAAATTGAGACTTGCCTTTGAAAATAGAAACAGTGTCAGAAGCAGAATTCAAAGCCAGATCTTTTGAACTCTCTTTTTTTTTTTTTTTGGGTAGGGCAATGAGGGTTAAGTGACTTGCTCCGGGTTACACAGCTAGTAAGTGTCTGTGGTCAGATTTGAATTTAGGTCCTCCTGAATCCAGGGTTGGTGCTTTATCCACTGCGCCACCTAGCTGCCCCCACTTTTGAACTCTTAATCTAACATTCTTCCCACTCTGCGTCCAGTGTGGCACCGTCCAGGTTCATTCCTGCCTCACCACCTTTTCTCTTCTGTTTCTCCTGGCTATTCAGTCTCCCTATCCTTTGGAGGACATCTCCAAGCCCACCTTCATGAAACTTTTCCTTGACTGCCTGGGTGTTTAACCCCTGCCTTCTGAAAGCTCCCCCAACATTCAGTGTCACCTACACTGTGATCCTCCTTTGTATGATGCCTTCTTTTTCTTTTTTTTCTTTATTTAGAATTTATTTTCCAAATTACATGAAAAAACAAATTTTAACATCGATTTTTAAAACTTTGTGTTCCAAATTCTCTTCCTCCCTTCCTACCCCAACTCCTCTTAAGAACTCAAGCAATAGGGGCGGCTAGGTGGCTCAGTGGATAAAGCACCGGCCCTGGATTCAGGAGGACCTGAGTTCGAATTTGGCCTCAGACACTTGACAGTTACTAGCTGTGTGACCCTGGGCAAGTCACTTAACCCCCATTGCCCCACAAAAAGAAAGGGGGGGGAGCAGCTAGGTGGCGCAGTGGATAAAGCACTGGCCCTGGATTCAGGAGTACCTGAGTTCAAATCCGGCCTCAGACACTTGATGCTTACTAGCTGTGTGACCCTGGGCAAGTCACTTAACCCCCATTGCCCCGCAAAAAAACAAAAACAAAAACAAAAACAAAAACAAAAAAAGAACTCAAGCAATTCAGTATGTTACACATATATAGTCATGCAAAACATTTCCACATTAGTCAGGTAATGAATGAAAACAGACAAAAAAAACTTTAGAAAGAGGAACTAACCAAAAAAATTATGCTTCAATCTGTATTCAGAGTCCATCAGTTCTTTCTCTGCAAATGAATTGCACTTTCATAAGTCTTTCAGAGTTGTCTTGGATCCTTATATTGCTAAAAATAACTAAATAATTCACAGCAAATCATCTTACAATATTGTTATTTTGTATACAGTACATTTCACTTTGTATCAGCTTATGTAAGTCTTTCCAGGTTTTTCTGATAGCATCCTGCTTGTCTTTTTGTTGTTGTTGTTAATAGTAAACTACATTTATATAGTAGATGCCTTCTTTTTCTCCAGGGTCTTGTCTCTCCCAGCCAGAACATGAAGTCCTTGCAGGCAGGGAATGTTCTTCCTTAACCTCCAACTTGTCCAGCAAAGACCTGAGTACCCGTAGGACATGCTCTCATTGTCCTCAGAATCATCTCCCCACCTCGTTCAAGTCATTCCCAGGTGTCTGTCCATATCTGAGCCAGACAGACACTAGCCAGGTCTGTCTGTGTCCCTCAGGGGAGATGTAAAGGATCTGAGGTCATTAGGATGGAACTAGGCTAAAAGATCCTTTCATTGTTCAATCATGTCCTACTCTTTGTGACCCCATTTGGGGTTTTCTTGGCAGAGATAGTGGAGTAGTTTGCCATTTCCTTCTCCAGCTCATTTGACAGATGAGGAAACTGAGGCAAACGGGGTTAAGTGACTTGTCCAGGGTCATAGAGTTAGTAAGTGTCTGAGGCCAGATTTGAACTCCTGTTCCTGACTCCAGGCCTGGCACTCTATCCACTGCACCATATAGCTACCTAAAAAATCCTGTAAGGATCTAAAGTTTCTAATCTATCAGAACCTGGAATGTTCCTGAAGTGTTTCAATTTAGGGAGAATGCAACCTCAGACTCAATTTTTCAATTCATAAAAAGGGACGTGTTAATCTCAGTCCTTTCAACCAATCCAATCCTATCAAAATTTAATAGGCATGAGGGCAGCTAGGTGGCATAGTGGATAGAGCACCGGCCCTGGAGTCAGGAGGACCTGAGTTCAAATCTGGCTTCAGATACTTAACACTTACTAGCCGTGTGACCCTAGGCAAGTCACTTAACCCCAATTGCCTCACCAAAAAAAAAAAAATTTAGTAGGCACCTACTCCATGCCTGCACCATGCTAAGCCCTGGAGACATAATTAATAAAAACATAGCCCTACCATCAAAAACTTTACAATCTAATGGGAAGAGCCAAACTCATAAAAGGAGGCAGGAAATCGGGTTGAAAATGAGGTGCCAAAGGGTACCTTGCATGGAGAATATCTTATTCCATGGCACTGAAACCAGGCAGAGCAGCAGATACAGAGTGGAGTGAACCAAAAATTCTAGTTTCTGCCCTCTATAAAGGAAGGCATTGGGAGGAGTTTGGTACTTAATCCTCCAGGCAGAGGAGAGAGGAGGCTGAAATAGGTGGTGTTGGTCAATCCTGAGCTGGAAGAATGAAAATGAGCTTTGGGGCTAAGTGGGTGGCACATCAGATAGAGTGCCGAGCCTGGAGTCAGGAAGACTCATCTTTCTGAGGTCAAATCTGGTCTCAGACACTTACTAGGAAGGTGATATAGGGATGAATAGCCCCATTACAGCTGAGAAGACTGAGGCCCAGAGGAGTTGTGACTTGCCTATGAACACATAAACAGTAAGTGTGTGATCCTGGGGAAGTTACTTCACCCTGTTTGCCTCAGTTTCTTCATCTGTAAAATGAGCTGTAGAAGGAAACTGCAAAACACTCCAGTATCATTGCCAAGAAAACTCCAAATGAGGTCATGAAGAGTTGAATACAGCTGAAGTGACTGAACAACAACAATCTTACCATCCCATAATTTGTACAATGGTATAGTGGATAAAGTGCTGGGCTTGGAATCAGGGGGTTCAAATCTGGCCTCAGGCAGTTGTATGATCCTGAGCAAGTTCCACTTGCCCCTCCTGTGCCCCCCAGGAAAAAAAAAGTAACTGGAGAAGGAAATGGCAAACTGTCTCAGTATCTTTGCCAAGAAAACCACAAATGAGGTCACAAAGAGTTGGACATGCTAATCGATTAAACAACAACAATGATGAGCTGGTGGGGGTCGGGGTGGAGGACTGGGTCAGAGATCTTGTTCCCTAGGCAGAACCACAGATACAGAGTGGAATGAGCCAACCTATCAAATCCAGTGGGAGAATTATGTCCTATCATAGATGGGGAAAATCTTTGCATAGTGAGATCATACAATGTAAGAACTGAGGCACTTCTTCCAACCTATAAATTGTTTTGTTTTCTTCAGTCATGTCCAAATCTTCCTGACCTCATGGATCATGCTGTCCATGGAGTTTTCATGGCAAAGACACTGCAATAGTTTGCCATTTCCTTCTCCAGTGGATTAAGACAAAGAGGAGGTGAAATGACTTGCCATGGGTCACAGAGTTAGTAAGTGTCAGGAAGAAGTATTTGTGGGTTGTTTTGTTTTGTTTTTTGTTTGGTTTGGTTTTTGTGAGGCAATTGGGGTTAAGTGACTTGCCCAGGGTCACACAGCTAGTAAGTGTTAAATGTCTGAGGCCGAATTTGAACTCAGGTCCTCCTGAATCCAGGGCCAGTGCTCTATCCACTGCGCCACCTAGCTGCCCCAAATCTTATTGTTTTTGTTTTTGTTTTTGTGAGGCAATTGGGGTTAAGTGACTTGCCCAGGGTCACACAGCTAGTAAGTGTTAAGTGTCTTTGGCTGGATTTGAACTCAGGTCCTCCTGACTACAGGGCTGGTGCTCTATCCACTGAGCCACCTAGCTGCCCCATGAAGAAGTATTTGAACTCAGGTCTTCCTCACTTCTGGTTCAGTACTCTATCCACTATGCCACCAACACAGGCCTGTGTTCTTTCCAGGCCAGAATTCTTTCTCTCTGAATAGAGAGAACTTGGGAGTTGTCTCCCCATTGGGCTCTCTGGTTAAGTATGTCAGTTCCCAAACAGCCACTCAAGATGAGGGGGCCCACTTTAGCTAAGGGAAAACATTCTAACAAATGGTACCTACTCCAACATGGTTAATTAATGTTATAAGCCTGTATTTAATACCCACTGTAGATGAATGAGGTCCTGGGCTAGGTACTGGAGACATCAAGATACATAAAAAAACATCTTCAGGGAGCTAATAATCTACTGGATGGTACAGGGAAGGAGTTAACAATAGATCTACAGATAAGTTAAAAGCACACATACACACACACAAGATAATTTGAGGAAGGGAGAGATCATTTAGGACTGGAGAAATCAGGGAAGACTTCGCAAGAGTATATGATACCTGAGCCTTCCTGGAAGAAAAAGTTCCTGAAAGGAAGAGATAATGAGCGAGTGCATTCTGGATGTAAAGAGTCAATTGTATAGAGATGGTCAGTGCTGACTTCGGGGAATAGCAATAGTTCATAGTCCAGTTCGACTGGAATTTGGAGTACAGGAAGAAGTATGATGTGATATACAGGTGGAAAGGCAAGCCAGAGTCAGATTAGATGTAGACTTCAATGTCGGGCCGATTATACCTTTGGTTGAGGCATAGGAAGCCATGGAGAGTTTCACAGCAGGAGCATGAAATAATCAGACCAGTTTCTAAGGTTGTGTTCTAAGGCCCCTTCCAGACCTAGATCTTTTGACCCTGTGATCCTTTGAGCCAATATGGTAACAACCTTCCTGCGATAGTTTTGTGCAATTGTTTTCAGATGATTTGTGACCCCACTTAGAGGTTTCTTGGCAGAGATATTAGAGCAGTTTACCATTTCCTTCCCCAATTCATTTTACAGATGAGGAAACTGAGGCAAAGAGGGTAAAGCGACTTGTCTGAGGCCATATTGGAACTCAGGGAGATGAGTCTTCCTGACTCCAGGGCCTCTACCTCCTGCACCTCTTAGCTGCCCTCCTGAGATAGTAGGGAGACACAGAGGTGAATAAGACTTGGTCCCTCCCCCCACATAGTTTATAGTAAAATGAGGGGGAGGGAAGGAAGCACCAATACAAAGTAGGATATGATAAGATAGTAGAGTAGAACAAACATGGTACTTGAAGTCAGGAGAACTGGGTTTGAATCCCAGCTCTCACACTAAGTAGCTTTATGACTTTGAATAGGTTTACTTTACTCTGAGCCTCAATTTCCCCACCTGTAAAATGGGGAAAGCCCTCCCTCCGCCAAGGTTGATGTGAGTAAACCTGAGTGTGCTATAGATACAGGAGTTAAGAATATCATTGTCATTATTTTGGCCTATCCCATGGTAGGCAAAGCTAATCAGGTGGCTGAATCTCATTAAGTGAATGGTTTCTCTCATTCCTTCATGACAGCCTAGGAGAGGATGCTATTAGTTATCAGATATTGACTGAGAGCACCTATTAGGGGAGGAGTTATCAGAGCACAGTAACAAGGGTTAAGAAACTTGGGTTCAAATCCCAGCTTTGACACTAGCTAGATATTTGGCCCTAGGCAAATCACTTATCTCCAAGCCTCAGTTTTACCATCTGTAAAACGGAAATCATCATTCTAACCCTACCTCATAGGGTTGTTGTGGAAAAGATGCCTTATTGACCTTAAAAGCACTCTGGAACCACAAGCTGCAATCATGCCTACAAGAGGCACAGACCAAGTGTTGAAGGGAGGAGGTGTGAGGTCCATCTTGAGTGGATGTTGGAAATGTTCCCAGCAGAGATGACAAGTAAACTGGACCTTGAAGAAGATGGAGGGGTACACAGTCTAACTAAGGGAATAGAATGAGCAAAGGCTAGGGGCCAGGAACTAGGGAAGAGTGATAGAGGAAAAAAAGACTGGGTTCAGAGTCAGAGAGAGTGGTTTCACATCCTGGTTCTAATATTTCCTACCTCTGCAACCTTTGGCAAGTTGGTTAACTTCTCTGGGCCTCAGGTGCTTCATCTGTAAAATTAGCACTGGGCTAGAACATGGCCCAATAGAAGGTTGCTGTGAAGATCAGATGAGATAACATCTGTTAAATTTTGCAAACCTTAAAGTGGTATGTAAATGCTAGTTGTTATTATTATGAGGCTTAAGTGACTTACCCAAGGCCACACAGCTAGTAAGTGTCAAATGTCTGGGACCAGATTTGAACTCAGGTCCTCCTGAATCTGGGGTGGTACTTTATCCACCTCAACACCTAGCTGCCCCCATTATTATTATTATTTATCATCTTCATTATTATACTATAGATGGGAGGAGTGATTGGACCTTGTCCCAAGGTGCTGAAATTTAGGGGGCGTTGACAGCATTTGTACTATACGATCATGGATTTAAAGTTGTAAGGAACCTCAGAAGTTCAGTTCTCTCAATTTGCAGAAATGGGACTGAAGCCCGCAGAGATTATGTGACTTGCTCAAGGTCTCACAGGTAGTAAGTGGGTAGAAACAATTAAGTCTGCTGCTTAGTTAACAAAAATAATTAAAATGGGGAACTATTATGGTCTTCCCAAACCCTCTATAGCCCTGCCACAAATGAACCTCTCCCTCTGGTATCCACACCATTCTCCCCACTCCAATCAATAAGACCAAGCACAGTATGGTGAAGGCTGGTATTTCAAGGTTTCTCCCACCTGTAACCGAATATATCTTTAAAAATTGATTTAAGGGGGCAGCTAGGTGGCTCAGTGGATAAAGCACCAGCCCTGGATTCAGGAGTACCTGAGTTCAAATCCAGCCTCATACACTTGACACTTACTAGCTGTGTGACCCTGGGCAAGTCACTTAACCCCCATTGCCCTGCAAAAAACCCAAACCAAAACAAAAATTGATTTAAGGCTGGTTTCTCAAGGTCTCTCCTACCTACAACTGAATATATCTTTAAAAATTGATAGAAGGGTACCTTTCTTTTTGCTTACCTCCAAGTGCCACAATTCTAGTTATGGCCCTGGGCTATATAACCCCAGAAGTACTTCCCTTACATGGAAGCACTCAGAAGGCTAGAGTGGGAGGTTATAGTCAGAGAGAATGTAAGCTCCTTTAGAGCAAAGATTGCTTCATTCTTTGTATCTCCAGGCCTAGGACACTGCTTGTTGATTGATTGTTTCATACAATCAAGGAAAGAAGGCTGAGGAAAAAGAACTGTGGATTTGGATTATAGGACCTGTGTTAAAATCCCAGCTTTGCAACCGTATGACCTTGGATAAGTCCCTTCCTTGCTCTGGGCTTGTTTTCCTTACCTATAAAATGAAGGGGTGGAAGTAAATGATCTCTAAGGCCCGCCCTTTCCAAGCTCCAAATGCCACCAAAGAGCCCATAGGAGGAGGGATAAGATATGGGCATATATAGCTATAGTCACAGCATGGCTCCGTGGACAGACAGCTCACATGACAAAGTGAGCATAGAAGGGAAAAATTCTCTTCAGCTTTGTGACTATGGAAGGCTTCCTGGAAGAGGTTCAATTAGAGTTGGGCCTTGAAGGATAGACTCCCAGGATCACAGAGGCCATCTAATCAAATCCATACCTTAAAGAGAATTCCTTCTACAGCAGAATTGTTAAATGACCCTCCTTGGGTTACCCAGCTAAAAAGTATCTGACTGATAAGAGAGGTCAAGCAACTTTTGTTTAAAGACCTCCAATCAGGAAGAATCAGAGGCAGCCCTTTCTACTGCTGGACAGCTCTCATTGCTAGGATTTTTCTCCTAATACCAAGCCAAAGTCTCCCTCTGGGCAACTTCTACCCATTTCTCCATTGCTCTTAATTCTACATTCTAGAGCCAAGCAGAATACGTCTCATCCTTCTTTTCTGGGTTGTTTAATCATTTACAGTCTCTTTGTGACCCTATTTGGAATTTTCTTGGCAAAGATACTGGAGTAGCTTGCCATTTCCTTCTCCATCTCATTTTACAGTTGAGGAAGCTCAGGCAAACAAGGTTAAGTGACTTGCCCAGGGTCACGTGGCTAGGAAATGTCTTTTCCATGACAGTTACCTGAAGAAAGCTATTATGACTCATTTACACCAAGTCTTCTCCAAGCCATTCTTGCAACTTATTTCCTGTGGCATGGCATAAGTTGGAGGTCTTTCATCATCCTATTGATGCAGTGGCTCATCAACATCCTTAAAATTATTGGAACCCATGGTTCCAGGTGTAGTCTAACTAACATAGACTACTGGGAAACTGCCACTTCCCTCTTCTTGAAATAATAAACTGAATGGGAGATGTTAAATGACTTACCCAGGTCACACAATTAGCAAGGTGAGGAAGCAGGATTTCTGAGCTAATATCCCCCTGAACATTCTTGCTACTTCTCAGCCTTGAAACCCCTATCTAGGGCAAGGGGTTGCAGGTCAGGGACCCTATGTTTCCCCACAACCCCACCCATAAGTCATGCAGTAAACAGATGCTCCACCCAAGGCCTAGCAAGACAGGCAAGAAAGCAGGGCTAAGTTTTTCGCCTCCATGTGGTAGTCCAACATGTCAGACAGCAATAGAAAATCCAGTGTACTTGCTACTGCTTTAAAGGGGGTTAGCATGGTGGATGATGTTGATAACCTGGTAGGTTATCTTGCACCTCAGGGATTTCAGCAGACAGAAATGGTAGAGAAGACATTCCAAATATAGAGGAGAGTTTAAGGCAGAGGCACAGAGGTGGGAAAAGCTGAGTCCTACTGGCTGAAACTATCCACACAGAGCAAAAATAATGAGTGATAAAGATAGAAAGAGAAGTTGTTGCCAGACTGGAAGGTGGAAGGGGTTGCCCTTGAATACCTTTTTGATGAGCTGTCCATGGTAGCTCCCAGAAAGACAATAACTGAGGAACTTACTTCCCCTAAGTATAAAAAGCAGGTCAAATTTTGCAGCAATCTACAATGATTCCATGTTGCTTATGTTTCTGCCACAGCCAAATGACTACTATCTATGTTCAAGATAGAAATTAATCTCCCTCCTAGAAAAGAAGGAATCAGTGTGATTTAATTGAAAAGGCTTGGCTCAGGACAAGGACTTGATTACCTCTGATTTGTGAGATGTTGATTGTCACTTAATTTCCCTGGATCTCACCCACTAGTCTCCTCCCACTGATGAGTTTGGTTCCTGCTGGAAGATCCATTCCCCTCCAGGCTCTCTGGACTTTGCCACTTTGTCTCCTCCCTCACTCCCCCCTATGTGTGTATATATATATATATATATATATATATATATATATATATATATATATATATATATATTTTTTTTTTTTTTTTTACAGCTCCCTTTTATGTGTAGTTTTCCCCTTTTAGAATATGTCTCTTGTGGACTGGAACAATCTTTTCCTTATACTTCCATCTGTATTCCCAGCACTTGGTACGGTGCCTGACACACTTAAGTAAATAAGCTGACCACCCCCCTGGGTCTCAGCATCTTAATCTGTCAAATGATAAGAGTTGCGCTAAATGGTCTCTGAAGTCCCTTACAGTTCTAAATCCACAATCCTACAAGGTAGAGGGGCTAGAAGAATGCCTTCCCATTTTCTAGGCCATCAAGAAAGGGAATGTTCCTTTTATTTTAAAATATGGGAAAGGAGATTCGGTGTGAAAATGAATCTGAGAAGGCAGAGAGGAATCCTGGCCTCAGTCAGAAGGTTGGAGCATAGAAGAAGGTCACACAGGTGAGAGAGAGGGAAGGTGTTCAACTGAACATAGTTGGTTGGAGCTTAGAAACAAAAATGAGATTCTCCCTGAGGAGGAAGTAGCTGCTTAGATTCCAAAGAACTAGGGGCAGAGATCATCCAGTATACAGGTGAGAGAGAGGAGATGAGTGATGGTGGTTGGTAACTCCCTGTTGAAAGATACAGAGGCAGCTGTTTGGCTACTGCCTTTCCTGGGGAATGTATCTAAGGCGTGACAGGAGACCTCTCCAGACTTAGCAAGCAGGATGACTACTGCTTATTTCAGGTGATCTGTGTGGGCAGAAATGATCTTACCAGAAAGAACCAAGAATCGTTGCCAGTGAAGAAGTCTTGAGCAAGAAGTTGCAGATTTCTGGGTCTTAGGCAATGATGGATTGAAGTGCGTGTTTGTGGCTGGGGAAGAATGTGGTTTTTGAGGATGGCGCTTGTCTTGGTTTCCTCATCTGTGAAATGAAGGAGTTAGATTTAGTGACCTCTTAGAGCCCTTTCAACTCTACATCCATCATCATGGCTTAAAATTTAAAACTGATGGGCTCCTGACTAGGCATGAAACATACCTAATGAGAACTGGTAAGAAGAATATCTATCTGCCTGGAGCTTTGCAAATCTAATCAAAGGGGTTTTTAATTGAAAAAGGGAAGGAGGAAATGATAAGGTATGTCTATATGCCAAGCTAGATATGGAGGGTGGCTACCATAAAGGAAGATTAGTGGTGGTTCACGGAAGACATACTGAGTCTGCTGCTGTGGAATGGCTGGGAGATGGATCCTGGGTTCCCCTGGTGCCACCTAAAACAAGCTAAGTCAGGGATATTGGTTCAAGTCCCAGTTCTACTGCTAGCCAGGCTAGTGGATTCCCAAGAAAGACAGGTTCCTCTGGAACTCTAGAGGTAGCAGACTAGAATTAAAACAACATTGCCTGGATCCTGGAACAAGCCAGGAGAAGAGTGGAGCTGGCCTTGACATGTTGGATGGGGATATAGAACCCAGGTCCTTCGTCCTTTTCCCTGCCAGTCTGGGAGGCAGGGCAGGGCAGACAAGTTCTATTAGGCACGGGGGAGGAACTTGGGAAGCAAAAAACCCTGAAGGAAGCTATTGATTTCTAGACTAGGCTGTCAGACTTCCCAGATTTTCTCTATCCTTTGACTGCAAATGATCTGTAGATAGAAGAGTGAAGGGACGGACAGAAGGGAATTGCAGATTGGTGGAGGGAGGAAATGGGGAAAGAGGGTAAATAGAGAAGGGGGGATGAAGGACTTCCTAAACATGACCTGTCTTTAAAAGGACAGTGATAACCCCCTGGGAACCAGCTGATAAATGCACAACCAGCTAAGCTTCCCCTATACCTTTTTTTTTGGGGGGGGGGGCAGGGCAGTGAGGGTTAAGTGACTTGCCCAGGGTCACACAGCTAGTAAGTGTCAAGTGTCTGAGGCTGGATTTGAACTCAGGTTTTCCTGAATCCAGGGCTGGTGCCTAACCCTTAACTCCTACCCTAAAATCACTCCAGATGAATAAGGGAACTTATGGTTAAGTAACTTGTTCAAGATCACACAGGTAGTCAAGGGCAGAGCCAGGATTTGAATCCAGTTCATAGGATAAAATATTTTCTTTTTCTCAACATAAGTACCTACAGTGTGCCTGGCACTGGGCTAAGTTCTCAGGACACAAAGAAAGGCAAAAGACAGTTCTTGCCCTCAAGGAGCTTACAGTCTAATGAAGGAGACAGCAAACATATATACAAACAAGCTATAGACAGGATGAATAGGAAATAAGGAAGGGAAAGCACTAGAATTATGAGGGATTGGGGAAGGCTTCTTTCTAGAAAGTGAAATTTTAGCTGGAACTTAAAGGAAGTCATAAGGAAGATGTGAGGAGGAAGAGCATTCCAGGTATGGGGAGAGCCTTGAAAATCCCTGGAGGCGAGAGAGGAGTGTCTCCTATGAGAAACAGCCAGGAGGCCAGTGTCAGTGGTTTGAAGAGTATATGGGGCTGGGGTGGGGGAGAAGAAAATGAATGTAAGGTACAAAAAAACCTGTTTTTTTTTTCATTTGTTTGTCTTTTGTTCCTGCATGGGACCATGACCCATGACATCAGGGTGATATGACTTGCACTGAATTGGATTTAAGTGTGGGAGGGCTGTGCAAGGTCACCAACCTCACTCTGTCTTCCAGAGCCATCTGGGTGCAGTGCCAAGATAGACATCAGGATGACTGGAGATCGCCCTGTATATTTAGGGCAACTGGGGTGAGATGACTCGCCCAGGGTCCCACAGCTAGTAAGTGGCTGAAGTGAGATTTGTATTTTTTTTTGTTTTGTTTTTTTGGTGAGGCAATTGGGGTTAAGTGACTTGCTCAGGGTCACACAGCTAGTAAGTGTCTGAGGCCGGATTTGAACTCAGGTCCTCCTGACTCCAGGGCCGGTGCTCTATCCATTGCGCCACCTAGCTGCCCCTGAAGTGAGATTTGAACTCAGTTCCTCCCAACTTCAGAGCCAGTGATCTATCCACTGCATCATCTAGCTGCCCCATAAGAAAACTGTTAAGGGAGGAGGGGCTAGGTTACAAAGGGCTTTGATCAACAGAGGTTCTGTATTTGATCCTGGAGGCAATGGGGAGCCACTGAAGTTAATATGGGGGTGACACAGACTAGTGCTTTAGAAAAATCACTGACTGCTGAGTGGGGGAGGACAGACTAGAATAGGGAGAGACTTGAGACAGGCAGACCCACCAGCAGACTGTTGCAATAGTCCAGGCATGAGGTGATGAGAGCCTATATTAGTATACCAGTGGCAGTATCAGAGGAGAGAAGGGCTCTTTGAAAATTGTCAAAGGCCTGGAGAGCATTGTCAGGACGTCAGGGTACAGACAGACTTTGATAACCAAAGACTGCTGGATTGGATATGAAGGAATTACAGAGTGTTCATTGGCTGTCTTATTATTACTAATCCATCACATTTTTCAAATTGACTCAAAGCATTAAAACTGGGAGAGTCGAGAGAACTCATCAGATCCAGCTCCCTTGTTTTATAGAAGAATCAACCCAGGGTCAGTGGGGAAGGGACTTCCCAAAGGCCAAAAAGTCAGTTGTCAGTTGAGTGAGGACTGGAACCCAGATCTACTAACTTCCTTGACCCCACCATTCCCTCAACTTCTCCTCCCTCTCTGGTGCCTCTTTGTCTATCTTCTATCCTCTCCTCTTTTTTGTTCCCAGTCTCCCACCTATTGATCCCATGATTTAGGTATTTCTGGGGGCTCTGTTGTTCTCAGCCTCCTCTGCTCTTTTTCCCCCCTTTCCATGTTCTTGTAGGAGGTAATCCTGACTGGCTCTGGAATCAGAGGACCTAAGTTTGAATCCCACTGCTGGTGGCTATTACCTATGTTGCCTCACCACTCGGCCTCAGTTTCCCAATCTGTAAAATGAAAGGACTGGGGCAGCTAGGTGGCAAAGTGGATAGCGCACCAGCCCTGGATCTTAGATATTAACTAGCTATGTGACTAACTAGCTACGTGGGCAAGTCATTTAATCCTGATTGCCTCCAAAATAAATAAAATGAGGGGAAACCAGAGGACCTCTGAAGTCCTTTCTAGCCCTTGATCTATGATCTTATGACCCATGGTGATCTCATCCCCTCCCACAGCTTCACTTCTTCCCTCTATGATAATGCCTCTTAAATCTGAAGGCCCTTGCATGGTACCCTCAAACTCAAAATGTCTAAATCCAGATTCATCATCTACTAATACCCTCAACAAAGCCTCCTGTTTCTGTTGTTGGTCCCCATTATTCATCATCCCCTCCAGGCTCTACCACTTTTAAATCATTCATGACTCTTAGATCTCCATTTGTCTCTCCTCCAATCAGTCACCAAATCCTAGCCAAGCTACCTCTGCCAGTTTTCTCCAATGTACCCCTTTCCTCCACTCCCACAGACCCCCAGCCTCTGAGGCCTTATCATTTCTCCACCAGACTGTTGCACCAACCTTAATATTGACTTCCATTCTCTCCCAATCCCTCTATTCCCCAACCCACAGTGACCTTGCTCCAAGCTGAGCTCCATGCCCAGCATCTTTTATCTTTTTTGGCCCATTCCCCACTTAAGTATTTCTCTGTCGTATTTCCCCAGAGTAAGCTATGAGTTCTGAGAGGGCAAGGGCCCCATCTCTCTTTCTGTCCCACCCATCCCTGGTCTTCCTTTGGACATGAAGGGGGAAGGGAAGGAAATAAGCCTGTGTATAGTGCCTGCTGTGTGCCAGCCACTGTGTGCTAAGTGTTTTTTACAAATATCTTATTTGATATTCACAACAACCCTTGGAGGTAGGTGCTATTTTTTTTTCCAGGGCAGTGAGGGTTAAGTGACTTGCCCAGGGTCACACAGCTAGTGTCAAGTGTCTGAGGCTGGATTTGAACTCAGGTCCTGAATCCAGGGCCGGTGCTTTATCCACTGCACACTACCTAGCTGCCCTCTGGTAGGTGCTATTATTCCCATTTTACAGTTGAAGAAACTGAGGCTGACAGAGAGGTTGAGTGACTTGCCTAAAGTTACACAGCTTACTAGCTAAATCCATTTGACCTCAGGTCTTCCTGATCATCAGGTTCTTTATCTACTGCGCCACCTAGCTGCAGCTAAGGAAGATGGCAAGAGTTATTTGCTACTTGAAGGAAGAAATCAATTTATCTTCTTCCCAGTTTGGAATGCCCCTATACTCAGGGAAGATCTGCAACTCAGTTACACAGAGGGGTTAATGATTAGTTTGCTGGTGTAATGGAAGTCAAGGAAACAAGGCTTGAGTGCTGGCTCTCTGGCTTCACTAGCCAAGTGACTTCTTTTTTTTTTTTTTTTTTTTGGTGAGGCAATTGACTTGCCCAGGGTCACACAGCTAGTAAGTGTCAAGTTTCTGAGGCCGGATTTGAACTCAGTTCCTCTTGACTCCAGGGTTAGTGCTCTATCCACTATACCACCTAGCTTCCCCTAGCCAAGTGACTTCTTTTTCTTTCTTCTTTTTTTTTATTATAAAAGTATTTTATTATTTTCCAGTTACATGTAGAGATAGTTTTCAACATTAGCTTTTATAAGATTTCTAGTTTCAAGTTTTTCTCCCTCCCTTCCCTCCTCCCCAAGACAGCAAGAAATCTGATATAGGTTATATATGTACAATAACATTAAACCTATCTCTACATTAGTCATATTATAAGAGAAGAATCGGAGCAAAAAAGAAAAACAACAGCATCAAAACCAGAAGAAATAGTATGATTCAATCTGCATCCATATTCCACAGTGCCAAGTGACTTCTTGAGCAAGTCTGTGCCTCCCCTCCCTTTCAATTAAATGAAGTGGTGGAGACACTTAGGGTGTTGTAAGGCCCTGCCCGTCTTTGACATTCATCTGATGCCCTTCCCTAAATGCTAATGTTTCCATCAGCTCTGACCTTCTGGGTTCTAGGAACCCTCCCAGCTCTGCCATCCTGTGTTCTAAGAGCCCTCCCAGCTCTAACCTTCTGGGTTCTAAGAGCCCTCCCAGCTCTGACATTCCTAGGACCTGTAATTAATAATAATCCAAAGCCTTATTCCTCTCCAGGAGATTCTAGTGGAAAGAACCCTGGCACCACAGTCAAGTGGGGTCTGAGATTCAAATCCTGTCTCTGGCACTTACTAGTTCTACAACAGTGGACAAACCATTTAATCCTTTGGAGCCTCATCTGTAAAAAGGAGGTAATAATAGCTGTAGCACTTGCCTTGCATGGTCATGCTGAGAATCCCTCGAGATAATGTTGGCTGATAAATGTCAATTATTTGAAGGGAGGGAGAAGGGGCCAGAACCAGCCGTAGTGACTGTTGGCCTGGGAAATTCCCAGATAGAAAACTCTACCAAGGCAGCAGCCTGACCTCAAGAGTCAGTCTTGCCTCAGCCACACACTGGCTGTGTGACTCTAAGCAAGTCATTTGGCTTTTCAGTTCTCCATGACTGAGATGCAGAGTGAGTACTCATCTGTGCATAACCATTTTTTGTATCCTAAAGAGGGTCAGTCACTTTATGTTTTCTAATGGTGGCATTTTGGGCCCCACACGGCTAGAGGTGAGATGCTTCTCTGGCCTGTAAGATTGTTCCAAGGGCAGCTAGGTTGCTCAGTGGATAAAGCACCAGCCCTGGATTCAGGAGGACCTGAGTTCAAATCCAGCCTCAGACACTTGACACTTAATAGCTGTGTGACCCTGGGCAAGTCACTTAACCCTCATTGCCCCACCAAAAAAAAAAGATTGTTTCACTAGTAAACCACCCACTCCTCTTGCCTTATGAGTTTACCTCTAGCAAGAGCTGGGCCTTCTCTTCCTCACCTTGGAGATGGGTGTTATCCTGGAAGAGGTCACATCCAAGGCTGTAACCCCCCATTCCATGAGAGGAGTAAGACACAGGGCCCTGTGCCCTGGAGGCTGGCTTTTTGTCCTCATAGTAACCAAAGGATTGAGACCCTTGGCCTCGGGTCAAGAATTGTTCCAGACAGCCTTGATCCTCTCCATTTCCTCTGTGGGCACACACTCCTTCATTTCTGCTTTCACCTTTTCTCTCCTGCCTTATCTTTCTTCCTCCTCTAGACCCTCTATACCCCATCACTACCTGCATCACATGTTCAGGCCAATCAGTCTTGGTAGTCACTAACCCCCCATAAGAAAAAGGGCTACTTGCCAGCTGGCAGTCAGTAGTAGGCTGCTGTGGTTCCCTGTTTTTGGTGCTACTGCCCAAGTAAGAACTCAGTCTCCCAGCCTGACCCCTCCTCCGTAGTTCCAGGCCCAACCCTGTATCTGGGGCCGAAGGCTCATTCTATCCTTCCCATCCTTCCTCTCATACTTGCCAGAGTCTCTCTAAGTGCTGTCCTCATGATGAACCTGAAGCTAACAGGGTGAGTGACCCAAAGGTCCCAAGGGCCTCTGGGGCTGGGACACCAGTGGGGTGAGGGTATGAGTCCAGGAGACTATCAGTGATGAGGAGGTGATGACTCCCCAGGCTGTAGGAAGTGCCTGGTCTAAGGGGAGGAGACGAGGGGGCCAAATGGGGAATGGAGTCAGCCAACTCAACTCCAATCTAATTCAACTCAACAAGCACTCACTGTGTACCCACTCTGTGCCAGGTGCTGATGATAAAAGACCAGTTCTCCCCCTCAAGGAGCTTATACTATATATTGGGAAAAGCTTCCCAAGGCTTCCTCCCTGATGGACCCTGGTTCCATTTTCTTCTTGCCCTTCCCTTCCACTCATCCAGTAAACCTCTTCCAAGGATGCTCATTGACCTTACATATCCACGTTGATTTTGCACCCATAGCAAACTTGAAGCTCATACCCAATGTGGGCTTTTCTCTCCCCAGACATTTTAAGCCATAAAATCACCAAATGCCAAAAGGTACCTTGAAGGTTAAAAACCATTGAGTATAAACCATCTATTTGTCGAATCCCAGAGACATGAGATAAGATGTCCAAGGTCACACATCTAGTAAGAAGCATTGCTGGAACATGGGTCTTCAGACTCCACATCTAATGTTCTTTCCTTTGTGCCTTCTTCAGTGGTCACTTAATCCGGCCCTAACTAGGGTGTGGTGAACAGGACTTTGTTGGGCACCAGAATTTAGTGTTTTGATAAATAATTCCTTCAGCAGCTGGAAACAATTGAGTCTGGCACTTGGTGAGCCCAAGTAGTGTGAGTCTCCTTTCCTCTACCCCCATGAGTTCTTCCTTCACCTGACCTCCCCTGATGGTAACACTCCCAGGTTGTGTCAACCTCACCATAAGGTCTTAAGATCTAAAATGTATTTCTCTTTTTCTCCTCCCAAACAAATTTGTCTCAGAAATTGAATTGAGGGTGTCTTTTCTGCTTGTTTTGGTTGGTGCCACTAGTTGTGTCTTCAGTCCATCAACTTTATTTGGAAGAACCCAAGTGGCAACACCCAGGGGTTATCTATACAAAGGAACCCTAGCCCAAGGGGTGCTACCAACATTTCTTTTGTTTTGTTTTTTTTGTTTGTTTTTGTAGGGCAGTGAGGGTTAAGTGGCTTGCCCAAGGTCACACAGCTAGTAAGTGTCAAGTGTCTAAGGCTGGATTTGAACTCAGGTTCTCCTGAATCCAAGGCCAGTGCTTTATCCACTGCACCACCTAGCCACCCCTGCTACCAACATTTCTAAAGGAGGGGCTAAGCTCTCCAAGTCATTTGCATGAGAGGCATAGTTTAATAGTTGGCATGGTTTTACTAGGCACTGAGTAGATGGGGAAAAGGAGGTAGGGGAAAATTGATACTTGAATCTATTGGAGCTGGAGAGGGAAGGGAGCAAGCATTAAAGGTGTTCTGGCTAGTGAGGGACTTGTAAGTGCCTCTGAAGAAGATACTGAGTAGCACAAGACCTTCCTGGGACAAAGAGGTAGTATTGGAGGAATGCAAAAAGCTTAGGAGTCAGTGGATTTGGGTTCAATCCCTGCTTCTTCTTCTACTTACTAGTTTTTGATCTTTTTTTTTAAGTGAGGCAATTGGGGTTAAGTGACTTTCCCAGGGTCACACAGCTAGTAAGTGTTAAGTTTTGAACTCAGGTTCTCCTGACTCCAGGGCCGGTGCTCTATCCACTGTGCCAGCTAGCTGCCCCAGTTTTTGCTCTTTTAAGCAAGCCCACTCTGTGGGCTCTGTTTCTTCATCTGTTAAGTGGGGTAGAAGCCCTAGATGGCTTCCAAGGCCTCCTAACTAGTGACCCTCCCCATGTCAGTTTCAGGTAGAAAGAGCATGGGATTTAGCGTCAAAGAACTTGGATTCGAATCCTGCCTCTTCTTACTTAGTAATTATGATGTTTTGGCTAAGTCAGTTAACAATCTGGGCCTCAGTTTCCTCATCTGTCAGATGATGAGGACACCTCTAAGTTCTTTTCCAGTTTTAAATCCTGTGAATTCCCACGGAGTGGGCCTTCCCTGGGAGAGCCCAAAGCTATCAGTGAATTCCCCTGGGATCCTCCTCGTAGAATGGGTTTCTCTTCTCTCCTCTCCTCCCACTCTTCCCTCCTTTCCCCTGCCCCCTCCCCAATCACAGAGTGTCAGAGAGTGAAAGCCCCTCAGAGGCTCTTCTGGTACAACCTGGAGCTGACCAGGAATCCCCTTCTGAACATACCCTCTAAGCCATCATGGAGCCTGTGCTCAAAGACCTTCAATGAAATCCTTTCCCTCTGTGGGCTGGGGCTGCCTGTCAAGCCCAAATCTGTCCCTCTGTGATGTTCGCCCCTTGTCCCTCTTCTACGTGACACTCGACTGGCTGGAAGGGAGGAAGCCTGGCCCGCTCCTCCCTGCCCCCAAGTCTTTTCTTCAGCCATTTTTCATCCCCAATTTTTTCAATGAAGTCTCGGATGGTATGGACTCTCTCCAGCCATGTTGTGCCCAAAATGTGGCCTTCAGGGAATGAACATAATACTCTAGGTGTGATTTGACTGGATTGAAAATATATGAAGATGACCACCGCCTCCTTCCTGTAGGCCTCTCTTTTTTTTTTTTGGCGGGGCATTGGGGGTTAAGTGACTTGCCCAGGGTCACACAGCTAGTAAGTGTTAAGTGTCTTAGGCTGGATTTGAACTCAGGTACTTCTGAATCCAGGGCCAGTGCTCTATCCACTGCGCCACCTAGCTGCCCCATTTACTTTATTCTTGACATTTATCCCATTAGGGGCACAGATCTAGGGCTGGAAAGAGACCCCCAGAGGCCATTCAGTCCAATCCTCTCATATGAGGAAACCAAGGCCCATGGAGGTAAAATGACTTGGCCGAGGATTTTTGTAACCACAATCTCCCCCAACTTATACTTGGTTTTGTTTTTTTAAGTCAAGGTATAAGCCTTTACATTTCAAGATAGGGACTGCACCTGTGATTTCCTTGCTATAGGGTGTTCCTAGGTGGGCTTCCTCTACCAGTTCACCTTCTATCCATCTCAAATTTGGGCAGTTGGGGGTGGCTAGGTGGCGCAGTGGATAAAGCACCGGCCCTGGATTCAGGAGTTCCTGAGTTCAAATCTGGCCTCAGACACTTGACACTTACTAGCTGTGTGACCTTGGACAAGTCACTTAACCCCCATTGCCCCGCAAAAAAAAAAAATTTATATATATATGTATGTATGTATTGTGTATATGTATGTGTGTGTGTGTGTGTGTGTGTGTGTGTGTATTTCTTTTGGGGGGGGGAGTTGTCTTGAGCCTAGAAAGGATAGGTGAATTGCCTAGGGTCACACAGCTAGTACAAGTCAGAGGCAGGATTTAAACCCAGGTCTTCCTAGTTCCAAGGCCAGCTCTCTATCTACTACACTATATTGCCTATCATTTACTTTATTCTTTTCTTTTTTTTTTTTTTGGTGGGGCAATGAAGGTTAAGTGACTTGCCCAGGGTCATACTGCTAGTAAGTATCAAGTGTCTAAGGCTGGATTTGAATTCAGGTCGTCCCGAATCCAGGGCCAGTGCTTTATCCACTGTGCCACCTAGCTGCCCCATTTACTTTATTCTTGACATTTATCCCTCAAACATTCCATCTGATTTGTCTAACCTGGGGAGCCACAAAAGTCTCTAGACTGTGGACAAGCATTTCTCCCAGCCTTTCCCTCCCTCCCTCCCTTCCCCCCACCCAGCACCAGTTTTGTTTATCAGTTGCTATCAGAGGCAAAGGACTTGAGTGTCAGAGGAAGGGTGCACCATTTCTGTACTTCCTCTTGGTGGTTGGCAGCAGACAGGACCAAGGATAGAGGAAGTGAAGCTACTGTGGAAGTGAGAGGAGGGGCTATGTGTTTTACATGTTTTACTCTAGTTTATCAAGTCACAAACCATGTAAGCCAGTAAGGCCCTTAGAGACTATCAAGACTGGTCTCGTTTTACAGATGGAGAAACTGAGGCCAAGATTGTTAAAGGGACTTATCCAAGATCACATAGCACTAAGCTAGGACCAGGTTCTCCCTTCCCTGCCCTCTAACCCACCCTGCTGAGACCAGCTCTTTACCCCCAGTCTTCATGCTAGAATTACTATAAGAATGAGAAGAAAAAAAGGCTGACTCTGTCATCACCATCCCCTTGCCTCAAGCTCCCCTCTCCCTTCTTTTTTTTTAGGGTTTTTTTTTCTTTTCTTTTCTTTTTCTTTTTTTTTTTTTGGTGAGGCAATTGGGGTCAAGCAACTTGCCCAGGGTCACACAGCCAGCAAGTGTCAAGTGTCTGAGGCCGGACCTGAACCCAGGTCTTCCTGACTCCAGGGCCAATGCTCTATCCACTGCGCCATCTAGCTACTCCACCCCTCTCCCTTCTTAACAGTCCGCTCCTTTGTGCTTGTACCTTGTCTTCTACCTTGCTCCCCTCATTGATCCCATCAAGCATTCATTAAGAACCAACCACATGCGAGGTGCTGGGTGGTGACAACAAAAATGAAACAGTCCCTGACCTCAAGATGAGAGAGAGGGGGAGCATGTTCCCTATGACCCTTATTTTTTCAATCATAAAAGTATTTTATTATTTTCCAGTTACATGTAAAGATAGTTTTCAACATTTGTTTTCATAGAATTTTTGGTTCCAGATTTTTCTCCCACCCTCCCTTCCCTCCCTCCTCCCCCAAGACAGAAAGCAATCTGATATAGGTTATATATGTACAATCACATTAAACCTATTTCTGCATTAGTTATGCTGTGAAAAAGAATCAGAACAAAAGGGAAAAAACTCAAAAAAGAAGGGGGAAAACAGTCCAAAAGTAGAAACAGTATGGTTCAATCTGCATTCAGAACCCACAGTTCTTTTTTCTGGATGTTGAGAACATTTTCTATCATGAGTTCTTTGAAATTGTTTTGGATCAT
Source organism: Dromiciops gliroides (assembly GCF_019393635.1). NCBI lineage: Eukaryota > Metazoa > Chordata > Mammalia > Microbiotheria > Microbiotheriidae > Dromiciops > Dromiciops gliroides. The sequence continues at coordinate 46,806,830 of NC_057861.1, read as the reverse complement.
TGCACTGCTGAGAAGAGCCAAGTCTATCACAGTTGATCATTACACAGTGTTGCTGTTTCTGTGTACAGTGTTCTCCTGGTTCTGCTCATCTCACTCAGCATCAGTTCATGTATGTCCTCCCAGGTTTCTCTGAAATCTTCCTCCTCATCGTTTCTTACAGCACAATAGTATTCCATTACATTCATATACCACAACTTGTTTAGCCATTCCCCAATTGATGGGCATTCCCTCAATTTCTAATTCTTTGCCACCACAAAGAGAGCAGCTATAAATATTTTTGTACATGTGGGTCCTTTTCCCTCTTCTGTGATCTCTTTGAGATACAGATCTAGTAGTGATATTACTGGGTCAAAGGGTATGTACAGTCTCATAGCCCTTTGGGCATAGTTCCAAATTGCTCTCCAGAATGGTTGGATTAGTTCACAGCTCCACCAATAATGCATTAGTGTTCCATTTTTTCCACAGCTTCTCCAACATTTTTTTTTTCCAGAAAACCCAGGTCTTTATTCTCAGGAAAATTTTCTTTCTACTTTATTATTTAAATTACTTTAAATGGATTCTTTTTCACAGCATAACTAATGCAGAAATATGTTTAATGTGATTGTACATATATAACCTATATCAGATTGCTTTCTGTCTTTGGGGGAGGAGGGAGGGAAGGGAGGGTGGGAGAAAAATCTGGAACCAAAAACTTTTCTCCTTCCCTCCCCTCCCTCCCCACCTCTCCTAGACAGCAGGTAATCTGATATAGGTTATATATACACAATAACATTAAAAATATTTCTGCAGTAGTCATGTTACGAGAGAAGAATCTGAGCAAAAAGGAAAAACTTCAAAACAGAAAACCAACAGCACCAAAACCAAAATAAACAGTATGGTCCATTTGGCATCCATATTCCACATTTCCTTTTTTTCCTTTTTTCTGGATTTGGAGAGCCCTTTCCACCATGAGTCCCCTGGAACCGCCCTGTAGCATTGGATTGGTGAGAAGAATCTAGTCCATCACAGTTGATCAACACACAATGCTGATGATACTATGTATAATGTTCTTCTGGTTCTGCTCATCTCACTCATCATCAGTTCATGCAAGTCCTTCCAGGTTTCTCTGAATTCCTCCTGCTCATCGTTTTTAATTTTGGTGAGGCAGTTGAGATTAAGTGACTTGCCCAGGGTCACACAGCTAGTAAGTGCGTTAAGTGTCGGAGGCTGGATTTGAACTCAGGTCCTCATGAATCCAGGGCCGGTGCTCTATCCACTGTGCCACCTAGCCTCCCCATGCTCATCGTTTCTTACAGCACAATAGAATTCCATTACATTCATATACCACAACTTGTTCAGCCATTCCCCAATTGATGGACATCCCCTCAATTTCCAATTCCTTGCCACCACAAAAAGAGCAGCTATAAATATTTTTGTACATGTGGATTCTTTTCCCTCTTCTGTGATCTCTTTGAGATACAGACCTCGTAGTGATATTACTGGGTCAGAGGGTATGTACAGTCTCATAGCCCTTTGGGCATAGTTCCAAATTGCTCTCCAGAATGGTTGCATCAGTTCACAGCTCCACCAACAATGCATTAGTGTTCCAATTTTTTCCACAGCTTCTCCAACATTTTTTTTTCCTTTTTTGTCATATGAGCCAATCTGATAGGTGTGAGGTGGTACCTCAGCCTATGACCCTTATTCTGTGACAATTAAGCAAGTTACTTTACTTCTGTGCCTCAGTTTCCTTACCTATAATACATAATAACCTATTTTTATTAAAGGTAATAAGAAAAAATTTTGGAAGAGGATACAAGGAGAGCCACTTTGTTACTACCTTGTTAAAATTACAGTTTCTTGGGGGCAGCTAGGTGGCACAGTGGATAAAGCACTGGCCCTGGATTCAGGAGTTCCTGAGTTCAAATCCAGCCTCAGACACTTGAAACTTACTGGCTGTGCCAAGAAAACCCCAAATGGGGTCACGAAGAATCTGACATGACTGAAAAATTACTAAACAACAAAAAGAGATATGCAATAAGATTGGAAAAAGTAGGTAGGTTGGAGTCAGGTTGTGAAGGGGGCTTTCAGCACCATGAGTTTCTGTCTAATCCTAAAGACCACTGACTGCCACTGGAGTTTCTTAAGCAGAGGAGTAAGACAATAACATTTTGGCAATCTCCAGAGCTTGGATGGGAGAGCAGAGATTTGAGGCAGGAAGATTAGGAAAGAAGCTGTTGCAATAGTCATTCAACCTTTATTATATTTGCAGTATCTTGCACTGGGACAGAGGATAGGGAAGGAAGTATGATGGCAGTATGAAGAAAGGAAACAAGCATTTGTTAGGCACCTACTACGTACAAGGCACTATGCTGAGGGCCTTGCAAATACTTTCTCATTCTTTTTTTTTTTTTTTTGTGAGACAATTGGGGTTAAGTGACTTCTAGTAAGTTTTAAGTGTCTGAGGCCAGATTTGAACTCAGGTCTTCCTGAATCCAGGGCCAGTGCTCTATCCACTGTACCACCTAGCTGCCTGCAAATACTTTCTCATCTGATCTTCACAACCAGCCTGGAAAGTAGGTGCTCTATCATTATCCCAATATTACACTTGAGGCAGAGATCAGTAAAGCGACTTGTCCAGAGTCACACAGCTAGTAAGTGTTTGAGGCTGGATTTGAAGCCAGGTCATCCTGCTTCAGGACACCATGCTTAGAGTCAGGAATCAATCAACAAGCATGGATTAAGCACCCACTCTGTGCTAATAGCTTACAGTGTGCCAGGCGTTATGCTAATACTCTCCATCACTGTGCCAGGGATACCCCCCCCCCAAAAAAAGGTAATAACTGTCCTTGCCCTCAAGAATGTCCCTATTCCAGAGGGAAAGACAAAATGTACATAACTGTGCACCTTTCAAGATATAGACACAGTGTAAGGGGAAGAAAGATTAACTTTTGGGGGGGGAAGGAGGATTGATTAACAGTGGAGGGAACAGGGAAAAGGCTCCTTCAGAAAGTGGGCTTAAAGCTGAGTCTTGAAGGCAGCCATGAAAGCTAAGGGGTGGAGCAAAGGAGAGCACTCCAGGCCTGGGTGACAGCCAGTGCCTGGATGGAGTCAGGAGATGGAAGTGTCTTCTATGAAGAAGAGCCAAGGGAGCCAGTGTGGCTGCAAAGAGAGCATGCAGGGAAGGGTGTCAAGGTTCATGGACAGAGAGGTAAAGAGGCAGAAAAGGGATGGAGACCTGGGCAATATTCTATTTTTTTTTTAAGTGAGGCAATTAGGGTTAAGTGACTTGCCCAGGGTCACACAGCTAGTCAGTGTCAAATGTCTGAGGTCAGATTTGAACTCAGGTCCTCCTGAATCCAAAGCCAGTGCTTTATCCACTGTGCCACCTAGCTGCCCCAGCACTTGAATCTTTAATCAAAAATTGGCTCAAAGAGGGAATAATATACACACTCAGATGGGTGTAGAAATTTTATCCTGCAGGAAAATAGAAGGGGAAGGGGATAAGAGAAGGGGAGGGGCTGATAGAAGGGAGGGTAGATTGAGGGAGGTGGTAGTCAGAAGCAAAGCACTTGTGAGGATGGACAGGATGGAAGGAGAGAGAGTAGGATGGACAGGGAGAAATAGGATGGAAGGAAATAGTAATCATAACTGAAAAAATTTATACCAAGTTTCTCTGATAAAGGCCTCATTTCTCAAATATATAGAGAACTGAGTCAAATATATAAGAATACAAGTCAAAAGAATATGAACAAGGGGCAGCTAGGTGGCACAGTGGATAGAGCACCGGCCCTGGAGTCAGGGGTACCTGAGTTCAAGTCTGGCCTGAGACACTTGACACTTACTAGCTGTGTGACCCTGGGCAAGTCACTTAACCCCAATTGCCTCGCTAAAAGGAAAAAAAAAAAAAAAGAAAAGGATATGAACAAGAAGCTTTTAGATGAAGAAGTTAAAGCTATCTATAGTCATATGAAAAAATGCTATGAGTCATTATTGATTAGAGAAATGCAAATTCAAACAACTCTGAGGTACCAAACCACACCTATCAGATTGATTAATATGACAGAAAATAGAAATGCAAATGTTAGAGGGAATATGGGAAGATTAAAACATTAATGCACTGTTGGTGAAGTTGTAAACTGATTCAACCATTCTAAAGAGCTACATGTAACTATGCTCAAAGGGCTATAAAACTTTGCATACCCTTTGACCCACCAATACCGCTACTAGGTCTGTATCCCAAAGAGATAAAAACAAAAAGGAAAAGGACCTATATGTAAATAAATATCTCCATCCATCTATCTATCTTTTTGGAAATTGAAGGGACCCACACATCAGTTGAGAAATGGCCGGACAAATCATGGTATATGACTTTGCTGGAATACTATTTTGCTATAAAAACTGATAAGCGGGATGCTCTCAGAAAAACCTGGAAAAGCTTAGATGAACTCATACAGAGAAGTGAGCAGAACCAGGAGAACGGTGTACACAGTAACAGCAACATTGTACAGTGATCATCTGTAAATGACGTAGCTATTCTGAGCAGTACAGTGATCCAAGACAATCCCAAAAGACTCAGGGTGAAAACTGCTATCCAGCTCCAGAGAAAGAACTGATAGTCCGAATGCAGATTGAAGCAGACTATTTTTTAACTTTATTTTTCTTGTGGGTTTTTTTTTTTTGGCTTGCTTTTTCTTTCACAATATGACTAATATGAAAATATGTTTTGCATGACTACACATGTATAACCAAATTGCTTGCCTTCTCAAGGAGGGGGGGAGGGAGGGAGAGAATTTGGAACTCAAATTTTTTTTTTCATGGATGTTAAAAATTGTTTTTACATGTCATTAGAAAAAATAAAATATTAGCTATCTCAAGAAGTTTAGAGAAAGCAGTTTTAGTAGAATGATGAGGTTTGAGGCTAGACTACAGAGAGATTTGTCAAGGAGTTTAGATTTCTTCTCTTGCCTTCTCCCCATCTCAGACTCTCCAGCATGAAGGGAGAAGAGGTAGGTGGGAGGAGCCTAAGAAAATTGGAGGGTGTGAACAGACCACAAAGCCCCTCCCAATTTAATGGTCTGTGAATGGATCTAGCTGTGTAAAGACTTTAGAGTCCCACCCCCACCCTGACTTCGCTCAGGAAAAAACTGAATTGCCCCTGGTCACAGCAGCTTGGCAGCAGTGGGACCTTAATAAGCTAGGACCTGGGGACTTGACTTTGCTGAATTCCGGTAGCATCAGCCTATGGTTGAGGTCTAGGGCAGGGCCAGGGGTTGGCAGGGCTTAGCTAGGGGATGGGACTAGGTGGGGCAAGGGGTGGGGCCAGGGCGGGCTGAGAGGGGAGGGAGGTTTGTGGCTTTTCTAGAGCCCGGCCCTGCCTCTGAGCCTCATTAGATAGAGGAAGGATCTCGGGGTGAGGCTTGCTGACCTGCTCTCTCCTAACGGTGAGGGCTAAGGGCGACTTCTCCCTTCCACGACATCTCAACTGGAACCAGGTGATTCTTCCTTTCCATTCCCCTAGGCAGACACTTAATTGTGGGCCTACTATGCATGGAAGGGCAGCATTAGCTTAGCATTCATATTACTCCATGATAAGGGCATTACAGAGCTGAGGAAGGAGAATCCAGGAAGACTTCCTAAAAGAGGCAGCACCTGAGCTAGGCCTTGTTGGGAGGGTATGGAGGAATTCAGGAGGAGGGCATTCATTCCAAGGAGGCTCAGAAGCCTTTGAGTGGGCCTCTATAAGGGAGGGAGACCTGGTTTGGCTGAGGCAGGGGTGGCATGAGGGAGCACCGAGATGCATTCAGGATGGAGAAGTAAGTTAGGGCCAGTGAAAGGTCTTGAATGCCAGGCTTAGGAAATTGCATTTCTCCTTGAGGGCCCTGGAAGAGCTATGGAGAGTGGCTTAGCTAACTAAGCAAGGATTTGTCTGAGCTAGGCTCTCCTAAAGTGACTGATACCTGTGTGAGAAGGGTTTAAAAGCACAGGGGTTACCTAGGGGGCTGTAATAAGAAGAGGTTAGGGGATGGATTAGATAGGAGGTTCGACAGACAGGACTTGGTTCCTGACTAAATGTGGGGAGAAGGGAGGCTGAGGACAACCCTGGACCCAGGCCCCCGGCTTGTTCTGTGTGTGTGTGTGTGTGTGTGTGTGTGTGTGTGTGTGTGTGTGTGTGTGTGTGTCCCTTCTCTGGGCCTCTGTTTGTTTAGAAACAGGTAGAGAGATTTAGATGTGGAAAGGAACTCAGAGGTTGTCTAGTCCAACCCATTCATTTTACAGACGAGGAAACTGAGGCACGGGGAGGTTAAGTGACTTGTACAACATCACACAGGTAGTAAGAGGTGAAATTCAAATCCAGGTCATCCAACTCCAAAGCTTGGGCCCAGCTGAGCTTGATAGACATTAAAAGCCCTTCCAGGTGTAACAGACTGAGTCCAGGAGGCCCAGCGTGCTTAGATCAAGGAACCCTCTCTGGACTGTAGAGGAGAGAAAACTACAGAGCAGTGAAGGCAAGGGGGAAGCTTGTTAGTGGGAAGACTTCACCTGGTATTTTTCATCTCCATCTCTGGTTGACTTTTCAGAACAACCCCATCCTCAGCACTTTCTCTGGCTTCCTCCAGGGAAGGCCAGGAAGCCCCTAGCTGGGCAGAGCCTGGTGTGTCTGAGGCTATTGCTCCCCTGCTCCCACTCCCCATCCCCTCCTTGATCTGGGGCCTTTGCTCATACTTGGCCTAGCCTAGGGAGCATCACTCAAGCCCTAAGCCCCTTCTCCTAGACAGCTGAGCTAATTTTAGCCTCTAGGCCACCAAGAGGATTATCCCCCATCTGGAAAACTTGAAGGGAAAGCTGTGGAGGGATCAGCCTGTTCTGAGGCCCACCTTTTGTCTTCTCCAAGGACCCTCTGCCTGGCAGAAATTGGGCCTCCTACCAGATTTGTAAGGGAGAAAGCCAATGGTGGCACTGGCCCCCTGGACCAACCAATCCCCAGGAGCCAACCTGGAGCTATGGCTCTCAATGTAATTGTACTCTGCCACCAATGTATGATCTTGGGCACCCTTAGGCCAACACCCCATCTACCTTCTAAATTCCTTCTTAGGTCTGACATTCTCAGTTGCAATATCCCTCTGTTATCCTAGGTTGTAAGGTCTCTTCTCTGTTTCTGACATTCTGTCTTCTAAGAGTTCTACTATATCTGCTGTGCTGTAGTCTCAGTTTTGCCATTTGTAAAATAAGGGGGTCAGACTTCCCTCAAGGTCCCTGGTATCTATGGCATTCTCCTTTTCCAAAATCAATGATCCGTGTACATTGATTCTCAGTTAACCAGAGTTTTTGATTAACCAACACATGCTCTCCCTTGCCAATACTGTGTCCTCTCCCTCTTGGGATGTTTCCAGTAAAAATCCTTGGCCTTTTGCCCCCAGGATGCTGAGCGACCTGTATGAGTGGTTTTGGAAAGATGAGTACTGGTTCCCTCCTGGGTACTCATGGGCCGACACGGAGGATTCAGATGGGGTCACCTACCCGCACCCCAGGGACCTGCTGGCATCCATTCCCATAGCATTGGTCTTAACGGTCATCAGATTTGGCTTTGAGAGGTAAGTCAGCTGTGGGCTTTCTTCCCTATCTGGGCACCTACGGGCAAAAAAAAACCCCAAGACCTTCATATCTGCCAACAACCCTCATGGCATACCAACCAACTAGAGCCAACCTGTTTATAAATCCTGTCTCTTCTTGGGCTAGTCACTTAACCTCTGGAGCCTTAGTTTCTCATCTCCCAAATGGATTGTTCTTTTTCTTTTTGTTTTGGTGAGGCAGTTGGGGTTATGTGACTTGCCCAGGGTCACACAGCTAGTAATTGTTAAGTATCTGAGGCCAGATTTGAGCTCAGGTCCTCCTGAACCCAGGGCCGGTGCTCTATCCACTGTGCCACCCAGCTGCCCCCAAATGCATTATTCTTACATGCTGTGCTGACCTTATTGGGCTGTCATGGAGAAAGGAGTACTGAAGGGAGAGTTGTCATCCTTTCTATATCTTTTTTTTTTTTAGTGAGGTAATTAGGGTTAAGTGACTTGCAATTAGGGTCACACAGCTAGTAAGTGTTAAGTGTCTGAGGCTGGATTTGAACTCAGGTCCTCCTGACTCCAGGGCCGGTGCTCTATTCACTGTGCCACCTAGCTGCCCCCCTTTCTATATCTTGTCTTATATCTTCCTGTCCTCATCGCAGACTGGGCCAAAAGAGGGTGTTTTTAATAGGACCAAGACGATCATCTTTAAGCTCCAGAGGGGCAGTTTGTCAGTTTTCCAGGTTCTCACCTGAGCTAACAGTGCCCCTATCCCCACCTCCCCAGGACAGCCAGCCAGCCAGCCAGCCTGGTATATCCATGCCATTCACTGCAAAGGAATCAAATCCAGCATGGGGACTGCAAAGCAAACTTTCATAAAACAGGTCCTATTTTCTCATTGACTTCCATTATAAAAACAGAGAAGGGTTTACCGTGTAAACAGAGGCCCGTAAATTTACAACTGATATAAGAATGAATACTTTCCAAGAAAATGTTAATAATTGTCCACAAGGGCTCTGTGTTGTATTCAGGTCCTTCTCTGGTAATTCATTGTAGTGTAGTAGGAGGCCCTTGGTTTTTATAGGCTGTGCCGACGTAGGGCAAGCTTTGGCTTGCCCCCTGAGCTAGAAAAGGTCTTTGGGCACAGGTTGAGATGCTGTCCAAAGACTAGGCCATAAGAAGGTCAGAGAGGTTCATCATCAAAGAGTTAGCCCTCAGGGGATGGATTTGTCTTTCAGGTCTTTGGCAACCTATTCAAAACAAACCTGATCCTTACACAAGTCCCCACTGTCTGTCAGTCATTGGGATAACACCTTCCCTGATCCAATCAAACATTTATTGAGTTGAATTATTACAGAAAACTAAGTCAGAGAGAGATTCTGAAAGAATCATTTGGGCAATTGCTGGGTGCCTCAGTGGATAGGGCGGGATTTGGAGTTAGACCCAATTCATCCTTCAGATAATTACCAACTGGTGTGACTCTAAAACAAGTCACTTAAACTCAGCTGCTATAAAATGGGGGTGGTAACTGCACCTACCTCACAGGGGGGTTGTGAAAATCAAGTGAATCAACCTGTAAATCATATTGTAAACTTTAAAGCCCTGTATAAATGCCAGCTATCATCATTATTGTTATTGCTGTCATTCATATTGCTCTTATATTTATTTGAGAGGATGGGATGGACTTAAATGACCTCTGAAATCTTTTGCAACTTAGGAGAATTCAAGAGAGAGAGATGGATGTTGATATCTTATCCCTCTTCTAGACTGGGGCTCTAAAGTATGTATGTCTATCCCCAGCACTGAGCATCAGGCCTTACATACAATAGGCACTTAATAAATGCTTGCTGAAATTGAGAAGAGGAAAATTTTGCTCTTTGCCTGTGGTCCAGCATCTCAGGGGGCTCTTCTGATTAAGAACCCATTTGCAGGGATGCTCCTTTATCCTTCCCAACATCCCACAGTTCTGCTCAGATTTATCACCCTGCATTTCCCCCTGCTCCTCCTTCCCTGTGCCTCATATAGCCTCTTCACGTTCCCCCCACACTCCATCTCCTGCAGGCTGTATGAGTTAGCTGGGGTGGGCCAGTTGATGGGCAGGAGTTGACAAAAACAGCTCCCAAAGGATCAGAGATGGGGAAGAAGGGTTTTGGGGTACTCGCATCCTCCTGTCTCTTCTCTTAGGGTCATCGCAATGCCCCTGAGCAGGGCTTTGGGCGTGCGTGATCGACTCAGGGTCAAGGCTGCCCCCAACCCCATCCTGGAGGCCTTTTTCCGGACCCACAATAAGGATCCAAAAGAGGTGAGCAGATCGCAGGATTGGATGCCATTGAGGATCCCTGGACGCCTAATTCTTCCAATCCCCTTTGGGAGTTGCCGTTGCCCTGTGGGAAATCCCTGCCCTTCATTGGTTCATTAGAAGGGTTAAGTGCCCGGTATGGACTCAGCCTGTTAAGGGCTAAAATTCTAGCTAAACTGTCTAAAATATCTAATGAGTGGTCGCCAATAAATTATAAGCTTTAGCAAGAGTTAGACTTTTAAGCATTTATTAAGGAGAATAAGAATTTGGTAAAGAGAGAGAAAAAGGCCTAGATTCCTGTCTATTAAAGGGAGAGCACATTTCTAACTCCGCTCTCCACCAGAGTCCAAAGGGAAGAGCCTGAGACCGAGCGCCAGTCTCTTCCTTCCTCCTCCCACTAGCCCGCGTCACTTCCTGACGCCAAAGAAAAGACTCCTGGTCTTGCCCTCAAAAACCTTCGCTTCATGGGTGGAACTCTTCTACAGTAAGTCTCCAGCAGGTGGCGTCATTCCAGTCGTTACAAGCCTCAGGTGGATCTAAGTACCAAGATCTCCCAGTCTCTAACATCAGAGAGAACTAGGAGTCCAAGAGACTTGTACTAATTCCAGTCTTCCACCAATTGCCTGGATGACTTGAAACAAGTCGATTCAACTCTCTGGGCCTGTTTTTTCATTTGTAAAACTAGCAGGGAGAAAAGGGTTTGACCTGAAAATTCTTCTCAAGGGGATTCCTTGAAGGGAGATTTCCCCTGCATGTGTGGCTGCTCCAACCTCCATTTCCCTCCTTCTTGGGTGTGACTTGGGCGATGCTTTATTTTGGGGACTTGCCCTCCCTGGTAAGGGAGGAGGCAGCTCCATTAATCCTGATCCCAAAGACCAGTCCCCTGTCCCTCAAGCTCTCTGGTGTAGTCCTCACCAGGATCTCTGAGGTTCCAGGTTTCCTTGGCGGGGGGGGCAGAGTGACAACTCAAGAAGGAGGAGGGTAGTGTCCTGAGTGAACCTGAGGGAGAGGCTATTTTCCTCACTATCACTGGGGGCTTAGGTCTTCCCTTTTCTCCCCTTTCTTCTGTCCCCAGGCTCAGCTAAGTCACCTGGCCAATCAGTGCGGCCTCTCTGTGAGGCAGGCCCAGCGCTGGTTCCGACGTCGGAGAAACCAGGAGCGACCGTTACTAAGCAAGAAATTCTGTGAAGCCTGGTAAGCTCAGGAGGGCCTAGGGGTGTGTTGTCCATGAAAGGGAGCCAGGCTGAGGTCTGGGGTGGGGGGCGTGCCTCATCAGGAAACCAGGGGCCCTATTTTTTTAGCCTGTCTGACCTCCCCCTGGCAATAGCCCTTTCTCTCCATCCCCTCCTTCATCTCTCCCACCCCTGGACTGGGGCTCCCCAAACTTAGTCCGTATTCTATTCTGTATTTTCAGTTGGAGATTTTTATTTTACTTCTCTTCTTTCTTTGGAGGCTTCCTCGTGCTCTACAATGTGAGTATGTCCTCTCCCATCCTCACCACAGATTCCTCTGTCCCCCTCTTTTTCTCATCCCTTCTTCCACCTCCTCTTCCTTTCCTCTTCTGGACCTCATCTCTTCCATTATCTTCTTCATCCCCATCCTTTTTATCCCTCCCCTTCATTCTCTTCCTCCTCTGTCTTCCATCTCTCCCCCTTTGACCTCTTATCTTCTCCATCCATCCCTTCCTTCTTTGTTCCCTCCTCCTCACATATTCTTCATCCCTCTCCTTTCTACTCAGCCCCATTCTTTCTGTTCCACCACCCTCTCCATCCACATATTCTTCATTTCCCTTTATTTTTCTTCCCATTCCTTCCTCTCTCATCCCCTCCATTCCCATCCTTTCTGTCTCTCCCCAATCTTTCAATCCCTTTATGACCTGTACACTTCATCCGTCTCCTCCCATTCTCTTATACTTTCTTGTCATCTCAATTCTCATCTTCATCCTTCTCCCTGACCCTCCATTCCACTCCATTCTATCCCCCTCTTCCCTTTTTATCCATCTCCCTCTGTCCTCCTTGACCATTACATTGTTGCTCCTTCCCCCCTCATTGTTCACCATTCTCCCTCCAAGTCTTTGAGAGTCAGGGGGATGCCAGCCTGGTCACAGCTTCTCTAGGGGCCCTGTAGCTTAACCGGCCAGCATGTCAGATAGGGACCCATACAAAAGACAGAGGCAAGGACAATGGGGATCGAGGTCATTCCTGTAATGGAAAGAGGTAGAGAACCAGGCATGATGTTGTCAGGGGGTCAATTTATGGGACCATTCATTGTGCTAAGAACTGGAGATACAAATACAAGCCAAAAGACAGTTCTTACCCTCAAGGAGCTTATAGTCTAATGAGAGAAGACATACAAGAGGGAACTAAAAAGTTGGTTGGGAATGAAGGTTGGAAGTCGGAAAGGAGGGAGTTGTTGAAGTCCAGAGAGTCAGAATCATAGCCAGGAGGAGAATAAACATTCCCCAGTCACCATCTGTTGCCAGAGTCAGTCAAACAAGCATTTGTTAAGTGTTTACTATGTACCTAGCACTGTACTAAGAGCTGAAGATACAAAGAAAGGCAAAAGCTTTTAAGGAGTTCCCATTCTAATGAAGGAGACTTCATGCAAACAGCTGTATATAAGCAAGACATACACAGGGTCAGCTGGAGGCATCTCAGAGAGAAGGCACTGGGATTGTAGCTGAGGTTTGAAGGAAGCCATGGGGGAGAGCCAGTGAAGATGCCCTGGGAGACGGAGCATCTTGTTCAAAGAACAGCAAGGAAGCTGGCGTCACTGGATCATAGAGTGTTTGGAGGCAAGAAAAGGAAGGACTGGAAAGGTAGAAAGGGGTCAGGTTTTGAAAGGCTTTGGAAGTCAAACAGAGGATTTTATATTTGATCCTAGAGGTAATAGGGAGCCATTGGAGTTTATCAAGTAGGTCAAACGCATGGTTAGAACTTTGCTTTAGGAGGGAGGGGGGGGATGAGAGCAGGAGGCAGGCATCAGACCTCCTCTCAGATCAGATTTTTCCCAACAGGTTTGACTGACCTTGTCACAACCTGGGAGAATGAAGAATGGGGAGGCCAAGATGGTGGCAGAACATTCTATCTGTTAAGTGGGGAGATCATTTCTGTTGAGTGCTTGGAGTTCCCTGGGGGCAGCCCCAAAGTTACAGGCCAAAGCTATTTCCTGTAGGGCTTGGAAATGCTGAGAGTAGTTTCCTGAAACTTGTTCCGTGTTTATCTTCCAGGAAACATGGTTGTGGGAGCCCAAGACATGCTGGGACAGATACCCCTTCCAGGTGAGCAGCCCAAGAACAAGGTTGGGTGGCAGAGATGCCCAGTAAAACGGGTCTTGGAGCTAAAGCAGAATCTCAGAAAAGTTGGATGGGATCTTGAAGGCCATTTAGTTGAATCCAATCCTAAACCAGAATTCCCCCTCTATACAGGAGGAATCCATTACCTCCTGTGGCCTCCCATTTTACTTTAAGACATCTCTGGGGCAGCTAGGTGGCACAGTGGATAGAGCACCAGCCCTGGAGTCAGGAGGACATGAGTTCAGGTCTGGCCTCAGACACTTGGCAATTGCTAGCTGTGTGACCCTGGGCAAGTCACTTAACCCCAATTGCCTCACAAAAAACAAAACAAAACAAAAACAAACAAAAAAGACATCTCTGATTATTAGGAGGTCTTTCCCAGCAGCAAGCCTAAGTCTGCCCTAAATCCTACAACTTCAAACCATTGCTTTTCTAACTTCTTCCCTCTGGGGGTCAAGGGGGACAACTGTAATGCTTTGTGCATATGCCCTTCAAATACCTAACTACTGTTATTATGTTCCACTGACATCCCCCATCTCTTCTCCTTACTAAGCATCTCCAGTCAACAGATCCTTATATGACATGATTTCAACATAATCTTGATCACCCTCCAGGAGTCCTTTTAGTTTATCAATGTTCTCCTGAAAATGTGGTACCCAAAACTGAATATGATATTCTAACTGGGGCCCTGGGCTGAGTACAGTGACCTATCACCTCACTAGTCCCCCAAAACTAATCTCTGTGCACCCTAATATATCATTAACTTTCTGGGCTGTTAATTCATCTTGTACCCAGTAAACAGCCTAGATCTCCTTCAGATGATTTGCTATCTAGCCACCCCATCCCCTCTTTACCTGTGAAGCTAATTTAAACCTCTGTCAGACTTTACATTATTGCTATTAAATTTGGCCAAATATTCTAACCTGTCCGAAACTTTTTAAATCCTGACCATCATTCAGTGTGTTAGCTATTCCTCCCTTCCCTTCTTCCTACCATCTGCACGTTTATGAGCCTGCAATCTATGGATTTGTCAAAATGAGTGATTTTTTTTTTTTAAATAAAATTTCAGCGGTGTACAGCAAAGCACAGGTCTTTGGGGTATCCCATTGAAGACTTCCATACAAGTCGATATTGAACTAGTAATGATTAATCTTTGGACTGAATTATTTAACCAGTCATGAATCCATTTTGTCTTTTTCCACAAGCGTGAAATGATGGATTTTTTTTTTTCTAAATGCTTGCCTAGAATCTGGGTATACCCTATCAGAGGCATTCCCCAATTTTCCAGTCTTGTAACCCTTTCATTAAAGGAAATGAGGTTACTGTGTCATGATTTGACTTAGATGGGGACAGATCTCTGGAGTCCTCTGTGCCTTCTGCAAAGCAGGTACAAGGTAGCATCCTTAGCCCCATGAAATAGTTCTGTCTTCTTTAGCTCTGTATCCAGCCCATGTCATCTAACCATATCATTTCTTTGACCCTCAGCCTCTGCAGCCTGCCATGTACTGGTGGTACCTCCTTGAACTTGGCTTTTATCTCTCCTTGCTGCTGACTATACCCTTTGATGTTAAGAGGAAGGTGAGTTTGGGGGAAGCCCAGGCAGAGGGGAAAGGTCCCATTCCTTTAGTTTGATGGAGAGGCCTAACTTTTTATACCTGGCTTCCAAGGGAAAGTATCAAGTTTGGCTTAGGGTTTGAAGGCCATTGCTGGAGACCATGCACAGGGACTTGGCCCATGGGAGCAGATAGGGCAGACCCGGTCAGCCAAAGCTCAGCATGTTCTGCCAGAGCCTGGGCAAGGGATTCCAGGGCCTCATGTGCCAATTTTAGTACCTTCCTTCCAGAACTCAGGGAAACCTAGCCTGCCAACCTCTCACTGAATCTTCACCATCCCCTCTCCAACTCTTTCCCAATTCCTACCATGTTGTTTTCTCTTTTCTTCTTGCTCTCTTCTTTTCATGTATTCTTCCTGTCCTCTTTGGGTCACCTGAAGTCTATCTGATGACCCATGGCAGACCTGGGCCTCTTCACATTGGGTGCTTAGAAGGGAGGGTCTGACCCTAGGCACAGACTTGGCCGGCTGTAGCCCCTGAGAAGTCTCTAAAGTCCTATTGTGACAGCTGCCTTCCTCTTCCCAGGACTTAAAGGAGCAGGTCATCCATCACTTTGTCACTGTCATCTTGATCGGATTCTCTTATTCCGCCAATCTCCTGCGCATTGGTACCTTGGTGTTACTGCTACATGACATATCTGACATTCTCATGGAGGTGAGTAAACAAGGCATGGATCTCTTGTCTGACCTTCCAGGCCCTACACCAAGTGTCTGTGTTAACAGATAGAGGTGCATGACTTACAGAAAGGGCTGTGGGCAAGGCTGTGTTAGAACCAGCTCAAACCAGCTCCTGAGCTAAATTTTCAGGGTGAGCATTTACATCTCAGAAACTGGCAAACAGTCTAGAACAGGGCTTGATTTATTGTCTGTTGATTGTCCAGACCTGAGAAAGTGATAGAGAAAATTTTAATAATGTAGATTAAACTTAATTATGTTGTATGTACTACCCCCTCACCCAAGCTGGTTATTAAACCTTTACCAGGGAGGGGAGGGGAGGGGAAAAAAAAACCAACACACATTTACCAGCACACCCCCAGCTGCAGGGAAATGAGATCTCTTCCCACCCCCAACCCCACAGGCTCAGAGACAGTTGGAGCCTCCAGTCTAAAAAACAGCAGGAATGTTCAGGGAGTACTGGCCTCAGAGATCCTGCCTCTACCATTTTGTCAACTGTGTGACCTTGGCCAACTGACCCAACTCCCTTCATTCATTTTCTTCATTGGGAATTCTAGTACCAGGGAGATGTTAGCCCCCACTGTACTCTGCCCTAGTCAGAACACATCTAGAGCTTATATTTGGTTGTTCACGTACCACTGTAAGGAGAACACTGGCAAAACATAGATCATTCATTTGCAGGATAATAAATGGACTCTAGATCATGATTTTTGAGTATTGATTGAAGGAATTGGGAATCTTTAATCTGGAGAAGAGAAGGCTTAGGGGGGGACTTGATAGTTACCTTCAAGAGTCTGAAAAGCCATCGTGTGGAAGAAAGAATAGACTTGTTCTCAGCCCCAGAGGGCAGAACTGAGAACATTGAGAAGAAAATTGTAAAGACATAGATTTAGGTTTGAGGCCAGGAAAAACTTCCTAACAATAAGAGCTGTCCAACAGTATAATGGATGGATGTATTGGGAAGTGAAGAGTTTCTCCCTCATCGGTGGTCTTCAAGCAAAAACTCCTAGTTGGGGATGTCCTAGGGATTCTTGGTAAGCTATAGGTTAGGCTCAATGGCCACTGAGGTCCTGTCAGATTCTAAGACTCTGATTCTCTCAAATAATTTACTGTAAAAAGATCACAGCATATGGAGTCAGAAAACCTGGGCTTTAGTCCCAGGGTGGGGAAGAGGAGGTGAAGATCAAATGAGATAATGGATATAAAACACTTTGCAAACCTTTAAAGCACTGGATAATTGTAGAGCTAAATGGGAATGTATTAATGGAGGAGTGTGGAGGTCCCAGTGGAGTGTTCCTAAGGTCAGCCTGAGCCCAAGGAAGTTTTGTGCTTGGGGAAGCAGAATTATGGCCCCAGAGAAGGCCATGGAATTTCCCCAAAATCTCTCACCTTGATGGCAATCCATTAATTAGGCTTCCTGCTCAGCCCTCCTATAGTTGTGGCCTACCTTTCTATTTTTTTCTTTTGTATTTATCAATACAAAAAAATTTTGTGTTGATATCTTGTTATGTCTCATTCAGTAGTGAATGTATCCTTCCCCTTCCCCTGTCCAGAGAGCCACCCCTTGCAACAAAGAAATATTTAAAAAGCAGTTCAGCAGAATTAATTTTTAAAAATTAATTTAATTAAATTTTAATTGGGGCAGCTAGGTGGCACAGTGGATAGAGCACTTGCCTTGGATTCAGGAGGACCTGAGTTCAAATCCAGCTTCAGACACTTAACACTTACTAGCTGTGTGACCCTGGGCAAGTCACTTAACCCATATTGCCTCACTTTAAAAAAAAAATTTTTAATTGATATTCAATTTTAATTAATTTATTTAAAACATCAACCATACTTGACAATACAGTATACGCCGTGTTCCATACTCCTGGTCCCACATCACTGCCCAGAAGGGAGGGACGTCCGTTTTCTCATCTCTCCTCTTAGCTGTTAATTACACAGTGTTCAGTTTGGGTTTTTTGTTCTTTCCATTAATATTATTGTAGTCATAGTGTGTGGTTTTTTCCTGGCTCTTTGTATCTGTTTATATAAGTATGCCTGTGTTTCTCTGGATTTTTCATATTCATCATTTATTATGTCACAGTAATAGTCCCTTTACAGTCATGTACTGCTATTTGTTTAGCCATCCCCCAGTCGACAAGAAAATATTTTGTTTCCTCTCCTTTGCTCCCACAAAAAGTATTATTGTAAATATTTTGGTATATATGAGACTTTTCTCTCTATCCCTTCTGAGGTATTTGCCTAGCAAATGAGATCATAGCAGTGGGAACGTGGATTTCAATCTGAAAGGAACCTCAGGGGTCACCTATTCAAACACCTTTATTTTAGAAATGAGAAAACTAAGGTTCCAGAGAGGTAATCTGCCCCAAATTATATAAGCAGTAGGGAGAAAGAACAAAAAGGCAAAGTAAATATTTGAACCTGGGTCATCTGACTCCAAAGCCCTTGCTTTTCCCCCCCATTCCATACTGGTTGTCTGTGTCAGCGAGTACTTTTTATTTGGGGGTGGCGCAGGGCAGTGAGGGTTAAGTGACTTGCTCAGGGTCACACAGCTAGTAAGTGTCAAGTGTCTGAGGCTGCATTTGAACTCAGGTCCTCCTGAATCCAGGGCCGGCACTTTATTCACTGCGCCACCTACCTACCTCTGAGCGAGTATTTTTTTAGAATAAGTTTAAATTGCTTTCCAAAATAGTTGAATCAGTTCAGAGTTCCACTCAGTGTGCCTGTTTTCCGGTAGCCCTTCCAACACTTACTGTTACTATTTTTTGTCATCTATGACAATTTGATGGGTATAAGGTAAAACTTTTTAAGTTTTCATTTGAATTTCTCTTTTTTTAGAGGAAGAGGTTTATCTGGGGTGTGTGGTGTGTGTGTGGTGTGGTGTGTGTGTGGTGTGGCGTGTGTGTGGTGTGGCGTGTGTGTGGTGTGGCGTGTGTGTGGTGTGGCGTGTGTGTGGTGTGGCGTGTGGTGTGGCGTGTGGTGTGGTGTGGTGTGGTGTGTGGTGTGTGTGTGGTGTGTGGTGTGTGTGTGGTGTGGTGTGTGTGGGGTGTGGTGTGGTGTGTGGTGTGGTGTGTGTGGGGTGTGGTGTGTGTGTGTGTGTGTGTGTGTGTGTGGGGTGTGGTGTGTGTGGGGTGTGGTGTGTGGGGTGTGTGGGGTGTGGTGTGTGGGGTGTGGTGTGTGTGGGGTGTGTGTGGTGTGGGGTGTGTGGTGTGTGTGTGTGTGTGTGTGTGTGTGTGTGTGTGTGTATGCACAAAATTAATGCAGGATAATTTGGGAGGGAAAACATTAGCAGCAGTCCCTGTTCTGCTAAATAAAATTTGTTACACAACTCAACTAGGTCCTCATTGCTGCTAGGCAATCCTACTGTACCTCCTTTATTGACTTACTATCCCACTTACCACAGTGGCTATTGAATTTTTCTTGTTAGTGATTTGGGATAATCTTTCATCTAGTTATTAGCAGTTTGCAGTTCTTCTGAGAACAGTTTGTTCATAGTCATTTGCCACTTATTCATTAGGAAATAGCTTCTTATCTTAAATATTTGTATTAATTCCCCATACATCCTACATATTAGAGATACTTGATGCAAAGATGTTTTTTTCCAATCAAAAATTTCCCTCCTTATCCTACTTGCATTGATTCTTTTAGTGTAAACGCTTTGCACAAATCTGTTATCTTTTATGATTACTTCTGTCCGTTGTTTTGTTTTTACATATGCATGTTGAGTATATTGTGGGAAATGGTATAAGATGTTGGCTCATACTGCTTTCCAGATTTCTGAGCAGTTATTGCCAAGTCAGAATTCTTCCATAAGTAATTTATCTTCTTGGCTTTATCCAGCCACTAGGTGATTGATTGCATTTGATTGCTTCTGATTCTCAGCTAGTCTGTTTCACTGATCTTTTTTCAGTTTTTTAAGCAGTAAAAGTAGCTTTCATGATCACTGCTTTATGGTATAATTTGAAGTCTGGAAATGTTTTACCCCCTTCATTCCCACTTTTACCCATTATTTTCCTTGAGATTCTGGACTTTTTGTTTTTCCAAAATAAATTCATTTCATATAGTTGTTAATAGTTTCCATTTCTTCTGAGAACAGAAGAATTGTGCTTAGTTTCATAAAGTAGTAAATTAATATAGCACTAAATCTGTCAATTAATTTAGTACCAAACGAAATATTTGTAAAGTGCTTAGCATGGTGCTTGGTACACAGTAGACATTTAATAAGTGCTTGTTTCCCTATTGTCATTTTTATTATATTGGTGTGGCCAATTTCAATACTTTTAAGAGCCCTTCTAGTTGTAATATTCCATGATCCTTCGATATGTAGTGAATCTTTATCAGGTGGGTAGTAGAGGCAGCATCAAGGCATATAAATCTGTACACCTGGGCCTTTGATCCTGTCTCTAGCCTCCTACCTTTGGACCAGGTTTTGTCAGTTCTCTCATATCTGTTTCCAAGGCAGTTAGGTGACACAGCATGATGGACCTGAGGTCAAAAAAGATCAGAGTTCAAATCCAGCCTCACTTACTTGCTGTGTGACCCTGAACAAGTCACCTCACCTCTACTTTCCTCAGTTTAGTCATCTGTAAAATGGGGTTAATAACAGCACCTACCTCCTGGGGTTATTGTGAGGCTCAAATGAGATAATATTTGTAAAGTGCTTAGTGATGTGCCTGGCACATAGTTGGTGCTTAATAAACATTCTTTTCCCACTCATATGGCTACTGATCTAATTCAGGTCCTCATTGCCTCCAGCCTGGACTATGGACTATCACAGTACCTCCTGATTGGTCATTGTGACGGTTGTTGTTCATTTGTTTCAGTTGTGTCCAACTCTTCATGACCCCATTTGGGGTTTTCTTGGCAGACATATATTTCCTTCTCCAGCTCATTTTACAGATGAGGAAACTGAGGCAAACAAGGTTAGGTGACTTGCCCAGGGTCACACAGCTAGTAGGTGTCCAAGGTCAGATTTGAACTCAGGAAGATGAATCTTCCTGACTCCAGGCCAAGTACTTGTTTAAGGTCTCCTTGTCTTCAGATCTTTCCCCACTCCAATCCATTCTCCACATTGTAATATTTCTGAAACACAGGTCTAACCATTTAACCTACCTACTTGAGAAGATTCAGTAGCTTCCTATTAACCCTGGGATCAAAGATTCTTCATGTTCATCAGAGCTTCTCTGTTTAGCATTTAAAGCCCTTTCTTCACAGCCTAGCTTAGGCATACTTCTCCAGCTTGATCACACATTCCTCCCTTTCACATACTCTCCAGTCCAGCCAAACAGGCCTTTGCAGTGCTTCTCATGCATGGTGGTGATCGATCCCCCTCTCATCTCCTTACTTTTACATCTCCCATGCCTAGAATGCTTTCCCTCTTATTTCTACCTCTTCAAATATTGAGTTTCCTTAAATATTTAGCTCAAAGGCCACCTTCTACATGAGGTCTTTTTTAATTCCTCCCAACTGCTGTTTAACTATAATTTCTACATACCTGTATGTGTACCAATTATGTCCCCTAAGCTCCTTGAGAACAGAAACTGGGTTTTTTTCCCTTTGTATCCCCAGAACAATGCTTGACATATAGCAAGCACTTACTAAATGCTTAATGATTAATTGAACAGAAGGTAAGACTGGAGGGAATGGAGCAGGGTAGGTGTTAACTCAGGAAACCTGCAGAGAAGCTCTATAAAAGTAGGCAAGGTAGCTTAGTAAATCTGCAGAAGACAAATTCAGCAGAGGTCAGGGTCCCTAAAGAGGTGTGCAATAATGCTCTCGACTTTACACTGTGGGGGAGGTGTGGCTAGGCTCTGAAAATACCCAGGGGATTTTGGTGGAAGGCAGGCTCAGTATGAATCAGTAGCGGGATACAGAAGCCCCAGAGAGGGTAATGTGATATGGAAAAGCCCAGTTTCCAGAATGGGAGAGGTAACAGTTCCTCTGGGCTTTTTCCCTTGGCCAGACCACATCTTGAGCGTGGTATGTACAGTGTTGGGAAGAGACATTTGTAGAAGGGAGCAAACGCATCTCCGGAACTAACGAATCGTAGAGTTCCTGGCCAAGGATGGCTGGGATGTCAAATGGATCATGGCAAACACGAATCAAATGAAGGAGTTAGAAGACTTGATAAAAAGTGGTCGCTTGTTCAGGGTGGCTTAAGAAACGAGACCTCAGAACGATGAGGGAAAGTTTCCGAGCAGACTTCGGCCTGAGGATCAGAGCTCTCTGAAATTAGAAATGGGCTGTCCCCAGGGAAGCAGGAAGTTTTCATCTTCTGAGGTGTTCGAGTGGAACTTGGAAAATCAAGTCATCGTCAAGTTCTAAAGGGGATTCCTGGTCCAGTATGGGCTGGACCAGACGCCCTCTGCGGCCCCTCCCAAATCTTGAGATGAGATGATTCTAAAATTCTCTCTCTTTCTCTCTCTCTCCCCTCCCCTCCCAGGCCTGTAAAATGTTTAATTATGCACAACGGAGGCTTATCTGTGACACACTCTTCGTCATCTTTGCCCTGGTGTTCATCGTCAGCCGGCTCATTCTCTTCCCAACCAAGTGAGCCTGGTCTCGAGAGATGGGGTGAGGTGGGCGTAGGGGGACTTAGTGTGAGACCTGGGGTCCCAAACCCTTCTTCAGGATCTTCTGCTGCCCCCAAAGAGAAGGTGTGGCTCTTGCCTGATGAGAGCTGCTCGTGGGGGAGAGGGGTGGTGCAGAGCAGGGCCCTGGTCGGACCAGAAGGGTCTTCAGGATGCTATTACCCAGTATCTTGGGCTTTCTGTTCCATCCCCTCCCATTTCTGGGAGGAATGAAGACTCCGACAACCAAGACTTATCTAGTGCCCGAGCCCCGACCGAGAGAGTCGGAGGGGTCTCCTGGAGCCCTAGCCCCACCATGACCCAAGTTCCTCTCTCTCCTGCAGAATTCTCTACACCACCTACTATGATTCCATGATCAAATTTCAGCCCTTCTTTGGATACTATTTCTTCAATGCCCTCCTCATGGTTCTCCAGGTCCTGCATGTCTTCTGGTCTGGCCTCATCCTCCGGATGGTCTACAAGTTTCTTTTAGCTGGCAGGGTATGTACGGGTCTGGAGCCGGGCTCTGTCCCTGGCCTTTGTCCCTGATGCTCTAGAGTCTAGTGAACCTCCTGTGTAGGCCCATTTCAGACAGAGCAGGGGCAAGTGAACAAGGAACCTGGTCCCTGGGAACCATGAGCTCAGGGGTGTCTGGGTGGTGGGCAAAGCAGAGTCTCGGGCCCGCAGGCACCCAGGTGGTCCAGGCAAGGAGTCTCCTCCCAAGTCCTTGACGTTCTCCCTTCCCTGTTCTCTATCTCTCTTCTCATCTTTCCCCATTTCTCTGCTTGTCTCTCCTGATTCTTTTCTCCATCTCTGTCTTTCCTCATGCTTGTGTCTCTTTTGTTCCCTTTGTCTCCACTCCCCCCTTCTTTTGTGATCTGTTCTTCTCTCCCCATCTCTGTTCCTCCTCATCCTTTCCCCCTCTCTCTCCCCTCTCTCATTCCTCTTGGTGCCTCCCTTCTTGGCCTCTGGTTTTCAGATGCAGAATGACATCAGGAGTGACTTGGAAGAACAGAACACAAGTGATGAGCAGCCCGAGGCACCCCGACAGAAGAACGGGAGGCTCCAGCCCATTGACAAAACAGACACTTGTAACCTTCCCCGGGCTAGGGTTGCTCGGGGGGCTGAGCCCAGCCAGCTGGCCAATGGGCACACCCCTGCGACATAGCCCGGCTCGGCTCGGGGGCCATCAGATGGTCTGACTCAGGGATGACACCTGAATGACTAATCTGCAGACTGTCTGAGGACTCGGTTGTCATGGGGGATCTCCTAGAATGTGAGGGAGCACGGACTCTATAGGCCCGGACTAGGACCCTTTACTTGTTTCTCCATCTCATCTCTGTCCCCACCTCTGCTGGACTTGAGGGAGGAAGAAGAAAGAGAGAATCTCGGCAGAAGAATTGGGGGTGGGCTTAATGATCTTTCTCCTGAAGAGCCTTTACCCTGAGCCAGTGCCCCTGGACTGGCTGTTAAGGCTTTAGAAAGCCAGGGTGATGGGGGGTACGAGGGGAAGGCTCTTTTTCTGCTGTGCAGGTACCCCTGAGGAGAAAGCTGAGGGACCCCTTCGAGGACCCTTCCACCACCCCCTCAGGGCCGCCCTACATCCCCAGGGAGGCTCAGAAGGAGCAGGCTTCTTCCTGAGCCAATGAGAGGGACCTGGGCTTCTAGGCCTGGGTCTGGATTGGGCTGACCATCCTCAGCCCTCTCTCCCTATCCCAGCCTGAAGCCTCACCTCCACAACCTCGAGAGAACAGGGAAGCCCATTCAGGATAGGGATGGTGGGGTGCATTCTGGGTTTTCCCAGACCCAGAGAGGGAACAATAAAACTTGAATGGAGTAGTTTTCACTGTCTCTGAGATTCCAGCCTCTTTCATTCATTGCTCACTCTTCCAGACTCTTCCTCTATGATGGTCTAGTCAGAGTCCTAAAATGACAGAACTGGAGGGCTTCTATTGGAAGTCCTGCTTCAGCAGCAACATCCCCATCAGCGTAGGATCATTCAACTTTTGTTTGGATACCTGCCATGATGGGGAGCTCACTGTCTATGGGGACAGCTCATTCTTTTTGTAGAGCAGCTGTTATTGCTAAGAATTTAAACGCTCTTCCCTCCAAGTCCATATCTCCCCCACCCCCATGGATAGCAATGGAGTCGGAGAAGCTTTTTCGTGGACTTCAGTTTGGGACAATTTGACCCCAAGCCAAACCAGGCAATGATATCTAGGACTCCTTGTTTGCAGCAGAGGCCCCCCCCACCCTTTCCTTTACCTCCACAATCCAGACATCCAAAATTGAAAACTGAATACATGTGGAGATCAATGATTCCCTTAGCTCTCAGCATTCTGGCCTGCAGTAGAAGCACTGGTGGGGAGGAGGTGAGTCTCTAACATGGGATTATGAATGGGGAGTAGGAAAGGAACTCCAGGCTGGGGCTAAGGACCTGGAGAGACATCCCCCTGGTAGTCTAAGCCCCACAGCAACACTTCGTAGGGCCACAAGCATTTGGAAAAGGGACCTTTGATTTCATCTAGTCCAACCCCTTCATTTTACAGATGGGGGAAAATGAGGCAGGGAGGGAGGAGGCTCATCCCACATCACACACTGGTAAACAGCCATGCCAGTATTTGTCTGGATCTTCTAGCTCCATAGGCAGTGTACTTGATAATACACCACGCTCAGGGCGGCTAGGTGGCGCAGTGGATAAAGCACCAGCCCTGGATTCAGGAGTACCTGAGTTCAAATCCTGCCTCAGACACTTAACACTTACTAGCTGTGTGACCCTGGGCAAGTCACTTAACTCCAATTGCCTCACTAAAAAAAAAAAAAAATAATACAACACGCTCCCAGTCTCCTCCCTCATCTATCTCAGCAATTGAGACTACTGGCTGCCCCCACTCATTTCCTCTCCTACCTGGTCCCTGCTGAACAGGAAGGAAGGAAGGAAGGGCTTCCCAGGTGGTCTCTGCCCCCTTTTTTTTTTTTTGCAGGACAATGAGGGTTAAGTGACTTGGCCCAGGGCCATACAGCTAGTAAGTGTCAAGTGTCTTAGGCTGGATTTGAACTCAGGACCTTCTGAATCCAGGGCCAGTGCTTTATCCACTGTGCCACCTAGCTGCCCTTCTGCTCATTTTTGACAAAAGATAGAGAAGGGAAAGAGTTTGGCTCCCAACCCCCACATCTTTCACTCAAGAACCAATGGGGAGAGGCTCTGTCCTGGATGTGCTAGTGGTTCGTGTTTGTGCAAAGGAACGAACCCAGGTCCAGCTAGGTTTGAGATCAAGCAGGCTGGCTTTGGGCAGTTGTGAGCAGCCAGACCAAGAGTGGGTTGGGAGGGTCTCCCAATGGAGGGAGCAGAGGGAATGGAATGAAGCATGGGAATCCAGAAAGGGAGACATGACCTGCCTCACCTCCCTAATTGTACCTGCCCCTGAAAAAGAGGAGTCAGAAGACCCAGATTTGAATAGTGAGGTACCAGCTTAGCCAGCTAGAAGCCCCAACCTAGTCCTCCCAGGGCGAGGGGAGCCCTCTTTCCAGGACTGTCTCCCAAACAAACAGGTCAGGGTAACAGCATAAAGCTAAGAGTCCCAGAGAGGGGCTGGGGACCATCCTGGCCCTCAAATCTGACCTTTTTTTGTTTATTTGGGGTTTTTTTGGTTTGTTTTGGCGAGGCAATTGGGGTTAAGTGACTTGACCAGGGTCACATGGCTAGTAAGTGTTAAGTGTCTGAGGCCAGATTTGAACTCAGGTCCTCCTGACCCCAGGGCTGGTGCTCTATCCACTGTGCCACCTAGCTGCCCCCAGATCTGATCTTAAATTGGTCCTTCTTCCACCCCACCTGCCTCCTACCTGCCTCTACCTCTTCGGGCAGCTTGCTCCCCACAAGCTACTCTTTCCTCCCCTGCCAGAGCTGACAGATCCCTTCCTCCCTTCCTCTCATCCTCCCTATATAAGACTACCAGGGACTGAAGCTTCCTCCTTTGTATATTTGTGAATGGCATGGAAAAGTGGAAGCCCTGAGGGCAGCTAGGTGGCACACTTGATACTTACTAGCCGTGTGACCCTGGGCAAGACACTTAACCTTCATTGCCCCACCAAAACAAAAAACAAAAAGGGTGGAAGCCTGATAGAGGTTCTTGACACGCAAAAGAAGCATTTGAACCCACAGACTCAGTCCTCCACAAGCCTTGGGCAAGCTAAGAAACAGACGGAGAAAGGATGAGGTTCCAGGTCCTATCTGGAGGGACGTCCATGGAAGAAGGTGTTCTCACCAAGCTGCACACGTGGAGGGATGAACTGTTGGCCCTCTTTTCTTCACCATCAGCTTAACTGACCCTGGGCACATCTCTACCCTGGTGATCCCTCCCCCGGTTCTATCCACTCCATCCCAAAGATAGCGCCCCACAGCAAGGCAGAGTCTCAAAACAAGTAGTGGGCCCTGAGATATGCCCTCCCGGCCTGTCCCCTTCCATCTACTCTATTTTGTCCATATCCACATACATTGTCTCTCCCATTAGAATGTGAGCTCCTTGCCTTTCTTTTCTTTCACAGCTTTGGTAGTGCCTGGCACAGTGTTCACTTAATAAATATTTGCTGATTGACTGAACATCAAAGAGCTAGAGGGGCAACTAGGTGGCACAGTGTGTAGAGCACCGGCCCTGGAGTCAGGAGGACCCGAGTTCAAATCCAGCCTCAGACACTTAACACTAGCTGTGTGACCCTGGGCAAGTCACATAACCCCAATTGCCTCACCAAAAAAAAAAAAGAAAGAAAAGTCATAGAGGGGAGAAAGCACCACCACCACCCCCTACCCACCCCACCCCCCCGCCCTGTGTATAAGGAACAGTGTCTTAGGTAGAATCTGAAACCCCATTTTCCTGACACCAAGCCCAGTGCTCTATCCAGGCCTACGTGTGGAGTCTAAAATGGATCATCAGAGAGGACTTCTGCGGGGAGGAGGAGAGGAGATGATGGATTGGTCAAGAAGGGGGATAGGTTACAGGCCTTGGGATTTAAAGCTGGGAAGGATTTGAAGGTTCACCCAGTCCAGCGCCCTTATTTTATAGAGGAGGAAACTGAGGCCCAGAGAGGGGTAAAAGAATCTGGTCTCTTAGATTTAAACCTAGGTCCTCTGAATCCAAATCGGGTTCTCTTTCCACACTAGCATGGAGCTACCTAGAAGAGTCCCTGCAAATGTGTTCCCTACCCCCAAAGCAGAAGCCCAAATCTAGAGCCAAGGGAGACAAGTTACTCTGGCAAACGCTTGCTGGTTGGTCTCCCTCAGTTTCCCCCATTGCCCCTACTCCAGTCCATCTTCCCCTCAGCTGTCAAAGCCATCTTCCTAAAGGGCTGGCCATGTCACTGCCCTACTCAAGAAACTCCTGTGGCTCCCTATTACCTCCAGAATCAAATCTAAAATCCTCTGTTTGGCTTTTAAAACCCTTCATACTTTGGCTCCTTTCTACTCTTCTGTTCTCTCCAGCCACATTGGCCTTCTTACTCGCACACTGAATGCTCCATCTCCTTTTCAGTGTCTGTCCCCTATGCCTACAATAGTCTTCCTCCTAACATGTCTTCCCTAGCCCTTTCCCTCTAAGATAACCTCCCATTTCTCCTCTATCTGTCTTGTATGTAACATAGCTGTTTGCATCTCATCTCCCTCATTAAAATGTGACCTCCTAGGGCAGGGATTCTTTCTTTGCCTTTCTTTGTATCTCCAGTACTTAGCACAGTCCCTGACACACAGTAAGCACTTAATAAATGTATGGTGGTGATGGTGTGGGAGTTCCCCAGCTTGGGTTCCATGAGAACCTGGAAAGAAGCTCACCCACCATAGAGTCAGTTCATAATCTCTAAGATAGAGGACAATACCTCCTTCAAGGTAGAATCGGTCTGGCTCATCCATGTTGTTGCTGGTAAAGTAAAGAATAAAACAGAGTCTGAGGCTCTCGTTGCTACAACCCCATGGCTCTATTTCCTTGTCCCTGGAGCTTTCTTTATCTGGGGAGATGTTTACCCTCCAACTCATAATTGATATTCATTCTCCTCCTTCACAATCATAGATCTTTTTTTTTTTTTTTTTTGGTGAGGCAGTTGGGGTTAAGTGACTTGCCCAGGGTCACACAGCTAGTAAGTGTTAAGTGTCTGAGGCTGGATTTGAACTCAGGTACTCCTGACCCCAGGGCCGGTGCTGTATCCACTGCGCCATCTAGCTGCCCCATCTCCTTCACAATGATGATGGTGATGCTGACTTCGGGCCAGGCCCTCCCACAGGAGATTTCACGAAATGGGGAGAGCACAGGATTTGGAGTCAAGTGGCCCATGTTTGGATCCTGGCACTCCTACCAACAGTGATCCTGGCCACTCTGGTCCTATTTCCTTATCTATAAAATGAGAATCTCCGTGGTCCTCTCCAGCTCCATGACAATTTGGAGGCTGAAGGGATTCTTCAGGAGCGGGTTGCCCTAAATGACCTCTGGGGTTCCTTTGGGCTTGGAGATTCTTTGATCCTATAAAGGTTGCTTCTCAGAGGTATTTAGAACCCTCTGCCCCCAGAGTATTGTCTTCTGGGAGTCCCTGATTCAAAGGTTACTCCCTGGGAGTCCTCAAAAAGTAGCCGGTGTCAAGCTGAGGAGATGAATGGCCAGTGCCCTCCAGGGATAGGGCCTTTCTGTACACTGAAAGGGACTTTGGTATATAGGACACGGGATGGAAGAGCTGGAAGGGACCCGCGTAGTGCGAGCACCTCATTTGATACACAACCAGGTCCAGAGAGGGGATAGGGACTTGGCTATACCCATGCAGCCAATCTAGGGAAGCAGAGATCAGAAGATGAGCTAGGAGTCCTAACTTCCACTCCAAAGTTCAGTCAGGCCCAGGTGTTGGTGCCTCTTGCACCCTATTGGCCCTCACCTGATCTTTCCCACGGGAAGAAACCCACAGCCTAGTTGTTGCTGCTCTGAGGTCAGCCCCAGCTCCTCTGCCTCTCTCTGTCCCAAAGTCAGTTGGGGGCGGGGGGCAGCTAGGTGGAACAGTGGGTAAAGCACTGGCCCTGGATTCAGAAAGACCTGAGTTCAAAGCCAGCCTCAGGCACTTAACACTAGCTGTGTGACCTTGGGCAAGTCACTTAATCCCCATTGCCCTGCCAAAAAACAAAAACAAAAAAAACAAAAAACAAAGTCAGTTCCAGGACTTTAAGGACCTCCTCAGGGCTTGCCTGCACCATAAGTGCAGGGACCCAATGGAGGAGGCCCAGAGCTTCCCCCTTCCAAGTATCCCCTAGACCCTCCAGGCAAGTCTGATCCCCACCCCCCAGCATCGTCTCAGGGTCTATGAGCGACCACTTACAGCCCTGACTCTGTCTAGATTCCCCATTTTCTCCCCCTAACGTTTGGCCTGGTCTTTGTTCCTGGGGAGACCGGGATCAGATCCACCCCAGCAGCCCTCCTTTGAGAAATCAATCTATTTCTCTGGCACCTAAAGATGCATCGTGTGCTTTCCTCCCAATGGCCCCACGAGGGCAGTGGTGAGCCAACGCTTATCCCTGTCTCATCTGGTCTCCATCTGACTTCAGCCTCATTTAGTACCACTGCCCCTCGGGTAGTCTTTGTTCCAGGAAGCCTGAGCCACTTAACTGTCTCCCGAACTTCACGTTCCATCCTCTGCCTCTGCACTCTGGCACAGACTGTTCCCCTGCCCAGAATTCTCAGAAGACTTCTCTTTCTTCAAGGTTCAGAACCGGCTCAGCCCCTCCTTCCTATAGGAAGCTTTTCCAACCCCTCCCCCTCTTCCACCACCACCACCACCACCACTGTTGGTGTCCTCTCTCCTCCAATGACCTTATATTCAATTTATCATGTTTCAGTTTTGGCTCATCTCTTAGAGGCAGCTGCTGGCACTGCAAAGTGGTTGGAGCTCTGGACCTGGAGTTGGGAAACCCAGCCTCAGACATTTACTAGTTGTGTGACCCTGAGCAAGTCACTTCACATTCTATATGCCTCAGTTTCCTCAACTGTAAAATAGGGGTAATAACGGCACCTACCTTGCAAGGTTCTTGTGAGGATCAAATGAGATAATTTATGTAAGCACAGTGCATGGCACATTTACTTCCTAATCTCCTCCCATCAACCGCCACTAATACCTTTGTAAGCCTAGTATCTAAGGGGTACAGTAATGTTTGATGAATGGAGGGTTTGGGTTTTTTGGGAGGCAAGCCAGGTTAAGTGATTTGCCAAGGGACACACAGCTAAGTGTCTAAGGCTGGATTTGAACTCGGGTTCTTCTGACTCTAGGACTGTTGCTCTATCCACGGCACCACTTAGCTGCCCCTTGTTGAACTGAGGGTTTTTTGTTTTGTTTTGTTTTTGCAGGGCAATGAGGGTTAAGTGACTTGCCCAGGGTCACACAGCTAGCAAGTGTCAAGTGTCTGAGGTCACATTTGAATTCAGGTCCTCCTGAATCCAGGGCCTGTGCTTTATCCACTGCGCCACCTAGCTGCCCTCTTGAATTGAGTTTTATAGATGAAAAAACTCTTCCAGATTCCCCTAACTAAGCAACAGGAGAGAGACTCCAACTCAGGTCTCAAGAGTCCACCACAGTTTTCTCCTACAGAGAAGGCTGAATTAAGGAAGGAAATATCCGGGACAAGGCACAGTATCCACCTTTTATTCCTAATAGGCCAACTAGAATAGAGAAGACCGGTCACCCAATCACCCACTGGCACTAGACCTTTGGTCTGCTCTGATCTGCAC
The DNA here is from genome assembly GCF_019393635.1 of Dromiciops gliroides. NCBI lineage: Eukaryota > Metazoa > Chordata > Mammalia > Microbiotheria > Microbiotheriidae > Dromiciops > Dromiciops gliroides. Next base: position 46,776,093 of record NC_057861.1, on the reverse strand, counting down.
CTTCCCACAGCCTGGCCAGGATATCAGCAAGTCAGTTAATCAATGTTTTTTATCACCTACTATGTGCCAGGCACTATGTTAAGTGCTAGGGATACAAAAAGAGTCAAAACATAGTCCCTGCACTCAAGAAGCTCAGAATCTAATGATATGAACAAAGCCTCTAACTTCCTTAATGCTAGTGCCTTCTCTCTGTTGATTCTACCCAATTTACTCTGCATAAAGCTTGTTTGTACACAGTTGTTTGCATGGCTGAGAAATCCTTGAGAACAGAGATTTGGGCCTGGTATATAGTGGACACCTAAAATGTCTATTGACTCAAGGCAGAGCTGGGGTGGGTGACACATTTCCAAGCCCTTCTAATCTAGGTCTGAGTATATCATATCTATGGTCCAGCAGTTAAGGTGGTAAAAGAATGAAACCTTCACATTCTCAAGGGACAAATTAATAAAATGGCACATGTCAGCTCTTACCCAAAGGAATAATGGTCATTTTTTCTTTAAAACCTCTATCTGGGGGGGCAGCTAGGTGGTGCCCTGATTCCACCAGCCCTAGAACCAGGACGACATGAGTTCAAGTTCGGCTCTAGACACTAACTAGCTGTGTGACCCTGGGCAAGTCACTTAACCCTGATTGCCTTTTTAAAAAATTAAAAATAGGGGGCAGCTAGGTGGCGAAGTGGATAAAGCACCGGCCCTGGATTCAGGAGTTCCTGAGTTCAAATCCAGCCTCAGACACTTGGCACTTGCTAGCTGTGTGACCCTGGGCAAGTCACTTAACCCCCATTGCCCCGCAAAAAAAAAAAATAAATTAAAAAAAAATAAAAATAACAATAACAAAAACATGTCAGGGCTAACATCATGTAGCACTCAGAAGATTTTTAGAAATTACCTAAACTTCCTCATTTTAGGATGAGAACATTCAGGATCAGAGAAGAAGGAAGAGGGCAAATAACAAGTGACAATGCTATGGTTTTCCTTTTTTTTTTTTTTTTTGAGGCAATTGGGGTTAAGTGACTTGCCCAAGGTCACACAGCTAGTAAGTGTTAAGTGTCTGAGGCCGGATTTGAACCCAGGTACTCCTGAATCCAGGGCCGGTGCTCTATCCACTGTGCTATCTAGCCGCCCCCAATGCTATGGTTTTAACCCAGGTCATCAGATTCCATTTTTTGTGCCTTATATAGAGGAATGAATGGATAAATAATGAATGAAAAAGCACTCACTGTGTGCCAGAAAGCCAGTCAACCTGCATTTATTAAGGGCATACTATGTGCCAGGCATGGGACTGGGCACTGGAGAAATAAAGGCAAAACCTCTATCCCTTGTCTTCAAGAAGTTCACATTGGAATGGGAGAGACAACATGGAAATAAATAGATACATAAAAGAATCTCAGGAGGTTTGCAAACCTGGATGACTCAGGAGGAGGGTGATACCCTCAACAGGAATAAGAAAAGTAAGGAAACTGGAAGGATTTGGGAGAAAAGATGAGTTGTCTTAGACAAGTTGAGTTTGAGGTGCCTATGAGACATCTAGGTTGAGATGTCCAAAAGGCAATTGGTAAGATAGGACCGGAGTGCAGAAGAGAGACTAGGGCTGGATGTATAAATCCTGCAATCATCTGCCTAAAGATGATCATCGAAACTATGGGAGCCAATGAGATAGCCAGCAAGATAATACAGAGGAAGAAGAAAAGATGGTCCAGGATAGAACCTTGAGGGGCATCCATGGCTAAAAGGTGTGGCATGGTTGAAGATCCAATAAAGGAGACAGACAGAAAAGAAGTAGTCTGTCAAATGAATATGAGGAAAACCAGGAGAGAACAATATTGTGGAAACCAGGGAAGAGCAAGTATCCAGGAGTTTGTAAATACAGAAAGCAAGACAGTCCCTGTTATGAAGGAGCTGACATTCTAATTGGGTTATAGGGGAGTGGTGGCCAGGGAAGTGACAGGGACTGTGATAGATCCTCTCACCCAGTTTTCTTTCTTTCTTTTTTTTTTTAAGGCAATGGGGGTTAAATGACTTGCCCAGGGTCACACAGCTAGTAAGTGTCAAGTGTCTGAGGCCAGATTTGAACTCAGGTACTCCTGAATCCAGGGCTGGTGCTTTAACCACTGCTCCATCTAGCTGCCTATCACCCAGTTTTCTTATTGCATATTTCTCATTCCATTACTTCAAAATCTTCAATAGTTCTCCATTGACTTCCAAATAAAAGCCAAACTCTAGCCTGGTATTCAAGGTTCTTCCCCTGTCCTTTTACCTTTTCTTTCACTCAAATCTCCTATTCTTCAAACCCTGACCTCCAATCAATTGTTCCACTGGTTATTCCTTGAATATATCTTTTTCTTTCCTGAGCTCGTTTTAGCTAACAACTTTTCTCTGCTGGAAATACCCAACAACCTTTAGCCCCCAGCAACATTATCTCCACCTTTTGATATCATTATTAATGTTGTTTGTCCTTCATTCTCGAATGAGTACCAGTTGGATTTAAGTGAAGAAGGTCTACAACCACACTCTCGACTTCAGAGCCATCTGGGTCCAGTGGCAAGATAAACATCAGAATGACTGGAGATGGCCCCATGTTGTAAGGCAATTGAAGTTAAGTGACTTGGCCAGAGTCACACAGCTAGTTAAGTGTCTAAGATGAGATTTGAATTCAGGTCCTCCTGACTCCAGGACCAGTGCTTTATCCACTGTGTCACCTAGCTGCCTCACCTTTTGGATCCTAGATATCCTGCAATGCACAGATTCAATCTCCCTTCATCCGTGAAGTTTTTCTTTGGCATTATTTGGATGGTTTTTGGAGTGATTCCGTGAAGTTTTTCTTGATTGTACTCATTGTATGTAATCTCTCCTTCTAAACTCCTTTGGTCTTTAATGTCTGTATGAGTCATTTAGCACTTGGTATATAAAATCACAGAATGTCATAGCTAAAAGGGACCTTAGAGAACATTTAGTTCAACACCACCACCCCCATTTCCTATCACCTGTTTCTGGAAAAATACTCTCCCTGTCTCCTCCCCACTCCACCCCACTCTGCCCAATATACTAAAAAAGCCTCCTATACTGACTCTCACCTCCACACTCTGCATCAGTGCCCAAATCTTATCTCTTTTCTTACTCTAGGACAGATGGAAACGCTAAGCTAACACACTCCTAGAGAGGGGGTGATGGCAGGAATGAGATGTTCTGGAGTGGAAAAAAAAATGGGAAAATAGCCAAGAGAAAAATGTTTAAAAGATTTGTTGTTAACAAGCTTAGGGCTGAGAATCTTAGCTGGAAAGGGGCTGACCTCCTTCTGGAAATAGAAAAAGAAAAATCAAGAAGAGGGGAGGAGTAAGCATGGCAACAACAAATTCTGAAATCTGTTTCTAGGGGATGGTGATAATCCCACTGTTCTCTGCCCTGGTCAGACCACACCTAGAATGTTTTGTTGCATTCTTTCTAGGTCCACAGGGAAGGAAGCTAGGATAATAAGAGGTCATCATAATGCAATAATAATAATAATAATAATTGGACATAATTATGTCATATGAGGTTTGGTTGAAGAAACTGGGTGTGGTTAGCTTGGAAAAAATTAGATAACAATAATAATAATAACTAGCTATCATTTGAATGATACTTTAAGGTTTGCAAAAGTGCTCTACAATGATCATTTCATTTTATCTTCCAAACAGTCCTGGGAGGTGGGTGCTATTACTATTTCCTACTTTACAGATGAGGAAACTGAGGCAAAGAGAGGGAAAGTGACTTGCCCAAGGTCACACAGCTTAGTGTCTGAGGCCAAATTTGAACTTGGATCTTCCTGACTTCAGGTCCAATGACATTTCTATTTTTTTTTAAGGGCAATGAGGGTGAAGTGACTTGCCCAGGGTCACACAGCTAGTGTCAAGTGTCTGAGGCTGAATTTGAACTCAGGTCCCCCTGAATCCAGGGCCGGTGTTTTATCCACTGTACCACCTAGCTGCCCCTGACATATCTACTTCTTAAGCAGGAGATGATTTTTATTCCAGTTTTCAAATCTTGGTGGAGTAGGGAGGAGATGAGAGGCATCTGTCATGGAACAGAGAGCCCCCCAAAGACAAAAGTAATTTGTCAGTTGTTGGTAAAAGTCACAAAGAGGGTGGATTTCAGCTTGATTTAAGTTCCTAACAACTGGACCTATGTGAAAATGGCTATTAGCCCCAGAGGACTGAGTCCAGTAGGAGGGACCTGATCCTTTCCTGGGTCCTATTTCCTTTGTTGTACTTGTGTCCCTAACACACAGCCTGGCAGGTGCTATATTAGTTATATTAATATTTATCTACTGAGTGAACTGGATTGACCTAGTAACCAACAAAGGCCCGCAAAGCATTCTGTTCTCTCATTTCATCTCCATGACAACCCTGTGGGCTAGGTTTATAACAGGTTATCATGATCTCCATTTTTCAGATGAGGAAGCTACGAATAAGGCGAGAGAAGTGATTTGGCAGGGACTGACTGACCCTCTTGCTTGGATTTGACTCTAAATCTCTCCTACCTCTAAGTCAGGTATTTTTGACACCATACCATCCTGCATCAACAGCCTGGGTTTTGAGTACCCCCAGTATCCAGAGAGGACACGGCAGCTTCGGAAGCTTGTGCTCATCTGGCACTAATGACAATGGGTTTTTCTCCCCTCTTCCATGTACCAGAAGTAAGTCCCGTTATGTTGAGGCTGTCAATTTCCCTGTTGCCCCAGTAGGGCAGAAATTGAGTAGATGCAGAAGTGGCCACCGAGACAATGGTAGGAAGTCATGGGAGCACTGGAAGGGTCCCTACAGGTCAACTAGACCTCACTATGGACCCCTTTTCAGAACAATGTTTTTAAATGTGTAAAATACATACGAGGACGAAGGAAACCCATTCTATTGAAATACAGCTAGCAAAACAGAAAAACCCTTGATTTAGACCAGCAGAGGAAACCAGCCAAGTAAACCTTACCACCCGGCCTCTGTAAAACAATGGATTTTTAAGGTTTTCAAGGCACTCCGTGTGCCCTGTCTTATCTAACCTTCATGACAAACACGAGGAGATTGCTATAATTAGAGCCACAAAAACGTGAACAGGTTGCCTCTGGAGGTAGACCTTGGGGCACCTGCCAGGGTTGCTTAGCAAGGGGATTCTTGGGCCTGTATGGGTTGGCTTTCCGGAGGCCCTTCCAACACAGAAGGTTGTGAAAGTGTCTTAGAGGATGATGAGTTTTCTTATTGCTAGAAATGTTCAGCCTCCAGGATCATCTCCCGAGAAGTGGGACCTTCTCTGGGGGATCTCATCAGCTCCCAAAGATTATCATGTTGCTGTGAAGATAGCTCTGAGATGCATGTATTTAGGGTCCTAAGCCTCCCTCCCAAAGTCCAGTCCATTCCACACCGCTGGGATGTCCCAGCAGCATTTCAGATTCCAGGTGGTCGTGCTGACCCTCACACAAGACACTCCATGTCTTGAACCCCGCAGATTTTTACAGGGGGGGTAAAAATCCCCTGTATTTGGGATGCTTTTCCTCTTCAACCTTTTCTTCTGACTTCCTTCCAGTTCCAAGTTGAAATCCCACCTTCTGCAGGAAGCCTTGCCCAGTCTCTCAGTTCCTCTACTGATTATTCCCGTTTATCCTATATATAACTTGTTTGTATATTAATCGTTTGCATGTCTCTCTAATTAAGACTGTGAGGGCCTGAAGGGCAAGGACTGTCTTCTTTCTTTGTATCCCCAGAACTTAGCAGTGCCCAGCACACAGCCAAGGTTTAATAAATATTTATTGACTGTTTACATGTGTAAACCAAAACTCATTAGAATCAGAGGAACTCAGAGCTGGGATGCACCTTGGAGGCCAACTTGTGCAACCCCTGAACACAACCTACAAGTGTTCATTCAGCTCTTCCTTCAAGACCTTCAGGAAACGAAAACATTCTCCCAAACAAACACCTTTCACCTCTGGATAACTCACTTTTGGAACAATTTTTTTTCAATCTTAATGCTATTTTATTTTTTTTCCAGTTACACATAGTTTTCAACATTTGTTTTTATAAGACTTTTGAGTTCCAAGTTTTTCTCCCTTTCCTTCTCCCTCCCCCTCCCTCCCTTCCCCCTCCCTCCCTCCCTCTCCCCCTCCCCAATACAGAAAACAATCTGATATAGGTTATATATGTACAATCACAAACACATTTCTGCATTAGTCATATTGTCAAAGAAGAATCAGAAAAGGGAAACACCTCAAGAGAAAAAAACAAAGTAGAAACAGTATGGTTCAATCTGCATTCCCATCCCACAGTTCTTTTTTTCCATCATGAGTCCTGTGAAATTGTCTTGGATCGCTGTATTGCTGAGAAGAGCTAAGTCTTCCACAGTTGGTCATAGCCCAATGTTGCTGTTACCATGTACAATGTTCTCCTGGTTCTGCTCACTTCACTCAGCATCAGTAGGACAATTTTCTTTAGACAAATTCTACAACTTCCCCTCGTTGCTCCTGGTCCTTCCCTCGGAGACCAAGCAGAACAAATCTGAGCCTTCTCTTCTACAGGTTAAACATTTCCAGGTCCCTCAACCAGTCTTCATACAGCATGATTGCAAACCCCTTCACCATCCTGATGGTCTTCCTCTGGATACTCCAGGCTATCAATCAATGTCCTTCCCCAAAATGGGGTTCTCTGAACTGAATACAAGTGGTCTGGCCAGGGCAGAAGACAGTGAGACTGCCACTTCCCTGGTCCTGGAATTCTCAATGAAGAAGCTGGGAAAGTAGCCCAAGGTCACATGGTTAGTGAAATGACAGGATCTCTGAGCAATGGCTCCACCCCCACCCCCCAAACACTCCTGCTACTTCTCCAGCTCAAAGTCCCCATCTGGGTACAAGGGTTCCCGGAGATGGGGATATTTTTCTGAAATTCCTGTGGGTCACTCACCCCATGGGCCCCAGTGACTACTCAAGACTCAGTATGGCCACCATTCTTCCCCTCAGCCTCAGCCCACCCTTTCCCAAATTCCTATTTCTGCTGAGGGGCCCACTATCCCTGCAGCCACCCAGGTTTGAAGCCCTCGAGCCATCCTTGATTCACCCCTCTCCTTCATCGGACATACCCAGTCATTTCCCAGATCATCCTGATTCACCTTCACATACATCCCTCCTCTCCTCTCACACAGCCACGATCCCAGTTCAGATCTTCACCGCTTCCCCCCTGGGCTACTGCAATAGCTTACCAGTTTACTAATCGATCTTCCTGCTTCCACTCTCTCCCCTTTCCAATCTATCTTCCCTACAGCTGCCAAATGACTATTTCGAACACATGGGTCTAACTTTGTCACTCCCCTACTTTAAAAATCCTCCAAGGGAGCAGCTAGGTGGCGCAATGGATAAAGCACTGGGCCTTGGATTCAGGAGGACCTGAGTTCAAATCTGACCTCAGACACTTGATACTTACCAGCTGTGTGACTCTGGGCAAATCACATTACCCCACCAAAAAAAAAAAAAAATCCTCCAAGACTCCCCATTACCCCTAGGATAAAATACAAACCTGGCATCTAAATTCCTCCTCAATCTGGTTTCCTGTACCTTTCTAGACTGACTTCCTATTACTTCCCTTCATGTTTTCCAGCAAGCTGGCTTACTGATCCCTAGATGCAACATGCCATCTCCCATCTCTGTGTCTGTATGTAGGTGATCTCTATATCTCTTCCCCTCCTGTGGTCATTGTTTGTCCTTTATTCTCGAAGAGGACCATGACATTGAGGTGATGTCATGACTGGCAATGAATGGGATTTAAGTGAGGGAGGGCTGTGCAAGGTCACCAACCTCACTCTCTTCTACAGAGCCATCTGGGTCCAGTGGCAAGACATGAGATCAGGATGACTAGAGATGGCTCCGGATGTTTAAGACAACTGAGGTTAAGTGACTTGCCCAGGATCACACAGCTAGTGTCTGAGGTGATAATTGAACTCAGATCTTCCCAACTTTAGGGCCAGTGCTCTATCCACTTAGTTGCCCCTTCCTTCCTGAACCATACCTGGAAGGCATTCCCACCCCTAAAAAGCCCTAGCTTCCTTCAAAGATCAGCTCATGGGCCACTTCCTACAAGAAGCCTTTTCCGATGGACCCCAGGAAAGCCTTCTCCCTCCTAAAATTACAGAATTGACTTCTCTACATGCTGGCTTCCTCCATTAGACTGCAAGTTCCTTGAGGGCAGGGGCCGTCTTAGGGGCTCCCCTCACTGGGGATCTTTCAGCAAAGACCTGACGACTGCTTGGTGGGACTGCTGTAGAAGAGACTGTTCTTCAGGCACGGGCAGAACTAGATGGTGCCCAAGGTCTCAGCCAACTCTTGTGATTCAGTATTTCTTGTCTCCCCTCACTAGTAAATTCCTTCTATTTCAATTTGGTCTTTGGATCCCCAATGCCTATTACATTACCTTGTACATAGTAGGTGCTTAATAAATGCTGAGTTTAATCTAAGCCAAACCCTCACTTTACAGATGAGGAAACAGATTCAGAGGGTTTACTTGGCTGGGGTCCAACTAGAGTTAAATGGCAAAGCCAAGCAAGCCCCAAACCCAGACCCTCTGACTTCTACACACTACCCTGTCGCCTCCTACCTAGCAGGGATGCAGTCAAAGGGCTCACCACCTGGAGTGGAAAGTTGAACTAGCTTTCAAAGATCTCTTTCAAGGAATTTAAATTCTGTGGGAGAAATATACTATATACATTGGCAGTTGAGAGATCTGGGTTCAAATCCCAGCTCTGACACTGTGTGACCTCAACAATAAATCATCGAACCTTTCTGGGCCTCAGTTTTCCTTTTCAGAAAAACGGGAATAACACTTGTACTGCTTATCTGATGGATTACTATGGGGAAAGTATACATTACAGTGCTATCAAAATGGGAGTGATTCTTATAAACCCAGGTCAGTCTGACTTAAAAAAGTCTATGCTTCTATTTTCCTTCCTTTCTGTCTGTCTACAGTAAAAGTTACTAGCGGCTTCAAAATGCATGACTTGAGTTTGTGTTGCACCTGTAACTTACAATGAAGGGAAGAGGGTGGGGAACTGTTAACAGAGTCTCCTAGAACCTTAGAGACCACCTAACCCAGCTTCCCCTCCTTGTACATACTCCACTAGCCCAAAGGAAGAGGTAAATTTCTCTAGGGTAGGGGTAAGTCTACTTGCATCCAGCTGTAGTGCCCATGAGCTCTAGGTCAGTCTTCTTCTGTGGGGAAATGTAGAAAGGAGCCCAGGAGACAGACTGGAGGAAAGGCCTTAAGTTTTGAGAAATATTTTAATTGCTGAACTGTAGATCATCACAGGTGTTGAGGTTCTCCTCCCCCTCACCTGCAGTTCAGCGGGGAACTGAATGGAGTGTCTCAGCCTGGGGTCACCAGCCCCACCCTGTGGCCAATACCAGGGGCACCCAGCCTTACTCAACAAAAAGCACAGCCCCTGAAACCAGCTGCATGAGTGAGTGATCGGGCTGTGTGACCACCTCTGGAGTCAACAGCCAATTTCCCCCCACCCCCCCCACCCCCCCACATGCAGGCAGGATGTGTTCTGTTGGAAGGAACCAGGATCCACACCCATCCGGCCCTTTCCAAGGGGTGCCGGATACAGGGCCTCCCAGGGTGGTAGAGGAAGGCAATGAGGTCAGGCCCTGTCTGCTGCCTTAAAGAGGTAGCTTGTGATGGAGGCCGATGGGGAAGAGAGTTCTGTCTAGCTAACAGTCTCTCTCCCCCACCCCTCTGCTTTTCCTCCTGCTGGTGGGCTCTGCACTGAGTCCCTGGGAGACCTAGGCCAGTTTCACAAATGGACAAGCCGTCCGGGAGGATCAAAAGCAGTCCTGAAGGCCAGGCAAGCTGGCCTTCAGATTAAGAAAGATGGTGTCCGCTCAGGCATCAGAAGCGACTCCTTCACAGCTTCCACCAGGTTTGGTTGGGGGGGAAGGCGCCACCGGATTTGGGCCCAGGTCTGGCAACACACAAGGAGACAGGCAGCAGCCAGAACCCCACTCAGGGCAGCTGAAAATCAAGAAAAAAAGTATAAACTCAGAAAAAAGTCAGCACTGGAAAGGCCCTTCAAGAAAACCCAACCCCCTCGTTTTACAGAGAATTGAAATAAGGCATGGAGGAAGGTGTCACTTGCCCAGTGCCCCATGGCAGGTTTGTGCCAGGACCAGGACTTGAAACCATGTCTTCTGCCTCACTGCCATCCCCACCCAAAGGACCACTCTCAGAGCAGCACTGAGCATGTGCACCTTACACTCAGCACTGTTCTGATGCCTTCTCTACCGCCCCCCCCCCCCCCACGCAATCCCCAGGGTAGATCCTGCTCTGAAGGCTGGGAACTCCCAGGACTCCCAGGGAAGTGGCAGAAGAAGGGGCTCTTCCCATGGAGCAGAGCAGCAAAGAAGGTCTTATTTCAGGTTTCAAGAACATAATAGAGGATAAATACAAACGGGAGCATTAGCCTACAGGGAGAGCACACTGGGCACTAACAGGCAGAATGAGCTGGAGCTGGTGGGAAAGCCAAGAATATTTGCCACCGGCTACTTTCCTGACTTCATCTTCTCCAGAAACTCCCTTTGCATTCTGCAGTTTTAGTGGCTTGGGTCAGCAATGTGCTGAGGTGATCCCAGAAGACATTTGGGGCACCCAAGGTTGAAGCCCAGGCAGATCCAGCCTTGGTGTCAGACCAAACCCAGAGTCCTGAGGGCAGGTCTGGGTACCACAGTGAAGGAAAGACACTGATAAACTGAAGCATCCAAAGAAGGGGAAATCAGGAGACTGAAGAGCTTGGAGACCGTAACCCAAGCTACCGTAGGTGGTGCTACCCAAAGCTGCTTTAGGGTTGGCAAAACACGCCATATATTTTGATATCTGATCCTCACAACCACCTTGGGAGCTAGGTGCAGTTACTACCCCCGTTTTACAGTTGGGGAAACTGAGGTTTAAGTGCCTTGCCCAGAATTATACCATGAGGACACATCTGAGCCAGGATTCAAACTCAGGGTTTCCCTACTTACAGTCCAGTGCTCTATCCACTATCGCAGGCGGATCCAGTGAGGAAACCAGAAATGTTTAGCCTAGAAATGAGAAATCCTGGGGGAGACTGGAAGGGCCAGCCAGCACGTGGAGCGGGGATTGAACTTGTTTGCTTTCTCCAAAAGTGATGGAGTAAACCATGCTTAGATGTCAGCCAAGTGTTCCTAGTGGGGAGAATGGGCTTGCTCAAGAGGCATTTGTCACCCCTCCCTGGAGGTCTTCAAGCTCAGGCTTGGGTGACTGCTTGTTGAGGAGGTTGTGCAATGGGTTCGAGTTCAATGGCCTGCAAGGCTCCTTCTACCTGTGTGTGATTGGCAGGACCTAAGTCACAAGGCAGAGAGAGCTGAGTAGCCACACTGGCTGCCCAAGGGGCCTCACCTGCTGCCATGACCAGGCCGTACGCACTTCGTCTTTCTGAAGGTGTGAGGCCTCCACGACCCCGGGTAGTGTTCTGGTCTCCAGGAGTCTGTGTCACTCCTGAAATGGAAGCATCCTCAGGTGAGCAGCACCCAAAAGGAGGAAGAGCCTCAGCCTCACTATGGTCAGCTACATCCAGAGCTAAAGGGATCTACGGCTCCCTGCATTTCTGGGCCTGACAATGCCACCAGAGCACATCCCCCGAGTGGTATAGGCCAGAGCTATAGTCACACACACCTCCCCAGACTGGAGCTCCCTGTCAGGCCCCTCCCCACGGGTCAGAATCAGCAGGAGCCTGGAATGTGAGGCAGAAGCCTCCCCCCACTCCCACCATTGCCTCCGTTCTCCATCATCACTTTACCAGCACTTATGTCTGACCCAGTGTCCTGTCTCTGCCCTGAACAAGACAGTTGGAAAGGAACAGAATCAAAGACTTGCACAGTCCTGGCACCACACGATCCCCTTGTCTCACCTCCCAAGGCCTGGCCCCTCCACCTCTCTCTGGGCCGTCTAAGGAAGTGCCTGAAGGAAGCCCCGCGGAGGTGCCTTGGGCATTCTCTATCCCCACCCCACCACAGAGAAAAGACGTGCCAAGGCCTCCTCAAAGAAACTGTTCCAAACGCTGAGGACTCCATGTGCTTCCTGGTAGGGGAGAGATGCTGCTGGAACCTGGCCCAGGCAGGAGGAAGTACTATCTAGTACAGCAGCTGGTGGCCCACCTCTCCAAGCGGAGGCCCCCTAGGGGATGCACAAGCAGTGATGGCCACCCCAGCCCTCAGTCTCCCCACAGCAGAGAGCATCCGGACCTGCTACTACAGGGTGAGGCATCACAAGGAGGCCATGGAGGTTCTACACGTGATGGGGCCAACACTCTGAAAGCCAACAGAGTGGAGATGCTGCCCACACTCAGGGACACTTACCAGTGGTCCTAAGGAGGCCCACTGGCACTGTGATTTCCTGAGGGGACAGTGCTACCAGATCCTTCTGTTATCCCTGCAATTATATCAGCAGGCCTCAGGCCTCAGGTCAGCAGCCCTGGGGGAAGAGGGAGCCTCCATTTCTATGGACATCTGCTGCTTTCACTTTGGGACTTCTCTGACTTCTCCGCCATGTCTCAGGGAGCTCACTGCTGGGAAGCCCTCATCATCCAGCTGTGGGACTGCCCTCATCACTACCTCTGCCCCTCCGACTGGACGGTGGGGCCATGAATTCCCAAATCTACCCCATAGTAAGGAGGGAGCCGAGCTCAGAACATCTCCTTTCTCACGTGGCTGAACCACTGTGGGACTTCCCTGCCTGACTTATTCCCCTGTACCCCCATATCAGGTACTCCTCCCCACCCACAAGCTCCTCCATCCTTTCAGCTCCCTCTATTAAATCATAAATTCCTCAAAGGCACATCTTCACATTTGTCTCCTGAGTGCCTAACCCAAGTGCCTGGCACATAGTAGGTGCTCAATAAATGTTTCATGACTCAATATTGACTATGGCTGGCTGCATCTGAGACCAAAGAATCAGCAGTTGGGTGGGGGAACCTACCCTGGTCAGCGTTCCAGAGGATGTCTCTAACCTCAGAGATACACCAGAGTTCAGCAGCCTGAGGGACCCAGGTCAACACCGGCCAGATCTAGATTCTGGGAGATCCCCTCCCTAAACTGTACCTCTGCCACTTAATGGGCCATGGCAGTGAAGCTGGCTGGGACTGGAAAACAACCCACATTTCCTCTGTCTCCCATCATCATTCCACTCAAGCTTTTCTAAACCACTGTCCAGTCAGGGACCTCTGAAAGCCTCTCCTTCCTGGGCCGCCCAAGGCCCAAGGATCCTGAGCTCTCCTTCTCCCTGGCTCTCTAGCTGGCTGCAAGGGTACAACGTGCAGGTGCCCACGAACACTCACCGCAATGACGTTCGTCACTGCCACTGGCACAGTCTGGGTGACCGTCACACACCCACGCATGTGGGATACACACTCCTGGGGCACACTGGAACTCCTGCCTGGCGCACCGGAGGGAGGACATCTTCAGGGTGCAGTCTACAAGCCGTTCATCTGTGCCATTGGGACAATCATTGACCCCATCGCAAAATCGATATTCAGCCAGGCAGGGAGGTGGGGGGCAGCTGGTGTCAGTCCACAGAGCAGCACATTCAGGTCCCTCACAAATGATTGGGGAACATGTCTCAGAGGGGCACCGTTCCTCCCCAGGGGCACAAGACTCTGTCCCTGTTCACAGGTGAGAAGAAAGGTTATAATCACCCTAATGGGGGTTAAGATATAGTGCAATTAGACTATAGGCTAAAGTGTTAAAAATTGAAAACTTTCCCCAAGCCGTGGCATGTCACTGGCTGGGACTGGAGAAGAGAGGGAGAGAATTGTGGGGTGCAGGGAAAGGTGGGGTGGCTCTAGTAAGTGGAATAAGGGTAGATTAATACTGGAGACTCTCTCAGACAACTATAATCTAGAGGGATATAACTGGTGGTACCCACTTCTTCTGCCCCTGACAGACTTCACTCCCCAGAGTCTGCAAGGTGATTAACCCATGTCTTCCTGGATTGGTCTACAGTATCCTTACAGACTCCCACTCCCTTCTCCATAACCTGAAAGTAATCCTTTACTAGCCTGAGGCCAAGTTAGCAAGCAGACAGAGTGTAGATGAGAAGGAGTAAAGGGGTATCTACACAGTCTTGGTTCAGCCCACCCCATTCCAGGCCTGTGCAGTCCACTTACGGCAAGAAGTTTCATCTCTGCCATCTGAACAGTCCCTGTCACCATCACACAGCCACTCGGAGGGGATACAGATGCCAAGGCCACATGGGAACTGAGAGAGTGGGCATGGTCCCTCAGTGCCTGGGAAAGAGAGGTGACAGCACAGCTAGGACACAGATGAGGCAACAACACGGTCAGGGTGAGAAAGAGCCTGACATGGAATCAAAGGCCTTTGTCCTGAACTCCTGGTCCCACTATGTACCAGCTCTAAGCCTTCTTCCTCCTAGATTATCATCTCTTAAAATGGCAAGGCGAGGGAAAGGAAGGGAAAGGAGAGGAGAAAAGGAGGAAGGACAGAAGGGATTGGTGGAGGAACAGATAAAGAGACAACAAATAATGTCCTGGGCCTCATTACTTTCTCCTGGAAAAGTTGGACCTTCATCAATTGTAAATGAGTGTTGCAAATGTAGAAATATTGACAGCAACGATGGATTCTTGGTTTGTTGTTTCTTTTTTATTCCTGGAAGCTTTTCTACCTCTGCTCCCACAAAGTTTCTCCTCCTCAAAATTTCAGTGGCTTTCCCCTTCAATATGGACCCTCTAAGCTGTGTGGCCCAACTATTATGGAAACATATGGGCGGAAAGGCCCACTTGACCTGACTGAGCCTTGGTGGGAGCTTGATCAGCCGAGGCCGCTTGAACATCATCCCAAAGTGGGGGAACAGATTCCCTGGGGCTATATGCCATTTGCAGTGAAAGGGTCTGGGGAGAGGGAAGCTGCAGGGCCACCTTTCCATGCCAAAACTAGATGAGCTGCACAGAACAGAGAGGGGGGTGGGGAGGTTACAACAAATAGGTCCAAGGAACCTGGCTTCAAATGCTGTCTTGAACAGTAGCTGAACAACCATAGACAAGTCACTTCTCTTTGCCTCTGTTTCTTCAGCTATAAAAAGGGAATAAAATAGAGCTAACATTTAGATAGTGCTTTTAGATCTGCAAAGCACTTTACAAACATTATCTCATTTGATCCTGGGAGGACGGTGGTGTTAATATTATCCCCATTTCACAGGTTAGGAAATTGAAGCAGATAGAGGTCAGCTAGTAAGTGTTTGAATTCAGGCCTTCCTGACTCTGGGTCCAGTGTTCTAGCCACTGAAACACCTAGCTGATCATCATGATGATAATAATACCTACCTCACACAATTGCTGTGCATCTAAAATGAAACACTGTTCGTAGTGTTTTGCAAACTATAAAGCACTCTACAAACGTCCATCTTTGTTATTATTATTGAAGCTGCTGACAAGCCCCAGGGCAGAGAAATGAAGATCAAACCAACTCACTTTAATGCAGACTGAATTTGGAGTTAGAGCAGGGAAGTGACTTGAGTTCTTGACTTAAATTCAAGGACTGAACTTAACCCCACATCTTTTAACTCCAAGAGCTTCCATGACCACCCCATACCACCTCCTGAACACCAAGTTTACACATCTGTCCCTTGAACTGCTTGAGGGACCTCCGTGAGGCAAGCAGAGAAGGGGAGCTGTTCACCCCTTATTCTCAGCTCTGCTCTCAGAGGCCACTTTCCATCCCATAAACTCATGAACTCAGTTGGCCTCATAGAAGCTCTTCACAGAAATTCTTTCAGTTTCTGAGAACCTGCTGTACTTCCTTGGGGGAAGCAGAAGGTACTCACCCCAGGCCATTTATCCTCCCCAACCAAGTGCTGTTCCCAACTAAGTGAATAGGACTACCTCAGGCCCAACCCTCTCCCCTTCTGGGATAACAGGCTCCTGAATACATCCTCTAGCCCGGTGCAGTGAAGGGAAAGGTAAATCAAGAAAGGTTTCAGACTTAGTGGAGCCAACACTCAGAGTGCAGGCAGGACTAAGCTAAGCCAAGCTACCAGCTACAGCGACTAGTCCATTTGTTTTCTGAATGGACAGGGTTCTCATTACCTGGTTTGGGGGACATGGCTAAAAAGGTGTTGTGACCTCCAAGAGCTTCCATGACCACTGAAATGGAACCAGCCCCAGCTCAGCACCTCTCAGGGAAATGGGAGTCTCAGTGCCAATACTTGACTGCATCTGAGCTAACGCTCAAAGGCTTAGAATACTGGTACTGAGCCTGGGAAGGGTCCCTCCAGCGGGTCTCAGAGCCTACCCAACTTGAGGGAGCTTAAACAGTGCTAGCCAGGGCCCCTCCACAAACAAAAGCCCTTTTCTTGGTACCAGAACAAGCCAGGGAGTGGAGGCCTCTACTCCTTGGCTCTTCATTTCCTATCCTGCCTCCTTACCACCTGAAATCTCATTACTGTGCAGATCCTCATGGCCCTCAGTGGCCACACACCTGAGAGTGCCAGAGGGAGAGCAGTAAATTCCTCAAAAATGAGGGCCTGGAACTTTGCAAGCAATAAATGTTTAATGTCACTGCCACCACCCCTACCTTCTCTGTTCCCTGGCAGAGTCTTACCTCCCAGCCATCAAGGAGGCCAAAGGATGGATCACACAGGGACTCCTTCCCACTGGGATCCTTCAATAGAGGACTCTGGGTTCTCCCTATCCAAACTTTATGAACTAAACTGAAAGGGTTGATAAGTACATGTGCGAGTGTTCGAACACACACGCGCGCGCACACACACACACAGGATGTTCTTTGTCATCATACAGCTGGGACAGAGATCATATACCCCAGAAAGAAGGAGGCCAGGAAGCTTCACAGAACAGTGAGAATCATTAGTTAGAACTGAAAGGGCCTTTAGAGAACCTCTATTCCACCCTTTCATTTTACAGAGAAGGCAAATAGGCTCTGTTTGCTCAAGGTCACCCATTGACAATCACAGAGCTGGGGCCCAAACCCAGGCTTTCTGACTCTCAGTGCAGGGTTCTTTCCACAGACATTTCATGAGTATAGGTCTTGTCTTCCTACTACGAGCCCCTTCCATTAACAAAATATCTCCAATGGGCTATCTAAACAGTTGCTTCCATTTCTTCAGTATTTGCTCCTTATTTCCTGAGTCACCTTCAGTTCCACCAAGGTAAATGCTATTTCCTCATCGCGGTCTAGCTCTAGCCTGACCTGGACCCCAGACTTCTCTAGCTCCTACTGTATTGAGACACTGCACTCCAGGTACCACGTCTCTCTTCTCTAACCGTGTGACCGGAAGGCAGGGCCCAGACATTCTCTCCTATGCTCAGAAGATGTCAAACAACTTAATGAAGGTAGGCCATAATGACCATAGCCCGGAGGGGCAGGAGCCCGACAAATTTTCTGGAGAGAAAACAGGTGCAACTTTTGAGCTGAACAGGTGGTTGTCAAACAAGACAATTTCTGAGGCTTATAAAAGGGTGGATGGGGGGAGGGGGAACAGTCTTAAAAAGCAAACTAGCCATCTGAGGAGCCAGACTCCCAGTTCTTTGGGAGTGGTGCCAACAGAAGTGCAGGAAGGCTTCTCCTCCTCCATAAAAGCAGCATTAGACTAAATAGTCTCGGGGCAGCTAGGTGGCACAGTGGTAGAGCACCAGCCCTGGATTCAGGAGTACCTGAGTTCAAATCTGGCCTCAGACACTTGACACTTACTAGCTGTGTGACCCTGAGCAAGACACTTAACCCTCACTGCCCTGCAAAAAAAAAAAAAAAAAAGGGGGGGGGGAGACTAAATGATCTCTAAAAACCCCTCCAGTTCTGACATAATCCCTTCATTCCAGATATCCCAGAGTCTGCAATCCTTCATGGATGTTCTCTTCCATTAGACTGTAAGCTCCTTGAAGGTAGGGACTGTCTTTTGCCTCTTTTTCTATCCCCAGAGCTTAGCACAGTGCCTGGCATATAGTAGGTGCTTAATAAATGCTCACTGAATTTAATTGAATGGTATTCTCCTATGGGTCAGGGAGGCTTTTAGGAGCATAAGACATCAGGAGCAGAGCATAGCTCAGGGACCCACCAGTCCAAACTCCCTCATCTTACAAAGGACAGTGGAGCTCTGGTCAGTACTCTCCATGATCACAGAGGGAGTCAGTGACAGCCTGCTCTAGGGCCCTTGATCTCCTGATTACCAGCCAACCTTTGGGAATCTCTCTCTCTTTCCAACCTGCCTGAGTTTCCTGGGAAAGAGTGGTTTAATCTGGAATGCCCAACCTGCTCACCTCTTCTCTCCCCCCCCCCCAGGCAATGATGGTTAAGTGACTTGCCCAAGGTCACACAGCTAGTAAGTATCAAGCACAGCATTTGAACTCAGGTCCTCCTGAATCCAGGACCGGTGCTTTATCCACTGTGCCACCTAGCTGTCCCCCTTCTTTTTTAGAATCCTTCAAGGCTGAAGCCAGCTGTCACTTCTCCCAAAAGAAGCCTTTCCAGAGTCTTCTAATGATTCTCAACCTATCTAGCCTTTACTTATCTGTGTATGTGCTCATTATAAGCTCCTTGAGGGCAGGGGCTGTCAGGTTCCATTTTTGCCCTCGGGCCCCTGGTTTGGGGCCTTACACACGTAAGTACTTAATGACTGCTAAGATGAAAGGGGGGATGTGAGGAGGAAGGCTGGGCTGACGTCAGCGAGCTGGCGAGACATAAGACACAGAATTAACAAAGGGATAGGGAAAGCGTGCGCAAACAGGGGCACCCCCAGCCAGGCTTCGCGAGTGTGGCCTGGGTGGAGGTGGCAGAGACACCTCGGCGCTCTCAATGAGGAGGGAGGGAACGCCTAACCTCCGGGACTATCCCCAAGAGGGGGTGGGGGGCTCCGGGGGTGACGGGGAAGCCGAAAGATGACTGCTGGTGGCTGGGAGCACGGAGACGCCCGAACCCTCCAGAAGTGGGAGGGTCATTAATGCCCAGCTGGGTGACCCCCGGCCAGCCCCCTCACCTCTCGGCGCCCCAGAGGAGGATTTGGACCAGATGGTCGCAGGGGGTGATTCAGGGCGGCCCTTTTCATCAGAGCGGGGCTTCAGGCCCGGCTGGGCCGTGGTCACAAGGCTCTCCGCTGCCCAGGCCTGCGACCCCCCGGCCTCCTCCCAGTCCGCGCCCAGCGGGCGATCTGCACCAGGTCCCAAGCCATGTGGTGGCGCTGGGGGAGTGACCCTGACTGACGGGCAGCAGGCCCAATAGCGGGCCGCGGTGGCGAGCTTCGGGGCGGGGGCGGGGGCCGGCGCGGGGGCGGGACCTGGCGGTCATCGAAAGAACACCCCCCCACAACGAGAAGCGAGACTAGGGGAGAGGGGAACGGAATGAAGGGACAGGGCTGGACTCACCTGGGGGGGCTACGCTCTGAAGCTGCGTCGGGGCCGAAGGCAGGCTGAGGGCCGGAGCCCGCTGCAGTACCGCTAGAAGCAGCGGCAACAGCCGCAGCAGCGCACGCGCCATTCCCCAGCGCCTGACTGAACTGGCCGACCTCGGCGAGTCCTCCTTCCTCCGCCCCCAGCCGAGAACACGCGCGCGCGCACGCGCCCGATGTGTAGAACGAAAGGGAGAGCGCGTGCGCAGCCTGCCGAGGTACCTAGCAGTCTTGTCTCCTGGTGCCCAGCTCCGTATCCAAGGTGCGCGTGCGCACAGCGCGCTCCCGACTAAACCAAGCCGTGCTCGCCATTCCTAGCTCGGAGCAGCAGGGCACGCCCCTCCCCTCCCACCGCCCTCCCCAACCTCCCACGCCCCACTCCTCCTCGGCTGGGGAAGGGCGGCATGTTCCCTCCACCTGTGAAAATTCCGAGACCCGAAGCTAATAATGCTTAGCAGGCTGAGATTCAAGACAGCCCCTCGTCCACCAGCTCCGGCTCACCCAGGCTACACCAGGGCTCAGCCTTGAAAGAGCACAAGATGGGGAGTGGGGTCCAGGGCTATTCCCTTCGGAACCTCAACTAGGCCAGGAGGAGGAGGCCAAGTCTCCACCCCACTGAGCGGTTTGGTGGGGGAAAGCGCCCACGGACAGACCCCTGAGGCCGCCACATGCGCATTTGAGTGTGCACTTGATGGGACGCTGAATAGCTGGGAGACCTTGGGCACTCAATCTCAGCCTGTTTCTCCATCATGGGGATGATAGTCCCTGCCTCGTGAGTAGCAAACAAGACAATGGATGTAAGGCTTTACCTTAATATGTCACATAAACGTTAGCTATTATTACCATGAGGCAGCAGAGTAAGGTGGGGTTGGGGATGCTAGGTGGCTCGAGGAAAAATGAACCTGGAGTCAAGACCCCAGTTCAAATGCAGCTTCTGTCACTAGCTGTGTGGCCCTGGGCAAGTCATTTAAGCTTCAGTTTCTTCAACAGTAACAGTAACAGTCCCTATCTCCCAGGGTTGTCTGGAGGGCAAAGTGAGTTATTTCCAAAACATTTCTCAATCCTTAAAGGGCTATATGAACGCTAGTTATATCATTCCTAAAGGCCCTGCTGCTGGAGGGAGAAGTTTGCCAAGTCCGGCCACACTGGAAAACTTTCCAGAATGTGGAGCCCAGTCTAAACTTGTCTCTCTCTCCTACTCAAAACTCCTCAGGAGCTCCCTATTGCCTTTGGATAAAATACCAACTTCCAATCCTGGTGTTTAAACCCTGGCCAATCTGCATTCAGACTGCTTTTTCTGACACATCAACCAACCAATCAATAAACATTAAGCTTCTACTATGTGCCAGGCACATATTATACCATGCCACCTTCATACACTAGGAATTATCTTGTTTTCTCCCTGCCCCCACCCCCACCAGGACAGGTAAACTCCACGAAGGCAGGTACTGGTTTTGGCTTTGTTAGTGTATCCCAAACCAAGCTGGCCTGACAGTCATTCCCCAAACATCAGCATTCTATTTCTTATCTCCCTACTTTCATATAGTGGCCTTAGCCACTTTTTGGAATCTTAAGCTTCCATCAAAGCCCAAATCAAATGCCACCTTCTCCAAAAGCCCTTGTGATCGCCCCAGATGTTTGTACCCCCTCCCCTCAAAGTTACCTTGTTCCTCCAGCCCCCAGGAGAACAAGTAAGTTCCTTGAAGGCAGGCACTGATTCTCCTTTTGTTTTTGCAGCCCCAGAACCTGTCATACTGCCATACAAATACTAGACATTTAGTCGATACATAATAATAGCATAGCAGTTAATATCATGTGTGTCTTCCACACTTTTACATTAAAAAAGGGTCCTCGTATTCAAGAATGCTTGAATGCCATTTACCCAGTTCAGCCATCTACATCGGACAGTTCCAACAAATGGCTAAGCCGGTGTGGGGGCTCCACTTGGAAACCTGCAAGGGAGGCAGGAGTGACTTCACTCGATAAGACAATTCATCTCATTTCGGAATGGTTCTCTGGAGTGAACTGTATTCTGCTTTCCCCTTTTCCTAGTTCTGCCTCTGGGACCAAGGAGTAAATCTGCCCTCTCTCTTCTATGACAGTTCTTCAGGATGTGAGACCCCTGTTTGCACATTCCCCTAAGTCTGATCTTTAAGTTAAATAGTGCAGGATCTTCAGCTGATCTTTGTGTGACATTTTTTGAATCCCCACAAACCTCTTCACAGCTATCATCTGAATATGTTCCAGCTTACAACTCAATTTAACATTTATTTAGCACTGCTTTTCAGTCTGGATTTGTCATGTTACTGGCAGAGGAACTCCTTCCACCAAGGTAAATTTACCAATATTCTTCAATCAGAGCTCCCTGGGGCCCAAAGAGGTTAAGTGATTTGCCCAGAGTGATGGTCAGATACCCAGTTCTTCCCGACTCCACAGGCAGGTTCCTTACCTACTATCCCATGCTGCAAGCATAGATAATGCTATAAGACACACACACACACACACACACACACACACACACACACACACACACACACACTAGGAGAGGAGGGATTTAAGGAATAATCTAAGAATCAAAAAGTCATTTGGAAAGTCTGGGTGCCCATGGCCAGCTTTACCACTTACAATAATGGCTTTCAGTCAAGTCACCTAACCTCATTGTGAGCTGATCTCTATTCTCATGTAAAACCCTCAGTTCTGCCCATCTAACTGGAGTATGGTGAAGCTCAAGTGAGAGAGTGAGTGATGGAAAGCATTTTGCAAGCCCCAGAGAAGCATTCCCTATGAGGAGGAGGGAGGGGAGGGGGAAGGAGGCTTTTCTCACAAGCCCACCACTGCCTCCTAGGAAAAGTAGGCAATGGGATGTGGTGAAAGGAACTCTAAATTAGGAGTCAGAAAACCTGGGCTCTGGTCCTGGCTATGCTACAGACACTTCAGAATTAGGGCAAGACCTTGGGCAACTCTCTCCCTTTGCCTGGATCTCAGTTTCTGCATCTGTAAAAGAACCTCATTTGAAGCAGCTATTCTCTTCCAGACTCCTGGCTCTGATACAGTAATAGCAGCTAATGCTGATATCATGCTTTAAGGTTTGCAAAATGCTTTACAACTGTGGTCTCATTTGATCCTCACAACAACTCTGAGAATTGGGTGCTATTATTTTATTTTATTTTTTTGCAGGGCAATGAGGGTTAAGTGACTTGCCCAGGGTCACACAGCTAGTAAGTGTCAAGTGTCTGAGGCCAGATTTGAGCTCAGGTCCTCCTGAATCCAGAGCTGGTGTTTTATCCACTTCACCACCTAGCTGCCCAAATGGGTGCTATTATTAACCCCATGATACAGATGAGGAAACTGATGCTGAGAGAGATCAAATGACCTGCCCAGCATCATACAGTTAGGAGTTTCTGAGGCCAGAATTCAACTCCGGTTTTCTGACTCCAAGTCCTACGTTCTACCCATTGTGCCAACCAGCTGTCCTATAAGATCCATGCATTTCAGAGCTGACATTTCCCAGAGAATAGTTAACAATGAGCATCAACTTTACCCAAAAATTCAAACAATACAAATGAATCAAATAAAAATGCAAAGAATATCAGAGCTCAGTTTTTTGTTTTGTTTTGTTTTTATCATGTATTAGGATATATGTTTCTCCCCAACCCCCCTGCCCCAAGGTAAAATAACTCTGCATGATCCTCCATGATGCCTCTGCAGCTGAGCTGGTGCCTTCAAGTCAGTCCCCTAAAAACACAATCTCTCAGCATCTGTATGTTCATCTTCCCATGTCCATTTCACAAATATGGTTGATCCTTTGACAGTTCCCACTTTTTCATGGGAGGTGCTGGTGTAATTGGCTTTTTCCCAGAACTTGTCATAGCCTCATTTGAGCTAGAGAAAGAAGACAGCTTTAGGGAGGGCCTAATTTATAAAAGAGATTAAAGAACAAAACCCAGCACACAAAAGAGATCATATCTGGGTCATGAGACAAGCAGCTTTTGAGATTCCCATTTCTAGAACAGGAAGTACAATCACTAAATTCAATTCAACTGATTTTTATTACAGGCTTCCAGTGTGAAGAAAACTGATAAATGCTAAGAAAAATCTAAAGCCTAGATGAGACATACATAGTTCTTGTCCTTAGGGATCTTAGAAACTGCTGAGTGGGGGGGGGGGGGGGGGGGGAATTTCTACTTCCATAAAAACAGAGTTAAACAAGGCAGCTAAGCATGGTAGAAGAGTTAGTATCTAACAGTAATACATTTCATGACCTGATACCACTGTGAGCTGCTATACTCCAACCTGTGTAAAAAGAATCAATTTTCACTTTTTTTTTTTGGTGGGGTTATGGGAGGGTTAAGTGACTTGCCCAGGGTCATACAGCCAGTGTTAAGTGTCTGAGGCCAGATTTGAACTCAGGTCCTCCTGAATCCAGGGCCAGTGCTTTATCCACTGCACCACCTAGATGCCCCCAAAAGTCCGTCATAACTTGATTTTTGTTTTTGCTTTTGTGGGGGAATTGGGGTTAAGTGACTTGCCCAGGGTCACACAGCCAGTAAGTGTTAAGTGTCTGAGGCCAGATTTGAACTCAGGTCCTCCTGAATCCAAGGGCAGTGCTTTAACCACCTAGCTGCCCCAAATTTTCACATTTTTACAATATGATCTAGATTGTGGATCCTTACAAAACGGTTAATAAAAAAGGTTGAAGAAGTAGGGTGGGGTTCCACTGTGGAAGGTCTGAAAAACCAGGCATCAAGGGACTTGCCAGCCTTCTTCCTCAAGTCCTTCCTTCCTAGCTACTGGTTGGTCATTTCCAGTACAGGCTTCCCTCCATCTAAAGAAGGATTCTAGTCCAACTGATTAAAGAAACAGGGTCTCCAGGGCTCAGCACCACGACCTCCCTCCAGAGATGGTAGGATACAGTGGGAAAAGCACTAGAAAAGAGGTGAGGAGCTTTGGCTCTTCCAAGAACTCACCAAGGACACCTTTCCCTCTCTCCTGGCCTCACTGTAGGGATCCATTAACTTGACATCAAGGGAGAACCTGCCTCTCAGCAATTTCTACCCAATGTCCCCAGTTTTGCCCTATGGGGCCAAGCAGAAAGAGCCCCACGTTCTCATGAGAGCTTTGGAAATCCTTAAGACAATTATCAAGGACCCTCTAAGTCTTCTTTTCTCCAACCTAAACAGGCTAGTTTCTTCAACTGATACATGTGTAATATGATACTGATAAACAACAGAATTAACGCAAGTGAGGAGAAAAGATGAAAAAACTGGCCTGTCTGAAAGAGGAATAAGGCTGGAGAGCAGTGGGTAAGGTCAGATGGGGTTGCATCATAAAATTTTTTAACATCAAGTAAGGGAGTTGGCAAATTTAGGTTCGCATACATGAAGTCTGCGGTGCAAGGGGGTAGTACGGCATAACGGACAGAATACCGAAATTGTACACCCACCCCTGTGTAATCCTAGGTACCTCAACCTTGATGGGCATCTAGGAAACGAGGACAACACTAACACCTCCCTCACAGGGTTGTGAGGATCAAATGAGACAATGTCTATAAAGTGCTTTACAAATCTTGAAGTGAAGTATAAATATGAGCCAAGGACAGAAGAACCTGGCAGGGTCATCTAGGCCTGAGGGGACCCTAAGTCTCCTTCAGAAAAGACTTACCTCTTACCAGCAAGACCAGACTCCAAAGCTTTCACAGTAGACATTACGACTGAAGGAGGAGAGGCTTCCCGTCGTCCATCACGAGTACAATAGTAATTGTTTGAAAGTTTATGGCTAGGGCCCACTGGCAGCTTAGGGGGTGGCTGAGTTCTAAAGAAAATCACACACTTTCATTGTTAGTCACAATCTTCCATGCTAGCAGTAGCTCTCGATCGTCTCTGTCGATGTCGACCCCATGCCTCTTCACTTTTAAAATTTTAATAAGCATTTACTTATTAAGCACCTACTTTATGCTGGGCACTATGCTAAAGCATCTACATGTTATCTCATTTTAACCTCAAAACCACCTTGGCTGATAGTATTATCATTATCCCCATTTTACAGAGGAGAAGACTGAGGCCAACCGAGGTTAAGTGGCTTAACTCCAAGTCCAGACCCTATCCAATGTGCCAACCTGGTACCTGACAGACATCCAGGGTCAAACACGGAAGGGAAGCTGAGCCACTGCACAGAGAAGTCACTGGGAGCTACATGGTCTTCATTATTCTTGTTGCCAACAGCTGAGCTGAGCTTTCTTCAGCTGGGAGGAGCCTGTGAAAGCCTCCAGTCTTCCCAGGTAGCATTAAGTGCTAAGAAGTCACTTCATACTGATCTCCAGATCTGCCTCTGAAGCTCCCTCCCCACTAATTCTAATTCAGCTCTATGAAGCAAAGCCAAAACAAGCTTTGTCTCTCTCCTACACGAGAGCCTTCAAGGACTTGGAAGATTGGAAAATCAAATGTGCCCTGCTCTTCTGATGTCCCTTCCTCTGCAGTCTCTACTCCCCAGCCTGGATCTCTAACTTGCCAACATCCTGCCTGAAATGTGTTGCCTGTAAGTGAACACAGTACCCCAGACCTTGAATCCCATGCACCCTTGCCGGCTCAGGAAATCAGGTACTTTGGCAAGGGTCCCGTATTTGCTCTCCACTGAGGGACTGGGTTTTTTGGTGAGGCAATTGGGGTTAAGCGACTTGCCCAGGGTCACACAGCTAGTAAGTGTTAGGTGTCTGAGGCTAGCTTTAAACTCAGGTCCTCCTGAATCTAGGTCTGGTGCTTTATCCACTGAGCCACCTAGCTGCCCCTGGGACTGTTTTTAAAACAAAGAATGATTGGCTATGGATACTAATCTGAAAGAGCAACATTTATGATAATAATTCATAATATTATTGTAACCCCAACTCACATTTGTAAAGGGCTTTAGATCTTATGAATTATTTTGCTTCCAAGTACAGGATCTCATTTGATCCTTCTGGACAGGAATTATTATTCCCATTTTCCAGATGGAGAAACTGAGGCCCAGATGACTTCAACTGCAATAGCAAGGCTTAACTCCTACCTTCTAGTCCAGTGTTCTTGGTGTGACCATGATGGACGGGAAAGGAAAAGAATGAACCGAAGCCTTCATAGGATGTCTAGTCTTAGCCGATAACTATGTTATGGCTTACGATTTAGAATTGGAAGGACCTTAGACATCATCCAGCCCAGCACCTTCATTTTCCTGAGGAGTCTTCTCTAATAATAAGAACAGCTAGGATTTACATAGTGCTTTACCAATATCGCAGTTGGTCCTTAAAACAGTTCTGTCAAACAGGTGTTATTATTATTATCATCATCCTCATTTTACAGTTGAGGACAATGAGGCACAGAAGTGAAGTGACTTGTCTAGGGTCACCAAGCTAGTGTATGAGTCTCCCTAGCTCCAGGTCTAACATTCTAGCCTCTTTGCCACCTCTAAGCAGCTTTCTTGAGGGAAGACTTTAGGAAGACCTGAGCCTTAGGGAATGATGATGCCTAAGATCATATAAATGAAAAGTAGCCAAGATTCAAACCCAAGTCTTCTCATGAAAAATTCAAAGCCCTTTTTATTATACTGAACTGTCCTCTCCTACCCTATAGCCAGGAGCTTCAACTAGGACATTAAACTGTATCTTGATATTTTCATTCAGGTCTACATAAAGGAATTTTTTTCTTTTTTTGGTGAGGCAATTGGAGTTAAGTGATTTTCCCAGAGTCACACAGCTAGTAAGTGTCAAGTGTCTGAGGCTGCATTTGAACTCAGGTCCTCTTGACTCCAGGGCCGGTGTTCTATCCACCACACCACCTAGCTGCCCCTTCTATGAAGGCATCTTCTATTACTATATAAATAGGAAATACCTTACTGAAGGAATATTTGAAGCTATGTTTTGTTTTACCAAGACAAATGCTTTTTTGTAATCAATGCAGACAAAGATCTTGTATTTCCTGCATCTCTCAGTCAATTAAGTGACCATGAAGGTGAGGAAGCAGAGTGGAACAGAGAATGAACAGTACCTCTAAAGTTAGAACAGAGTTCAAATCCTACCTCAGATGCTTATTGCCTATATAACCTTGGACAATCAATTCTCATTCCAGGACTTCCTTTTCCTTATATATAAAGTGAGGAGCTGGGCCTAGAAGCCTCTGAGATCATTTCTACCTCTAGATGTATGAGCTTATATGTTATTCTATAGAAAATCTATGAAAAACTGCTTTCCTTTCTCATAAAAGTTATCCTCAAAGCATGATAAAACATTCTTGAAAATTTTAATAAGAAATTATAAGCTACTTTTTATTATTTTTTATTTTTCATTTCAAATTAAAGGTAGGAATTCAGAAAGTCAAAAGGGAGGGCTGGATCTAAGAATTCCCAACAAAAGTACACTAGTATCCCTTTTCAAAGATGTAAGACCTCAAGTCTGACCTGCATTTTTACTATCCCCAAATTCCTAGAATCTACCAAGCCTCTTCTCAAGAGGCAGCTAGTACAACCAAACAAACAATAAACATTTATTAAGCACCTACTATGTGCAAATACTAGGCTTACAAAAAGAGATAAAACACAGTCCCAGGCTTCAAGGAACTTCGTTTAAGCCCATATAAGCCAATTTCATAGAAAGCTAGTTTTATTGTAATTAATAAGCTAGTTCATGAATTCTGGTTCCTTCTTGGTTAAGTTACTTTAGCTCTGTCTTCATTTTCTCACCTGTCCTGTCTCCTTCAAGAGCTGTCTGGATAAAATAAGACCAACAAATAAAAGCACACGGAAAACAGTAATGTGAGGGGAAAAAACATGGAATCATCATTCTTTTCCTTTTCCTCTTTATTCTCCCTTCTTCCCTCTCACTTTTCTCTTGATTCTTCCTTTCCTCTCCTGTCTAGCCCTTAGGCAAATTTCTGGAAAGACCGAGCTACAAAATTGCTGACCCCACATCTAGACAAAGAAGGAAGCGATGGGAATGGGAAGGGAGAGTAGTAAACCTGCTCACCTCTTAGCTATTTCCTGGTAACGTAACTGCAACTTAGCTTGGAGATTATGCTGTGAAGAAAAGAAAATGATGAGAATACAGTGGTGAGCACAGGATGAGAGCAGGGAGTCTACGGCATGGGGTGTGCCCAGGGGGTTCAGTCAAGGGTATATCCCAGGGCAGAAGGAGGTAATGAGGAGAGAGGCAGACCCTGGAGGAAGAGATGAAGTATCTCAAAAGGCAGGTGTGGGCCATAGGATAGAAAGTAGAGAGTCTTGGGTCATATCCAAGAAAAAAGGAGAGAAAGAGCAAGAGAGAAGGGCAGGGTTGGAGTCTATGGTAAATGTGAGGGAAAAACCCCAGGGAGGAATAAACTCATCGTTCGGCATAGGGAGCAGTGGTGTGTACAGGAGGGAGGGGATGAGAGCAGGAGGGACAGTGGTGGAAAAGAGACAGGCTACAAGGAGCCTGTAATAGGGATGGATGCACTGGGGAGGGGTAAAGGAAGGTGGGGAGGGGGCAGGGATTGAAGGGCAGAGTTTGGGGGAAGTAGAGTCAAAGTTGAGGTCGGAGGCGGGAACAGTGACAAGGGACCAAGGGGTGCTCGAGGTACAGGGTCAGGAGTGAGGGCGGGGCAGTGGGGTCAAAGATTGGGACCGGAGACAGGGGTGTAGGGCACGGGGTAGGAGGCAGAGGAGAAAAGGTGGGGGTAGAGGTTGGACTGCTGAGGATAGAAACAAGGGTCCGGGTTGGGGGGTCCTGGACAAGGAGCGGGGACAGAGGTGCAGGAGAAGAGTTTAGGGGAGAGAGGGGCCACAGGTGAGGATGCGACAGAAACAAGAGGCGGGGGGGGGGGTTATAGGCCAGAGGGTGTAGGTCAAGGTAGGTCGCGAGATGGGGGGGGGAAGGACAGAAGGAAAGACGGGGATGTCGGTCAGTCAGTTAGTTAGTTCTTCGTCCCCAACGTCACCAGATAGTGCCCCGGTTCTTAGGGTTGTCACCGCACCCCTGAGGCCGAATTCCGGAGCCACTGGATGAAGCCAGTGGCCGACGCCATCTTGAGTCCGGCCTGAAGGGCAACAACCGGAGCCGCAAAGGCTGCTGGGAAGGAAGCGAAAGAGCGCTCGCGCTAAAATCTCGCGAGAGTCGGAGGCGGGGGCTTGAGGAAGCCTATAAAAAGGCTCCAGGGAGCACGTGACTCTCTCTCGTCTCTCTCTTTCCTCTGTTTGCCGCCGCCATCATGGACACCGGCCGCGTGCAGCCCATCAAGCTGGCTCGGGTGAGAAGCAGGAGCCGGGACGGGGGCTCGGGGCGGAGGGAGGAAGGGCAAGACGCGGCTGCCTGGCTCCAGCGAGGGGGGGCTGGGAGCCCAGGCCGCTCCGGGGCCTGGAAGGGAGGGAGGGAGCGAACGGGTGGCGGCCCCGGTCTCACACTCTTCGCCCTCCGTCCCCAGGTCACCAAAGTTCTGGGCCGGACCGGTTCTCAGGGCCAGTGCACCCAGGTAAGTTCCCGGCCTCCCCAGCCGCGCGCTCCCGCCCCTCTTTGCGCCCCCTCCCATGGCCTTGGTCCTTCGCTCCCCCGCCGGCCCCCGCGGACGCCCCTGAGGCCGCTTTGCCTCCCATGCAGGTGCGCGTGGAGTTCATGGACGACACGAGCCGCTCCATCATCCGCAACGTGAAAGGCCCCGTGCGGGAGGGAGACGTGCTCACCCTGCTCGAGTCGGAACGAGAGGCCCGGAGGCTGCGGTGAAACCCGCCGGTGAGTGCCCGCCGAGCCGCCCCTGCAGCCGGGGAAGGGGGAAGGCGGGGAGCGGGTTCTTCGGTGATGGAGCCCTGCCCCCTTTTAGACCCTAGAGAACTGGGGCCCGGGGAGAAGTGACTTTCTCCAGACACCCCCCTCCCACACACACACACACACACACACAATTATGTGGGAGAACAGGCTGTAGGTTCAAGCTAGGAGGGCCGGGCTAACAGCTTATACCCACTGGAGGTGCTCCTGGGGCTCCCAAAACAGGCTTGGCTTTAGGCCGGACGCAAAGAGGGCTCAGAACAAGTCAAAATAAGGCTAATGGAGGTTGGGATGACGGTGGTAGATGTTATGACTGGAGTTTTTTCCTAGAGAAGCCCTAGATCTTACACTGACTTTATTTTCAGGTGGAGGCCCCTAGGCTGCTGCTTGTGGAAGGACTGCTAAGAGATATGTAAAATAAAGTTTTGTCTTAAGCTGTTGAGTGGTGTGACCTTCTCCAGGTGGGGTGATGAGGTAGAACTCTGAGGTACCTGGGATCTTGAAATCCCGAATGGGGAGGATGGGATGCTGGACAGAACCAGCTGGGGTGTAAAACAGGTGTTGTTTTGTAAGTTAGTATCAGGGCCCAGCACTCTTGCAATAGCCTCTTCTCCCCAAAAAACAGACATCAGAAAAGGTAACCACATAATTACATTTTATTGAAAAGTTTTTATTTACCCAGATCGGATTGGGCACTTCCTACCTCAGAACAGGACAGTACTGAGGCAGGGCTATTCAAGGACTTTTGGACTGGGGTGAGGACCATAGAGCTAACTTGCTCCTGCCTTGCAAGAGCTAAAGCAGGAGAAACCTCATAGAAAGGAGTACATAAAGAAAAGGAGGCCTGACATTGCAATAAGACATGCAATTGGTGTGCTTTGTACTGCTGCCATCCTTTTCCCCTTCTGAGTCCTGAGTGGAGTGACTTGGAGGGCTTTTCAGTAAGAGTTGGCAAGGAACTAAGAATGAGAAACCATTTTAAATGGCATGGTGGCTGGGTGGAACACTTGGAGAAAATAAAAAACTAGCCGTTCCCATAATGAGAAGTACTAGGGATGATTTTTGAGGTTCTTTCTTTAGATCTGTTGGCCTTTTATAAACTTGGAACTGGGGAAAGCAAAGTTATTGCTGGGTGACTTTAACCCTTCCCTGAGCTAACTTTATTTCCATCTTCTGATCAAGTCCCTAATTCCTGAGAACCCTGGAGTTCAGTTGTGCCTGCTCCCCCCAATTTGTAAAGGCTTTTCACTTTAAGGTGCTTTGTAGGACACTAATTTGGAGCCTATACAGGTCCAGGCTGTTATTCTCTATCGAATGGGTTAGTGGAAAGAGAACAGAGCATCAAATGATGTTTAACTGGGATGGGACCAGGGAGATGATGTGGCCAATCACATTGGTCCAGCATCTTGCTTGCTCTCACACTTGTCATCAGCATCGCTGCTCTCAGAATCAGGAGAGGCTGGTGGTGTCTGAAAGATAGGGTTATAGTTATGAATTGAAATGATTGGGATAGTCAGTCCATGCTTTTATTCAGCATCAGTATATCATAAGCCCATCCATTTACTAGCCTCTCATGACAGGCAGTATGGAATATGAAATCTTGCAGTTGGGGTTGTGACTTGCTCAGGGTCATCCAGCTAGTAAATGTCAAGTGTCTGAGGCTGGATTTGAACTCAGGTCCTCCTGAATCCAGGGCCGGTGCTCTATCCCGCCCCCCCTGCACCACAGAGCTGCCCCTGGAATATGAAATCTTAACCTGTCTTTCCCTCCCATCCTCTCCTACTTTAGGAGCAATTCCAGATGTGATCTCTTGACTTGCCTCTCCCTTGGCTGCTTCTCCTTTGTCTACAAATGTTTGTGTCCCCTATCCTTTAAAAAATAAAAAAAAGCTTCACTCTGACTTCCCTTTCCCCTACAGAAAAGGTTACTTTTGAAATTTTAAATGTTTTCTCCCCATATTCAGCATTGAGGCATTAAGGGCCTCAGTCCATGATGGTGGAATAGATTTATTCCATTTCCCTTTGAACCTCTCCTAAAGTCCCTGTGTGTCCAAGTGTATTTTGTTCAACACCATCTGGACGTCCAAAAAACAGCTGCTCCCTTTACTAAATAACCCCCAAATAATTAAGCACCATACTAGTGGCTAAGGCTAGAAGAGCTGGTTGTTTTTGATTTCCTGTGTTCCCCAACCCTCCATCTAGCCAATCACCAATTATATCATGTCTTTGAAATGCTTCACATTGGCCCTCACCCTTTTTCTGGATGATTACAATGATATTTGTACTAGTTCATGTGACTTCAGACTAACTGCTCCAGTTTGCCAAATAAAAGTCCCAAAGCATTAACAAGATCAGTCAGCCTTGTCTTGCCTCCTCCACGTGGTGTTACTTAATGGGTGTTGGAAAAATTTTTGTAGGGTTGATGAAAAGGTGGCTTACCAAAGGCCCTGGTTTAGCTGAGCTTAAGTGTGCGTGCAGCAGAGCAGCAACTTCTTCCTGTCCAGCTTCCAGGGCTATGGCCAGTGCACTAGTGCCTTCCTTTGTGGGGAAAAAAGGAGTCAGGACATGCTAACTTGGGGAATGAGGCCTACCCTGACAGTTCTTGAGGGTGTCACCTCAGGGAGGGGAGGGAGTGATAGGATGGGCCCACAATGATCCAGGAAGAAAGGGAGAAGAGGTGAGAAAAGGAGCGAGAGAGTTCTGGGCAAGTTAGAGGGTGGTATTCTGAATCCCATTCCTCCCCGCACAGCACGCAGGCCCCAGCCTCACATTGTCCAAGACAGCCTGGTCACAGGTTGGCTGGGTCAGGAGAAGCTTCACCATCTCTACACGCCCATGTTCACTGGCACACATCAGGGCTGTGGAACCTTCCTCATCCTGCAGGTTCACATCAGCCCCACAAGCCAGCAGGGCAGCCACCATATCCTGCCGTCCATGGCTCACTGCCAACATCAGGGCTGTCTGCCCTGCCTGGAGAAACCAAGGATGAGGCCTGGCTCAGAGGAGAAGGGAGCAGACCAGGGCCAGAGATGGTCACCCAGTCAGAATAAGGAAGTACTATTAGAACACCCTAGGGTAGCCTGGATGGATTCACGTGGACCCTTTGGGTGTTGATTGTGTATTCCCCTAGGAGCAGGGACGGGGGCTCACCTGGCTGGCTTTGGCATTGACATTTCCTAAACTGAACAACCTCCTAATGACATCCAGGTCATCCTCTCCATCCACAGAGGCCAGAGCAGCCAGCATGAGGGCTGTGTACCCTGCTCTGTTCTGATGATCCACCTCACACACTCCTGCAAGGGAGAAAAGGCAGAATGGGAGTGAGGCTCTCGTCCTCTGATCTCAGACTGCTCCGTCAGGCAAGCCAACACTACTAGACAGTTTCTCTGGGGTCTCAGTCAGTCTAGCCCCTCTCAACACAGTGCTTGAGGTAAACACTGGACTGCAAGTGTAGGCCTCCTGAGTCCAAGCTCTGCTACTGACCATGCCACCTTATTGCCCCATCCTGACCCTCATTTTCCTCACCAGCAAAATGCCCTGGGGTTGGAATACTAAGTTCTTTGAGGCAGTAATATCTCATAGGGCTCGAATTGGTGTAATTGCGGTGCCTTCTTTCTGCCTCAGCTTCAAGTTCCATCCTGGCCTGTAAGCCAATTACTGGTTTGCCTGCTTCTAGTCTAAAGTGCACTGAGCCACCTGAGCCTCTCTCAATTGATGAGGAGCACCTGTGGAGTCTTGGAGTTGGGGAGTACTCAAATCATTTAGTCCAGTCTTTCCAAAGCATGAAATCCCATTAGAATATGCCCAGCAGAAATGATCATTCAGTCTGCACTTGACCCTCTGTGAGCACACAGCTAGAATTCAGAGCATTAAGGAGGGATCTGATAAAGTGGGCTTAGATGGCCCCGGAAATGCTGGATAGTGAAGAGATAAACAAGATAACCACTAAGGACAGAAGACTCAGTCACTAAGACCAGAGCTGCTGAAAGGGGGAATAAAGTTGAGCCATGTTCTCTAACCTCCTTACACACCCCAACCATGCCCAAGTGGCTTTCCCTTGTCAAAACCTGTTGTCAGGGAAGAAGACGAATATGATAAAACAGGTCTTTACTAAGTTGTAATTGCTAATAAGGCATAATTTCTGACCCCATTAGTATCTTTAAGAGACTAAAGAAATTTTGAATTTTGAGGTGTACTTTTTATGGGCATAAGGAGGTAGGCAGCTTAGGTAGGATAGTAAATAGACTGTGTTGGACTTTAGGTCACAAATCTGAAGCTGAATCCTGCTTCTGACAATTATTAGCTGTGTGACCTTGGGCAAGTAAGTAATTTAACCTCAGCCCCAGTTTCTTCATTTGTAAAATCGGCAAGATAGCATCTTAGGGTTATTCTGAGGGACAAATGAGAGAGTACTTTAAAAGTGCTTTGCAAACCTTGAAGTATAAATGTTTTTGTTTTTGGTTTTTTTGGTGAGGCAATTGAGGTTAAGTGACTTGTCCAGGGTCACACAGCTAGTAAGTGTCAAGGGTCTGAGGCTGGATTTGAACTCAAGTCTTCCTGAATCCAGGGCCAGTGCTCTATCCACTGCGCCACCTCACTGCCCCTTGAAGTATAAATGTTAACCATTATACTTTTTGGGAGAGGTGGAAGCCACCAGAGTCAGGATGCCTAGTTTCTCACAGACCTGGAAAGGAACCTTAAAAGAGGATATAGTTCAACTCCCTCATTATACAGAGAGAAAAACAACCCAGAATCGTGTCATTAGGCAAGCTGGGACCATGATGAAGCATGGTACAATCAGTTTCCTCTGACACTGACACTACCCTAGTGCAGGGCCTCAGAAGGGAACATGCAAGAGATACTGTGAGGGGCAGCTAGGTGGCACAGTGGATGGAGCACCGGCCCTGGAGTCAGGAGTACCTGAGTTCAAATTCGACCTCAGACACTTAACACTTACTAGCTGTGTGACCCTGGGCAAGTCACTTAACCCCAATTGCCTCACTTAAAAAAGAGAGATACTAAGAGTGTAAAATCATTCAGGCCCTGGCAACAGATAGGATGGGGGCTGGGGGAGGAGGAGGCTGAGAGACAGAGGAGTCAAAGACAGTACCTAGGTAAACTTAGGTGACTGGGAGGATGGTGGTACCCTCAAGGGTAATAGGGAAGTTAGGAAGGGGTTGAGGGGTAGAGGTGGGGAAGAGTTTGGGGAAAACGAAATGTTCAAATTTGGACATAAGGACTTTTAAATGGGTATCCAGTTTGATCTCTCCAATAGGCACTTAGAGATGTGATACCCTGCAGAG
This sequence comes from Dromiciops gliroides, assembly GCF_019393635.1. Classification (NCBI taxonomy): domain Eukaryota; kingdom Metazoa; phylum Chordata; class Mammalia; order Microbiotheria; family Microbiotheriidae; genus Dromiciops; species Dromiciops gliroides. The sequence goes on along the minus strand of NC_057861.1, from coordinate 46,740,612 downwards.
AGCTTAGGCCTGCTTAAGTAGATTGGAGAATCATCAGCATAAAGATAATTGAATCCAAGGGAGCTGATGAGATCACCAAGTGAAATAGGATAGAGGGGGAAGAAGAGGGCCTGGGTGGGGGTCGGACGTGATTTAGACAAGGATCCAACAAAGGAGATTAAGGAGGGGTCAGATAAATGGAAGGAAAGAGTAGTACCACAAAAACCTAGAGAAAAGAGATAGTCAAGAGTAGTGTGATCAACAGGGTCAAAGGCTGTGGAGAGGTCACGAAGGAGGAGGATTGAGAAAAGGCCATTGGACTAGAAGATTACATCACTGGTAACTTCCGAAGAAAACAGTATTGAATGATGAGGTTGGAAGCTGGGTCGTAAGAGTTGAGAAGAGGTAGCAGAGGCATCTATCATAGGCCAACTTGTCAAGGAGTTATCCACAAACGAGAGTAGGGATATAGTTAGCAGGGATGGGAGAGTCAAGTGAGGGATTTTTGAGGGCATGTTTTGAGTCAGTAGAGAAACAGCCCTTAGACAGGGAGAAATGAACATGGGGACAACAGAGGAAGCAGCCTGCTAAGAAGAACGGGTTCTGTGCGTGTGTTGGGGTGGGGTGGGGGTCGGCCTTGGCAAGGAAAAGGGCCACCTCATCGTGGCTCCAACTTACCCTTTGCCACTTTATTCCTCCCATTCACATAGGCCTGTTCCGTACCACTGTGCTGCTTATTGCCCAAACTCCATCTGCCATCCTTTGCCTCTACACATTAGTGCAAGTCATCTCCTGTGCTGATTCCTCACCCCTGCCTGTTGAAATTGTTCCCTTCCTTCAAGACTCAACTTAGGTGCCATTTGTGAAGCTTTCCCAGCTGAAAGTGTTCCCAAGGAACATTAGCTGGACTGTCTTTCATCCCCATCGCTCTCACTTTGTGTTGTAATTAGCTGTCTTTGTGTCCCATATGTGTTCATATTCTCCCCTTCCACCCACCCAGATAGATTATAAACTCCCTGAGGGCAGGGACTATGTCCCCTAACACTGAACACCATGCCTTGCACCTAGTAGGCACTTAGTAGACATTTGTTGAGTTGAGAATCCACAATGAGGGGGACAGCTAGGTGTCGCAGTGGATAAAGTGCCATCCCTGGATTCAGGAGGACCTGAGTTCAAATCCAGCCTCAGACACTTGATACTTACTAGCTGTGTGACCTTGGGCAAGTCACTTAACCCTCACTGCCCAGCAAAAAAAAAAAAAAAGAAGAAGAAAATGCACAATGAGCTCCAGGAGAGGCCCTGAGGGCTGGTGTCCAAAATACATAGGGTATATGGATGTGGGCGAGGGTTCCCAGCTTTAGAACCTACCCTTTCTCAAGTATTGCCACCATCTCTGCCAGGCCCCAGACACTAAATAACAGGATGTTGAATTCCTCTGTAGAAGGCAGAGACAGTTTCATCTTTGTCTCTGTAGTTCCAGTGCCTAGCACAATTCCTGACACACAGGAGGCAATGAATAAATGCTTGTTGATTGATTGACTAATTAATTGATTGGATCTTCCCCATGCAAACCTCTTGCACCTTCCCAGTATCTAGCAAATGCAATGCAAAACTCCTAACACCAACATTCAAGGCCCTCCAAGATGTGACTCCAACCTGCTCATCCACTCTCTCATACTACTTCCCTTCATTTAATCACCAACTTTTATATAGCACTTTACATACATTATCTCATTTAGCCTTAAAACAACCCTGTGTGAGGGGCAGCGAGGTGGTGCAGTGGATAAAGCACCAACCCTGGATTCAGGAGGACCTGAATTCAAATCTGGCCTCAGATACTTGACACTTATTAACTGTGTGACCCTGGGCAAGTCCCACAAATGGGAACTGTACATAATAGAAAAGACCTTCAGTTTTCTATACAATCCTCTTTTTCTATTCTCCTATAGATGTGGAAATCTGGGTTATTTGGTGTTCATGCTCAGATTTATAAAATGAAAATAAAACAAGCAAAAAGATTTAGATCTCTTAAATCTCATGTTGCCTAGAAGAATGGAAGCACCTTGAGACCAATGACCATAGTGCCCAACATGATGACTTGCAAATATTAGGCACAATCAATTTTTGTTAATTGCATGAATTAGTGAATCCTAAGAGAGAGGCAGGGGGTCAGTGGAAAAGCAGACATAAGGAAACCTAGGTGAGGCACCATTATTGGCAGGGAGCAGTGTCAGCACCAGGGAGAGTTCCCAGTATGTTAGTGCCATTGGGTGGGGTACCAAGCTCACAGGGCAAACTGCTAAGCAGACACCACCCCAAGGACTTCAGTTCTCAGCCTTAAGAGCCTGGAAGGAAGGGAGTTTTCCTCTCTCAGCAGACCTTAGAAGGGCTCACTCATCTTGGGGCAAGAACTACAGAGATCAGCACATGCATTGCACCTTGTACAGGTTATGATGTAGATATCATAGGATTTAGAGATGGGAAGGTGTGGATGACATCAAGAGATTCTGTAAATAACTCCCATCCCCATCATTCTTTAAGGTTTAGAGTGCTTTCGTCCAAAGCACCCCAAAAACTAGACGATGCGTGTTTTGTCATCTGCATTTTACAGGTAAGAAAACCGGGGCTCAGAGGAATTCATTTATCCATGGCCTGAGCAAGGACTCCAACACAGAACCACAGGATTCAGAGCTAGAAGAGAATCTGAATCCACCCCTTCCCTCCCCCATTTTATAGATGGGAGAAATGTCACAGAGAGGGGAAGAAGCTGCCCCAAGTGTAAACTGAAGAGGCTGGACTAGATGGTGTCTGAGGTCATCTGAGCTTTAGACTTTGCAGCTCTAAAGTTCTGACCCTCAGTGGCTGATCCAGGACTACAACCCTGTTCCTCTTACTCCATATTTATTGCCTTCTGCTTTAGCACATTGTCCACGTGTCTCCAGCTGTCTTAAGCTCCCCGAGGTTAACCTAGAGATTCCCACTGAGCCCTAACTTCCCCTGCAGGAGCACAGAATGCAGGGTACCCTGCTGTGTCTGGCCTAGAAGGCTGGTGTTCAATGATGACCTCATCACCAAGAAAGGGATAGTACAGAGATGGAGGAATGGTACCAAATAAATACCCACAGAGACTGGGAATTGGGAGACCTGGGTTTCACTGGAAATAGCAGAACACAAATGACTAACACGGAGGTGTGATACAAGGTGAGTAGGGAACTAGTAAGAGGGCCCTGGATAAATTCAAGTCACCTGGCCCTGAACTGCATCCTTGAGTCCTGAAAGAATGAGTAGATGTGATGGCTGAGCCACTGTCAGCCATATTTAAAAGAGCATGGAAAATGGGAGAGGTACACAAGATTAGAGAAAGGCAAACGCTGCCCCGATTATCACAGAAGAGACTGGGATCTACAAACTATAGGTCAGTGAGCTTGACTTGGATTCCTGGGGAAAAATCTGGACTGAATCATTAAAGAGATGACTGTCGAACACCCAGAAAAGGAAGCAGTGATTACAAAGAACCAGTTTGGTGGTTTCATCAAGAAAAAGATCATGCCAGGCTGATCTTGTTTCCTTTTTTTTTTTTTTTTTTTTGGTTCTTTGCTGTTCAGTTGTTTTCAGTTGTAGCTGACTTCATGACCCCATTTGGTGTTTTCTTGGCAAAGATACTGGAGTGGTTTGCCATTTCCTTCTCCCACTCACTTTATAGATCTGGAAACTGAGGCAGAGTTAGATGACTTGCCCAGGGTCATACAGCTAGTAAATGTCTGAGATCATATTTGAGTTCAGGAAGAAGTCTTACTGACTTTGGGCCCAACACATTATCTATTGTACCACCTAGCCATCCCTCCTTTTATTTTTATTTTTTTTGAGTGAGGCAGTTCAGGTTAAGTGACTTGCCCAGGGTCACACAGCTAGTAAGTGTCAAGTGTCTGAGGTCAGAATTTGAACTCAGATCCTCCTGAATCCAGGGCCGGTGCTTTATCCACTGCGCCACCTAGCTGCCCCGTCCTCCCTTTAAAAAAAAAAAAAAAGATCATTAAACTAGTAGATGAGAATAGTTTGTCTAGATTTCAGCCACACTTTTGATTAAGTACAGAGGATGTAAAGAAGATAGAAAGATATGAGTTAGAGGATAATACAGTTCTTCAATGGACTCCGAACTTCTCGTATGACTGGACTCAAAGGGTCCTTAGTTCAATGGCAACATTTTAGGAGATCTCCTTGGGATCTTTGCTTGGCCCTGTGCTGTTTAACATTTTTATCAAAGACATAGATGGCAGGCTTGTCAGGTTTGCAAATGACACAAAATTGAGAGGTAGAATTAAATACACTGGATGACAGTGTGACTTTTGAGGGGCTAAAACATTGGGCTAAATCTAATAAGATGAAACTCCACAGGAATAAATGTAAAGTCTTAACTTTAGGGACAAAAAGAAATCAATTTCACAAGGGGACAAGAGGTGAGAAGCATGGATAGACTGGTTGTTTTTTTTTTTAAAGAATTGCATTGTTTTTCTGTTTTGAGGTTTCTCCTTTTTGCTCTTATTCTTCTCTTATAGCATGACTGGTACAGAAATATGTTTGATTTTATTGTGCATATATAACCTATATCATATTGCCTGATGTCTAGGGGAGGGAAAAAAATTTTAAATTGGAAATCTTGTATAAATGGGTGTTGAGAGCTATCTCTACATATGGCTGGAAAATAATAAAATACTTTTATTTAAAAAAATAATAATAATAAATTGGCATAGAGGACTGCAAAGGCAGCTAGGTGGTGCAGTGGAGAGAGCACTGGGCCTAGAGACAGGAGAACCTGAGCTCAGATATGAACTCAGACCCTTACTAGCTGTGCAACCCTGGGCAATTTACCTAATGCTATTTGCCTCAGTATCCCCCATCTGTAAAATGATCTGGGGAAGGAAATGGCAAACCATATCTTTGCCAAGAAAACCCCAAATGGGGTCATGAAGAGTAGGCCACAAGTGAACGACAGTAAAGGACTGCAGACACAATGTGAACCAGCAGTGTCGTGCTGGCAGCCAGAAAAGTTAACACCATCTTGGCCCACACTGAAGGACCTAGCTTCTTGCAGTAGACACGTGACAGTCCCCCTGCCCTATGCCCTCATCAGACCTCATCTGGAGCCTCATGCTCCAGTCTAAGAGCACTGAAAAATGGGAGTGTGTAGATCTAGAGGAAGACTATCAAAATGGTGAAGGGCTTCAAGTCCACATTGGATGAGGATCAACCGAAGAACCTGGGCCTGTTTATTCTGAAGGAAAGAAAGCTCAGGAGGCCATGGTGGCTGCTTTCAAGCATGAGAGGGGCTGTTGTGTGGGAAGGGGATTAGATTTGTTCTGTTTGGCCCTGAAAGTCTGAACCAGGAACAATGGGTGGAAGTGGCAAGGAAGTAAATTTGGGTCTGATGTCAGGACAAACTTCCTAAGGGTTGGAGCCATCCAAAGGGAGGATGGGCTACCTCTAGAGGTGGTAGGTTTCCTTTCTTCAGAGGCCTGCAAAAGGAAGCTAGATAACCATTTGTATATGTTAGAGTGGGGAATTTCTTTTCATTCAAGGTTGGATTAGGTGTCTGCTGAGGTACCCCTTTGACTCTGAAATTCCTTGCCATAGCCAAGTCCTTCCCCTCTTCTCAGCTTGTTTCCCCATGCGTAAAATGCAGCAGTTGGGGAAAGGTGGACCAGATGACCTGGGACATCTCCCCCAGCTGTGAGGGTCTGGCTATGGGAAGGAGGTAGCACGATACAGTAGAAGAAGCACCAGACAGGCGACCTCTCTGAGTCTTAGTTTCTTCCGTCTGGGCACACTGGAGATGCTGGCATCCAGCTCCACATTCCGTCCTCCCATTGCTAGCTCCCATCCATTTCATACCTGGAATAGGCACTAGTATGGATCTGGCCCTGCCTTCCAAGGGGGAGGGACCCCATTTGGGGATTCTTTGACAAAGATACTGGAGTGCTTTACTATTTCCTTCTCCAGCTCACTTTACAGATGAGGAAACTCAGGCAAACAGGGTTAAGTGACTTGCCCAGAGTCACACAGTACTTGTCTGAGGCTGAATTCAATCTCAGGAAGGTGAATTTTCCTGACTTCAGGCCTGGCACTCTGCGCACTATGGTGCCACCTAGCTGCCTCAGCTAGACTAGCTGGCATCTAAATCTTATTTAGTGGGCAGCTATGGCACAGTGGATAAAACACTGGCCCTGGATTCAGGAGGACCTGAGTTCAAATCCTACCTCAGACACTTGGCACTTACTAGCTATGTGACCCTGGGCAAGTCACTTAACCCTCATTTCCCTGCCAAAACAAAACCAAACCAAACCTATTTAGCTCTTAAAGCTCTTCTGAGTCTGGCTCCAGCCCACCTTCCCAGGCCTGTGGCACATAATAATGGGCTGTTTTCTTTCTTTCACACACACTATGATCCAGTCACACTGGCCAACACTCGTTCCATCTCCAGCCTCAGTTGGTGTCCCCATTCCCTCCCTTTTCACCTCTTCCTTTCAGAATCTCTAGCTTCCTTCAAAGCTCAATCTATATGTCACCTCATGAATGAAGCTTATCCCTCATCCCTTCATTTGATAGTGCCCTCCCCCAGAAATTAACTTGGTGTAAATTTAGTATTTAATTTTCTTGCTACATGTTGTTTCTCACCAATATAATGTATCTTTTAGCCCCTAAAACAATGTCCAGCACATAAGGAGGTGGTGAATAAGTGCTGGCTGAATTGAATTACTGAATTGAATGCCCCTTTCCATTTCTGAATTCTATGACTCTTCCAGGTAGCGAGCTCCCTGTTACTGGAATTATTTGAGCAGAGGTGGAGGGCTCCCTTTTAGGGAGATTGCAAAGAGAACTCCTGTTTGGGCAATGGGGTTACACTAGAGAGTTCCAAGGTTCCTTTCTGGCCCTAGGAGTCTGGTTTATCCAGAAACCCTTGGGCTCTGACCCTAACAGATCCCCTTCCTCTGAGTTCCTGGAGCCCTGAGTCTGAATTCACAACACACCTCGTGTTGGATTCTACATTCTTGTAAAGGTCCCATCTCCAGGGACGTGAACTTCCAAACAGCAGAGAGGAATCATGCTCTTCCACATCACAAGGGATGTGCTAGTCAAAGAACTAATGGAATGAAGCCCTCAAGAATGAGCAGTGACAGTGGTGGTAAATCCCAGCTCTCAGCCCCCCTCACCAGACTTGGCCCTGATCCCTTGGCCCTGATCCCTGAACTATGTGTCTCTTCCCCTCATGACCAGGATGGCTGGGCTCATTGGAAACCCCTGACAACTTCCAGCTAGACCTGGATTCGCAGGGCTGCTGGCCAGCTCGTAGACCTATTGACTCATGCCTCTGACCGGCTCCCAGCCCTGCTCTCCATGCCTCAACCCAGGCCCCAGGCCCCACTGACCCGTATCCAGCAGCAGGCGTACAATGTCAAAATTGGAATGGGAAACGCTGTAGTGCAGGGCCGAGTTGCCATTCCCATCGGCCAGGTTGACCACGTGGGCCAGCAAGGCTGGCGAGTGTGCATTTAGGGTGGCCAGGAGGGCTGCCACAGGCCCGGGGCGGGAGTGCTTCTGGCTGGACACACGAAACCATTCTTGCTGCACCAAGCGTGAAGTGCAGGCAGCCTGTGAAGACAGATGGGAAAGCAGAGAGTAACAGGAGATTTTGCCCAGGGCCCTGCTAACCTCCTCAGAGGCTTGATAGGAGGGGTCCCAGGGGGGAATGAGAACTTACCCCCTCCCGGTCCCGGCTGCCCCTGGGCTGGCTCAACTGCTTCTGGAGCACCAGGCAGGCCTCCTTCAGGCGGGGACTCAGCTCAAACCTGAAGCAGGGAAGAGGAGGGGCCCTAAGGCACAGGGAAGAGACTCCTAATGGGGTATAAAGGGGGCAGAGCAAGACTTTAGATAGGATGGAGACCCTCCCAGAAACAGAACGAAACTGACTTACTCTTCCCTTCAGCCCTACTCACTTCTCCCGGCTGTCAGGGGCATCATGTCCAGGCTCTGGCTGCTCCTGGACACCAGAGGAGCCGCTCACTGGGGAGTGAGGTGGGGAGTGGCTGGCAGAGCCAGAGCTGTCATCTGAGGAGCCCTCAGGGTCCCCCGGCTCTGAATCACTGTCACCGTCACTGGCCTCTTCCTCTTCACTAGATGAGGAGCTCTCATATCTGATGGGAGAAGAGCTTGTGGGTGGAGGAAAGCAAAGAGGAGAAGCTTGGGAGAGGGTGAAAGTAACTAGGCCCCAAGTGCCAAAGAGGAGCCTAGAATCTTAAACTCAGAAGTGAACATGATCTCTGGGCATGGCATATGCCATGTTTCTGGACCGGCATCTTCACAGGCCAGCCTTCCTGACCAGGAAGCCCATTCATTCCATGTTTGAATCATGGAAGCTATAGCCCAGAACAAGGGAGGAGCTGGATCTAAACTAGGGGAAGTCAGGCACTGGATCACAGAATTTGGAGCTGAAGGGACCTTTGAGATGATCTTAGTCCAAGTCCCCTGATTTTGTAGATGAGGATGCTAAGGCTGAAGATGGGAAGTGACTTTCCCAAGGTCACACTTCTAGTGAGTGACAGGGCTAGAACTGGAACCCAAGCCTCTGATTTCAAATCTAGTACTCTATACTTGGAACCAGCAGAGAACCCAGAGCCCAGGGAAGAGGGAATTGGGTTCTAGATTCTCACTCTCCATTGAGGACGCCCACAAACTGCAGGCTCTTAGGGCCAGAGCTGGGCTCTGTCACTCCGTCCCGCTTCTTCATGATGGATCTGAGGGTACCTGAGGACAAAGAGCGCTTGTTGAACTAGGCACCACCGTCAGGCATGCCTACAGCCAGGCAGAGTGGAAGGCAAGGGGTAAGCCAACCTACCAGCTTGGGCTGTGACCTTGCTCTGCTGAGCTGACACTGGACTGGGGGCTTCTTGCACAGTTAGGGCAGCCTCCGCAAGACTCCACTCTGGGGGTCCCAGCTCAGCCTGTGTGCCCTTGTCAGCCATGGTCTCCTGCCCCAGGTGGCTGGGGGTCTGGGTGGCAGCCTCTTGTCGTAACTGGGCCGGGGCCTCCTCTTCCTTGTGGAGCTGAGCAGCCTCTAGCTCCTGGAGTCGCCCCTGCAGGAAGGCACTCACCCCACGCTGGTGCTCCAGACTGCTCTTCAGCATCTCTAGTTCCCGTTCAGCCGCGTCTGGCACCCCCAAAAGCTCCTCTGTCACCCACGTGGCTGTCTCGAGGGTCTCAGGCACCACCAGTGTGCCCTCCTCACAAGTCTTAGGTGTTGCCAGTATGCCTGCCTCGCGGCTCTCAGATGCTGCCAACACGCCCACTTCCTGCGTCTCAAGCGCCATTGAGGTGCCCACTTCTCGGGTCTCAGGCACAGCTAAGACGCCCGTCTCACGGGAAATGCCCTGGGCCTGAGCCCGGGCCTTGGTCCCCCTCTCGGATGTGGCCAGCCTTTCGGTCAGGCGGCGTAACTCAGCCAGTTTCCCAGGCCGAGATGCGGGGTCTGGCTCCAGCTCCAGCTCAGGTTCAGGGCCCAGCTGGTGCCCAGCCTGTATTAGACGAGCCCTCTCCTCACGTAAGACGCGAAGCTGCTGCTGCAGAGCAGGGAGCGACCTCACCTGGCCCTCTAGCTCCCGCAGGCGGCGAAGTGCAGCCGCCATCTGTTCCCGAACATGCTGTAGCTGGGCCGGGCTGGCAGCTGGGGCAGGGCTGCTGCGGCCGGAGCTCAGTGGGCTCTTCCAGCCCAGCCCAGGGCCAAGGCCCATGCTGACCGGCGCCTGCTCCTGCTCCTGAGCCAGTCGTCGACTAGTCTCCAGCAGCGTCTTCTCCACTCGGGGGTTTCTCCCTGAGGTTGTTCGGGGGGATGGTGGTGGCAGGAGGCCGAGGCTAAGGGGAGGCACTGGGGCAAGGGACAAGGCTCCTCCAGACTCCCCCAGGCCCTGCAATGATCCCCTCCCATCCTCACTCGCTAAAGACTCTGTGGAAGTCCAGGGTCCTGGGCTTCGGGGACTTCGGGGGCCAGAAGGCCGGGGTCCCCGGGGTCGGCGGGTGGGCAGTGGGGCTCTGCTGCGGAGGCCCTGCCCACTCTCAATATCCTCCACATACTTCAGGAAATCCAGATCCAACTGGAAGCCGTAAGGAGTCTCCACCGAGTACGGACTTCGAGCCCCACCATCTTGGTCCCTGTATAGAAAGGGGCCGCCCAGGTCTGCAGGGGAGAAATACATGGTTCAGAACCAGCAACAGTCTGAGCTAGAGACTAAAAATGAAACAGATCCAGGACCAGGCCTGAAGGCCAGCGAGAGGGGGAAGCCAGAGGTCACTGGTATCCAGCACAGCAAAAGGGATGCCCTGCTGGGACTAGCGGAAGCACCACCTTCCCACCCTTTCCCCAGCCTGGTCACAGAAGGGAAATGGCCCTTTCACCAGCCCAACCACTTGAGCCCCTTGGGAAGAGAAGGGAGTCTTCCCTGCCCCCAATTCCTCTCACCTGGAAGGTTCTGGTTCATGGCAAACTTGGCCATTGTCTCTGTGGATGAGCAGGAAAAAGGGCATTAGGTGAGGCCAGCAGGTTTACAAAATGTTTAACCCTGGTCCTTCCCAGTCTGCCCCTGGAACTAGGGGCTCTTTGGCAGGTCCTTCCCCAGCCCTCCAGGACTAGGGGCCCTTTGGCCTAAGACAGGCTTCTGCTGGGGTGGGGGGGGAGGTGGGAGGTAGTGGGGCAAGGTGGACTCAAAAAGACCTCAGTTCACATCCATCCCTGATTTAACCATCTCTAACCCTCATTTTGTTTCTCTGTAAAATGAAGGGGGAGTTGAACTAGTCCTAGTCCAGAGGGTCTTTTTTTTTTTTTTTAAGTGAGGCATTTGGGGTTAAGTGACTTGCCCAGGGTCACACAGCTAGTAAGTGTTAAGTGTCTGAGGCTGGATTTGAACTCAGGTCCTCCTGAATCCAGAGCCGGTGCTCTATCCACTGCACCACCTAGCTGCCCCAGTCCAGAGGGTCTTAACCTTTTTGTGACATGGTCCCCTTGGCAATGTGGGAAAGCCTGTGGACCCCTTCTCAGAATCATGTTTGGTTACCTGTGTTTATAATGGAAGGAAATGCTCAATTTCCATCAGAGATGAGTAAATATAAAGATGATTTTTTTTCTCCCTCATCCAAGTTCTCAGACTTGAAATCTAGCCTCAGGCCCCTTGCAGGGGAATCAGATGATCTCTGATGTCCCTCCCAGGTCTGACATTCTGTGTTCTTGTGACCTCAACTCAATTACAAATAATGATCCTCCAGGGACACGTGAGGATCAGATGGTACAAAGACCCCTAAAGACTGAAAACAAAAACAATGAGGAGCCAGACTAAAGGGAGCAGCCCCCCCCCATCCAAGGCAGTCCCTCCATCTGAGCTGAGCATTCATGTCCCCAGGCTATGGGTCCCTGAGGGAAGTACAGTGGAGAGAGTTCCCAGGTCCCCTTTTCTCTTCACCTGGCTGCCTACAGGACATGGTGACCTACCTTCTGAAGGGGCAGAATGGGGTGAGACTTGGAAAGATTCCTATACTGATGGGGCTTCCCCAGATGCCCTCTCTCAGCATCAAAGAGGCGGAGAAACAAGCTGGCATCAGGCTTGTCCCCGGCAGGATCCTGGAAATCAATTCAACGAGCATTTATTAATCACCATCTGTGTGCCAGACTACATCAGATGCTAGAGATACAAAGAAGAAAACGAAATAGTCCCTGCCCTCAATAAGCTTACATTCCTGGGGGGGGGGGGGACACGACAACATTTATGTATGATCATGAATAAAATATTAATGACATAAATACATGGTGATGGGGCAGGGGAGGCTCTGACAGGTGGGAGGAGGAAGAGGAAAAGTCTCATGCTAGGAGGGGGGGCGTTACTTGAGCTGATATTTGAAGGAAACAAGGGATTCTAAGAGTGAGAGACAAAAAGGGATTGTGCTCTTGGCAAGGCAACAGCCTGTGCAAATGCTTGGAGAGAGGAGATGGAGGGCCATGTTCAAGGAATAACCAAAAGGCCATTCTGGAGGGATCACAACCAATCTGAAGGGGAGGGATGTATGAAAGGGCTGGAAAGGTAAGTTGGCGGGGCAGCTAGGTGGCGCAGTGGATAGAGTACCAGCCCTGGAGTCAGGAGGACCTGAGTCCAAATCCGGCCTCAGATACTTAACACTTACTAGCTGTGTGACCTTGGGCAAGTCACTTAACCCCAACTGCCTCACTTAAAATTAAAAAAAAAAAAAAAGAATTAGGTAAGTTGGAGAGAGGTTGTGCCGAGCTCTGAGTGAACGGAGGGGCCTTCAGCAGGCAGAATCTGATATCTCTAGGAAGCATAGCGTAGTGAGAGCTCACTTAGAGCATGCACCCCACACTGGGCCTTTGGCCACTGCAGCAAGAACCTGTGACTCGAGGCAGGAGACCCACGTTTGACTCCTAGCTCTGGAACATTCTAGCTACAGGAAGGAGATTCCCAGCTTCTTTCTGTATAAAATGGAGTGGACCTATTTATTACACAAGGGTTCTGTAAAGAAAACACTTTGCATGCTCCAGTCATCTGGAAATGAGAGCTATCAGCATGGGATCTGAGGTTGGAAGGGACCTTAGGAACTATTGAGTCCAATCCCTTCATTTGAACATATGGAGAAACTGAGACCCAGAAAGGGGAAAGGACTTGCTCAGGGTCACACAGTTGACAAGCAGCAGAGCCTGGATCCAAACCTCAGTTGACAGATGCAGGCAGCACCCATACCCGTATACCATGACCACCCATTTTTTTAAAAAAAATTTTTTGCAGGGCAGTGAGGGTTAAGTGACTTGCCCAGGGTCACACAGCTAGTAAGTGTCAAGTGTCTGAGGCCAGGTTTGAACTCAGGTACTCTTGAATCCTGAGCCGGTGCTTTATCCACTGCGCCACCTAGCTGCCCCCATGACCACCCATTTAAAAAAATTTATTATTCTAAATGACTCTTGGCAAATCATTTAACTTCCCAATGCCCAGGCACACAAGTTGTAAAGCAGGTAGACAGTTTTATCCCAGAGAGTTTCCTATACTAATTAAATCACAGGTTTGGTTAAAAATAAAAATGAAGTTGAGATGCAGCATGGTCTAATATCCAGCCTTAGAGTCAGGAAGCCCTAGGTGTTTAAAATCTGACACTTACTAGCTTTGTGACCATGGGTAAGTCACTTAACCTCTTTGTGAGCTAACCTCTCAGAAAGTTTCTCAGAAAACTCTTTAAAATTAAAAGTTACAGAACAGCTATAGATTTCCATGGATGGAGGGAGTCTCCATACCAGGAATGCCCCACACTGATGAAATCACAGATCCAAACCTAAGATCTTCCTTCTACATCCCTATTATTATTATTATTATTATTAAAACTATTACTGCTGAATCCAGCAGGAATACCAAAAGGACTTGTGTCACCATTAGGGAACCAGGAACCAAGGGGGTAGATGGGCACAGGTAGAAAACTGGCTCCTTTAACTATGCTTGAATGTGTGATCTGTTTGAGAGATAGCATGGTATTGTAGGGGGAGGGGAGGAATAAGCATTTTAATTTAATTTTTAAAGTTTTTTTGCAGGGCAATGGGGGTTAAGTGACTTGCCCAGGGTCACACAGCTAGTACGTGTCAAGTGTCTAAGGCCTGATTTGAACTCAGGTCCTCCTGAATCCAGGGCCTGTGTTTTATCCACTTGTGCCACCTAGCAGCCCCTCCCTTCCAGTTTTAAAACCCAAGACTGTACTTCAATGATGGAGAGAAGTGTTTAAACCATATAGCAACAGCAGAAGGTGACTCTTCCTTCTTTCCTGTTATGCCAGGAGGGACTGAACGTCTTTGGGTCGGAGACCAGAAAGATCAGAGGAGCCAGGTATTCTGACAAGAAGCAACAAGGAGGTGATCAAAGAGAGAACAGCTTGGGTACCCGAAAGAAGACCACCTTCTCTGGCAGCAGGAGAATGGCATGCTGGACCAAAAAAGGGACTGACTTCTTGGGGATACCAGCCTCCTGGGTCCAAGGAAGATGAGCCTGGAGTTGGAGTGTTAATTGAGTATTCCAGGGAAACTGGCATCTCATGTGCCTATGAGATCAAGTGAGACCATATTTGTAAAGTACTTAGCACAGTGCCTGGCACCTAATAGGCACTACATGAATGCCTATCCCCTCCTTCCCCTATGATTTCAATGACTTAGAACTAACTGGTCACCACATCTATCCACGCTTCTAAAAGGAAGTCAAGCTTATATTGCCAATGAGATGATTAAAATCTTTGTAACCTCAGGGTAATTCACCTCCCTTCTCTGTACCCCATCTGGAAAATAGGGGAAGGGGTCCGGGTGAGCCAGCATCCAAGAGCCCTCCCAGCTCTAAAATCTCATGATCCTATGATGAAAGGTCTAAGGACGTTTTCTGCAAATGAGTCACTATGAGGCATCTAGGCGGGGAGGGTGGGGAGGCTGCAGTAGAGAACACCCAAGCCTCGGGTCCCCAAGAGACCCAACCTCCGAGGGCACTTATTTCAAGTACTCTCAGCAGACAGGAGAGAAGGAAAGCCTCAGCCTGGGACCCAACGGAACCAAGTCCCAGTCCTAACTGTAGCACTGGCCTTGCAGGGGGGGGGGTCCCTCCCTTTTTTCTGGGCCCCACTTTCCCTATCTATATGTGAGGAAATTGGCCTCTCCCTGCCCTTCCAGCTGGAACAATGCGTGAGTTGAACATCCTGGAAATGGGAGAAGTGACTTCATTGCCCAGAATCAGGGAGGGGGCCAAAAAGAACAGCTGAGCACACAGTACAAAGCCAAGGGTGCTGGAACATCTGTTTGCAACAGCAGCTTGAGCTGTATAAATGGCCAAAACAGCCACAGGGTCAAGAAGGCGGTCTTTGGGACCTGGGTTCACCCTGCCCTGCTGGGGGAGTTCAGGAATGCTGGGGCCGATAGAAAAAACGGACCAAGATTCCTCCCCAGGCCAAGCTAGTGATACATAGTTCAGACATTCCAGTCTCATCTGGAAATGTGCCAGCTCCCTGAAGTTGGACAGGCAGGCACCAAGGGGGAAGGACGGGAGGGCCCTACACCCAAGAGCTGGATGCTGATGCGGGGTCTCCCAAGGGTCAGCCTCCCCAAAACCCTGTAGGCTCCACCCTCACCTGGGCTGACTCAGGTGCTAACTATGGCAGGAAGCCTTCTCTTTGCCTGCTGCAGGAAAGAATTCACCTCTTTGGATGACTCTCGACACAGTGCCTTCACCTCTCTCTCCTCTATACTTCTCACACTCCCTGGTAGCAGAATTATTTGTTTACTTGTTCCTCCCTAGTTAGATGTCATGTTGGAAGCTCCTTGGGAGCATGGTCTTGGCTTGTAATGTGTAATGCTTTGTAAACCTATATAAATGTGTATCCCCGGTCCGAGGCCCTAGATCTAACAGATTCATGATAAATGTCACTTGAATTGGGCAAATTAATTCTCTGACCCCATTCACTTTCCCTCCAGCCAGGAGGCTGCTCATTCCAGCCGCCCGCATTCCTTCATCTGGCCAGAGCAAGTGACCCTTCCCCCCCCCCCTACACCCCCCAGTGGTGATGGCTCTGGCTCAGCAAGTCCAGATGCCAAAGGCCAGAGGAAACAAGGACCAAAAATACTTGGAGCTGATCAGTCTCTGGCAGTAACAGCTCAGGGCCTGAGCCTATTTGGGGTTTGTCGGGGAGGAGGAAGGAGTTCAGGGGCCTGATTTGTACCCAGGAGGTCTGGGCCAGTCCCTCCAGCTGGAATGAGCTGTCTCTAATAGTAAACCAGAATTCTTCAAGCGGAGGTTACATGACCACTTGTCAGGGGTCGCTGGGAGGAGGAGATTAAGGCCTCTGAGGTCCCAACCGGGTTTGAGATTCTGTGAACTCAGTGATGTATGTGTGAAGAACACAGCCCTCCCTCACCACCACCAGCACAGCCTGTCAATGTCATGTGATACCACCCACCTCCCCGCCCTATCACTTTATGGAGCATGTCTGTGTGTGTGTGTGCTCGAGCGCTCGTTCGAGCATCAGAGTGGGCTCCAAGCCCCAATATTAGTAAACAGCCTCCTTTGCTTTACCCGCCTACCCCCTGCCCTAGGCTGTCAAGGAAGCCGGATGCTGCTGCCTGAGAGCCCCTCATTAGGCCATCATGACTCCCAGGGCCCTGCCAGCTATTTTGGGATCCTGCACTGATGTTATCACCGGGTGACAAGTTGGGGAGGGTGAAGGAGGAAGGAGGAGGAAGGAGGAGGAAGAAGGAGGAAGAAGGAGGAAGAAGGAGGAAGAAAGGCCTTAACTGTTGGTGAGGGGATGAATTAGAACAGCTCACGCTTCTAAGGTTTCCCAAAGTGCTTTCCTCCCACCAATCCTGAGAGTTAAGTAATGTGGGTATTAGGATCCCTAATTTACAGATGGAGAAACTGAGACTCAAGAGGCAAAATGACTCACTGGGTGTGTGAGCTTAGATAAATGGCAAAAAAGAACTAGGATTTGAAGACTGGTGTTTTTTCAAATTGGGGGAGGGGGCTGGGCAGGTCTGCAACTGTCCACCTGAGGATCAGAGGAAGAAAGCCTGACTTTTCCCTTTCTGCTCGAAGGGTCCTCAATGAGACCCCACCCTGTTCAGGGATTGATGTCCAAAGCCCCCCTAGAGTTCCCTTACTATCCCTAGGAGTGGGAGGGGACGGAAGGGACAAAGATGCTTCCTTCCTAGCTAGGCGGCTTCATCCGCCTGCCCATTGTCTCTCAGGGCCCCTGGGGCTGCTTCCCAGGCCCCAGCTTCCGGAGAGGTTAGCCGCCCCCCCCCCCCCCCCAGGCCTGCTCTCCCGGGCTGAGGGAAAAAGATAGGTGATATTCAAGCATCAGCTAGGTTGAGCAGGGGAGGTCTGGTACCAGCCCCTGGCAGGGAGCTGTGCAATATAGGCTTCCAGGTCTGTGCCCCTACCCTTACCTGAGGAAGGAGCAGGAAGATGGTCAGAGGCTTCCAACCCTCCTCCCCCCCTACACTCAGGCCGGCCCCCTCCCTCCCTTAAGACAAAGTCTTAACAACTTTCCCCCTACACCCCCCAGCCCAGTCTAGTCACAAGGATGGGTAACCGCATCCTCCCCTACTAGGGGGTGACAATAGAGCAGACCCTTCCTACCCAGCTACTTAGTTCTTTCGGGGATGTCCCCTCAATGGCTTCTCTTGTACCCTTTGCATACCATCCAGGGAAGACGACCTGCCTAGGAAATACTCCCTAAATCGGGCTGAACTTGCAACCCCGTTGTCACCTACTCCTGGCGCACCCCCCTCCCCCGGGCCTTCTCCCGCGCAGCCCCACAGTCTTTGGTCCCCCGCCCCCAACTCTCCGCCCCAGATCCTCAGTCCATGCGCCCTCAGACATACAACCCTAGGTCCCCACCTTCCCCCCCCATCTCCTGCTCCCTCAACCCCTACATCCCCACCCCCAGTTCTTCCCATCCTCCCGTGTCTCCCTCCCTCCAGTCCCGTCGAGAATTCAATTCAAAACTCTCCTACCTGAAATGCTCCTGGCCCCGACGCCGGAGCCTCCGCCTGAAGCTGATGCTCTCCTTAATAAACCCGGGACTGAAACTGGCAACTGCATCAGCCAATCATCAGCCGTACGGGCCCGGAAGGACCAATAGTAGTGTGAGGACTGGAAAGGGGAGGGGGCGGGGGGTCCGAAAGCCGATCGTGCCTCCCTGAGCCCAAACTGAGGAGGGGACAGAGTTACAAGCCCCTCCCTGTGGGTTGCTTTTGGCCGGACCGCCTGATCACGACCCAGCCACCCAAGTCCTAGGGTTACCTCAGACAGCTGTCTGTCCGGAGCGCCTGCCGGAGAACTCAGAACCTAGCCCAGTGACGGGAGAGCCACCACTAGACCCAGAGAGCCCAAAGTGGAGCCCAAAGCTCAGAGCCAAGCCCAGAACCCAGTCCAGGGAGGAGACTAGAGCTCAGAGTCAAGGCCAGAACCCATCCGAGAAAACTCAGAATGGAAAACAGAATACAGCCCAAATTGAAGACCGGAGCCTAAAGCAGAGACCAGAACCTAGCCTAAAGTAGAACCAGAATTCAGCCTAGAGGCTGGCCCCGGCCATTTGGGACCACGGCAGCACCCAGAGTCTACCCCAGAACTGAGCCTCCAGAGCCCAGAACCCTGCCCCGCTCAAAACGACTTCGAGAGCCCCAGATTGGAATTTTAGACCCTCCTTTCACAGATAACTCCCTCTCTGCCTGCCTTGCTTCAGACAATCACCTCAACTCCACCCTCCTGAGGCACTCTCAGCCCTGCCAGTCACTTACCCACCTTTAATACTTACCCACTTCATTCTTTCTGTATGCATTTATATGTCCTCTCTCCTCCAACCAACCCTAGGAATCCCAGGGCCCCAGAGGGGCAGAATGGGTCAAGGCCTCCAGAATGACTTCCACCCTATTCCCCTATTACCTTCAGTCTTTAGGTCATAAAACCCCAAGGAAAGGCTAGATTCAAGGAATTAGATGCTGGGACTCAGACTAAAATAGAAGTTTAGTAAGGAATAGGGCCAAAGCTAGACTTGTAATTTATTATCTTCTCCAGTGCTTGCCTGGCTTGTAAATAATTTCTCCTTCCCTCAGGTCTAGACCCCAAATTTAACAAGCATTTATTTATTGCCTCCTATGTGCAGTTCTGCCCTAACTTCCCTTGTCTAATTACAGACTTGTAGGCTTTTGAACCACCCCACCCCACCCCCAGCACTATGAGCTATGTCTTGCTGGGTTACCCAAGATGGACAAGTCATAGTGGAGAGTTCTGACAAAATACGCTCCACTAGAGAAGGAAATGGCAAACCACTCCAGTGTTTTTGCCAACAACAACATGGACAGTACTACAATGATAAAAGAGATATCAGAACATGAACCCCTCAGTGGGAAGGTGTCCAAATACACTACTGGGGAAGATTGGAGGATTCTCTGCCACTTCTGCCAATTTTGGTCTATTAACACCAAGAAGACAGAAGTTCTCCACCAGCCGACATCACACCATTCATACATGAAACCATCGGTTACAGCAAATGAATAAATCAGATTTATTATATACTTTGCAAGCAAAGGTGGTGAAGCTCTATATAGTCAGTTATAACAAGACATGAGGCTGACGGTGACTCAAATAATGAGCTTCTTATTGCAAAATTCAGACTTAAATGGAAGAAAGTACAGGAAACCATCAGACCATATATATATATGACCTAAATAACATCTCTTATGAATATAAAATGAAAGTGAGGAATAGATTTAAGGAATTAGATCTGGTAGGTAGAGTGACTGAAGAACTATGAACAGGGGTTCACAATATTATACAGGAGGCAGCAACAAAGAACATTCCAAAGAAACAGAAGAGCAAGTAAGCAAAATGACTGTCTGATAAGGTTTTACAAATAGCTGAGGAAAGAAGGAAAATGAAAGGGAAAGGAGAAAGGGAAAGATATACCCAACTAAATACAGAGTTCCAGAGAAGAGCAAGGAGAAATAAGGTTTTCTTAAATGAGCAATGCAAGGAACTGGGGGCAGGGAACCAACAGAAGAGAAGACAACAAGAGCTCTCTTCAAGAAAATGAGAGATATCAAGTGAAAGTTTCATGCAAAAATGGGCATAATAAAAAACCAAAATGGTAGAGATCGAATTAGAAGGAGCTTGGTCCTCAGAAGAAAAGCTCCGGCTGATCTGACAGCATTCTAAATAGCAGAGACATCACCTTCCCAACAAAGGTCCCTATAGTCAAAGCTATGTTTTTTCCAGTAGCAAGGTATGACTGTGAGAACTAGACTATAAGGAAAGCTGAGAACTGCAGAATGGATGCTCTTGCTTTGTGGTTCTGGAAAAGACTTTTGAGAGTCCCTTGGACAACAGGGAGGCCGAATCAGTCAAATCTTAAAGAAATTAATTCAGACTATTCACTGGAAGGTCAAATTCTGAAGCTGAAGCTTAAATACTTTGGCCACATAATGAGAAGATGGGACTCACTGGAAAAGACCCTGAAGTTGGGAGAGATTGAAAGCAAAAGGAAAAGGGGACGGCTGAGGATGAGATGAATAGATAGTGTAATGGAAACAATGAACAATAATCTAAGGCAGACTTTGAGAGAGAGGGAAGGATAGGAGGGCCTGGAATGCTATGGTCCATGGGGTCACGAAGGTTTGGACATGACTGAACAACTGAACAAGAACAAGGATCTTGAGCAAGAGGAGCATTAAATCCAATCCCCCCCCCCCCCACACACACACACTTTACAGATGAGCAAACTGGGGCCCAGGATTAGAAAGTGACTTGCTGGGGAATTCACATGGTCAGTAAGTGACTGAACTGGGTCTAGACCAGGTATTTTGACTCCAAATCCAAAGCTCTTTCTGCTATATTATGAGACTTCTATCTCTGTCCCCATCCGAATCCCTCTTTCTTTCAAGCCTATCTCCCTTTTAGGTAGGTTAATAATAATAAACCAAAGTAATAATAATAATAATAAAAAAAACCCGATGTTTTCAGTGTTATATGTACAAAGAGAGGCAGCTTGGTGGTCCCATAGTGCACAGAGTACTAGGCCTATAGTCAGGAAGACCTGGTTTCAAATCCAGCATCAGACACTCACTAGTTTTCTAACTCTTGCGCAAGTCACTTAAGCTCTGTTCGCCTCAAGTTTCCCATCTGCAAAATGGAGATAATAACAACACCCACATCAAAGGTTTGTTGTGAGGATACAATGAGATAATATCTGTTAAGCATTTAACACAGTGCCTTTCACCTAATTGGATGTTGCGCTTCATACTCAAGGAGGACCAAAATGACATCACTATGATGGGGTTAAGGTACAGTGTGTCTGACTGTGTATGATCAAACCACCATTGGGCATAAATAGTCCATCTGGAGTAGAGATGTCTCTAAATTTGTACATCTCACATATCTTTTATATTTATTTATTTATTTTTTGCAGGGCAATGAGGGTTACGTGACTTGCCCAGGGTCACACAGCTAGTGTCAAGTGTCTGAGGTCAGATTTGAACTAAGGTCCTCCTGAATCCAGAGCTGGTGCTTTATCCACTGCACCACCATCTCACATATCGTTTGAGCTACTGCAATTCTGCTTGACTCATAGAGTCTTCTTTGATTCAGGCACATCATGCTGGGTGGTCCTGTGCCAGTGTCTCCCATGTCATGCAATTGATTCCAAGGTTCTTCAGAGAGACATTGAGAATGTCCTTCTATCGCTTCTTTTTACTTCCATGTGAGCACTTGCCCTGTATGAGTTCTCTGTAAAATTGTCTTTTAGGCAAATGCACATTGAGCATTTGAACAACGTGGCCAGCCCACGAGAGCTGCAAACTCTGTAGTCCAGTTTGAATACCTGGCAGTTCAGCTCAAGAAAGGACTTCAATGTCCAGTGCCTAATCTTGCCAAGCGATCTTCAGAATCTTCCTAAGACAATTCAAATGGAAGAGATTTGGTTTACTGGCATGGAACTGTCCAGGTTTCACAGACATACAACAACATGCCTGTCAGCACAACAGCTCTGTAGACTTTCAGTTTGGTAGGCAGTCGAATACCTCTTCTCTCCCACACTTTCCTTCGGAGCCTCCCAAATGGTGCGCTAGCTCTGGCAAAGTGTGTATTAACTTCATCATCTTTGTGTATGTCCCTGGGAAGTATATTGCCAAAGTAAGTGAACTTATTCACAACATTCAAAATTTCTCTATTTGCTGTAACTGATGGTTCCATGACTGTGGTGTTGGCTGATGAAGAATCTTTGTTTTCTTGGTGTTGTTAAGCCAAAATTAGCACAAGCAGCAAAGAACCTATCTGTAATTTGTTGCATTTCAGCCTTAAATGCTGCATTAAGAGCATAATCATCTTTGAACAAAAAGTAGAGCACCAACTTTCCCTCTACTTTAATCTTGGCTTGTAGCCTTTTCAGGTTAAATAATTTACTACTAGTACAGTAGCTGACTTTGATGTTTTTGTACTCATGGAAGACAACATCGGTGAAAACAAAAGCATGGGAGCAAGCACACAGACTTGCTTCACTCCATTGGTGACTGGGAAAGTGCTAGAGCATGAACAAACTGTACACTCATAGAGAAGCACTATAATCTGTTGACATTAAGTCTTATAGTACCTGTCAAGCCTTGTGGCCATTGCTTTTGTTTTGTGCAAATGTTTAGCTTGGAGAGGATAAGTCTATGATTGCTCTAGCACTCTACTCTGCCCCACATATTGCCTTCAACTTTCTCACATCCTGTCTGTCTCTTCTCCTTACAATAACATAGTCTATTAAATGCCAATGTTTGCTATGAGGGTACATCCACAAAGTTTTATTGCATTTAGGTAAACAGAAGACAGTGTTGGTGATGAGGTCAAAGAGATGCACATCTTCATTAGTAAGTGACCATTGTCATTACTGTTTCAGACTCCATTCCTCCCAAAGACTCCCTGCCATGTCTGGTAATTTGAACCTACTCTGGCCTTAAAGTTACCCAGAATTACAACCTTATCCTCTTTTTTTTTGGCAGGGCAATGAGGGTTAAGTGACTTGCCCAGGGTCACACAGCTAGTAAGTGTCAAGTGTCTGAGTCTGGATTTGAATTCAGGTCTTCCTGAATCCAGGGCTGGTGCTTTATCCACTGCAGCGCCACCTAGCTGCACCAACCTCATCCTCTTTTAGCACATTGATGATGAGGGGCTCTAGGTCTTCATAGAATATTTCTTTGACCTCATCAGGGTTCATCATGGTGGGAACATGTGCACTGATCCGATGGTGGCTTGACGCTTTCCTGCGAGTGGTAATAGCATTGCCACAAGTCTGTCCTTCATTCCATTTGGGTGGCATACAAGCTTGTTAACTAGATTATATCTGATGACAAAACCTACACCAACTTCCTATAGCTCCTGATCACAGTGACCTGTCCAGAAAAACCATGTCTCCAGCTCCAATTTTAGTAAGCTGGTCTTTATTTGCCAACCTTATTTCACTCAGGGATGGCATTTGGATGGGAAACCTGCTGAGTTCTCTCTCACCAAGAGTTGTTTGTCTTTCAGGTCTACTAGATTTCCTGTTATCTACAAGTATGTGTACATTCCATGTACCAACAGTGAATGGAATCACCTTTGCAAAAGTTTTTATACATTTTTTTTGTTTGCTTTGACCACAAGGTGGGGTCTCTGCCTGCTTCAGTAAAGTCAGGATTAAGTTAGGTGATGCAGACAATTTTGGTCCTTAAAATAGACTGCTTGGGCAGCTAGGTGGTGCAGTGGATAAGACACCAGGAGGACCTGAGTTCAAATCCAGCCTCAGACACTTGACACTTACTAGCTGTGTGACCCTGGGCAAATCACTTAACCCTCATTGCCCCCCCCCCAAAAAAAAGACTGATCAGACACCCAGGGGGCTGCTGAATGTCATTGCTGCTTCAGTCCAGTGAGAAGATGACCCTATGGCCTGGGCTACCTGTGTGCCAGGTTGTGACTGCAGCCTTCAGAGTATCCTTACTTGTCCATTGCCACAGGACTTCAAGGTAGGTAAAAATAGCAACATGGTATGTGTGATGTATTTTGACTCATGCATAAATGGGATTTAAGTGAGTCTCTTTTCCCTTGTGGGCCTCGGTTTCCTTGCCTGTTAATAAGGGAGGTTAGCCTAGGTAGCCTCTAAAATCCCTCCTAGCTCAGAAAATTTTTGGTGACCCTTAAAACAAATAAATCAATATGTTATGGTGATGACCTTCTGCGAGAAGACCTCATCCATTCCAAATATACAGTGGAATTCAGTTACCTCAGTGATGGGGATCTGAGCAAGCATTAGGGGAGATAGAGCTGACATAAATGGGAATGGGATCAGAGGAATGATGGAGTAACAATTGTGGATCTTAGAAGGTGAGATTCAATTGGGTTGGTGTTGGTGACGTGTGAAGAGAAGGTTGCCACCCCACCAACTCCAACCTCCTGGTATATCCTGCATAGAGAAGATCCCAAAAGGCCCTGCTTTTTCCTACTTAGTAATAGAAAGCCTTCCTACTTTGTAAGTCTGTGTATGACATGAATAAAGGAACTTCTAAGACTGACATGTTCTGGGGGTAGCTAGGTGGCACAGTGGATAGAGCACTGGCTCTGGATTCAGGAGGATCTGAGTTCAAATCTGGCCTCAGACACTTGACACTTACTAGCTACGTGGCCCTGGGCAAGTCATTTAATTCTCATTGCCCTGCAAAAAAAATTAAAATAAAAATAAAAGACTTACATGTTCTACTATTAAATTTGGAATTGTATCTAAGAGGTTAAAAACAGTCTTTCACTCCAGGGAAAATTTATTTACAGTAGGAGTTATTGACTGTTTTTGTCATGGATCCCTTAGGCAGCCCTTCTCATAATAACTTTTTAAGTGCATAAAATAAAATTCAGAGGATTACAAAAGAAACCATTTTTTGAAATGCAGTTTTTGAAAAAAAGATTTCAAAATAACTTCACATACTATTGTTATAAAAAAATGATGAGCAAGCAGATTTCAGAAAAACCTAGAAAAACTTACACAAATTGATGCTGAGCAAAGTGAGCAGAACCAAGAGGACACTATATAGAGTATCAGAAACATTGTGTGATGATCAATTGTGATAGACTTAGCTCTTCCCAGCATTACATTGATCCAAGACAATTCCAAAAGATTTATGATGGAAAATGTCAGAAAAAGAGCTATGGAATCTGAATGCAGATCAAAGCATACTATTTTCACTTTTGTTGTTGTTGGGTTTTTTGGTTTCTTTTATCTTGTGGTTTTTCCCTTTTCTTCTTTTTGTTGTTGTTGGTGGTGGTGGTGGTGGGTTTTTTTGGGCAGTGCAATGAGGGTTAAGTGACTTGCTGAGGGTCACACAGCTAGTTTGGTGTCAAGTGTCTGATGCTGGATTTGAACTCAGGTCCTCCTGAATCCAAGGCCAGTGCTTTATCCACCATGACACTTAGCTGCCCCTTTCCCTTTTGTTCTGATTCTTCTCTCACAGCATGACTAATGTGGAAATATGTTAACACGATTGTAATGTATAACCTATATGAGATTACCTTGCTGTCCTAGAGAGGGGGGAAGGGAAAGAGGGTGAAAAATTTGGAACTCAAAAACTTACAAAAATAAATGTGGGGGCAGCTAGATGGCACAGTGGTTAAAGCACCGGCCCTGGATTCAGGAGTACCTGAGTTTAAATCCAACCTCAGACACTTGACACTTACTAGCTGTGTGACCCTGGGCAAGTCACTTAACCCCCCATTGCCTGCAAAAAAAAAACAACAAAAAATAAAAAATAAATAAATGTGGAAAACTATCTTTACAAGTAATTGGGGGGAAAAAATAAAACACTATTTTAAAAAACCCAACTTCACAGACCCTATATTAAGAACCCCTGCCTACAGAAATTCAGACATAAGGATTGATAAAATGGGACAACAATTTTTCTTTCAGACCCAGAAGGAATGTGATTTTTGGATGGTCTGTAGAAAATTTTTATCCATAAAATGTTTCACTACCCCTTCCAGTCTCTAAACAGACTTGTCCTGTTTCTCCCTGTGCCTGCTAACAATCACAGAAATGTCAGAGGTGAAAGGTACCTTATAGTTCATGTAGTACAACCCCTTTCTTTGACACAGAGGAAAGCTGAGGCCTAGAGAGTCTCAGCTGTTCTCTGTACCCCAAGTCTCTCCCCTCTGAAATCTTGTTTCTAGGCAGCTGTGAAAGCAATATTTTGAATAGACTGACCACATCACTCCCTTGCCTCATAGATGCCAATGAAATATGAACACAATTACAAAGCACTCTTTACATAAAGACAGGTCCAAATAGTTGGGAAAATTTTAATTGCTCATGGGTAGGCCAAGCCAATATAACAAAAGCTATAATAGCACCTAAATTAATTTACTTATTCAGTGCCATATGAATCAAGTTACCAAAGGATTATTGTACAGAATTAGAAAAAATAAGGGGGGCAGCTAGGTGGCACAGTGGATAAAGCACTGGACATGGATTCAGGAGGACCTGAGTTCAAATCTGGCCTCAGACACTTGACACTTACTAGCTGTGTTACCCTGGGCAAGTCACTTAACCCTCATTGCCCCTAAAAACAAAAAATGAAACAAAAAACAAAAATAAGAACAAAAAACCCAGAAAAAATAAGAAGATTGAGCTGGAGAAACAAAAGGCCAAGAATCTCAGGAAAGAATGAAAGGAGTGAGGGGCAGCTAGGTGGCACAGTGGATAGAGCACTGGCCCTGGAGTCAGGAGGACCTGAGTTCAAATCTGACCTCAGACACTTAACACTTACTAGTTGTGTAACCCTGGGCAAGTCACTTAACCCCAATTGCCTCACTAAAAAAAAAAAAAAAAAAGAATGATAAGAGTGGGAAGGAGTGGGGCTCTTGCAGTACTGGATCTCGAACTATCCTACAAAACAATAATGATCAAAACAACTTGTTACTGGTTAAAAATTAGGGATGTTGATCAATAGAATGGGTTAGGTATAAAATATATGGAAGACAAGCACAGTAATCTAGTGTTTGATAAACCTAAAGATCCTAGCTCTTAGAGGCAAGAACTTACTATTTGACAAAAAATGTTGGGAAAACTGTGAAGTAGTCTGGCAGAAACTAGGTATAGACCAACACCTCATGTCAAAATAAGCTCCAAATGGTTTTATGATTTAAACATAAAGGGGCAGCTAGGTGGTGCAGTGGATAAAGCACAGGCCCTGGATTCAGGAAGACCTGAGTTCAAATCTGGCCTCTGACACTTGACACTTACTAGCTGTGTGACCCTGGGCAGGTCACTTAACTCCAATTGCCTCACCAAAAAAATGAAAATAAACATAAACATAAAGGGTGACATCATAAGCAAATTAGAGGAACATGGAAGAAACCATCTGTCAGATCTATGGCGAGGGGAAGAGTTCAAGACCAAAAAGGGATAGAGAGGATCACAGAAAATAAAACAAGACAATTTTGATTAAATAAAATTGAAGTTTTTACATAAACAAAACCAATGTAGTTAAATTAGAAGAAAAGGGAATAAGCATTTATATCATACCTACTATGCACCAGGCACTGTGCCAAGTGCTTTTTTTTTTGACATATCTTCTCATTCGATCCTCACAACCATTCAAGGTGAGTACTATTATTATCAAATTTTATAGTTGAGAAAACCTCTAGACAGAGGTTAGGTTACTTGCCCAGAATCACATAGCTACTAAGTGTGTGAATCTAGATTTGAACTCAGGTCTTCCTGACTCCAGGCTTAATACTCTTTCCACTGTACCACCTACCTGGTAGAAGATAAATGGTGAAAAAAAAATCTTTGCAGCAAGTTTCTTTGATAAAGGTCTTGTTTCTAAGGTATATAAGGAATGGATTCACATTTATAAGAATAAGAGACATCCCCCAATTGATAAATGGCCCAAAGGATACAAATAGTTGGTTTTCAGAGGAAGAAATCTAAGTTACCAATAGCCATATGAAAAAATGTTCAAAATCACTAATAATTAGAGAAATATAAATTAAAACAACTCTGAGGTTCTACCTCACACCCATTAGATTGGCAAGGTCAACCAAAAAAGGAGATGAAAAATACTAGGAGGGTAGCTAGGTGGCACAGTGGATAAAGCACCGGCCCTGGATTCAGGAGTACCTGAGTTCAAATCCAGCCTCAGACACTTAACACTTACTAGCTGTGTGACCCTGGGCAAGTCACTTAACCCCAATTGCCTTACCGAAAAAAAAAATACTAGGAGAGTTGTTGGAAAATAGATACTTTAATGCACTGTTGATGGAATTGTGAACTGGTCTAGCCATTCTGGAAAGCAATTTAAAACTTTGCCCCCAAAGCTATTAAACTATGTATACCAGTTAATACACTGATACTGCTACTAGGTCTATACCTCAAAGACATAGGAAAAGGACCTATATGTAGATAAACATGTTTATAGCAGCTTTTTTTTTTATGGGGGCAAAGAATTGGAAACTGAGAGAATACTCATCAATTGGGGAATGGCTGAACAAGTTATGGTATATGAATGTGATGGAATACTATTATGCTATAAGAAACGATGAAGGGGGTAGATTCAGAGAAACCTGGAAAGACTTGTATGAACTGATGCATAATGAAGTTAGAAGAACTAAGAGCACAATTTACACAATAAAAACCATATAACTTTGAAAGACTTAGGAACTCTGATCAAAGCAATGACCAACCACAGTTCCAGAGGACTCATAATGATACATGCTATCCACCTCCAGATGTACAGGTAGCTAATGGATTCAGAATGCTGATTAAGACATTTTTCTTTTGGACATGACCAATGTGGGAATTTATTTTTTTTTACTATAAATAATAACAATAACTCTAAGGTTTGCAAAGTATTTTATAAATATTACCACATTTGGTTCTCACAACAGCCCTGGGAGGTAGGTGTTATTATTATTTCCATTTATAGATAAGGAAAAGGAGGCAGACAGTGGTTAAGTGACTTACCCAGGATCACACAGCTACTGAGTATCTGAAGCCAGATTTGGTTTGGCTTTCTCATTTTCTCAGTGGGGGCAGGAGGAGTGAGAGGTAGATTTCAGTTTGAAAGCAGCTTCCTATGACTTCTAGAATCAACTACAAATTCCTCTCTTTGGTCCTTAACGTCCTTGGCAACTTGACTCCAACCTACTTTTCCAGCCTCGTTATACATTAGTTAGTCCCCTTCATTTACTCTGTGGTTCAGCCAAACTGTCCTTTTCCTTTTCCCCACTATCTCTATGCTTTTTCATAGGTGATTATCTCCCATGACTAGGAATAAATTCCCAATCATTCCCTACCTCCTCCTCTAAAAATCCCTAGTTTCCTTCAAAGTTCTGTTCAGGTGCCACCTCCTACATAAATCAACCAAACAGGGGGCAGCTAGGTGGCGCAGTGGATAAAGCACCGGCTCTGGATTCAGGAGTGTCTGAGTTCAAATCCGGCCTCAGACACTTGACACTAGCTGTATGACCCTGGGCAAGTCACTTAACCCCCATTGTCCTGCAAAAAAAACAAAAAACAAACAAACAAAAAAAATCAACCAAACAACAAATACTGAGTGCCTACTGTGTACCAGATATTGCACATAAAGTTTTTCTCCATCCCTAACCCCCAGCTGTTAATATCTCTCCCTAGGCGGAAAAATACTTCCTATAAATCTTGTTGCTACTTACATGAGAATATGCTGCTTCTCTTGATAGAATATAAGCTCTTGAAGAGTAGGAGCTGCTTGACTTTTGTTCTTGCACCCCCAGCACCTAGCAACAGTCCCCATTACCCAAAGTCACACAGATTGTAAATGCCACAGCTGGGATTAGAACCCAAAGCTCTATTATACTCGAAGCTGCCTCTTTATCCCCCAACTCCTTCCTTTTAGTCCAGGCCCTCTGAGTAGGGTTGAAGGGAGGTCTGAGAGGGCAGCGGTAGAGAATGGAAATAAATATTCAACCTTCCAATTGGAGCTGGAAATTGGGAAACATACCTTTAGATATCAGAGGGCACCACCTACTGGTGAAGCCCGAGAAGACAACCGTTCTTCCCTCCTATTTGGGAGGGAGAACAAAATTTGTTCATTTGTCAAATGTTATAGGATCCCAGAATTCCAGAGTAAAAGGAGACTTCAGTAGCCATTTAGTTCAACTTGTACCTAAGTCAAGGATGCTGTCTACCACACATCTACCACATGGTCATCCTGCCTTTGAAGAGCAGCCCACGGAATGCCTTCCAAAGTGGCCTATGCCTCCCCCTAATTGTCAGGAAATGTTGACCTCACCTACAGGCTAAATTTACTTTTTTGTGATTTCCATTCATTGTTTCTAGTTCTGCTCTCTGGGATTAGACAGAACAAGTCTAATCCATTTTCCAAATGTCAGCCCTTCGGACACTTTGAAGACAGCTATTAAGTTCACCCCAAGTCTTTTCTTCTTTAAGGTAAACATCCTCAGGTTCTTCAACATATCCTCATAGGACATGAACCTTACACTCAACCCAGCCATACCATGACTAAGTCTATAACTCAAAGAGATGAGACAAAAGAAAAAGACATACGTTCAGTCAGGTGAGCAGGCAACAGGAAACAAGCTTTATTGTGCCCTTATGGCATCAGGCACTGGGCTAAGTACTAGGGATACAAATACAGCAAAAAGAATGTGGTTTTTTTTCTTCCTGCCCTCAAGAAGTTTATGAGCTAATGAGGGAAGTCAACATGTAAAAGGGTATTGAAAGAAAAGGGAGGGGCAGCTATGTGGCACAGTGGATAAACCACCAGCCCTGGATTCAGGAGTATCTGAGTTCAAATCCAGCCTCAGACACTAGGCACTTACTAGCTCTGTGACCCTGGGCAAGTTACTTAACCCCTATTGCCCCACTAAAAAAATAAATAAGTAAATTTTAAAAAATTTTTTAAAAATTAAAAAAAAAGGGGGTGGCTAGGTGGCACAGTGGATAGAGCACCGGCCCTGGAGTCAGGAGTACCTGAGTTCAAATCTGGCCTCAGACACTTAACACTAGCTGTGTGACCCTGGGAGAGTCACTTAACCCCAATTGCCTCACCAAAAAAAAAAAATTAAAAAAAAAAAGAAAGAAAGAGAAGGGAGAGAGTTGATGAAGTTTGGAGAGTACAGAGTGCAGTGGAAGGGGAATTAAGTGTGGCCACCTAGACCCATTTTGTCCCCAAATTGGAGGCCCTTGAAGAAACTGGGAGAAGAGAGTTGGCATAGCAAAGGAAAGTTCCAGGGAAAGAAGGCAGTCATGGTGGCACAGTCTGATGAGAATAAGAAGCAAAACCAGGAGCAGAATATTTTACATAAATACGAAAATATCTCAGTACTTTTTGTGGTGGCAAAGATCTGGCAACTAAAGGGGGCATATCAACTAGGGAACAGCTGAACCTATTCAGCTCCTATGCCACTCCGTAGGAGAAATCCATCTCAATTTCCTCTGGTTGTCCTCTCCTCCTCCTTCTCCTCCTCCTCATTACTATGGATATACTTCTCTGTGGGTGGCAGATTTGTTTTTCCCTTTGTATCTTCCCTCTTTCCCTCCCTGGTGCCTGGCACACACTAGGCACTTGACAAATGCTTGTTGAATTTGAGAAATGTAAAGTTGTATCCTTGGGTTAAAAAAAACCCCAACTTTACAAGGATATAAGATAGGGGAGGCATGACTAGACATCCGTCTGTCTGACAAGAATAAATGAATTTTAGTGCTCAGTAAGCATCAACAATACAAAAAATATGACAGATTAAAAAAAATACAAATTTTGGCTACATTTTAAGACACAGGTGTCCCGAAAGAGGGATGTAATGATCTCACTGTATTCTGCCCTGGTTATACCACATTTGGAATTCTGTGTTCAGTTCAGGGCATTATGATTTCAGAAGGACATTGATAAGATAAAAGGCAACCAGCACAGCAAAGGGCTTTAAGATCATGGCATAAGAGGGTCAATTCAAAGAACTGGAAATGTTTATTTAGCCTGAAGAAGAAAAGATGGCATAGGTAGGTGGGCCCTGAGACATGTCATCAATGATTTAAAAGGTTGTCATGTAAAAGAGAGATTAGACTTGTTTCATTTGGCCCCAGGGTGCAGAACTCCAAACAATAGACAAATGTTTCAAAGAGGCTGGGGTTTTTTGGCTCCACTTCATAATTAGAATTATCCAGAAGTGGAACAGAATGCCTCCAGAAGCAGGGGGTTCCCCCCACTAGTAATATTCAAGTAAAGAGTGGATAATCACTGGTTGGGGATCATAAACTCATAGATAAAGAGCTGGAAGGTCATCTTCCTGAAACAAAGGCTTATCTATTTAGCAATATATCCCCAGTCATTCAACACTAGTCTCCAAAGAACTGATATTGAGGCTCCCCCAGAGGAAAATGGAAAGGTGCAAGGTGGGCCTGCAATACTTCATAAACAAGGATTTACAGAGGAGAAGGGGCATAAAGAACATAGGATTATCAAAGAAATGTGTGTATATTCCTAGTCCGAGAGTCCATTGGTATGGAACTCTTTCCTTATTGGTGGAGATCAATGTCCCACCATCTGTGTAAAAGATAAGGCAGCATTAGAAGGAACAGCTAGGTGGCACTGTGGATAGAGCACTGGCTTCGAAGTTGGGAGGACCTGAGTTCAAATCTCATCTTAGACACTAGCTGTTTGACCATGGACAAGTCACTTAACCCCAATTGCCTTAAACATCCAGTTCCATCTCCAGTCATTTTTTTCTCCTTGCATTCAATCTTTTCCAACATCAGGGTCTTTCCCAATGAGTCCTGTCTTATTATATGGACAAAGTATTTAAGCTTCAGCTTAAATTCAAAATAGTCTGGGGGGCAGCTAGGTAGCACAGCGGATAAAGCATCAGCCCTGGATTCAGGAGTACCTGAGTTCAAATCCGGCCTCAGACACTTGACACTTACTAGCTGTGTGACCCTGGGCAAGTCACTTAACCCTCATTGCCACACAACAAAAACAAAAAAAATTCAGAATAGTCTGAATTGATTTCTTTAAGCATTGACTGATTCGATCTCCTTACTGTCTGAAGGACTCTCAAAAGTTTTCTCTAGCATCACAATTCAAAAGCATCCATTCTGTGGCACTCAGCTTTCCTTATAGTTCAACTTTCACAGCCATATCTTGCTACTGAAAGACCTTCCAACTCTTTATCTATGAGCTTATGATCCTCAACAAGTGGTTATTCAGTCTTTACTTGAATATCACTAGTGAGGGGGAACCCCCTACTTAACATCCAGTGACATCTCCAGTCATCCTGATATATATGTATATATATGTATGTATGTATAGACATAGACATGGATGATATATAGAATAGAGTGATGGAGATAGAGATAGAAGATAGATAGATAGATAGATAGATAGATAGATAGATAGATAGATAGATAGATAGATAGATAGATAGATAGATAGATGGCTCTGGAGATTGGTGACCTTGCACAGTCCTCCCTCACTTAAATCCAATTCACTGCAAGTCATGATATCACCATGATGTTGAGAAGGGCAAACAACCAAGCCGACCGACTGTGGTTGATGAGATCTGAAGAGAGGAAAGCTGCTGTTTTTCTGGGGCAGTATCATCTTTGTGTGTGTGTGTGTGTGTGTTTTCCCATCTATTCTTTGGGACAGATTTTCAGCTGATCAAGTGAGCATGGCCTTCATCACTGAGGCTGTACCAGGGTAAATATTAAACAACTAACCAGTTAATATTTAATAATTATTTTCTGAAAACTTACATTTAATCTTTGTTATTAATATTTTCTCCCAGGGGCAACTAGGTGGCGCAGTGGATAGAGCACCAGCCCTGGAGTCAGGAGTACCTGAGTTCAAATCCAGCCTCAGACACTTAACACTTACTAGCTGTGTGACCCTGGAAAAGTCACTTAACCCCATTTTTTTTCCTCCCTCACTTTCTTAAGACTCAGCAATCAACAAAACAATGAAACAAATCCCAATTTGAAACATTTGCAGTTTCTGAGATGTAAATGCTCAAATTGAAAATTTAACAATTGACTGTCACTGGTGAGGCAGAGCTGACTCCATCACACTCCTGGGCTGCACCGAACTGGACTAAGCCCCTATTGAAGGAAAAGAAGCCATTATCAGAGGTCTACCAAGGCTCAAAGGTCAAGTTACAAGAGCTCTTTGGCTAATCATCCAGTAGGGTCTAAGATCTTCTTACTTGATTATAGAAATAAACTTAAGAGCTATTTTGGGCAGATCAGAGGCAGTCATGATGGAGATCTTTAAGGAGGATTCTAACAAGGCAACCTGCCCCAGAAAACCCAAAAGCGTCAATGGACTTGTTATATAGCTAACCAATAGACTGAAATATCAGAGAAGGGGGTGATCGGGGATAAGGTTCAGTGGAAAGACAACAGAGTCCTGAGCCCATGCTGGCCCATCCAGGCTTGGGAATACAGGGTTTGGCCTCCTGTTGGGGCATGAATAAACAAATCGTGGTATATAAATGTAATGGACTATTTTTTTTTTTTAGTGAGGCAATTGGGGTTAAGTGACTTGCCCAGGGTCACACAGCTAGTAAGTGTTAAGTGTCTGAGACCGGATTTGAACTCCTGGGCCGGTGCTCTATCCACTGCGCCAACTAGCTGCCCCTCGAGTAATGGACTATTATTATGTCCTAAGAAAGGATTAAATGAACTGTTCCAGAAAAATCTATGGGGATCTTTATAAATTGATGAAAAGCAAAGCAAATAGAACCAGGAGAACAATTTATACAATGAAAACAACATTATAGAGAAAAACAACATTGACTTTAGAACACTCACAATGAGAAACCATGAGTTCTGACCTGTGATGAACTTAAGATGCAGAAAGAGTCATAAATTTTCCAATATGACTAATGTGGGAATTTGTTCTGCTGGACTGTGCAGATATATATTTAGGGATTTGCTTTTAGGGTGGTGGGGTTTTTTCATCTGCTCAATGTGGAGGTGGTGGGAAAGACAAGTTAATTTTTTAAAAGTACTTATTATTCGAAGAATAAAAATAAAAAACTCCTGGGGAGGGAGGGGGAGAAGTGCAGGGCATAACATGGTACGTGTATTCAGTATGGAGTTGTGACTCATGTAACAGCTTCTGTTTCCCAGTTCAGGATAGGAAAAGTGAGTCTGAGGATAAAGGAAAGATTGGGGAAATGTCCACTAGAGGTCAGGCTGAGGTCTTGATTCCCCAGGGTTCTGCTGTACTGTCCCCTAACCCTTCCAAGTACCTCACTAAGGTCCAATGGTACTAATAACCTCTTTATGGGAGATTTGGGAAATATCACACCCCCACATAAGCATGAGGGAGAGACCATAATAAAGGAATTGCAGAATTGGAAGGGGCCTCAAAGGCCATCTAGTACAACCTGTACCTGTATCCTTTCTTTCTTTTTTTTTTCTTTTGGTGAGGCAATTGGGGTTAAGTGACTTGCCCAGGGTCACACAGCTAGTAAGTGTTAAGTGTCTGAGGCCGGATTTGAACTCAGGTACTCCTGACTCCAGGGCTGGTGCTCTATCTACTATGCCACCTAGCTGCCCCCTGTATCCTTTCTTAAAAGAGTCCCATGCCAGCACTGTACTGGCAGATGCTTTAAAAATGGCCCTCAAAATATTTACTGCAGAACACACTTTTCAGTTTAATCTGCATTATAAACATTTTATTCCCATCACTTTCTTAAGTCTATAAATCAACAAACCAATAAATTAAGACCTCATTGGATAAAGCACCAGCCCTTAATTCAAGAACCTGAGTTCAAATCCAGCCTCAGACACTTAACACTTACTAGCTGTGTGACCCTGGGCAAGTCACTTAACCCTCACTGCCCCGCAAAAAAAAATTAAGCTCTCATTGTTTGCTCACACTGGAAATTAAACAAGTGTTCTTGCAAGCCAGCTTGAGCTGGCTCCAGGATATACCTATGCCATGTTGATGAGGGTACCGGTAGACAGAAGAGACTACAAGTGGCCAAGATGAAGTCTGGGTGGAAAAAAGACTTTATTAACCTCCTTCATGTCCTAAGAAGAAAGAGGAAGACATGTGAAATACTTTTGAGGGGGAGGGCTTTGGAAAGAAAAGCTAGTGAACAAAAGCTTTAAATGTAGGCTTCCATTCTACATGGACAGAGAGAGAGAGAGAGAGAGTAGGAAAGATACAATAGTATTCAGCATGACTGAGTTTTCTGAGAGAAGAGTAGAGGGAGAGAGAAATAGAAACAAGGTTGGGAACACTCAGACAAACTATCAAGGCCTTTTTCCTGTACAGACCCACCAGTTCAGAAGAAATGGAATTTCCTCCTTGGAGTATGTGAAGAAGCATGTTCCCCAGAGAGAAGAAGAGGAGACAGACTGTCACAAAATCTCTCAACTCCCTGTCTGTCTATCTAGAATGGACTAGGTACATTAGAGGTCTCTCCAGCCCAACCTGTACCTGAACATGACTGCCCTCTGCAATGTGTCAGACTTTTCATGGAGCCTCTCCTTGAAGGTCTCACTTCCTTGTGCAACTCCATACCTTCATTTTGATGTTGTCATTCAGTTGTGTTTTACTCTTTGTGACCCCCCATAGCATGCCAGGCTCTTTGATCCTCCACTATCTCTAGAAGTCTGTCCAAGTTCATGTTTGTGTTTCCATGACTCTATCTATTCATCTCATCCTCTGATGTCCTCTTTCCCTTTTACATTCAATCTTTTCCAACATCACGGTCTTTCCCAATGAGTCCTGTCTTATTATGTGGCCAAAGTATTTAAGCCTCAGCTTAAATTCAGAATAGTCTGAATTGATTTCTTTAAGTATTGACTGATTTGACTCCTTGCTGTCTGAGGGACTCTCAAAAGTTTTCTCTAGCACCACAATTCAAAAGCATCCATTCTGTGGCACTCAGCTTTCCTTATAGTTCACCTCCTACAGCCATACCTTGCTACTGGAAAAAAAAAAACATAGCTTTGACTATATGGACCTTTATTGGCAAGGTGATGTCTCTGCTATTTAGGATGCTGTCCAGATTTACCATAGCTTTTCTTCTGAGGAATAAGTGTCTTCTAATTTCATGGCTGTAGTCATCATCTGCAAATGATCTTTGAGCCCAAGAATAGAAAATCTGACACTGCTTCCATTTCTTTTCCCTCTATTTTCCAGGAAGTGATGGGAACCAGTTACCAAAATCTTAGGGAGGTTTTTTATATTGTGCTTCAAGCCAGCTTTTACACTTTCCTCTTTTACCTTCATCAAGAGGCTTCTTAATTCTTCTTCACTTTCTGCCATCAGAGTGGCATTATCTTGCATATCTGAGATTGTGGATATTTCTCCCAGAAATCTTAATTCTGTCTTTTTATTCCAGAAAAAACATCTACTTCTGCTTCATTTCTTTGACTACATGGATCCCAACAAAAATATGGCAAGTCTTCAAAGAGAAAGGAACACCAGATCATCCTACGTGTCTCCTGAGGAACCTGTATGCAGGCCAAGAAGCAACAGTTAGAAGCAAACATGAAACAACTGATTGGTTTGAGATTGGAAAAGGAGTATGACGAGGCTATATATTGTCATTTTTAAATCATCTCTTTTACTTGTTTATTTTTATTTTATTTTCAGTTCCATATTATGTCCCTCATCTCTCTTACTCCCTCACCCATTGAGAAGACAAGAAAAATAAAACCCATTACCAAAAAAAAACAAAAAAAAATTTTTTAAACCCATTACAAATATGAGTAGTCATGTGAAAAAAATTCCACATTAGTCATGTTCCAGAAAAAAGAAAGAGCAAAAATTAAGCTTCAGCTTGTATCAGCTCTCTATCAAGAGGTTGATAGCATATTTCATCAGGAGTCCTTTGATTCCTGGTTGTTGTAGCCATTGTATTAATCAGAGTTACTAAGTCTTTCAAAGTTGATTATCTTTACAATATTATTGTTACTTTGTAACTTGTTCTCCTGATTCTGTTCACTTTGCATCAGTTCATACAAATCTTCCTAGATTTTTCTCAAACCATTCCCTTCATCATTTCCTTTTTGTTGTTGTTGTTTTTTGGTTTTGACCAGGCAATGAGGGTTAAGTGACTTGCCCAGGGTCACATAGATAGTGTCAAGTGTCTGAGGCCAGATTTGAACTCAGATTCTCCTGAATCCAGGGCCAGTGCTTTATCCACTGCACGACCTAGCTGCCCCAATCCCTTCATCATTTCTTATAGCACAATAGTATTCCATCACATATACATGTCACAACTTATTCAGCCCTTCCCCAATTGATGGGCATTCTCTTAGCTTCCAATGCTTTGCTCTCTAGGTCAAAGGGTACACACATTTTGATAGCTTCTGGGGCATAGTTTCAAATTGCTTTTTAGAATGACTGGACTACTGTACCTAATTTCCCACATCCCCTTTAGTATGTGTCATTTTCCTTTTTTGTCATCTTAGGCAATCTGATGAGTATAAAGTAGTACTTCATTGTTGTTTAAATTTCATTTCTCTAATTATTAGTGACAGAACATTTTTTCATATAGCTATCGATAGCTTAACTCTCCTCCTACTGAGGCAGCCCAATTTAGGAAGATTTTCTTTAAAAACCAGTACTAGGTCGGGGCAGCTAGGTGGTGGAGTAGATAAAGCACTAGCCCTGGATTCAGGAGTACCTGAGTTCAAATCCGGTCTCAGACACTTAACACTTACTGGCTGTGTGACCCTGGGCAAGTCACTTAACACCAATTGCCCTGCAAAAAAATAAAATAAAATAAAATAAAATAAAACATAAAGAACTTTTTCAGGACTGCTGATTAGACATTTGACATACACTGTCCAAACAACTCCTGGCATACATAGGATAGTAAAATTATAGGATTTGCTCCAGTCCTCTTGTCTGTGGCCATTCTCTCCACAAGCATTAGAATA
This sequence comes from Dromiciops gliroides, assembly GCF_019393635.1. Lineage (NCBI taxonomy): Eukaryota > Metazoa > Chordata > Mammalia > Microbiotheria > Microbiotheriidae > Dromiciops > Dromiciops gliroides. The sequence continues at coordinate 46,702,113 of NC_057861.1, read as the reverse complement.
GTTGCCAGGGTCTCATCTGCTGCTGCCATTCAGGTCTGACTCAACAGGATTCAAGATTTTTCACACTCACAAAATAACCTCCAATCCTGGTCATATGTCTTAAGACAGGTACTCATTCATCTATGATCAAGGAATAACAACAACAACAACTGGCATTTGTATAGTATGTTTGCAAAGCACCTTACAAATATTATCTCATTTTATCTTTACAGCCCTAGGAACTAAGTGGTATTATTATCCCCATTCACAGATGAGGACACTGAGACAGAGGCTAAGTGACTTGCTCAGGATCATACAGCTTTGTTGTCGTTCAGTTGTTTCAGTTATGTCAGACTCTTTGTGACTCCATTTTGGGTTTTCTTGGCAGAGATATGGACGTCGTTTGCCATTTCTTTCTCCAGCTCATTTTACAGGTGAGGAAACTGAGGCAAACAGGGTGAAGTGAGCTGGTAAGTGTACAAGGTCAGATTTGGACTCAGTCTTCCTGACTCCAAGCCCAACTCTCTATTCACTGTCACACCTAGCTGCCTAGAACAAACAGAAAAGGCAACCGGGGGTATGAATGCAATTGTGCCTCACTTGAATCCCTCTGAACTGATTTCCTCATGGGCACAGTGACATCATGCTGCCTCCCTCACTGGAAATCTCACAATTACATGACGCCACCTGGAAAGTCAAAGGAGGAGAGAACAAGTTGGAAGGTAAACCTTCTTTTATCTGTTGCCACCTCATCCTCCCACCCCCACAGCCATCAAAGGAGGAGGACTGGGAAAGGAACATGAAGAACTTTGTCCCATCATCCCAAAATGCAAAATCCTTTCAAGCCTGGATCACCCCATGGCTAGGAGGAGGCCCCATTGCTCCCATGACTGCAACAGAGGACAATTTTGAGCATGCTCCATGGGACGGTCCCTACAGACCAAGTTCCCCGAACCACCACCCCCCCCCAACTCCCTTAGATATAAAACCTCAATCTGACTCTCTGTGACCTCCTGTGTTCCTGGTTCTTTGCTCTGGGGCCAAACAAGACAAGGCTGGTCCTTCTTCTGCATAAGCCTTCAAATCTTTTAACTTTGTTATCACACTCCATGTCAGAAGCCTAGGTTACTATAGCGCTAAGAGTGGAAATGGGAAGCAGGAGAGGCAATGGGTTGTTGTAGATACTGTTTTGGTTTTTTTGTTTGTTTGTTTGTTTTTCGTGAGGCAATTGGGGTTAAGTGACTTGCCCAGGGTCACACAGCTAGTAAGTGTCAAGTGTCTGAGGCCAGATTTGAACTCAGGTATTCCTGAACCCAGGGCCAGTGCTCTATCCACTGCGTCACCTAGCTGCCCCTGTTGTAGATACTGTTAACCAGAAACCTGTCCCCCACAAAAACATAAGCAGAGTGATTCAGTTAAAAAGACAAGAACCCATTTTTATTTCTTCTCAGCAACTCGATGACATGCAACTGCATAGGAAATCTCTCAAGAGATTCCAATGAGCAGTTGGACGGGGAGGTTGTGCAGTCCCTGGATCAGTCAGGTCAGGATTGATTAACTCCTTGTTTCCTGGGTTTACCACAGGATGCTTTTTTTTTTTTTTTTTTTTTTTTTTTTTTTTTTTTAGTGAGGCAATTGGGGTTAAGTGACTTGCCCAGGGTCACACAGCTAGTAAGTGTTAAGTGTCTGAGGCCGGATTTGAACTCAGGTACTCCTGAATCCAGGGCCGGTGCTCTATCCACTGCGCCATCTAGCTGCCCCCCACAGGATGCTTTTAATTCCATTTGCACAATACAAATCAGTCTCACTCCCTGAAAGCAAACAATGTGGATGTGAAGGAGGAAGCCTCTAGGGATCTTTGAAGACAAGAAAGATCCCTGTAACCCCACAGTTGGCTCAGGGATGTTGGGGAGCCTAGAGAGCAAACAATGACGTCTCCAGAAGATTCAAGAGAAACCTACTTGGTTTGTGCTTCTATAGTTCTCAGGAATGTCTGATTATTTGCATATCAACCAGGCTTGATCTCTGTTACCATAAGGGACTTTTGATTTGTTAGACTAGGTTTTTATGTAGTTCCTCTGGAAAAATAAGGGAATTTTACCAAATAATCATCATTAGAGAGCTGATCTGGGAGCCAAGATGACCTGGGTTCAAAGCCTACTTTTGTACCACCCTAACTGTATGACCTTGGGGAAAGGCACTCAACCTCTTAGTGCCTCTAGGAAGCTCTCCAAGGCTCTCAGTTGTAGAGGAGATCATCTGCATTAGTACTCACATAGAAAGTTCTTTCATGGGAGCCTCTCATAAAGGAAGGGAGGAAAGAAGGAAGGGAGGGAGGGAGGATGGAAGGAAGCAAGGACAGAAGGAAAGAAAAGAAGGAAGGAAGAGAGAGAAAGAGAGAGAAAGAAGGAAGGAAGGGAGGGAGGGAGGGAGGGAGGGAGGGAGGGAAGGAAGGAAGAAGGGAAGGAAGGAAGGAAAGAAGGAAGGAAGGAAGGAAGGAAGGAAGGAAGGAAGGAAGGAAGGAAGGAAGGAAGGAAGGAAGGAAGGAAGGAAGGAAGGAAGGAAGGAAGGAAGGAAGGAAGGAATTTTGTGCTAGAGTGAGGATAAGGGTAGAGCCTGGGAGCTAGGGCAGAGTATTTTGGGAGCTGGCACTGAAAGCAGAGAGAGGTCCCTAGAGTGTGAGCCTGAAAGCTGGGTCAGCTGCAGTGCATTTGACTTGTAGAAGGGCACAAATGTCCCTGAGTGACCAGGCAGGGTGAGTCAGTAGGAATGAGTGTGAGTTTGGATGCTGGAAGGTGCCTCCTACCACGAATGTTGGGGAGTGACAATAAACTGTGTAGGTCAGGAGGGGTCAGAGAGAAGTGCTTTTAATTACAGCTGAAAGATTGCCCTGGGTTTGGAGAGGACTGGGAGATGTAGCAAAGAGATGAAAAAGGTCCAGGGGGTAAGGCTGAGGCTGAGACAAACCAGAGGGACCCCAGAGATTCTCTAATCCAACATTCTTTTTTTTTTTTTTTTTTTTTGGTGAGGCAATTGAGGCTAATGGTCACACAGCTAGTAAGGTTTAAGCATCTGAAGTCGGATTTGAACTCAGGTCCTCCTGAATCCAGGGCCAGTGCTCTATTCACTGCACCACCTAGCTGCCCCTAATCCAACATTCTTGTCATATAAAGGTAGAAACTGAGGCTTGGGAAGAGGAAGGGATTTGAGCATGATGGGGTTGGATCAAATGATCTTCAAGGTCCCTTCCAGCTCTAAATACTATTATCCTAAGGCCAAGTTGCAGGAGACCTGAGGAAGCTCATTCTTGGGGCACAAAGAACTGACCCCAGTGGTGAAAAGTCTGGGAATGGCAAAACAGAAACTCCTTCCTGGACTGTGGCCTTAGGGGACCTGGCCCATTTTCTGGATCTGGGAGGGTTGGCTTTGCTCCCAGCCACAGCCACCCTTATCTCAAAAAGAGGCTCCCTGTGTCCATAGAAGACCAAGGTCCTTTTCTTCACCCAAGTTTATGTCCTCATCTTCAAACTGAAATTATTCTCCTCAAAGACAGCAGGACCTTTCTGCTGCCTATAGAAATCCCCTGATGGCTGAGTCCCCCATTTCCATTGGCACATCTTGTTTGGGCTCTCCACATCTGTTTGCTAACACACCTTTCTGAAGGTATGACCCCAAGTATGAATCCAGTAGTCCTTATATAATTTCCCAACAGTCGCCAGCTATTTGGTTTATAATTTATCAACTATATCCTTTAAAACACTGAAAACAGTCACATACAAATGAACCGATGGACCATAATGCACTGCAGCCATCTTCAAGTTAGTCAATGCTCTGCCTTCAGACACATCTCTTTTGAGAAAATGAGGGGAAATTTTCCCTCTGATCCTCAGAACAGTTTGTGTCTCTGCTCAACATTTTATCTAGGGCTGCTTCTACTCAAGCTGATTTTATCAGTATAGTTTACATAAATGTTCTTTTTTTTCTGCCTTTTTCCACAACCAAATGTCCACATGCTCAAGGGGAAGGACATTACAAACAAAAAAAGTGTTTATTAAGAGTTAAGCAAAGCACTCTGGTAAGTACTGAGGATACAAATAGGAATTAGAGTCTCTGCTCTCATCGAATTCATATTCTAATGAAGAAGACAATATAAAGGAGGATTTTGCTGCACAGAAAGACTCCCTTGTCCTTTAGGACCCAGATGGCATAGTCCAATGATCCAGATGCAACTAATTTAGCTTGCCTGCATTGTAGGAGATGAGTTGAACAAGCAAATTTGTTTATTGTTTAGCATCCTTTTGATTGATAAAACTATACTAGTTTGTGGTATTGAGACTTTTTTTGTGTGGGGGGGGACAATAAGTGACTTGCCCAGGGTCACACAGCTAGTAAGTGTCAAGTGTCTGAGGCCAGATTTGAACTCAGGTACTCCTGAATCCAGGGCTGGTGCTTTATCCACTACACCACCTAGCTGCCCCCGCATCTAGACTTTTGAGAGTGCCAAAGACTCTTGATGTTGAGTTTTCTTTTCTGGGACTTCATTGCTTGCAGAGGCAGTCAATGGGTTGTGTCTTCATTAGATTTCCTTCCCTGGATGGCCTGGAGATGCTGCTGCTCAGGAGTCAGGACTTCCCTTCATTGCTTTGGGGCCCTTCTCCTGACTCTGGATTCCTCAGGAGCCTTCTCTCACAATGGACTTTACTATCAGGCCTCAGCAGCCTTCTCAGTCTGGACTATCCCTCTGCTGTTGTAGGGCCTTCCTCTCATGGGAGGAAGCTTCTTTTAGGTTCTTTTCAGAGCTTCCATGTTAAGTAAAAGCATCCAGGCCGGTCATGGTTCACTCCTTTAATCCTCCCTCGGCCTTGACTCTCAACCTCTTTCTCTACCTTGCCCCTACTGGGGTACCTCACCTTATTCAGTTTCCTTTTTTTTAATTTTTAAATTTTTTTTTCAGGCTTAAGTGACTTGCCCAGGGTCAAACAGCTAGTAAGTGTCAAGTGTCTGAAGCCAAATTTGACCTCAGGTCCTCCTGAGGGCTGGTGATTTATCCACTGCACCACCTAACTGCCCCCAGTTTCCTTTTTTTTTTAATGTGTTGTCTTCCCCATTAGAATGTAAGCTCTTCAAGGACAGAGGCTATTTCATTTTTCTTCTATTTGTATCCCTAGTGCCTGTTTAATTTGGTCATTCTGCCCACCTGGTTTATTTCATATCTCTCTCTCCCTCCCTCCCTCTCTCTCTCTCTCTCTCTCTCTCTCTCTCTCTCTCTCTCTCTCTCTCTCTGCCATTGGCCCAGAACAACCTGGTTGTTTTGGGAAGTTGCTGGAAGACTAGGGGGAGAAGAAAGAGAAGGACAGAGCATGTGGTCAATTGTATTTTCTAAAGCAGGTTTTTGCAAATTGGGCATTTTTAGCTTGGGAAGTGACTATCCCCACACAGGATATATCCTCCAGGAGCTTACATGCTCCCTGGGGAGAACAAATTCACATCATGAAACACAAGAAGTTTCCATTATAATTCAAGGCAGTAAGGTTTGTCCTCCACCCACTGCAGCCCACTTAACCCACAAGCATGTATTTAAGATGCCAGAAGACCATGCAAGAAGCAGGAAAAGGGCTGGATCGCCCACAAAGGCATATGGAGTTGTATCCTAACCTGGTTCCCCTATGGATTTTTAGTCTGAAAGATGCCTGTCTCAACTCCATTTGGGGTTTTTCTTTACATCAGATAAAATAGGGCAGGGATGCCTCCATGCTTTTTCAGAGTTCAATGCAGGTTGGCAAGCACTGAGCTCTTTCTCCTAGAGAACATCAGGGCTGCAAAGAGACCTGGGAATCTGGGAATCTCTCTAGAGCAGGAGGGCAGAGGTGGAGATTCAAGACTGACCCCCCGGGAAAAGAGACATAACCCTACCATGAAACAATCATGGTGAGATTAAACAGAATCAACTCCAGCACTTCCTCTTCCATGTTCCTTCAGAATGTTTGCTGAGGAAATCTCGAAGAATTATAAAAACTTGCTACATTCTTTTCTTTTTATCCCTTTCCACCCTCGCCTTTTGCCAGCTGTAAGAAGGGTGGGAAAGGGGAGGTGACATGTTTTCTTTTTACATCATCTACATTTCCCAATGTATTTCTCCCCTACCTCCTCCCACAGTCTTTTATAATAATGAATCTTAAAAGACAACAAAAAGTTCTGAAAAGAAGACAAAAAGTTCTAAAAAACTAATCAATATGTTAAAAAAAAAAAGTCCGATAATATATTCAGTATTCCATGCCCATGGTCCCTCCCTTCTATGGCTTCTTCTTCCATTTATATTTTGGGGTCAAACTGAGTCAATATAATTTCATAACATTCAGTTGTCATTATTTTGTTGTTATTCTTTCCATTTACATCGTTATAATCGTTCATATTTTTCTAATTATGTTTATTTCACTTTGCAGCCATTCATACGTCTTTTCATCCTTCTCTGCATTCATTATATTCGTTATTTCTTACAGATTAGTAATATTCCATTACATTTATGTACTATGTAGTGTATTTAGCCACTCACCAGTTGATAGGTATCTACTTTGTTTTCAATTCTTTGGAACCACAAAAAAACCTTACATAAATATTTTGGTGCGTATTGGATGTTATTTTTTTTTGTCATTGGTGTCCTTGGATTTATGCCTAGGTATAAACATTTTAGTCAGTTTCTTTGCATAATTCCAAATTGCTTTCCAGAATGGTTGAACCACTTCATAGATACTTCAACAATTTATCAGGGTGCTTTTCTTTCCAACTTTAATATTCTAATTTTTTCCATCTTTTTTTTTCAATTTGCTAGGTGTGAAGTGAAACCTCAGAATTTTTTTATTCATGTTTCCCTAATTATTAGTAATTTAGAGCATTCTTTCAAATGATTGTTAATAGTATGCAAGTCTTATTTTGAGAACTGTTTGTTCATATTCTTTTTTGGGGGGGGCAATGAGGGTTAAGTGACTTGCCCAGGGGTCACACAGCTAGTAAGTGTCAAATGTCTGAGGTCAGATTTGAACTCAGGTCCTCCTGAATCCAGGGCCAGTGCTTTATCCACTGCGCCACCTAGCTGCCCCTTGTTCATATTCTTTTACCATTTATCTCTTAGAGAATGTTTTTTGATATTATATATTTCTGTTTGATGTATATAGTATATTATTCTATGTATGTATTACATATTAGACCCTTTATAATATAATAAATATTATGTTAATATTTTATTAGGCTTCAAATATTATATTAATATGTTATAGTATAATGCCTTATATTATAAATATTAAATACCAAGATTTTTTCCCAATCAACACCCTTTCTTACCCTAGTTGCATTTGTTTTATTCATGCAAAAGCTTTTCAATCCCATGCAATTAAAATTATCTATTTTACCTCTTGTAATTGATGCTATCTTTTGTTCATTATAAAATGAGGTCAAATTTGAACTGATATCTTCCTGACTCCAGGTTCAGCTCTATCCATTGCACTATCTTGCTGCCTGAATTAAGTGAATAATTTTGACTATATATAATTGAAATGTCTTTGTACAAAGAAAAATCAATGTAGTTAAAACCAGAAGGGAAACTGTTAAGTGGGAATGAATCTTTGTAGTAAGTTTCTCTAATAAAGATTTGATATCCAAGATATATAAGGAGCTGATGCAAATATTTAAGAATTACAACCATTTCCCAAGTGGATATGAACAGGCAGTTATCAAAGAAAGAAATCCAATCTGGATTGATTGGAATATGCCATATGAAATAAATGCTCCAAATAACTATTAATTAGAGAGATGCAACTTAAAAGTACTCTGAAGTTCTACGTTATACCTATCAGATTAGCAAAGAGAAATTTACAACTGTTGGAGCACCGAACAATTTGGAGTTATGCCCCAAAAGTCCCGAAACTGTACATGCCCTTTCTTTCTTTCTTTCTCTTTGTTTTTTTTGTGGGGCAATGAGGGTTAAGTGACTTGCCCAGGGTCACACAGCTAGTAAGTGTCAAGTGCCTGAGACCAGATTTGAACTCAGGACCTCCTGAATCCAGGGCCGGTGCTTTATCCACTGTGCCACCTAGCTGCCCCCTGTGCATGCCCTTTGACCCAGCTCTATTACTACTATAATCCAAAGAGATTAAGAAGAGGAAAAAAATCCATATATACAAAAATATCTACAGCAATTTTTTTGGAGTGGCAAAGAACTGGAAACAAAGGAGGTGCTCATCAATTGGAAATTGGTATATGCTGGTAGGTGACACAATGGATAGGATGATGAGCCTTGACTCAGGAAGACCTGAATTAAAATCTGACCTTAGACACTATATTTGAGCAAGTCACAACTTCTGTTTGCCTTAGTTTCCTCACCTGGAAAATGGGGATAATAATAGCACTCACTTCTTAGGGTTATTTTGAGGATCAAATGAGATATTTATAAAGCACTTAGCTCAGTGCCTGGAATATAGAAGGTACAGTATTATTCTACTGTAAGAAATGACAAAAAGGAAGGTTTCAGAGAAACCTGAAGAAACTTGTGTAAAACAAGGTTGAGCAAAACCAGGAGTACAGTACAGTAATAACAATAGTGGTTACACGTGTAGGAAGAAGGGGACATATAGGAGAGATATGAAAGTAGAAAATACAAGATTTGGCAGGGGTATTGTGGTATGGAATTGTGGGGTGTTTGAGAGGGAAGAGCAGAGGACAACAATGATGTTGTAAGCTTGGTAGACTGAGATGATGGTGGTGCCCTTGGCAATAATGGGAAAGACTGTAAGAGGAGAGGGCTTAAGGGAAAAGACAATGAGTTCTGTTTTGGACATGTTGAGTTTGAGATACCTATGGAACATCCAGTTCAAAGTGATCAAAAGTCAGGTGGTGATATGGAACTGTAGCTCTAGACAGAGGCTAGGACTGGATATAAAGATTTGGAAAGCCAGCCCAGCTGAAGCAGCAGGGCACCTTGAGGGAAAAAGAAGGGACAGCATGTGTCAGGCAAGTCAAATCATCATTTCAACCATTACTTCCCCATAAATCTCAATGGAGATAAGCCACGATCAGATGAGATAATTTTTTTTTTCTTGGCAATGGGGGTTAAGTGACTTGCCCAGGGTCACACAGCTAGTAAGTGTCAAGGGTCTAAGGCCGGATTTGAACTCAGGTCCTTCTGAATCCAGGGCCAGTGCTCTATCCACTGAGCCACCTAGCTGCCCCCAAGATAAAATTTTTTTAAATCATAAAAGTATTTTATTATTTTCTAGTTATATGTAGAGATAGTTTTCAACATTTGTTTTTATAAGATTTCTAGTTCCAAATTTTTTGTCCCTCTCTCCTCTCCCTCCCCCCCTCCCAAGACAGAAAGCAATCTGATATAGGTTATATATGTACAATCACATTAAACATATTTCTGCATTAGTCATGCTGTGAAAGAAGAATCAGAACAAAAGGCAAAAACCTCAAAAAACAAAAACAAAAAAGTAGAAATAGTATGGTTCAATCTGCATCTAGATCCCCTAGTTCTTTTTTCTGGATTTGGAGAACATTTTCCATCATGAGTCCTTTGGAACTATCTTGGACCATTGTATTGCTGAGAAGAGTCAAGTCTATCACAGCCAATCAAAACACAATGTTGTTGATACTGTATACGATGTTCTTCTGGTTCTGCTTATCTCATTCAATATCAGTTCATGTAAGTCCTTCCAGGTTTCTCTGAAATCTTTCTGCTCATTGTTTCTTTCTTTCTTTCTTTCTTTCTTTTTTTTTAGTGAGACAATTGGGGGTAAGTGATTTGCCCAGGGTCACACAGCTAGTAAGTGTTAAGTGTCTGAGGCCAGATTTGAACTCAGGTACTCCTGAATCCAGGGCCGGTGCTCTAATCCACTACACCACCTAGCTGCCCCCCATTGTTTCTTACAGAACAATGGAATTTCATTACATTCATATACCACAACTTGTTCAGCCATTCCCCAGTTCATGGGCATCCCCTCAATTTCCAATTCCTTGCCACCACAAAAAGAGCAGCTATAAATATTTTTGTACATGTGGGTCCTTTCCCCCTTTTTATGATCTCTTTGGGAAAAAGACCTAATAGTGGTATTGCTTTATAGCCCTTTGGGCATAGTTCCAAATTGCTCTCCAGAATGGTTGGATCACTTCACAATGCATTAGTGTCCCAATTTTTCCACAGCTTCTCCAACATTTATTATTTTCCTGTTTTGTCATATTAGCCAATCTGATAGGTGTCAGGGTGGTACCTCAGAGTTGTTTTAATTTGCATTTCTCTAATCAATAGTAATTTAGAGCATTTTTTCATAAGGCAAAAGACCAGCTTTGATTCTTCATCTGAAAACTGCCTATTCATATCCTTTGACCATTTCTCAATTGGGGGAATGACTTGGATTCTTATAAATTTGATTTAGTTCCTGATATATTTTAGAAATGAGGCCTTTATCAGAAATACTGGCTATAAAAATTGTTTCCCAGCTTTCTGCTTCCCTTCTAATTTGGGGTGATTTGCTTCTGTTATTAAAAATCTTTTTAATTTAATGTAATGAAAATCATCCATTTGCATTTCATAATATTCTCCACAAATGAAATAATATTAATAAAGCTTTTAGAACAGTGTCTAGTGTATAGTAGATGCTTAATAAATGCTTGTTCCCTCCCCTTCTCCAAGACCATGAACTCAAGAGTCTGGGGAATAGCAGCCTTCTTCCCCCCAACCCCCAAGATTACAGATCTTGCTTCCTGCCTGAGATACAAAGTGATCATTAAAAGGAGCAATTGCTGTGGAGAAGGGCCTACTTTCTTTGCTATCTTCAACACAAACCTCTTGCAAGTCCTCTGTCCCTATCAATGGTTTAAGATCAGAAATGGGTAGTATTATTAGCAGAAATGACATCAAAGACTATGCATTATCATCTTCTTTGCCACTGAACTCTAAGGACCTTTCATCAGACCTCAAAGCTGAAAAACTATATGTATTTTCTCTTCAATGAGAATGTGAGCTTCTTGAGATCAAGAACTGCCTTTTTTGTTTGTATCCTCAGCACTTAGCACAGTGCTTTGCATATACTAAGTATTTCATTCGTTCATTTATAGATAGATGATAATTCAATCTATGGGAACTTATGTATGAGATTACCAAGGGACACAATATAGAAGAAAAAGAAGAGAGGTTTGGGGGACACCTGTGGTTAGTGAACATGCCCTGGATAAAGGTCCAGCAAAGGAAATGGAGGAGTACTCATATAAGTTGGGGAAGAACCAGGAGAGAGCAGTGTCATGAAAACCTAGAAAGGAGAGAGTACTCAGGAGAGGAAGGTGACCAATAGTGTCAATTGCTACTGAGATCTTAAGAAGGATGGGGAATGAAAAAAAGGTCAGTAGATTTGGCAATTAAGAAGTTATTGGTAACCAGCCAGAGGCCAGTTTCAGTTGAATGGTGAAGATGGAAGCCAACTTATAGAGAATTAAAAACATCAGAAAGAAAGTGGATGAAATTAGTGTAGATAATATTCTCTAGGAGTTTATCCATGAAAGGGAGGAGATATATAGAAGGGTAGCTAGAAAGGTTGGTTGGATCAAGTGCAGGGATTCTTTCAGATGAGGGAAACATGAACAAGTTTGTAAGCAGCAGAGAAGGAGCCAATAGATAGTAAGAGGTTGAAGATTAGAGAGAGCAGGGATGATAGTGCTGGAGAAGATAAGAGGGGACATGATCAAGAATGCATGTGGCTATTGATTAGAGAAAGCAAATTTTACCACCTCAACCTATCAGATTAGCTAATATGACAAAAAAGGAAAATAATGTTGGAGAAGCTGTGGGAAAATTGGAACACTAATGCATTGTTGGTGAAGTTGTAAACTGATCAAACCATTCTGGAAAGCAATTTGGAAATATGCTCAAAGGGCTATGGGACTGTGCATACCCTTTGACCCACTACTAGGTCTGTATACAAAGAGATCATAGGAAAAGGAAAAGGACCCACATGTACAAAAATATTTGTAGCAGCTCTCTTTGTGATGACAAAGAATTGGAAATCGAGGGAATGCCGATCAACTGGGGAATGGCTGAAAAAGTTGTGGTATATGAATGTAATGGAATACTATTGCACTGTAAGAAACGATGAGCAGGCAGATTTCAGAAAAACCTGGAAAGACTTAAGTGGACTGATGCTGAGTGAAGTGAGCAGAACCAGGAGAACATTGTACATAGTATCAACAACATTGTGCAATGATCAACTGTGATAGACTTGGCTTTTCTCAGCAGTACAATGATCCAAGACAATTCCAAAGAACTCATGATGGAAAAATGTTCTCCACATCCAGAAAAAAGAACTGTGGATTCTGAATGTAGATTAAACCATACTGGTTTTGGTCGTTGTTGTTTTTTTCTTTTCTGAGGTTTTTCCCTTGTGTTCTGATTCTTCTTTCACAAGATGACTAATGCAGAAATGTTTAATGTGATTGTACATATATAACCTATATCAGATTGCTTTCTGTCTTGGGGAGGGGGGGAGGGAAGGGAGGGAGGGAGAAAAATCTGAAACTAAAAATTTTATGAAAACAAATGTTGAGGGGGCAGCTAGGTGGCACAGTGGATAAAGCACAGGTCCTGGATTCAAGAGGACCTGAATTCAAATCTGGCCTCAGACACTTGACACTTAACTAGCTGCATGACCCTGGGCAAGTCACTTAACCCTCACTGCCTCACAAAAAGAAAGAAAGGAAGGAAGGAAGGAAGGAAGGAAGGAAGGAAGGAAGGAAGGAAGGAAGGAAGGAAGGAAGGAAGGAAGGAAGGAAGGAAGGAAGGAAGGAAACTGTTGAAAACTCTCTTTACATGTAACAGGAAAATAATAAAATACTTTTATGATAAAAAAGAATGCATGTGGAGGCATGGGCCTTGGTAAAGAGAAGGGCTACCTCTTCACTGATGGGGATGAATGAGGAGGAATTCGTGAAGCTGAGGTGGATGGAAATAACAAGTAGCAGTTGAGGATGGGGACAGGAGTTTGTACATTGGTAGCTGGGGGTTCAGAATCACTGGAATAGGGAAAATATAAGGATATGGGAGTATACTAACTATTGAGAAATTAATCCAGGCAGAGTATCAATGGTTAGCTGGAGGCCCCCTACAGGGAAGCAGCTCAATAGATTGTTCAAGGTCATCCTCCAAGGTCTAAAATAGAGAGGCTATTTGTTGTAAGATCTCCTCCCTATTTCTAAATCTCATAACCCTTAGAAATCATCCTTTTTTTTTCCTCCTTCATTTCTGTCTGAAATTGAAGAGGTGACCCATTCCTCTTGCCAAGGCTGACCACTCTTCTTGTATCCCTGATCCTATCCCTTCCCATCTCTTTCTGATTCTACCCTCTCCCCCCCAAAAAAACCCTTGTATTTTTTTATTTAAACCTGTGATTTAATGGTATGAGGAAGCTTCTATATAGCAATTTCCTCTTCTGATGCAAATTTACAAATACCTTGTAACTTATAATCATAGAAAATTGCGAGAGGTGTACAGGGAGGTAAAGTGAATTACCCAGGGTCACTCAGCCAGGATGTACAACAAGCATGATTTGAATTTAGGCCTTCCTGGCTCAGAAACCAATTCACTTACTATGACCAACATGCATTTACTTTGCATGTATTTCATATTGATTTAATGAGTAATATTGTTTGCGTGTGTGTGTGTGTGTGTGTGTGTGTGTGTCTTTGTATCCCCAGTGCCTCATGCAATACCTAGCACAGAGGTATCAATGAACCCTTGTTGGATCAATTCCTGGATCATGTGGCATTGGAGTTAGGATTTAGCTCTTATTTGAAATGAGAGAGATGATAAATAGAGGTGGCTTTTTAGCAAATGACCAGAGTCTTAAGATAATACTGGAGTGACCAGAATGTTCAGCTGCCATTAAGAAGAGTAAAACCCAGAGCAACTAGGTGGTACAATGGATAAAACACCAGCCCTGGATTCAGGAGGACCTGAGTTCAAATCCAGCTTCAGACACTTGACACTTACTAGCTGTGTGACCCTGGGCAAGTCACTTAACCCTCATTGCCCCCTAAAAATAAACAAACAACAATCAAAAAAAAATGTTCCACGGAGAGGGGGAGTAGAGTGGGAGAGAATTCTACATGGTCATGGATCAAGGAGGAGGGGGCCAAAGGGTCCCTTGAAGAGACAGGAAAGGAAGGATTTATGGGTTGTTCTGTCTCAAACTAGGGGTATGTATCAGGGAAGCAGCAGCGGGGTATAGCCAGAAGAAACCATACAGGAAACCATGGAGAGCTAGGACCTGGGGTGGAAGAAAAGGATGGAGAGGGATAAAGACTGAAAGATTTCTGAGTTGAACCTCACCAGATTCTGTGTCTGTCTCCCTTCAGAAAGACTTCTTGCCTCCAGACCCTGGGAGTGGGAAGGACATAGCAGGGAGAGAATGGGCTGTTACCATACCAGCTTCTTTCTAAGGAAAAGAGATAAGACAAGAAGGTGCCCCCAAGGCCTCCCAGCAACTGAGAAGGCTGAAAAAGATAGTCTTCTTCACATGTTCTCCCTCTTTTAGCATGTGTGACCCCCACATCCTTGCCTTAGAATTTCTCCTCCCGGGGCAGCTAGAAGGCACA